>NC_090928.1:1084781588-1085400165 GCF_040938575.1 Ambystoma mexicanum | reverse complement strand
GGTATACAAACCAACTTGCAGTGTATTAGTGCGCAACTGGATATAAAGAGCATGCACATACCCTGATTTAATCATATGTAAGTATGGCTCAAAGCCCATTTCTGGTTTCGTACTTAGTTACGGCCTGGCCGTTGAAAGTTTCATACAATCCAATTGTCTGCGGCATAGCCTAAATTCCAAGCTTTCAGGTTTAGCGAATGCCTTAAACCAAGTATTCATAGCCTCTGGACAGCTACACAAGTTCAGCAAGTTTAACCTCGTGCACTCTAAGCGCACATGCCTGATCCATGGGAGCGCATCTGAGCCCCTTAGACACATCAAATATTTAAATGCCGATAAATACTTTTGTCCATAAACACACACAATACGACAAGGGTTTGATTCCCAAAATAAACTCAATTTGATGCAGTCCACACTCTCATTAAGTCTGGCCATGGGTGCCCCTGAGATTGCATTAATCATGCTCTAATACACCTGTTTTCAGAGATATTAAGTGACAAGACTTTTGTTTGACCCCGTAGTTCATCTTGATACAGTGCCTGTGCTCTATACAACTGCAAAACAGGCATAATAGCTCACTTACTGTGCGTAAACAAAAATCACTTAATACCTCCACAGTATTATCCCAAGGCCAAGATAGCTTTCAAATGATGACTAGTCCACACAAGAAAAAAAGAAAAAAACATCACGGCCGAGAAACGTGTCCCCCTTATTCTTCCGACTCTGAATTCACTTACAGAATCTACCGACCCCTTCACCCTTGTGGATGAATATAACAAAATAATGATATCAGCACTAGATTCCATCGCCCCACTTAAACTAAGAAAAAGTAAACCCAAAAGGCATCTGAACTCATGGTTCACCCCATATCTGAAATCACTTAGACTCAAAAAAAAGAAAATGCAAACAAACTTGGAGACAATCTCCCTCAGACAATAACAAGATCAACCTTAGCAAAATAACTTCACTTTACTAGAAATAAATCATTCTAGCTAAGCAACATTCTTACAACCAGAGAATTGCTTAAGCTAACTCCAGCATTAAAGAATTGTTCACCATCCTTAAAGAGTTGGAAACCCCAATCCCAGTCCTAGACACGTGCGTGAAGGACCAACACTGGTGCACCAGTATCCAAAATGCCCTCTCCAACAAAGTCACAGCCCTCCAGGTCAAGATCACCAACAAAAAAGAATCTTTCCTCTGCTCCACTCCCACAGCCAACACCCCCCCGCCTATTCAAAAAACCATACTCAAACCTTCACACCCCTTTAGTTTCTCTAAAGTATCCACCACAGAGTTTGAAAAAGTCATACTTACCCTCAAACCATCAAACTGCCAGGGTGATCCATGCCCTTCGTAAATCATCAAAGATGCAGCTAGAGACCTCTCACCCTTTATCTCGAAGCTCATTAACTCGTCCTTTTCCTCTGGCACTATCCCTAGCAACCTCAAAGAGTCCTGGGTTCTCCCACTACTCAAAAAGCAATCACTGAACACCTCAATACCTACCAACTACAGCCCCATCACCACAGTCCCCTTCCTGGTTAAAATCTTAGACAAGGTAGCTTACCTTCAAATACAGCACTATCTAGAACAAAACCACCTTCTGGGAGTCCGCCAGTCCGGTTTTAGACCACAACATGGGACCGAAACAGCGCTAATTGACCGTAAACCACAAAATGACACTATTAGAGACAATGGTAAAGCCGCTCTACTATTACTCCTCAATTCCTCAATTTATCAGCAGAATTTTATTTAGTAGACCATAAAATCCTCTGCAACCATCTGGACTCACTAGCCCACTTATTGCAAGAAGCGATAGACTGGATACAATCTTTCCTAAACAATAGGACCATGCACGTCTTTTCTACCTCGGCATCTGCCGACCCCATCCCCATTAGCTGTGGGGTGCCTCTGGGTTCCTGTGTTTCCCACCCTGTACAACGTGTTCATCAATCCCCTTTTCGATGATCTCGATGGTCATGGTATCACCTACACTAATTATGCAGATGATACGCAGATCCTCATACCTTTGACGGGAGATTATGACAGGGATTTGGCCTTGGTGTACAGGGTGTACCTCATCATCCAGGAATGGATGGCCTCTCATGGCCTATGCCTGAATGATGACAAGACCACGCACTTGGTCCCAAATATACCAACTTTATCATAGATGGAAATACCATCAATGTAGCCAAAGAGGTCAAAACTCTGAGCTTTAACATAGACGCCACTCTCTCCTTCAACAAACAGGTCAATTCCATAGCCTCCTCCACAGCCTACACATGCAAATTAATTAGAGCTGCCAAACCCTTCCTTTCTACCAACAGTTGCATCACCCTAGCCAGAGCCTTCATTTTGTAAAACAGGATTATTGTAACACCATATACGTAGGGGCTAACAAATACATCACAAACAAAATCCAGATTTTACAAAATAATGTTCTTAGAGCTGCACTGAGCATCCCCAAAAAATAACGTCTCCAACATAAGGAGATCCTACAACTGGCTCCCCACAACGGACAAAATCTCCCTAAAAATAGCCTCACTCACACACAAGTGCCTCAACAATGCCGCCCCATGATACCTCATAGACAGACTCAAGAGACACTCCTCTAACCGACCCACCAGAACCGCTAACTCCAACCTCCTTACAGTGCCCAGATTCATACATTCCAAAACAGGTGGCAGTAGCTTCCCGGTGAAAGCTGCCCAACACTGGAACTCCCTTCCCCCTACCTTAAGGGTAGACCAAACATACTCACACTTCAGGCTCAAATACATCCACTGGATTAAGGAAAATTACTGCTAACTCACAATCCGCCCATCATCAGCAACACTCCACCGTTGTAACTGCCGATATTTGCTAAATTTGTATTCTGTCTTCTGTATATATATTTATGCACACCAATGTACAGCAATGTAACCAAGCTGAAATCTCTCTGCATTTGTATCCTGTATTCTGTATTCTGTCTCTGTATATGTTTGCATTCACACCTATGCACAGCAATGTAACCAAGCTGAAATCCTCCTTATTGCTCTCTGCGCCCTGATCGGGGTCATCTTTGACTCCACACTTTGCGGTCCAATGCCTAAACATCATTGAGTTAGTTTTCCCTACATTGAGCATAAGGCCCATCTACGTACATTTCCCCATGAAAATGCCTAGGTATGTATGGGACTAACACATAGCTTAGGCATTTTCATGGGGAAATGTACGGAGACGGGCCTTATGCTCAATGTTGGGAAAACTAACTCAATGGTGTTTAGGCATTGGACTGCAAAGCGGCTTAAACTTAATGTTGAAGTAAGAGGGCACACTCTGGAACAAGTCCCCTTTTACCATTATTCAGGGATAAGATTCTCTAAGAATCTTGTTTGTTTGTTTGTTTGTTTGATTATTTATAATGTGCACCAGACCCGTGGGTATCAAGGTGCAGAGAGCAATAAGAAGGTTTTCAGCTTGGTTACATTGCTGTGCATAGGTGTGAATATCAATATATACAGAAGACAGAATACAGGTTGCCAAAATTACTGCGTCATCCGTGAACAATAATGCTGGGAACCTATTAGGTCCCAATTATGGTGGGTTGCTACCTTGCTTTAGTAGCTCAACAACAATCTTGTTAATATATAGGCTGAACAGAAGGGGAGCCAGCACACAACCCTGGCGTACCCCCTTCTCAAAGTCCAATGGTTGCGTTAGCTGTCCACCCAAGCCCAAACTAACTATGGCTTTGTTGTTGGTATACAGAGATCTCATACTAGCCATTACGTCTTGAGGGATACTCCTTTTCTATTAAAAATTCCATGTCACAAACGGAAAACACTGCCTAACTGACTTCCCAATGTAGGCCAGTCTAGACACGCAATTAACACCTATCATGTGTACTTTAGCCTTGATGATGCCCAGTAAAACATCCCATGCCACATACCTATTCTGGCCACAACAAAATGCTGGTCTAAGCACGTAATAACACTTATCATGCTTATTTTATCATACATGTCCAGAACATTATACAATGCCACAGTAAGAAAAGGCTACAAAAGATGCACCCAAATGCCAGTCTATCAAGTTTATTACACTTTTGAGGATTGCTTAACAGAGATGCCCAGTGAAAAAAAGTCAAGCCACAGTGAGAACTGACTGGACTTACTGCACAAAAATGCTAGTCTAGCCACATAATAACACGTATGATGGTTGCTTGATCAGAAAAGCACAGTAAATTATGCCATTCTACAGTAAGAAATGGCTAGTCTGGCTGCACCCAAATGCCAGTCTAGCCACTAATAACACATATCTTGCCTGCTTTATAATGGATGCCCATTACAATGTAGTGCACTAGCCACAACTCCAACCTTCCCACATGTCCCATCTCCATCCAACCACACAACCCTCATGCCCAAATTCAGCTCCTCGGCATAGCATTACCTTCACATCCCTCTTCCTCATCCCAGTACTTATGTCAGTGGCAAGGTGACTCATACACAAGTGCTGGGACAATTAAGTGTAGGGCTAGGAGTATGATATGATATGATATGATATTTTATTTGTATCGCGCTCGTACACAAGTGTTTCAGAGCGCAAAAAGGCAAGAGTGGGGAACAGGGGAGAACAAAACAACTATCTGAATAGGCCCAGTGACATTGAGAGCGTGCAAGTGCATGGGAAAGGGAAAGGGGAAAGTGCATGGAAGGGGGAGAGTGGAAAGTGTGGAGCAGAGGATAAACAGATACATAATAATAAATACAAATACAATAGATAATGGGGCAATAAACAAGGGTAGTGCAGCCAGCAAGTGGCAAGTGCTGTGTTTATGGCAGCAGAACTGGGTAAGTCTGAAAAGTGCATAAAAAGAAGAAAATGGGGGTGGGGGACTGTATGGGTTCAGATACAGTCCCCAGTGCAAGGGGAGGCCTGGAGGCAGTGCAGAAAGAGTGGCAGGGTGAGCAGGAACCTTGGCCAGGGAGACAGAGGGTGGCCAGGTTCACAGTGCCAAGAGAGAGCAGATCAGCAAGGGAGGAGGGGAGCAAAGGCAGAGGCAAAGAGGAAGGTCTTGAGGTGCTTCCGGAACCGGATATGGTTCTCCTCAAGTTTTACAGTGGCAGGGAGGCTGTTCCAGAGTGAGGTCCGGACCGAAGACAGAGATCTACCCCCGGCTTGTTTCTTTGAGAAATGACTGACCCTGAGAGAGTTAGATGTAGAGGAGCGAAGCGCTCGAGAGGGGAGGTATTTGCAGAGGGATAGCTGAAGGTATTTTGGACCCAGGCCCCAGAAAGTCTTGTGGACAATGCAGAGCGTTTTAAATGTAATCCTTGCATCCACTGGGAGCCAATGGAGAGATTTCAGAGCTGGAGAGATACGATCCCAGGGCTTGAGGCCAAGGACAAGTCTCGCAGTCCTGTTCTGGATTAGTTGCAGAGGGTGAAGAGTAGCGGCAGGTAGATTTAGAAAGAAACTGTCACAATAGTCCAACCTAGAGAGAACCAGAGCTTGGGAGACAGTGAGCTTCTGGGAGAAGGAGAGGAAAGGAAGAGTACCTCTGAGGAGATGCAGTAGGAAGTTTGACTTTTTTGAGACCTCAGAGATGTGGTCGGAGAAGGAAAGTGTGGAGTCAAAGATGACCCCGAGTTTCTTAGCCTCACAGTTGGGGATAGGAGGAGGGCCAAGCGAGGCCAGCCAAAGAGAAAGGGGAAAGGGTGGAGAGGGGTTGCCGATGAGGAGGATCTCTGCCTTGCTGGCATTCAGACAAAGATCATTGGTGGCACACCATTCTTGAATGGCAGTTAGGCAATCAGCGATGAGGGAGGGAGAGGAGGTGGCCGAGGGCAGCCTGAAAATGAGTTGAGTGTCATCAGCGTAGCACTGGAAATTTGAGCATAGAATGGCAATGCACTGGGTGAGAGTTGCCAGGTATTGGTTGAAAGGGTGAGAGGTTAGACCCCTGGGGAACACCACAGGTAGAGAGGAAGACAGAGGATAGGAAGGACCCCAGTTGGACCGGGAGGGTCAATCAGAGAGGAAAGAGGTCAGCCAGGCCAGAGCCTGATCAGTGATGCCCAGGTTCTCACAGAGACGGTTGAGCAGGATGGTATGGTTGACTGTGTTGAAGGCAGAAGAGAGATCGAGTAGGATGAGGACAGAGGGAATATTTGAGTCAAGGTTGGAGAGCAGATCTTCACGGATGTTCAGGAGAGCAGTTTCCGTGCTTCTGGCTGCTCTGAAACCAGACTGGTGGTCATGGAGACAACCAACAGAATCAGAGCGAATGTTAAACTGAGAGATGGCCAGCTTTTCCAGGGGTTTGCCCAGAAAGGGAGTAATGGAGATTGGGCGATAGTTAGCAGGAAAGGAAGGATCAGCTGTGGGTTTCTTGAGAAGAGGGTGCACAAGGGAGTGTTTCAGAGGATAGGGGAAGGATCCTGAAGCAAAGGAATGGTTGCAAGAATCGGCAAGGGTAGGAGTGAGAGTGTCAATGTGGTCCTTGATGGTTTTAGAGGTACAGGGATGAACCTGTTTTGACGAGGCTTTCATAGATCAGACTTGTCTAGCGACAACATCAGGGGAGAAGAGAGGAAAGGAAGAGAAGGAGGGATGGGGTGGTTAAAGGAGGGGTTAGCAAGCGCAGACTGAGGGGGAATGTGAGGGGGAGTGGAGGAGAGGGTGAACAAGATGTCCTGGGTTTTTGAGATAAAGTGAAAGGCAAGTTCACTTCAGAGAGCTCGGGAGGTATGAGGAGGGGTTGAGACTGTAGCAGGGTTGGCAAGCTCCTTGCAGATTTTGAAGAGTTCAGCCGAGTTTTCAGATGCCGCAGAGACACGGTCTTGAATGTGGACTCTCTTCTTGGTGCGGACAGAGAGTTGGTATTGCCTTTGGAGCAGGTGACAGGCCAGATTGTCAGAGGATGAACAAGAAGCCCTTGATTTCCTCTCAACCACCCTACACTTACCTTTAAGTGTAGCTAGGTTGGAGTCATACCAGGAATAACACTTGGCTTTGGACTTCAAGCGCATCCTCATGACAGGGGCAAGAGCATCAAGAGTATCAGAAATGGAAGAATAGAGAAGAGACAGGGTTGAGTCCAGGTGTGAGTCAGCCAGAGGAGGGGAGGGAGGAGAGAAGGTAGCAGCGAAAGCCTCAACTGATGCTTGTTTCATAGATCGGATGTCCAAGAAGGTAGGTGGCAGTGTTGGGGTGAGCTTGGTTTGGGGGAAGAGAGTGAGAGATGAGAGGAGAGAAGGCAGTGGTCAATCCAGGAGAGAGGAGTGGTCGGAGGGATGGAGAGGGTCGAAGGCAAGAGTAGATCAGGACATCGCGTGTGTGTCCTGCAGAGTGCGTCGGGCCAGAGGGGTGGAGAGAGAGGGAGAGGGAATCGCAAAGGCCGAAAAAGAGCAGAACTGAGGGACAGGGGGAATCGAGGTGGATGTTGAGGTTACCACGGAGGAAGAGTTGAGTGGTAGAGATCAGGAGGGAGGAGGAGAGGTCGGCCCACTCAGAAAGAAAATAGATGATTTGCCCAGGGGGCCGGTAGAGAGTAGCAACAGTAAGAGAGTGGCTAGGAGAGATTGAGAGCCTGCAGACAAGGCATTCGAAAGAGGAGTAAATCTGGGTGGGAATAATAGTAGCAGGAATCCACTCGGGAAAGATCAGGGCTACACCCCCTCCAGGTCGAGTGGATCTGGGTGCAGAGAGCATTTTATAGCCATCAGGGAGGAGAGTGTCAAAGCTTGTGACAGAGCTGGCCGTGATCCATGTCTCTGTAAGAGAAAGGACATCAAGGTCAAGTTCTTCAAGGAGATGGCAGATGTCAGAGGAGTGTTTGACAGCAGAGCAAGAGTTGAGAGTGGCAAAACGAAAAAGGTTGCCAGCCTTAAAGACCTTCCATGGAGGGTTACAAATAAGAGGTACACCCTGCAGAGTTCTGGAGGTAGCCTGAAGAGGGGCAGAGGAGGGAAGAGTGGGCAAGGTAGCCAAGGGATGAGAGGAGGGGACAGCCAGAGATGAAAGGAAGTTGATGAGGCGAGGGAACCACCTATTGAATAGGGGGAGATTTGCCTGAGGACCTTGGACCATGACAGTGCCGTTTAGGTAGACATTAAGGATGACTCTGGAGGAGTCAAATGAAGCCAGCGAGTGCCACCGCTAATGGGAGAGGAGGAGACAGGACAGAGCACAGAGATTTTATGGGGGTCCATAGATCCGGCGAAGGACCAACAAAGAGGATATCAGTGAGGTTCTGTCTGGAAGAGGCACTGGTATAGGTATCAGCAATAGGGAGACAAGGGTTTGAGGCCAAGATATCCTTTTTAAACTTCTTCTTTCCAGACTTAATGAGAAGGGAAGGATAGTTGATAAAGAGGCTGTTAGAATAAATGGGAGAAACAGAAAGCACCATGAAGGGGAGGAGAGTTGGCAGCGGGAGGAGTAAGCAAGTACAGCAGTATAGAGCAGTCACTGGGCTAGCAGGTTACAATCAATGGCCAAAGTTAAATTAAAAACACACCAGGTTTGGCTTTCTAGTTAAATGCAAACACACACAAGTTTGACTTTCCAGCTAAATACAAAACACACCCAAGTTTGATTTTCCAATTAAATGCACAACACATCCAAGTTTATTTTTCCAATTAAATGCAAAACACACCCAAGTTTGACTTTCCTGTTAAATGAGGGCCCAGTGGTTTAGGAAAGTAAGCTGGGAAGTGAGATGGTAAAGATGAGTATGGAAACAGCTTCAGATGAGTACATAAGAGGGAGGGAACTAACCCATGCAGATTGTGGTAAGAGAGTCATGGTAGTCCAATAGTCCAGGGGTAGCAGCCTCTGGGAGAGTTGGGCTGTGGCAGCAACAGGAGCCTCATTTAGCGGCCCGTCAGTGGACAGGAAGCTGACAGGGCCTTAGAAGTGTGCCTTTGAGCAGGGGGGCCGGCCAAAGCCTTCGGTCGTGGATTGGTGGCTTTCTGTGCAGGCTGGCCAATGGAAAGTGCAGGAGGCATAATGGAGGCCGTGCACAAGACTTCAGAAGCGCACACAAATCTGGCAGCATCTTCAAAAGCACCCAAATGCAGCAACAGAAGAACAAGAAGCTGCTACATCAAAGCAAAACACACTGCTGCACAATAAGGCAATTTAGCAGATTTTGCGCTAATAAAAGTAAATTGCTAAGGTGTTCAAGCAGAATATTTGTCTTTTTCTTTATTTTTTCCTTTCAATTTGGTTTTCGTTTTTTTTTCTCCAAATACACAGTGCAGAGCTGCTGTATTCAAGAAGGATAGATTTGCAAAGCCCTCATAAGTACCTTGGTCAGTGGTAGAACGCCCAGGAAAGACATCAAAGAGTGAAGATGTGGCAGAATACGAGTGCTGGACCTCGTAGTGTGTAGTGAAGATTCCCAGTAAGTAATCCAGGCTTAATTCACAAGCACACATATTCACACACCATTCACTCACTCATTTACATGTACACCCATTCAACATCACTCAAACACACGTACACCTGGCCACCCGTACTTCATGCACTCATTCTATTCATTCACACAGTTTACCTAATATGCAAACACACACACACACATACACACACACACACACCCTTGCATGCATGCACACAAACACATTTATAAAAAAATAAATGCTCTTACCATTTTCAAATCCGTCGCACCAAATAATTCCTCTGCATATAGCTCCCTGCTCCATGCAGCATTAATGCTTGTTCCTGTTATGGGCAGAGCAGAGCCGGAGCCGGAGGTCATAGTGGCTTAAAAAATAAACTATTTCTTTTTTAAGTCCAAGGGGGGTATTTTTAAGTATAGGGGGGACACTGCCAGGACATGTGGCAGTCCCCCCATACAGCAGGGCACGTGGGGGGCGCTACACCATAGGATCTCTGATGTCATGGATAGGCAGGAAAGTACCCCCTTTTAGAATGCAATACAAATATTACATGAATACATTTTTTACCTTGTACCTCCTGGGCCAAATTGGATGAACAGACTTTTGATCATGCACGTATGTGCACACAAGAACAGAACAATTCTGGTACCCTCTTATCAATAAGGTGACTTATCAATCTTTAGATGTCTTGATAATTTTGTTTGTACAGAGAGACAACTCACATATGATGATGAGAAATGAGTATATTGAAACTGTTTTTTGTTACAATACAGTTAACATTTCACACATATGAACCCTGATGAAGGGCGTATCAGCTCGGAACGCGCTGGCTCTTTTTAAAGGATATTTTATGAAGAACAAAGGTATTCATTATCTTTCTTTAATCATTATTACTTGATTTGCCTAAAATTGACTTGCTTTCCCTATGATTACACAAGCATTCATCAACTAACTAAAGATTGCCTTTGATATGTATGTATGAAATTCTGTCATCTTGGGATCTTTTCTTTTTTGCATTGCATACTTTCACGGCCCATGTGCCAGGACCGTCTTTTCTCCCTGCTCCTCTAATAAAGATAAACATGGATTAAGATAATTACTTTTGACTAACACCAGCTCCACAGACCCCATTTGAGAGGTGTGAGGTGTAGGTCTTCTAATCAGTGACCGATGATTTTCAAGTACAAGTTGTTTTTTCATAGCCTGTAGTTGTTATGTATGATATGATATAATATATTAGGCATGCAATTATTCCATCGACCACAATTAATTTGTGGTCTTCTATTTTGACCCTTTTATCTCGACTTTATTTCATTGTATGTGTGTGCGTGTGTGTGTGGGAGGGCATGGGGTGTGGTAGGAGCAGGCAGTGGAGGTATCAGAGGACCCCCATTAACAGAAATAAATATGAAGCAAAGTCAACATAGAAGAGTCAATGCAGAGGACAATATAGTAAATATTTGATTGAATCATATAGGACTGTTATGTTGTGTTATGTTATAATTAAGCTATTGAGTGTAATGCCACTGACAAAAAAAATGGCCTTCTGGTAGTACAGAGGCTGGCGATGAACACATATGGACATCTTGATTAAAACATAAAACTAGATTGGCTGTAAAACCTTTTAAATTTGAAAGTGCTTCTTTATTATATAGGGATCAATAAGAAGGAATTCCAGGGATGCCTTTGCACTGAATGTGCTCTTGCCATTCCTTAGGAATAGCTATGCATTTCCTGAAGCAAGGGGTTACTTGGTCAGAGACACATGGAGATTTTACAGATTTTACAGATTTTACAGATTTTACAGAAAGTTTGCACATTTGTAAGTGCAATAAGCACTAGGTTAAAAATTGTTCAATGCATGCTTGCATAAGGACAATGTTTGCCTTAGTCCTTTGCTCGGATGTAAACATGCATGGAAAGAATATGGTTTTGGCATAAGTGTAAGTTTTGCCATTGTGCAAACAGCACTTGCACCAGTGCATTGTTTGTGCAGCACGAACCCCAGGTGCTCTCATATTTGGATGGTATAAAGGCTTTAACTCTCATATTTGGAAGGTATAAAAGCTTTAAATGGGGGCTCAGGTGAGTATCACTCCAAGGGCCAGGTTACATACATTTTGCACCGGTGCAAGTGTAAAGTGGCATGGTATTAGCACTAGGTCAAAGTTTGTTCCATTTGAAAAAAAACACTGGGATATATTAGAAAACCATTGCACCATGACAAGTACAGTTGTGCATGCTATAAACACCCAAGGCAAAAATGACCCAATTGCAAAAAGATACCTTTTTGATGCATTTTTCCACCAGGACAAAGTTTACACTAGGGCTAATATCATTCCGTATTAGCACTAGGGCCATCTTTGCCCTAGTGATAATTCCGTGCAATTGTGCAGTTGCACGGTACCAGGCGGACAAGGCATAGCATCTCGAATGTCTTTGTTTTCTACACAACCTCAATGTCTTTGGTTTAGCAACACTGCATTTAATGATGGAAAATGAGTGTCTGAAAGTCTAACAAACAAATCAAACAGCTTTATCGTGAAAGGAGGTCAGGTCATGGAGTACAAACACACTCCCTGCGTTGAAATGCCACCTCGGCGGTTTCCGTGAATTTAAACCCTGGCTCGCCATTGATTTCTTGTTTTGACGAGGTAAACAGGCGAGTCGCCAGCCGTCACGAGCGAGAACGTAATCTCTGGAAAGATTCAGAAAGATTGTCAGAAGGACTCCAACGTAAATCTTTGTCTGCATTGTTGTCTCCTCCTTCACGGCAGGGGGGCGGGGGGTTGGGGAGGTGGCGGGGGCGCACAGTCGTGTCCAGCAGGCACACCGTTCGCTGACTAAGTCAATGGAAGAACATTATATGGGGGTGTACACACAATCAAAGGTCTACTTCCAGCTGAGTTGTGCTTACTTTCATCTTGCACGTTGTAGGAAAATGTGCGAATGTACAAGCCAGCAAAGCCTGAACTACACTCTTCTCCTACACATCTATGCGAGCCATCATGACAGAAACGTTGCAACCATGGAAGTGCAATTTAGTACATTATGGTTCCGATTTACAGACGCATTTTGGAACGGTGCAATCCTTCGGAAAAACTGTATCAAAAATTACCTCACGGGCAAACAATGCATTTTTTCCATGTGTTTTGTACCAAGATAATGTTTGCCCTGGTGCTACTGGAGAATGGTATTATTACTAGTGAAAAATGCAATCAATACCTTCAAAACTTGCGCTTGCACAGGTGAAAGATTCCTTGATGAGGTTTCTAGTGTTATCCATAACACATAGTTGCAAAGAGAAAACAGCTGTGAACCCTTATGTTTTCTCTACCCATCATCGTAAAGGCTTAATAACAGACTTCTTCTCTTTTGAGAAACCTTGCTTAGTACAGCAAATTAGAGGTTTGTGCTGTGACAGCAGATCAGCTGTTATCAAATAGTTAATTGGCCAGCAACAGCAAATAGTGGGCCTCGTTACGGGTCTGGCTGTAACTGTGCCAGTAAAACCGTCAGGTTGCCGCCGGAACCATAATGAATTACCGGCGCCAGACTTCCCGGTAACACCGGGGTACTCCAACCCCGGCATCTGGGAAGTCAGGCACCGGTAACTTAGTAAGTCCTCATTCCCATGGAGTCCCAGGGACTCCATGGGAATGGGGACTACGGAAGCACCGGCACCGTTAACAATGGTGCCGGTGGTTAGGTGAAACTCGGTGGGCGGATGCGGTTCCACCCGCCAGGTCTGACTCTGGCGGGCGGGACAGCACCCGCCTGCAGAGTCTTACTGTGCCGGTCCGGAAACACCAGTGACGGTAGGCTTACCGGCACCAGTGTTTCCGAACCGGGACAGCTGTAATGAGGCCCAGTATCTGTGAACGGCACACTGAAAGAGGTGAACTGGAATTAGCCTAACCATGAACATTCCCCTTCCAAAGAAGTAAAAAAAAATATTTTAGTTTGGGTTATTATTTGTTGCTTGCGACACCGGTAAGCCCAAACTATTGAATTAGAATACAGATAGGGAGAAATACCAAATGAGGAGGAACACACAGCATGTAGGTGTTTGGTTCTTTGCCCACCCATTGACTGCCCATGGCCATGCTAATCCCTATGGACATCCCACCCAGTTCCCGTCCACTCAATCCAAAACACCTCTTCATGGGAAGTCTTTCAGCTGGCATTAAACAAACCTTATCATCGAGGTATGTCTAGAGTCCCTATGCCTCCGGACCTTTCGTTTCATGCTTTAGAAATACATTAAATACAACAAAAAAATATCAAACTCTGTGCTCGAAGTGCCTGCCAGTATTTTTCCAAAGCACTCTTCTGAGAGTTAATGGCTTAATTGGAGTTGTAAACCCACTTCTGGTGCCATTAAAATGCCAACCAGGTCTACATTCAGCCACTCGATTTATAAGCACTCTGCATTTCCTTCACTGAAATCCTTATATAAACAAGCATTGGCAAAGCCAACAGTCTGGCCTTGTGTACAAGTATTACACATTTGCCAGGCACTACCATTAGAGGTCCAGGTACCAGTGCCATTTTCACCTGCTAGCTTCAATGGCCAGTTAGTAGCACTAGGCAGTGCCTGGCAAGTGCCTTTCCCATGCCTACACAAAAGCCCAAACATCTAGCATTGCCAATGCTTGGTTCTAAAGCATGGCATGCTGTTGGTTATAGCTTCTCCTCTTTTGGACAATGGAGGTACTGTGACACTGGCGTGAGATAATATGACCCAGAAGTACACATTTTTCCAAGTTTTTTCTTTCTGACTCCATTACTGAGAACATAGGCGCTAATCAAAATCATTTCCAGGCGTATGTTAGGGAGAATTCTCATGTCTGTGCTAATTCCCTTCTACCCTAGAAACCCCCAGCTCTTTTGCTGGATTAAAGACTTTTAAATTATAACCCTGGGGCGAGTGAAAACTTTTTCTCACTCTCTCATGTGTTTTTACCTTATTTTGACTTTGTGTTTTCACTCCTTTTGAAGTCTGACAAACTCCATAGGCATCTGTTTTTGTATGGTGACACACAGCACTTTCAGTGCAGTGTCACTGAGAAATATTTTAGTTTACTCATAAGGTTTAAATACCTTTTTCTTGTGTGAACTACACTTCCCAAGAATAGCAAAGTGAAATAGACTTTACTTACCTTTTCTCTTTGTATGTCCAGCACACACCATATTATGTGGAGTGCTGGGGGATTACCTATTAGCCCATTATTCTGCATTCTCATGTAACATGTTTATGTTACCCTCACTACTTTGAATGGCTTGTGGCAGTGGTTTACTTTTTCCTACCATTGTGCTTCTCTACCGCAGGCTAAACCCTCAGCTGCCATACAGCACCCATTGGTGATCATTCTGTCAAAATGGCCCTGTCTTCTTTTTTCACCATTTTCTGTTTATGAGGTCTTTATTTGGGTTTTACTCTGTGCATTGAGACATGTTAGAGCCCTTTGTTTCCCTTGCCTTTGGTGGGCTTTAGCCCTGAAGCCTGCCACTGGCTCCAGTGTGTCTAGAGGGACAGGATGTGAGGGAGAGTCCCGAAACTACCCTGTCCTTTGTCTCTAGGAATGCCTGAATGCAACTATTCCTGATTGGATGGCTGGCACCCTGCTATGTGATTGACAGCCTAGGCAGTGCATGAATGGAAGAAACCTGCTTAAAAGGCGAGGGTTTTACTACTGATAATTACTGGACAGAGGGTTTATTACTGGACACAGCCAACATGAGTGTGTTCTTACATTGTTGATCCTGGTACATTCTGGATTAGTCTCAAAAGAGGGACAGTACTGGTATGTATGACCATTGGCACATACATCATGGAAATATCTTCTTAGAATTCCAATGCTGGCATTATTGGGCACAACCAGCATGTTTCCTTACAGTAGCAAAACTGGGTGATATTGGCACAGGCAGCATGAAAATGTGTTATTATAGTGGCAATACTGAAATATGTTGGCACAGTCATCATGACAATGGGCCTCATTATAAGTTTGCCGGTCCGGTAGTAATGGCACCAGTAAGCTACCAGCGCCGTTACGACCGGACCGGAAATCTACGAGTTCTGCTTGCGGGTGCTTTTTCGGCTACCAGGTCTGACCTGGCGGGCATACCGGCACCCACGAGCAGAGAATGTCGGATGCACCGGCACCATTAACAAATGATGGCGGTGCATCCAGCTTCCCCATTCCCATAGAGCCCTATGGGGCTCGAATAGGAATGTGGAAGAATATTTTCCGGCGTCCGCAAATGGGCAATTACTGGGTCCAGCAAAGCCATAATGACCCGGTAATTGCCCATTCCCAGGTGCCGGAAAAAAAATGTTACCGGTGGCAGCCATGCCGATATTACCGGCACGGCTACCGCCAGTATCGTAATGAGGGCCAATGTCTTCTTACAGTTGCAAAACTGTCAATTTTTGGTGTAATAAAAATGGGTGTGCTTAAACACAGGTAATACCACTATATATTGGTAAAGCCAGCATACACATTTCTTCTCACAGTAGCACAATTCTGGCATATATTGTGGGGACAAGCATCATGATGGTGTTTTACATTGAAAATGCTGGCATATGTAATGTGGGGGCAAGTCTCATGAAAGTGTGTTATACAATGGCAGTGGTGGAATAAGTCATGATGATGGGATCATACAAGTGCTTTACAGTGGCAATGCTGACGTATATGTGAGCAAAACGTATCATGAAAATGTACTTTACAGTTGCAGTGCAGAAATATATGAGGGAACAGGCATAATAAAATACATTTGAAAATGCTCCTGTGTGCTCTTATGGACCTGATGATTATATTTGTTCATGTGTTAGCTAACAGAACCAGTGGTAAATTATATGGCTTTTAGATAACTTTTCACAAAAGAACTGGTTTCAAACTGAAGTGTTTAAACCCTTTATTTAAAAAAAAAAAGATATTGTTGGAGAACCTTCTGAAACACCCTGGGTTGGTCTAGGATACCTCGCCATGTCAGTAAACACACATCATTAGTGGGAAATATGTATGTTACTTTCAGTGAAAAATGTCACCAGTCACCACTTGGTATAACTTGTCCTGGCCAGCATTCAGTATCTGGAATTCACTGGAGGAGGTACATGTTCCAGGCAAATGATCTAACATATGGACCTGCCATTGAGGGTTTGGGACTCCGAATCAGATTCCAGCATCACTGTGTGCAGGGGTGGACTGGGAATTAAAAGAGGCCTGGAAATAATGTTCAAACTGGTACCATATCACACAATTTCAGCAGGCCCACCCCTTGTCCTATGCGAACATTTGGAAATAAAATAGGTTACCACACAAAAGAAGCCCAGGGTGCGGAGGACTACCGCGAAATCTCCAGAGTTCCCTATAGGCCAGTGCACCCCTGACTGTGTGGCGTGTTAGTGAAGGGGTCATTAGGTAGCTTGTGTTCTTGTGACTTTGCAGCAGGACCCCTGGCTGTGTCCACTCCTATCTAGCCTTCTCTGACTACTGCACCAAGTGATACCAGTCTTCAGTCAACCTCTTTCTTGCACTTCTCAGCATCCAGGCATTTGCTGGGGATTGCATGGCAAATGTATGTTCTCCTGGACGATCTAGAGCATTCTAGGGGTTTGGGGATGTAGACTAGGACCTGCCCACATGCATGTGTCACATCAATCACCTTTAGACGATTATTTGAGTGCTGCCCATTTATAGTATTCCATTACACTCTTAAAACACCCACAGTCCTCTACAGTGATTCACCTACTACATAACGAGCCCCTGGCAGTGGTGGCTGATGAGGTTTTAAAGTGGTGGGTTGTAATTATTTCCCCTGAATTCATACATACCAGAGACCATAGCGTGCAAGCCAACCCTATTCCCAAAGATGTTTAAGTTGGGGTTGGTGTATTCCCACAGGATCATTTTTTGGGAATGGAGTTGAAATGGTATATCATGTAACTCAATATTTGGGAGAACATTTGGATAAAAAGCAAAAGGATTTACAGACCGTAGTGCAGAGAAACATATGCACCTTTCGAGTACTTAATTTGCCAAGTCACCAACAATACACATGAAAACAATGTTGCAGCAAAACATGGACATGCCTATCAGCAAATCGTGGCTCCAATAGCAACACTGAATGCACTGTAGACATATAAGTGTGCACAACTCTGCAACAGTGTTCAAAATAGTATGCCCCTGCCTCCTTGGGAAACATGTCAATTATAAATCACATGCCAGTATCAATTACACAAGTTCCAAATGTTGTCCACAGACTGGTTAACAATGTTGTTGGTAAAGAGAAAATGAATTCAACATCATGATATGTACATTTTATTTCCATATGCATGTTTTTCTGTAAATTCGAACAACAGACTGGTCCCATCATTGAATCCCCCAAAAGCGTGACATAGTTAAGTATCTTCAAAGAGCATTGAAAGGCAGTTGCATTATTTCCCCAAGCTATTAGTTGACCAATAAAAGTCAATGTCACACACAGCTGTTTTGACACAATGCAGAGACCAATTAGAAATAATAATGACAATATATTGTATTGTGATTTAGTTCTATTTGAACTTTACACAAAATATGAAATAATGCAATATAGTTATTCATAACATAGAATAGCACAAATAACATAATCAAAACACACTATATTCGTTTGAAAGGAGCACTAAAACAGAACAACAAAACAAGACACTAGAGTACAAGAATACAACGCACACAGCAAAAACAACCAAGGTAAAACAAGACACGAATAAAATAGTAATTAGTAATAAGTGTAAGTTCAATATATAATAACATAAGACTCCCAAATTCCAATTATTAAATCATAACATCAAGCATATAAAATTCATTAGATTTAATTCATATAGGACAGGGCCTTCTTTGGCTCTATTTTATTTTACCATTCCCAAAGTAGGGTTCCATCTAATTGCATAGGGATACGGGACGATAGGGAATGACTCAGACTACTCTACCAGCTATCTCATAGAACCAGCAACAGAGCTCTGCAAAAGTAACTTAAATCTCCATTGCTGGAACCCTGAAGATGACTGCCCTAGGCAGGTGGCTGTGACAATAGAAGTAGGGTTTTCACCTGTGACCAAACTCTATATAAGGCTAATTGGGCTGAGATGGTATCAACGTTTAAACAATAGTCCCAAAATGATTCCGGCTGAATTGCCTCATACCTATAGACGTGGTTGCTGAGATGACACGATATAACAGACTCAATTTTACACACTGGGTTAATACGTATCTGGCGGTTTCACTTTTACCTATCGTCCCACGAATATGACAGTGCCACTTTTCTACAGCTAGGCCCAACTGTGGTCCCAGTACAGATAGCACAGGGAGTTGGTTTATGCGGAGCTTCAGTATGAATTGTCTAACTGAGGGGTCGGGACACAATGTCAGATAAGGCTGGATCTCTGTAATGATGGACCACATGAGCTACATGAGCTACCTTCAACTTCGAGAGATGGGTATAGTTGTTACAGCAATCCCACTTATTACATTTCCTCTCAAAGGATTTCTTCAGATGAACACAGGGGATTTCTTTGCTGAAATCCGGGATCCAATTTGTATCCACAAAGAGAGCGTCATTCAGTGCCTTAAAGATGGAACCCCTAAATGCGACTTCTGAGTTGTAACCTTTGCCTATAACTGATAACAGTTTACACACAGAGCCAGCTCTACATTTTAAATAAAAACAGCCTCTAGCACGAAGTGCCTTTTCTCGGAGGGAGGTTGGCCCCAGTTCCAGGCACATATATTCCATTGAGCACGATTGGGCCCAAACCCTGGATTAAGTGGCAAAAAATCCCCTCAAGTCTATCTAACCAACAGAAATCTTTCATAGCAAGTGCATCAAGGCCATATAATATGGCTGGCACAAAACACTGTCTATAGAGCATGATGATGCCTCTAAGGCTGTATCCGGCATGACTTTTGGCAAACTTGCAGGCTTGGAGAGTCAGTTGTGTAGCTCTGCGGCTTTTATTATAGATTAAATGACTGTAATGAGCAGTAAAATTAATCTCTACGCCCAGATAGGAGTAGGAGTATACATAATCAACAATTCCAAACATTGTGTCCATCCTAGTCCTATTAACCTTTTTCCTGGAGACCAGCATTATGCTGGTCTTCTCTAGGTTTATGGTCAGTCCTTGTTGCTGTGCATAGACTGCAGGTATGTTAAGCATGTGCATCATGCAAGTATAGGTCCGATCAAACAGCACCAGATCGTCCGCATATAGCATGCCCAGCATTGGCGTGTCACCTATTTTGGATGGGCAATTTCCTTTGTCAAGTAAATAGGAAAGAAGGTCAGCTAAGTAAAGGTTAAATCGTAGTGGTGCCCTGCACACCCCTGTTTTATGCCTATATTCATGGGGATAGATGTTGTGACCCTTCCCTCGCTGTCTAACCGAACTTTAGTGCTATTATCGCTATGCAAGATTGTCAAGATGTGCACTAACCAATCCAGACATTTCAACTTCCTTAGCTTGGTCCAAAGTGTATCCCTGTTAACCTTATCAAAAGCACATCGAAAATCAACAAATGCTATATACAATGGAGTATCTGCCTTAGTAGTCTGGATCAGGTAATCTAGGGTTCTGATGTTTTGGGGGGTGCCCGAGCCTTGACAAAAACCGGTCCAGGCAGAGTTACGTAGGTTGTTTGTTAATGCCCAGCTCTGTAACTCTTTCAGAATTAAAGATACAAAAATGTTGCCAGTAACGTCCAACATGGACAGAAGTCTGTAAGTATTAGGATTGCCTCGGTCCCCTTTTTTATGCACCGTTATGAGAACAGACTGCTGCCATGAAGACGGTATCTTGCACTCTCTACAGACACGTGAGAAAAGGCTGAACAATATCTGTGAGCAGTTGACGGGGTCCTATTTTAACACAACATTTGTCAAACCATTTAGGCAGGGTGCATTAGAGTTCTTCAATTTTATAATTACCTCAGCCAACATGTTACGATTAAACTGCAGTGGCAAGGACCCTCATAACAGAGGCCATACAGGAACTTCAGGTTCAAAGAATTTAGAGGTGATATAACTCTTCCATACTGCTCCAGATATGGGATTTAAGATCTTAATTATCTTTTCCCCTGGGAAAGTGGCTAAGATCTTCCATATATTGCCACTGTCACGGCTGATTAGGGCTTGGACAAAGTGCTGCCATTCGGCCCTCCAGACTGACAAGTGGTGATGTTTTAGCCAAATACGGTATTCTATTTTTATCATTTTAATTCCACATTGGACCCAGAAAAGGGGTCCTAGTTGTTGTTGCTGCCCTGTAAGTGCTCGAATTTCCCTCTACATCTTATTTTTCCTGTCCCGGATTTTTGGGTCAAAGGAGTTGCCCGGCCTGTTTTGATAGTGTTGGTCTATGCTGACTGGCACCAATCGAGTGTGCCAGGAGATATAGCCAATTTTTGATTGCTTCCACATCCACGTCCACACCCTGGAGTCTTCTCCAGTCAAAATACCCATGAGGAAAAACAGTAGAGGCCAATTCTGCAATTTTACTTTGACTCCACCTAACTTGGTTTCCCGCATGATTGGGCATAATATCGCGACACATGTGTGTACATGTGGCCTCCATCTGTCTTGAGTACGAATGAGTAGCATGATCACTGTATACATTAGGAACTATTTTCAATGCAACCATCCGTTCCAACAAACAGTGGTTGCCGGGAAAAAAGAGTCCAGTATGGCTTTCTTTACGCCTACAGCCCAAGTAGGGTTACCATGGAAATACCCTGTAGTCCAACCATTAAATATGGCCATGGACCATTCCTTAAGAAAGCCCAGCCACTGAGAGCCTCTGTGGTTGGAGTTGTGGTGCAGCATGTTAGAGTGTTCAACAAAATGTTCATAGATCCTGCTCCCCTCCTTATCAACACATCTCACATTCCAATCCCCACAGAGAATTATAGGGTTAGTGGTCACAAAACTGCCCCAAAAAAGTGTAATCTGATCTAATTTATCAAAGATGTTTTCTGAAGTGTGTGTACCTGAGGGGTCATAGATGTTTACAATCAACATAACCTGTTTTCCTCCATTCCCATTGTAAAAACAAACTTCCACCATCAAAATGTTACCATCTTTGGGGCCTGTGTAGATCAGTTTAGGGGTGAGGTTGTTTTTCACTCCATTCAACAATCCACCTGCAGTCAACCAGCACAACCCTTATTAGCCATTGTTTGGAATGAGACATAACCATCAACTGCAATATCAAAAGTAACCCATGTCTCCTGTAAAGCAAATATTTGCTGTGAGCAAATATTGTGAGCCGCATGCAAGAAGCCATTGGTTAAAACCCCTTTTGTTCCAGCCTAATACTTGACAATTTCACTGAATGTTTTTCTTATAGGGTAATCATCCGAAGGAGCCATTCCCACTCCTGAGCATCATCGATTTTTCCTCCCGTTTCACCCTTGTTTTGTAACTTGGGTGAGCTGTTGACAGTGTGCCAATGTTACATTGCGTGAAGCAAGGGGTATTTTCCACTTTCATAGGAGTAACATCATAGATAAATCCCAGATAGGCCAACGCGACTTGACGCTTTCGAATCAATGCAGCTGTCTCTGGAAGGCAACAATGAACCAGTGATACTTTACCTGATAGGGGGCGAAAAGGCATGATTGATTAATTGATTAATTCAAAGTCTCCCAAGTTCAAAATCCTCAAGGAAGGCTCCCTGTTAAACAGGCTCATAAGGGCGGTACGGTTCAAATGTCGAGATCCCTTTGTCAGATGGTCATGTGTACTTTTAATTTTCTTTGGATCCAAGATCAAAGGTATCTTACAGCTGGAGCTCATTTGATGCCCCGCTTCAGTGGGAGTCATAGGGGAGGAGGTATCCTCTTTATTAGAGGCATGTTTAGATCGAGATGAACGTCATGTCGGTTGAAGGGGATCATCCAGCTGGCGGTCAGAGGCTACGGCCACATTTAACAATATAAGAACCGCCGTAGCTTACTAGACAAAATAATGTTGGTTACTTCTGAAGTTAAGACCAACAGAAAAAAGAAGGGGTGCCGTACGTCACATGACGTTCAGACTGCTTGGCTACATCAAGTTAGCGTTGACTGAATTATCAGTCGTGTTTTTAGAAAAGTACTGTGTTTTTCAATTTTCTAATTAAACGGTATTATTCAGATAATGAGCTCGAAACATGATTCAATATGTATATTTTAAACATATAATGAAATACAAATAAAACATTTATGGTTTCTAAATTTCTTTGCTCTTGGTATGGTTTGATCTGTGGTTCTGAATTTTGGTGCCCCCCTCCTAGTTCCATAGACGGGTTCCTCCATAACTTGTTTTTTTCCGCTGACACACTTCACGTTTATTATTGTTGTTACTTCCTCTTTGTCAGCGAAGTAGAGGTTCTCCCATCTCCTGTTTCGCTTGTTTCCAAGACAAGCCATTTCCCCTCACCCATCCGCCCAACCCTTGAGGATGCATTGTTTCACTGGGGCATGGCAGATGGTGTTGGTTGTGAGGGTGCGTTCTGAGCTAGATTGGTATATGTGAGGCAGAGGTTAGTGAGGCCTTCAAGGAGAGCTTCCACTAGGAAGTTCTTAAATGATGTGAAGGCTTGTTTGTGGATTTCCGATGGGTGTGCTTGACTGGACTGGAGTAGTGTGGCTTAAATTAAAGGGGCTTGACAGACTGTCTGACTAGTCCGACCAGTTGCAAAGGATTGTATGTTGTGACCAAAGGTGGGTATGTTGAGGTTGGGGATATTACTTTTAATGTGCCGTGTGAGGTTCAGAGTGTTGAAAAGATCTTCCTTCCTAGATTTGGTTGCTGGGTTGCCAGATATGTTGAAGTCACTGAGGAAAATGTTCTTGGAATGTGTGAGAGACATGGAGGTGAACACGTCAGCGAAGGCTCTGTTGAAGGGGAATTAGGTGTTGGGTAGTCTATAGATGAGGTGGAAGGTGACTTTGTCATTGGGGAGAGCAGGAAGTGGCAGGAGAGGTTTTCAAAAGAGCTGATGTTGCTGAAGCCTAGTTTGGTGCATGGCCATGATGCCTTGTGAATGATGGCGAGACCTTGGCCCATATTATTTGGATGGTTTCTTTGTACAATGCTGTAGCAACTCGGGATGAGGAAGTCTAGGCTATGTGTGGAAGTGGATGTCATATAGGTCTCATTAATGAAGGTGACCTTTAAGTCAAGTGTGGATATGAGTTTGGCAATGACTGATGTATGGTTAATTCCTGAGCGGATGTTGGCATAGATTTGTTTTCTTGTAGTGTTGGAAGATGGCGTGCAGATGAGGTCTATGGTGGTTTGGGTGAGGTTGCTGAGATGCTGTTTCCATGATGTTGCTGGTGAGTGGCGTGGTTGGTAATGAATAGTGATGGTGTGGGTTGGGCTGTTGAGAGGGAGGAGGAATAGGAGTGAAACACATATTTGAGGGTGCTTACCTGATGTTTGATACTTGTAGAGTAATCAAAATTAGTTCTGCAGTTCCCACTTACATAGGGACCTAAGTGAGGGTTGTAAAGCGCCTCTAACACTTACTAGTGCAATTTTAAAGTATGTAATTCATTGAAACACGCATGCGTCACTGCAGATATGAATTGGAAAGGAGGATGTCATAGATACAAAATAATGGTAGATAAATCAGAAAATAAAATGAAAGATCTAGGATGTAAGATAGAACATCTATTCATAGCACCAACCCTCTGACCTAAACTAAAATAGGAACAAAAACAAATATACAATATCACATTTGGGGGGGATGTATTGTACCTGTCAAAGGTACACAGACAGCTTTTACTGTAAATGGGAAAGTGGTGCTAAGGAAGTTAAAGAAACTATGAAACAGCATCACAACTATCCTGCAAGCAAAGCTTCAGACTGGAAAGGACTGCAGAGCCGATTGCAAAGAGGAGTACAGCTGCACTCATAAATGAGGGAGGACCACAACAACCAATCAGAATCTGCAAAAAGGTTATCAACTGGAAATAAGTTTAGTGCAGAACAATCTAATTTTAGGAGTAACAGCAGCTGAAAGACATCAGGTAAATAGTGTATATAAATATGCCCACCAATGATTCAGTGAACCAACCGCAAACACGTAGGACTCTACGTCCTGATGGTGACCTTAGCATGGTATGAAGAAAGTACAGACTGCAAAGACCTACATTTATTGCAGACTCGGATATGGGTCCAGAACTCATCATGGAGGTATGTTGGCAAGAGCTACAAGACTTCCATCATGTAGGGGAAAAATAGGCTAAGGCCAGGACCCTACATTACCCTTTTTAAGTTCAACTGTTCAATCGTCTCTTGGAGGGAAACCCTATGGGAACCAAAAGAGACCCTTCTGTCCCTGTGACCAAAATAAATAAATAAAAGGATTGAAGAATCGTGTAGAACGATTTGTTTTTCAGTGCCATTGAATACTTTCAGAGTTCTAAGTCATAACGTGGCAATGAAAGGAATGTAGAATGTTATACCTCTTCTTACCTTCACCAGGTTGCTACCGCTACCTGCAAGTGAATGCAATAATGTGTCTATCTCTTGTTCGATGTAACATATGCAAAAATAAAAACCACAAGTTGTAATCTCACATTTTACATTGGAGAGAACGCATTCTCTATTTTTCAGAACAAAGCCATAAAGTTATTTTCTTTCTTTCTTTCTTTCTTTCTTTCTTTCTTTCTTTCTTTCTTTCTTTCTTTCTTTCTTTCTTTCTTTCTTTCTTTCTTTCTTTCTTTCTTTCTTTCTTTTTTTCTTTCTTTCTTTCCTTCCTTCTTTCTTTCTTTATTTCTTTATTTCTTTATTTCTTTATTTCTTTATTTCTTTCTTTCTTATGCACCGGAGCCCGCAGGCCTCAAGACGCAACATGTATAACACAGACAAAAATAACCGGCTTACAATTTAAACAAACATTAACGTCTTAAGACGTTTCCTAAAAATGGTCATGTTTTCTTCCATGCGCATCTCAGTGGGATGTTTATTCCAAACCAACCCTGCTTGTACCGTAAACGAGCGTCCATTGCCTCTAACTCGTTTACTTCTATGCTGGGTCAGTAACATCGAATCCTTAGTCCAGGTAACTCTGGCACGTTTTTAGAGTATCAGACGTTCTTTTAAGTACTCTGGTGCTTGTCCATATAAACATCTATGCACAATAGTACTCATCTTGAAGCATATTCTAGCCTCAACTGGAAGCCAATGCAACTCCCTCCTATGCACAGGAATTGTGTCTTGCCTTGCCGTGCCTTTGATGATCCGCACTGCATAATTTTGGAGAATCTGTGGCTTTTTGATGCAACCTTTACTCGTTCCAGCCAATAATGCACTACAATAGTCGAGCCTAGGCATTATAACAGCTCAAACTAGTGTAGTGAAATTCTCCAGAGAGACATATGGCTTCACCAATCTGAGCAGTCTCAGTTGATACTGAGATTTGTTGATTACACTGTTTACATAGGCTTCAGCACCGAGAGATGGTTAAAAAATCACCCCCAAAGTCTTCATCTTAGATGCTGTCTTAATATAGTGCCCATCAATGGTAAAACCTCAGCTGGGTCTTTGGCTCAGTGGACTAATGCATCCACGGTATGGACCTCTGTTTGACCTTATGGACACAGGTTCGAATCCCGGCCGGTCCACTCAGCCCATCATTTTTCTGAGGTTGATAAAAATGAGTAACATTAAGTTCGGTAACAATAAACATCTGTTATTAGTGCCAAGATGCCCCTTTCAGGGTGAATGTGCACTTTACAAATATGCCTGTTATGTTATACGGCATCGCTAGTTTGGCACGTGCTTGTGTGGATCCAAAGATAAGGAACTCTGTTTTTGCTGCATTAAGACAAACGGCTTCATGACAAGTTGGGCAGTATCCCAGCGGTATTCCCGCTGGAAACCCGCCGTGCTACTTGCGTTACCACCAAACTATTAGCGCTGGAGCACGGGTTTGGCAGAACGAGAATTCCCCATTCCCCATTTGGCCCATTCAAGAATTCCCCATTCCCCATTGGGCACAATGGGGAATTTTCAGCACGGCTAGCGTCAGTGGTATTACCGCACAGTCATCGCACCACAAATTGGCAAATTTGCTGCGGATTTACACCCATCTTAGAGCTGGGGGTAAATCCTGCCAAACCCGTGATTTGGCAGACCCTTAAATGCAGTGGTAATAGCGTTACCACTGCATTTAAGGGTTACTGCTAAACTTTTGATGACCCCCAAAGTCTGTTTGCTGTCATCGAATTTTGGATAGACTTATAAACTTGTTTGATGTTCACCATATCGTTCTCGTAATATCCACTCAGCTCCATAATGAGGTGAGTACCAGCGGCATAATTTGTAAATTGCATACCTAATGAGTCCAAGAGATCACATAGGGGTGACAGAATATATTGAATAATACCGGGGAGAGCAAGCCCCTTGCGATACACCACAATTAATTACCTCAGGCTTGGAGCATGCATTAACCAAAACTATTTTTGATTTCCCATCTTGGAGAAAGGATCTGATCCAGTCTATCGCTCCACTCGAGCACCCTCCCTGGTCCACAAGCCTACTGAGCAATTTCTCATGATCTACAAGATCGAAGGCTGCTGATAGATTTAATAACATCAGCAACCCTGATTTATTCCTGCCCATTATATTAAGAATTTCGGCCTGTAGATCCAAAAGGGTGCTTTCTCCACATATTCCTGGAGCTGTATAGTCACCAATTTGACAATCATTTTCAGCAGAAAAGGCACATTTGTTATAGGTCTTAAATTACTGAAAACTTTATGATCTTGCCCTGTTTTTTTTATCAGCGGGGTGACAATCACCTTTTTTCAGCAAGTCTGACACATGGTTGGTTGCAAATGTGCCATTGGTGAAACAAACCAAAAGGGGGCAAAATTCCCTCATGTTCCAGTACAATTCTTGAACGGATAACATTCCCCGAGCACATGGTTGGGTGCATTTTCTTAAGAACTTTCTACAACCCATTCCTAGAAATAGTTTTAAAGGAGAAGGAGGGAATATTAATAAATGGTGATACCCCAGCAGCTATAGACGTAGGGGCAAGCAAATGCTTATCCAGATTGTTTGCAATGCTGATCTGTGCTGTCCTAATTTTGTTTGCAAATGCCGTCTGGACTGCTTCACAGACATCAACTGTAGGGTCCACCTTTTCAACTTGAGCCTGTGGCTTTTCCAGGTTCTTAAGAATTTCAAAGAGCTTCTTTGTATCATTATTTGGTATTTGTGTATTAGAATAATCTTTCTTTGTCCTAAAGCTTTCCTTCCAGTGCATTTTCTCAAGATCCTTCCAATTGTCCTTACTCTCTTGCGAAATTCTATTTAGACTTCATCGTTTGGCTGGAAACACATAGCTATTTGTAACATTGAAATGTATTAGACATCCTGGTAGGATTACATTGCTCTATGTTTGCACTTAGAATATCTGCCCCTTTCACAGAGAAGGGAAAGACACATTGAAAATATCTGTCCTTGTGTCACCTTGTTTACTTAGACCCAAAATCATACCTCCCAAGAAAAGATAGGGCTCTTGCTAATCATTTGCTTTATTCATTATAATTTAGTTGACAGGGCATTCTCACCTAACTAAGCAAGGAAACTCAGTTTCTCTGGGAAGTCTTGCATAGGTAGTCCCTGGATGCCTCTTCCTCATTCAGGTCTGTGACAGCCACTGCTCGCTGGAGCAGCCCCTCCTTCCTCCACTGACATCTGCTGCTGTCTCTAAGCACTCATTTCAGCACACAGACAGCAAGCATCCAGCACCCGTCAAATTATTTTTTCTTCTCGCCTCTTCTTCCTTCTTTCATCCAACCTCGCTTTTTCACCCCTCCACACTCCTCTTTCTCAGACTTTTAAGTCCACAAGCAATTTCAGGAATTGGAAGAAATTACTGAAACCAAATGTCCGGCCTGACATACAGTATAGTGAGCAGGGCTTTTGGGGGACACACTTGTAGCACACCTAACAAACAAAAAAACACTGGGGCTGTGGGGGTGTCCCTGCAACACCCTGCTCACTACACTGTAGAGTATAGTGAGCGGGGGTTGCAGGGAAGACCCCGCTGCACACCCGAGAAAAAGAAAAACACAACGGGGGATGTGTGGGTGACCCCACGACACCCTGCTGGGTTGCAGTGGAAACCCCTGCAGCTGCCCAAAAAAAGAAAAGGACCCTGCGGCACCGGTTCCCGATCATGGAAATGAAAGGGAACTGATGCCACAGGGACACAGAGTGTCTTAAAAGGTAAGTAGGGTGTGTGTGAGTGTATGTTGGGGGTATGGGCGGGGATGTGTGCGCGGTGTGTGTGGGGGTGTGTTGTGGGTGTGGGTGGGGTGTAGGTTTGTAGGGTTTTGAAATGTATGTTCGCATGGGAAATGTACGCCCATTTTGTGGTGCGTACTATTTCCATGCAAACTTTTCCGTCGCTGACTTTTCTGCGACTGAAAAATCACGTAGATCCCAATTTCACACCTCCTTTCGTGATGTCATGCATCAATCAAACTTGTGCCTGTTTTGTCAGCTGCCTGAAAATTTCCAGAAGGCTAACACATGCTCCTTCAGAGTAACATTTGTAGACGGTTCAGCTCAGTGGCCCCGGATGGATATTTGAAACACTTTCATTCTAATTTCCTGCACTGGAAGCTCTAAACAATGGCTATTTTAGGCAGAATGATTCTGCAAATTCCTTGTTGTCTAAGCCTCGGGTCCCCATTGTAAAACAGTTCAAATTTGCGCATTTTATTTCCAAACTAGCATAGTCTATGTCTGAATTCAGCATCTACACCCCTAGTTTGCACCCATGGTTTGCACCATTCCAAACACTAATCATTTTAGTATGTTAGAGGCTATCATTAGTATGTTACGGTATAAGTAGTGTTATGTTTGTTAGTCCCTATGCTCCTTTCACACCACACTGCACTACTGTGCTATGCTCTACTATGCTATAGTATTTTAAATCTATTCAAGCTACACTATGCTCTCACCTTTCTTTGGGGTGTATACATTCTCATCAGTGTTTCACATCAGTGCTAAACTACACACACCAGCTTCAGGCTGCAACAACATCATACACTTGTATACTGGCATGCCCTTTCTATAGTGGTCTAAGGTGCCGATAACATTCTTGAACTAGCTAAAATGTCTCATCTATTGTTCCTTCAGGACTCACCAGGGACCTTTTCTCACTTATTGGTGGCAGAAATACCATAGTGAACAGTGACAGCTACACTTTGGGAGGTGGGTATCTGTACTCTCAGTGGATGAGAAGGGACTCCTTCAACCATGTAGAAATCCCAAATCTAGTGTGGGGTTGAAAGTCCTGAACTGTACCTCGGGTGTGATGGTGTTGGGGTTTTCTTCATTTTTCATATTGGCTTACTGGCATTTGTCCCCTAAAGAGTCCATATCAGGCATATGCATCATGATTGTACCCCTGAGAACTTCCTTGCACAGCTGTCTGTGTGACATCCACTGGTTAGAGGTTGCCTTGATGAGTCACAGTGGGGTGCAGCCTGTTGTAGCGCTGGGATGTCACTACAGAAAAGCACAGTGTAAATACATTACAGAGTTCAAATAAAGGCACAGATAAATATCCATCAGTAAATTATCTGTGCAAGTATTTGGACTCATAAGTGTGCATTCTAAGGAACAAGGGGCTCAGAATTTCAGCCATGACAGAATTTCATCAAAAACCCAGACTCTGGCAGCAAGGGGCATGAGACTCTGGTGTGAGACTTTGATGTGAATCTGGTGTGAGTGAGCTCTGTTTACAAAGCAAAAAGACAAATGTGGAAGGTACAACAAGACACTGTGAACTGGGGCAAATCATAAAGATCTGATTCCCCATAGCACAATTTTTCCAGGTGACCTGGTTAGTCTATTTTGAGCCACTACCAGCATTGAAATAACACCAATAAAATACCACCAATGCAATACCACCAAGATCAAGGAATTGGGCCTCATTACGAGGCTGGCGGTAAGGGGTTAAGGGGTTAAGGGGTAAGGGGTTAAGGGGTTAAGGGGTAAGGATGCCGTTAACCCCATACCGCCGCATACCGCCGCATTCCGAGGTCCCTTAGCGGGTCCCACTAAGGCCAGCTGGTTTTACCAGCCGCCCTTAGCGGGAGTCGCTAAGGGACCAGGGAGCTAATAACGGGCCTGCTATTTGCGGGCCCGTTATTAGCTCCTTCCCCATTCCCATTGAACCCTATGGGGGCTCGAACGGGAATGGTTTTCAGAATGGGAATTTACTGGGTCCTCCAAGGTTGGAATGACCCGGTAAGTCCCCATACCGAGAACCCGGACCCGGAATGCGGTATTGGGGGTAGCCATGGCGCTAATAGCATCATGGCTACCTCTATACTCGTAATGAGGCCCAGTGGGCACCAGCTCCGGTTTTTGGCTTGTTGCTCATGATACCAATGTCAAGATAACACCAGGTAGGTCTGTGTTTCTGAGGCTCACAAAATACACCAACAGCATCCTGGTATGTTCAGGAAAGTGCTAATCATTTTGCAAAATGTGTAGTTCAAGGATACATAATGGATAACCCTTCCTCAGTGTTCTAATAATATGTCATTGTAATATCACACTCTTCTTTCCAATCCTTAATCACTAAATTACATTTTCATCTGCTTACATGTGTTTCACTCTATTACGCATCATTAGGGAAATTAATTACAGTCAAGTAATTAAAATACTAGATATGATTTATATAAAGGTGTACAAATACAAAGAGATTGTAGAAACACAATTACGAATATGTCGAATATATAGTGGAAATAAGAAAATAAATGGAACATGTGCATAAGAAACACAAATTCAACAAATCAAATTAAACTCAGCTTCACAATAAGTAAACAGCCTCATGATGTGCAGAAAAGAAATACAAAAAGACAAAATCTGTTATATTTTTGAATCTTATAAACAATCCTTATATTTGGAATATATCATTTAATCTTAATTTATACTTACTTATTCCCATCAGTTATTGTAGATTGTTACTTGTCACTTGGCATAAAGTTGTTAAATGGTATCAGGTTTAATTTGTGCATCAGACCCCTCATAAACACTTCAAGTAATTGGTAAAGGTGTGCCTTTTCTATACTCTTTCATTCTGGTTGGCTAATGATTCTATTATATGGTGATGGGTACCAAGGTGAAGATTTGCTGTGCATGCTAAGGATGGCTAGTGCCTTGGATAGTTAATAGGTGAAATCTGTATTTCCTATCCTGCTTAGGGTATAATCATGATTCGTTTTTGCTCAATTTACCCCTCTCAATCAGAATAATGCTCATAATTTTATCTAATTTGTTATGTTTTCTTGCTTATAGCTATTCCACCCGTGGCAACCCTTAGGAGACAGTATGGGCCTCATTATGGGTTTGGTGGTATCTGAGTGGTAAATCCACCCAGATACCACCAAACTCTATTACCTTTACTGGCACTCGGTCTGGCGGTATTACCGCAGGATTACGAGTGCCAGCAACAGTTGAAAATCTCCAATTCCATGGAGTCTATGTTCACCTGCCTCTCAGCACCATTACTGGCACATGTGTTTCCTAGATTGAAAACTGACAAGGAAGAAGTCCTATTCAGCATTTTTCAAAAGGCTCCTCCATCTTGAGATGGCATTGAACCTATATCGTTTGCCCAGCTTATTTGCCCAAATTGAAATAGTTAGATGCAAAAATCCAATCCTTTCATCTAATTCGTCACAGTAATATAGTTGCAGCATTTACCAAAATATTTGTTTTTCCTTTGAAATTTCATAGTGAATCTCATGTTAAACAATTGTAATAATGTGCTAGCCAGATCCACTAGTGTTTAAATCTTGATTAGTATTACATATATTGTAATCTTTCCTATTGAGAAAGGTTACCACTCACCTATTCTATGTGCATGTTGACAATGTATTTCCTGTGCGTGTCCACAGATGTTTGCTACCACATTGTTTGCCAGACAGGGGCAAAGGACAGAGGGTTTTTGAGAAGGGCCCTTGAGCAAAGGTGTGTGAAGATTAATCCTGGCTTTTTGGCTTAACTCCCTTTGAATGTTGCTACTTGCAGTCATCCATTTATGATGGTAAATACAGCTCCAAGAATTTTAGAGGAATGCAAAATGATATCAGTTACAGAATATCAATGGTGACATACATTTGAGCACAGTGTTTGCAACATTATTGTGAATTATCTAGTGGTTTTAAGAGAAATAGTGAGAAGTTTGTCAAGATAAATAGATGTAAGACCCTTCACAATGTGTCTGCTCTGTAGCTACTTCTCATGCTTTTTATATTGAGCAAGGGACAGGAAACATTGACTTATTCTTTCCATGAGGCATATACATAATGTAGATCTATAGCAATCAGTGGTGATATAGAGAGATCTGGTTCAATATGCACATGCATTTTAGAAATCTGTTGGACAGGCTCATATTTCGCCATGCTGGCTATTTAATGGGTCCTGTGACCTATCTCTCTCTCTCTCTCTCCCTCTCTCTTTCTCTTGCTCTCTGTCTCTACTCTCCTTATTTTTTATATTTCAAGTCATCCCTCCAATATTTCTTTTTCACTTGCATCTTCTCTTTCCCTCTCTCTATGTGCTGTTTCTCTCTGCAAGTCCCTCTCTTCCCTGCACGCTCCCCTATTATGTATTTATGTTGCAGTTAGAAATGTATTCGTGATATTTATGTTTTAAAATAAATTATACACGTTGTAGATTCAGTGATAATATACTTTTTTGTGAACACCTTTAAAACACTGTCTTCAGCAAATGTGATGTGAAGAACCATTGATAAACACAGATAAACATACAGTTCACTTGTATTATATTTTTCTTGAAAGAACACTGGATTAAAATCTGTAATACATAAAACATAAATAAGACAAGGGTCAGGCATCCTTGAATGTGCAGGCTGATGCAAAACCCTAGAACATGGGATTGATGTTTACCACTTTGAGAGCACAACACGGAGGACAAGAGCCTCCAATGTCCTGTTCAGGAACAAGAATCCCAAGAGTAGTGGCAGAGTGACCAGAAGAGCATCTGGGACCGATGGGATCTGGAGCATGGTGGCATGAGAATGGAGTAGACAAATCCCCACACCTACTCTCAAAGGTAAGTCTCATGAAGGGGGACTCAGACAATGATTATGCACAACATGAGTTGTTATGAGAGGACCACATTAGAGATGCAAAACCTAGATGGAAGAAAGACAAAGAAGATGACAGATAGTCGCTTGGACAATCTTCTGTTCCTCTTGAAAGAGAGGGCCAAGTGGGAGCTCGACACCGATGCCTAGGCTCTAGAACAGCAGAGACAGGTATGCATCCCTTTACCTGACAAGGATGAAAGGCAGCAGAGACATTTCACTAGAATAGACTAAAAAAACAAACGAAACGAGGACACCCTTAAACATGTCATCTGATTCCAAGATAAAAGAGAAAGCTATAAGTAGAAACCAGACATGTGATTGTAGGTGCTATTCATGATCAAAGTAGAAAACCACAGGAAGAAACAAAGAAAGGGTTCACAGTGGCCATCTCTAAATAAAAGAAGAAAGTATTTTTTGGCACTGGTGCATTTTTGCACTGAGGCAAAGGACTACGATTTGGGCAAACATTGTACCTCTGCAAAAATACAATTAAAGAATATGCTTTTTTCACTAGTGCAACTTTGCCCTGGCTATAGTCCTTTACCCAGTTGAAAAATGCAGCCAGAACACTCCCTTCAGCTGAAGACAGCATTACAAACCCACCCGCATCCGCGTTCCATATTGAGATAAAAGGTGACAAAAACCATAGACTTTTGTAGTAATTTGTTAAGGATTTCAATCAGGCGACGCACACCTTAGTCTCGGCCCAGTACGCAGCGTGCAATTGAACTGCTTCTGTTTTAATGTTAAATTCAATATTGAGATGGTACACCACTCATAGCACACCCCCTTTTCAAATACCCCCGGTCACACTGGACCATGAACCAGGCTAGTTGATAAAATGTTATATTTATTAATTTATTTTAAAGTTCAAGAAAAATCATACAATTTTTAAAATGGGGCAGCAATCACAATGGGGTGATATGAACAATAGGAATGTAAGCAATGCACTTAGTTTAACCTTCTATTGACACAACTACGAAACACATGGGAATAGGAGCACTTTTTGATTTTAGTTAAGATAGCACTTGAGTTAGAATTTCCCCCTGCAATGTTCCCTCAACCCACAAATAATCAATTCTAAGGGGATAAACAGAAGCAGCAGGTAATCAGGAATGACAAATGGACAACAACATTGAAATCCGACCTTCCCTCCCCAAACAAGAGAGAAAAATGAATTTTAAACCCTGGCAATGCTAAAAATGACACTCGGAAATGGATGAATATAACAATGAATTTATATAAAGCTCTTGAAACAAAAACAATTCTTTACTGGCACAACACTGGAAAGATAGTAGCAATCACAAACAAAGGATTGAGAAAAAGCATACAATTCGAAATTGAATGGAAGATTTAAAAAAGTTTATAATCAAAATGACACGTTGGAAATTTAGCAAACCTTTGCAATTCCCGCCTGAATTTACCAAAATGGTTTTTAATAAAAACAGGTAAATAGGTACAATATAGAAGTGAAATTAGGTCTAGAGTATTCAGGCTAGGCTAACAGATTGAGACACAGTAAGCTCCAGTGTTGACTCATGAATTCAACCCTAGCACCTCCCCGCCTGCCCTGGTGGAACCAGTCCGATCACTTGAAAGAGGACTAAGGGTTTAGGATTTCACGAGACAAAATTATTAAAGATGTTGGCGCTAGCATAAGAAATCAAAGGCAGGGCAGGGCTTCAAGAATGTTTTTTGACAGTATTACAAGTTATCAAGATAAGGATAAGATAATTTAGAGAGTGTTACTAAGGACAAGGCAATGCAAGTTATACTATGGTTTTATATGGTTCTTATTGATACTCACAGTCCACTTTTTAGTTTTTGGATTTTGGACAGTCAGCGGTTCTGGTCACTACACGGATCTGGTCTAACAAAGGACAGCCGGACAAAATCAGCGGGACAGGATCAGCTGGGCAGGGACTGGATACCAAAGGATAATTCTTCTGGACTGGCAATTCTGGTTACTGGATACTATAGGTCAGCAGGGTAACAGGATAGCAGCAGCATGCAGTGAGTGGCGGCAAGCCAAGCTGGACTAGGATGCCAAAAATACCACAGTTTTTCCTGGTTACTGGGAGATTAGTAGGTTTTAATATTGTAGGGCAGGCCTTGCTGGAGCAGGATCAGCAATGCCTGGGTTTTGCAGTGGGCCCTGGAATAGGATCAGCAATGCGTTGTCTTGTTGTTGGAGTCTGGAGTCTGAGAGATGAAACAGGAACAGGAACACACCACAGGAAATCAGGAAGAGTGTCTGTCTAGGGTCCTGTCTGGGACCCTTATTTATAATGCAAAATTACATCATCAAGGTAGAGGTTGGGCAGGGTTAACTATGCCTGCCCCTAAACTACTTGGATTGGGCAGGGGAGCTAGTCTCCGCCTCGCTCTCAGTTGGTTGGATTTCTAAGGGAATGATGTTAGGATTATGAGGTGAGGTTTACAATGTCCAAACACTCCCACATTTACTTTACTTAAAATCCGATTTTGCAAAAAACATACATTTCTTCTCTTGCAATCTCTTGGCAAATTATACACAGAGGTTACATATTATGTGCAGCCCAGGTCAGTCAAATCCTCAGGTCTGTGCGACTTTGTTTCACCTTTCTGATACATTTTGGGAATTTTACACATTAAAGATTTGGCCTAAAATTCCACAATTTTATACACAAATGCAAATTGTCCACGGGGATGTAAGTACAAAATGTTATGTTTGCCACTTTAATACTTTCCTTGGAATCTGTCATATTATGGAACTTCTGATCCACATGCAGCAATGAGTTCTACCAAGTTTTAAAAGATAGCCCACAAAATTAGATTAAAAACTGTGCATTTTTAACATTTTTGCTAATTCTTGCTACAGAAATAAAAGTCTTTAAAGCTTCTTTATAACAAAGTCTTTGCAACCAACAGGCAGCCCCTTTGTTACTAGATCCTGTTTTTTTTTCTTCCTCCAACTGCAAGCATCTGTCATTTCCTTCCAGGCAAGGGGGTTTCCAGTCTTAATTGAAGGTTTTATTGCCCCTTCACATTTGACAGGTGAGTGTCCCAGGACTGCTATTGTCCCAGCCTGGAGCACAGACAAATGTCTGATGAGCATGTGAACATTCATTGTCCTTTCCCATAGAAAGTTTTCAAGCTGGCACTTTGCACATGCATGTCCTGGATTTATGGTGTATCTCTGTTCCTTTGGGAAGTTTCATGGCTGGCAACTGGAATGACTGGTTTTTCTGAGGGTTTGCAAATCCATCCCATGTGTTTTAAACTGTTTAATTTCTTACGTTGGGTCTTGAATTAAACAAACTTGTGAAAGAAGATAGCCTATGTGTGTATGATCACCACTAACATGATCCCTTTATATTACTAAGTAAACAGGCTTTCATTAACAATTGAGTTTTAAACAGGCCATTTTTTTCTCTTCAGTCAGCACAGCCCGTTTTTCCCCATGTGTTAAAAACTGCTAGCATTTCTTTCTTTAATTCAGTTTGCAGATCCTCAGATTGCCCACACTGTCTTTGCAGCTGTAGTCGTTTTCCTTGCAGCAGGAGTCTTATCTAAAGTATAGATACATTTATCCTTGACCTGGCTCAAAGTGTAAAAAGTCTCTTTGAACTGCTGCGTCTGGATACATTTTGGCAAGAAATAAACACGTGTTCCAGTGCGAGTGAAAAGAAAGTTGCTTGTTGATTTCTTTCAAATCTACTTTGACAGGACCTGTCATTCAGGAATTATGCCTGGTTTTTCTGAGGTACAATGACTTATCCTGGGCCTGGCAGGGCCGTTTCCATCACAGTGGTTTCAGAATGCACAGATGGAAATAGCATAACACAGCTTTTTGAAAGGGTGAAAAAAAGGTTTAATTTTGAAGGGGAACTTTTGGCTTTTTCAGCAATGCAGTGCTGCCTGTTTACTTGATTCCATATATGTTTCAGAACACACTGGCATACTTTTTCAGGGTGTCCGCTTTTTCCATTTTGCCTGAAGTGTGCTAGGCAGGCTGGTGCTGCAATTTCTTTTTTGCTGCTGCCAAAATGTAGTTTTGAGGTCCTGGTGCGCACAGGAGCCAGTGCTGCCAGGTTGCTATTTCTTGCACAAATGCAGCTTGGTGATGTGGTGCAATGTCGTTGAGTGGGTCAATATATCCCACAGTTTCAAAGTCCACAACTGTTCACAAATGCAGTTTTTTAAATTACCTGTGGAAATCTCAGGTTCAAAAGCGATTTCATGTAAAATTGCATTCACCAAAGCCATTGTTAGGCTGAGGGTGAGTTACCCTATTAGTCTGAGGGTGAGCTACCCTTCAATTGATGACTTTTGAAATTAGCTTAGGATCAGAAATTCTTTAAAGACTTTTTTTATTTCTGATCATGACACTCTTTCTTACTCCTCTCCTACTGGAGCTCTGCAGCACCCCACCTCCTCTGCCTGTACCCTACCTATAGCCGCATGGGTATGTCCCCTATGTACACTGTTGTTTTCAAGCTAGGTTTTCTCCTTATAAATTCTATACATTCTTATACAAATTCATAGAGCACTTTTATTTAACATTGAAATGTGGGTGTGAATTTATTTGAAGAGAAATACCCAGCTACGAAGGAATGAGATGAAATTTAAATTGATGAAGAAGGTAAGCGGCTTAAGACTGATTTACAGGAGGTAAACTATGGGTTAGGAACATTTGTCATGTTATTGCAGTCATTTGAATAATAAAATAGCATTCATTGATAAGCACTGTGCTTCCTATTGCCTGTGCTTACAGTAAAAGTGCAGGTGTGTTGCAGAACTATCCTCCTTTTGGAAGGTAAGATTAACTTTTCAAGAATCAAATTTGTATTTATTTGTACATTATTTCTTAATTTTTTTCATGCATTTTTTTACATTTCATTTTGTAGAAATAATAATTAACATGCTGAAACAACTAAGCATGATCAAGTCGGTTCTGTCAAAACTCGAACCCCCTTTCCCAAGGTTTGGGGCACGTTGTTCAATTGTATAAAGGAGCACATGTAGAACTAGTGTCAGTCAGCAGTCTGCGTTTCAAGAAGTTGGAGCAAATCCATGGGGCCTTAAATAGGCAATAGCATTTCTCCAGTTAGGGGTAGTACAGGATTGTAGTAGAAGTCAGGTTAGTGAAGTTTGCAATCTACAAGAGGGCCCAGCTAGATTTAGGTAATTGGGGAATTATTCTGGGGGTATTTAAGGTTGGAGCACATTTTGTTTGGATGGAGGGGGAGAACACCAAAGCATTTTTAGGCACATGCTCATCAAGTAGCACAGCGAGTAGAGCGCTCGCTTTGAACGCAGGTTCGAATCCCGGCAGGGCCAAACTCAGCCTTTCATCCTTCCGAGGTCGATAAATGAGCACCACACACCGTGGGTAATAATAAGCAGCGCTCAGATACCTGAGGGTTCGTAGCGCTATATAAATGCTAAATATTATTATGTAGGTGGCTTAGAGCATGGCAACACATTCGTGGGCACATGTCATTTTTGTTGCTGGGAAAAGATCATACCAACTCATTATTAGTCACAAGTACTTTTTGTAGAAGAGGAAGAAGAATGCCAAAGCATTCTTGGGCATTTGTCATTTGTGTAGGTCGGAAGGGAGCACACCAAATCTATCTTAGGCCCACATTCACCTTTTGGAGTGAGGATAGAGCATGACAACGCATTCTTAGGTACACATCATCCTTGTAGGTGGGGAGACAGTGCACCAAAGTATTCTTAGTCAACTATCATGGAGTGCACCAAAGTATTCTTCGTCAACTATCATATTACATGTGGAGGAGAGCATGCGTAAACATTATTAGGCACTCTTCATTTTTGTAGTTGGGAACAGTGCCCGCCAAAGCATTCTTAGTTACACAATTATTTTATAGGCTGTGAGGAGAGCATGTGAAACCATTGTTAGTCAAAAGTTCATTTTATAGGAAGAGGCGAGAGCACGGCAATGCTTTTTTCAGCTCAATGAATTTCTCTACGTGGGAAAAGAGCACGCCAAAGCATTCATAGCCACTCCATCCCCGGTTAGGTTTGCTGTATGCACCAGTGAACTGAGAATTTAGCAGGACCACTGCAGACCAAATGGTTGATGTCTAGTTTGACATTTGTCCCCAGCTTTCCAATGTAATCTTAGTGAGGACACCCCCACAACCCCCAAACTTATAATGCTTCACTAGGGGAGTGGTGGACACACCCAAAACCCCTGCTCCCCTTGTTCAGCATTATGGGATTTGAATATTTCGATCATTCAGAACTTATGAATACCTATGAATGCATAGGCATTATCAGTTGTCGGTGCCTACAAGTGTGACCTGATGTGTGACAACCATTGGAAGATGGCTGTGGGAGAGGAGGCAAGGCTCATAATGGAGGGATTACCATTTCCACAGGGCGAGAAGGTCGCAGATGCAGGTATGGTGATCGAGGGTGTATCCTTGGCATAGGAGGACAAGATGTTGGAGGGTGCAGGGCATTTGAAGGAGGCCGTCCATGGTGTCCTTCTGCCAGAGGTGGTCGAAGGTACCGTCAAGGCTTCTTTGATGGATTCAGTGGCATAAGTTCTGTAGGACATTAAAACTGTGGATAAACTAAAGTTTCTGATGGGCAATGACTTATTCAACTTTGCAGTTGGCGAGGAAAGTCAGAGGGAAATGTGGGTGGCAGATGTGTTGGGGTCAGTCAGTCAGTCACACAATGGTTTATTCAGCCGTTTTTACCATCAGCATACACACAATTCATTACATAATTTACGATGGAAAATAAAACAACCTTCAATTTCGTTCACATAAATGTAGCCAGGCACAATAGATGTATTTGGCAACAAAACAAATATCATTGATTGCAGAAATGGACCGACATAATGCAACTGCTTCTTGGCAGTGAGCTAAAGACTCTGGGTAAGTCTCTCGTAACCAGGACTAATGTCTGGCAGAGAGACTCCCAGGACCCCCCTTGTTAAATCTGCATATTTAAGTAACTTTGGGTCTCACCCTAAGTTACTAGGGGAATCCAGACGTGGACCCCTTGCTCACTATTCTTAGAGAGGCACAGATCCACCCTACTGATGAGGTCCAACCAGACCGAAACACGTGTCTGGGGTTTCTGTTGGTACTCTTGTTCAGAGGAGAATTGCCTCGCATTTCGGTGCTGGACTGCCCCAGGGCAGGACAAAGACTGATATGTTTGGGATATTTCTTCTCTGTGAAAAGATAGTGAGCTAAAGACTCTGGGTAAGTCTCTCGTAACCAGGACTAATGTCTGGCAGAGAGACTCCCAGGACCCCCCTTGTTAAATCTGCATATTTAAGTAACTTTGGGTCTCACCCTAAGTTACTAGGGGAATCCAGACGTGGACCCCTTGCTCACTATTCTTAGAGAGGCACAGATCCACCCTACTGATGAGGTCCAACCAGACCGAAACACGTGTCTGGGGTTTCTGTTGGTACTCTTGTTCAGAGGAGAATTGCCTCGCATTTCGGTGCTGGACTGCCCCAGGGCAGGACAAAGACTGATATGTTTGGGATATTTCTTCTCTGTGAAAAGATAGTGAGCTAAAGACTCTGGGTAAGTCTCTCGTAACCAGGACTAATGTCTGGCAGAGAGACTCCCAGGACCCCCCTTGTTAAATCTGCATATTTAAGTAACTTTGGGTCTCACCCTAAGTTACTAGGGGAATCCAGACGTGGACCCCTTGCTCACTATTCTTAGAGAGGCACAGATCCACCCTACTGATGAGGTCCAACCAGACCGAAACACGTGTCTGGGGTTTCTGTTGGTACTCTTGTTCAGAGGAGAATTGCCTCGCATTTCGGTGCTGGACTGCCCCAGGGCAGGACAAAGACTGATATGTTTGGGATATTTCTTCTCTGTGAAAAGATAGTGAGCTAAAGACTCTGGGTAAGTCTCTCGTAACCAGGACTAATGTCTGGCAGAGAGACTCCCAGGACCCCCCTTGTTAAATCTGCATATTTAAGTAACTTTGGGTCTCACCCTAAGTTACTAGGGGAATCCAGACGTGGACCCCTTGCTCACTATTCTTAGAGAGGCACAGATCCACCCTACTGATGAGGTCCAACCAGACCGAAACACGTGTCTGGGGTTTCTGTTGGTACTCTTGTTCAGAGGAGAATTGCCTCGCATTTCGGTGCTGGACTGCCCCAGGGCAGGACAAAGACTGATATGTTTGGGATATTTCTTCTCTGTGAAAAGATAGTGAGCTAAAGACTCTGGGTAAGTCTCTCGTAACCAGGACTAATGTCTGGCAGAGAGACTCCCAGGACCCCCCTTGTTAAATCTGCATATTTAAGTAACTTTGGGTCTCACCCTAAGTTACTAGGGGAATCCAGACGTGGACCCCTTGCTCACTATTCTTAGAGAGGCACAGATCCACCCTACTGATGAGGTCCAACCAGACCGAAACACGTGTCTGGGGTTTCTGTTGGTACTCTTGTTCAGAGGAGAATTGCCTCGCATTTCGGTGCTGGACTGCCCCAGGGCAGGACAAAGACTGATATGTTTGGGATATTTCTTCTCTGTGAAAAGATAGTGAGCTAAAGACTCTGGGTAAGTCTCTCGTAACCAGGACTAATGTCTGGCAGAGAGACTCCCAGGACCCCCCTTGTTAAATCTGCATATTTAAGTAACTTTGGGTCTCACCCTAAGTTACTAGGGGAATCCAGACGTGGACCCCTTGCTCACTATTCTTAGAGAGGCACAGATCCACCCTACTGATGAGGTCCAACCAGACCGAAACACGTGTCTGGGGTTTCTGTTGGTACTCTTGTTCAGAGGAGAATTGCCTCGCATTTCGGTGCTGGACTGCCCCAGGGCAGGACAAAGACTGATATGTTTGGGATATTTCTTCTCTGTGAAAAGATAGTGAGCTAAAGACTCTGGGTAAGTCTCTCGTAACCAGGACTAATGTCTGGCAGAGAGACTCCCAGGACCCCCCTTGTTAAATCTGCATATTTAAGTAACTTTGGGTCTCACCCTAAGTTACTAGGGGAATCCAGACGTGGACCCCTTGCTCACTATTCTTAGAGAGGCACAGATCCACCCTACTGATGAGGTCCAACCAGACCGAAACACGTGTCTGGGGTTTCTGTTGGTACTCTTGTTCAGAGGAGAATTGCCTCGCATTTCGGTGCTGGACTGCCCCAGGGCAGGACAAAGACTGATATGTTTGGGATATTTCTTCTCTGTGAAAAGATAGTGAGCTAAAGACTCTGGGTAAGTCTCTCGTAACCAGGACTAATGTCTGGCAGAGAGACTCCCAGGACCCCCCTTGTTAAATCTGCATATTTAAGTAACTTTGGGTCTCACCCTAAGTTACTAGGGGAATCCAGACGTGGACCCCTTGCTCACTATTCTTAGAGAGGCACAGATCCACCCTACTGATGAGGTCCAACCAGACCGAAACACGTGTCTGGGGTTTCTGTTGGTACTCTTGTTCAGAGGAGAATTGCCTCGCATTTCGGTGCTGGACTGCCCCAGGGCAGGACAAAGACTGATATGTTTGGGATATTTCTTCTCTGTGAAAAGATAGTGAGCTAAAGACTCTGGGTAAGTCTCTCGTAACCAGGACTAATGTCTGGCAGAGAGACTCCCAGGACCCCCCTTGTTAAATCTGCATATTTAAGTAACTTTGGGTCTCACCCTAAGTTACTAGGGGAATCCAGACGTGGACCCCTTGCTCACTATTCTTAGAGAGGCACAGATCCACCCTACTGATGAGGTCCAACCAGACCGAAACACGTGTCTGGGGTTTCTGTTGGTACTCTTGTTCAGAGGAGAATTGCCTCGCATTTCGGTGCTGGACTGCCCCAGGGCAGGACAAAGACTGATATGTTTGGGATATTTCTTCTCTGTGAAAAGATAGTGAGCTAAAGACTCTGGGTAAGTCTCTCGTAACCAGGACTAATGTCTGGCAGAGAGACTCCCAGGACCCCCCTTGTTAAATCTGGCATCAGTGGCAGAGCCAGGTTTTGATGCCACGTGGGGTGAAGTGCTCCTCAGGGCACACCGCGCCGGTTGGGCCAGAGACGGGTCCGGGTCAGTACCGTTTCCTTAATATTGCGGGTGTAACTAGGAACTGTTGATGTGGAGGTATACTTTTTCGTGCATTAAATCTCTATGTAATATTCTTTAAAATGTACAATTTACATCACATTTTATCCAAAAAACTTTAGGTACTACCCAAACAGTCTTTCACAAAAGGAATGAATTAGCATTTGCATTGCAAATACATCCCCACACCGCAAGTGATGCATGTGCATCCTTCTGTACAGTAGGTGAGGTCACATAGTAGATGAGAGAGAGACATCTCATAATCCCGAGCAAAGAGGCATCCCATAACTACTACCCAACCAAAATACTCAAACAGAGAGGCAAAACATCATGATGGCATTAAAGTATCACTGGTACATGCTATCATTGTGCTACATAGACTCTGTCGCAAACATAGACCCTCTTCACAAAAATGCATCACCTCACCAAGATGGCAAACTGGACACCTCACAGATCCTGCTGCCTCCCTCCATGCTGTCACAGAAGCTGGTGTCTGTGGAGACTGAGGGGAGGGAAAACTGAGGGCCACTAGCAGATGTGCACTGTCCCCATAACACCTCAGATACTAACATTTCAAGAGCAGGATTGAGCAAGAAGCATTTTAACTGGCAATTATTCAAAACAGCAAGGATTGGGGATACAGCAGAACGGAAATGGGATCTTCAGGTGCACCCTTTACAACTGGCCTGCCGCCTTCTTCAAAGGCAAAATAGTCTCTGCATCTGCCTCAAGAAAAGAGTCTTGATTCAAGCCTGCATCTCTGTGGCATCTAACAACACAGCTGAACTTTTCAAAGTCTGCAAGGAACTGGCCAACCCTCTTGCAGCCTCATCCTCTACTGCCCCCTCCCAGGCCATTTGCTTGGCCATGACAGCACATTTCACCACTAAAACACAGGACATTCTGTCCTCTCTCTCTTCTGCCCCCCCTCCTGCACCAGCATCTCCTGGGCCCCCGTGGGCCATCCCCCCCGTCCCCTCTTCTCTCCTCCCTCTCCCCTGTCACATCAGAGGAGACCACTAGGCAAGTCTGGTCTATGAAAGCCTCTTCCAATCAGGTGGCCCACTGCCCCTCCAAAACCATCAAGGACAATATTGACACTCTCGCTCCAACCTTGGCCGACCTCTGCAACCTCTCTTTCACCACTGGAGTTTTCTCCTCTCCTCCCAAGCACTCTCTGTGCACCCTCTGCTTAAAAACCCCTTTACCGTCACGTCTATCCCGGCAAACTATCGCCCGATCTCCTTACCCTTTTCCTGGGTAAACTGGGTAAACTCTTCCAGAATCTAGTTTTCACTCAACTTACCCTCTACACGGAAACCTGTTGGTTGTCTCCATGACCGCTCTTCTGAACACATGTGAAGACCGGCTTTCTAATCTTGACCGGTACTGTCCCTCTGTCCTCATTCTTCTCGACCTCTTTTCTGCTTTTGTTACAGTAAACCGCAATATCTTGGTAGCCCGTCTCTGTGATACCCTGGGGATCACAGATCAGGCCCTGGCGTGGCTCACCTTCTTTCTCTCTGACCGGCCCTCCAAGGTGGAACTTGGGTCCTTTCTCTTCTCTATCACTCCCTTCACTTGTGGTGTGCCCAAGGGTTCTAACCTATCTCCCTGGTTCTTGAATATCTACATGGCCCCCTTGGCCCACAGGATCTCTACCTTTACCACTAACTTTTAGTGTTATGCGGATGACACGCACCTCTTTTTCAGGCTACCCTCAGCCTCCTCCTCCACCCCCTTGCTCATCCCTGACTGTCTATCCGCAATTCAGTCTTGGTGTGCTGCTAACGATCTCTGCCTGAATGACAGTAAGACAGAGATCATCCTCAATGGGACCCCTGCTCCTGTTTTCCCACTTTCACACTGGCCGGACTCCCTTGGCCCTGTGCCCTCACCTACCAATGAGGCAAAAATCTAGGGGTCATCTTCGAATCCACTCCCTCCTTCTCTTCTCATACCTCAGACATCTCCAAAAAGTCCAACTACCAACTTCACCTCCTCAGAGGTATTCTACCTTTTCTCACTTTCCTCCTGAGCATCACCACCTCAAGAGCCCTGGTTCTATCTAGGCTGGACTATTGCAACCGCCTCTTTCTCAATCTTCCTACTTCTACTCTCCGTCCTCTACAACTCATCCAGAACAGAACCGCGAGAATTACCCTTGGCCTCAAGCCCAGGGACCTCATCTCTCCACGGTGAAATGCCTCCACTGGCTCCCCGTGGCTGCAAAGATCAAGTTCAAGACCCTCTGCATAATCCACAAGGCTTTCTGGGGCTGGGGCCCACACTATCTACAACGCTCTCTTCCTAAATACTCTCCATCTAGAGTCCTCCGCTCATCCGCCCCCAACTCTCTGCGGTTGAGCTGCTTTCACAAACAGAGATTTGGGGGTAGATCTTTATCCTCTGCAGGTGCCTCCCTCTGGAACAGGCCCCCTGCCTCTCTCTATCTTGAGCCGGAGCACCTTAAGTTATGGAAACTCCTCAAGACCTTCCTCTTCTCTTCCACATTCTCTCTCCCTCTCCCCTGCTAACCTCAGTTCTTTTTCTCTCCTCCTTCTCCTCCCTAACGATGTTCAGTTTTCCTGACTGGTTGCCGGGTTCACCTCCAGAGCCTTACAGGTCCCAGGCCCCCCCATCAGTCTTTTGCACTTGCCTCCGGGCCACTGTACTATGTTCCAGCACTACTACACATTCAGCATATGCTCCATGAGCGGGGCAAACTCTCTGCACTTAACCCAGGGCTCTGATGGACTGGACGCATTTGATCCCCCCACACCTCACTTTCTCGCAATTCCATCTGTACACATGTATGACCTAAATGTAATAGGACTAGTAAGTAAGTTTGTCTGTCCCCAGCCCACCCTTGTTCACACCCCCCACCCTAGCCTGGTCACAATTGTAACACTTTGTGCATTTGCACTAGGAGAAATGCCATCAGGTCTAGTACGCTAGATGTTCTGTAAGATCATTTGGAAACTTAAATGCCTAAGAATGATTACTGTACTCGCTTGTTCCCTTCCCGCCATGAAGCACTTTGAAGCACTCCACCTGTGTATAAGCGCTGTATACATAAACAATTACAATTTATAATTTACAATTGAATTAGAGGTGAACTGAATACTCAGATGATCATGGGTACATCTGTTGTATCGTCTCAATACTGGCTAATTTCCTGTGGATGTTGCTGCTGCAAGCAAGACAGCGGCCAAGTATAGACAGATTAAAGGACAGCTTAGAATAGATAGATCCTGGTCCTGGGGCATCTGATAGCCCTGGGTTGGCCAAGACAGACCCACACAAAATGAAAGACTCAAGATTCAAACTAAGGGAATGGTCAACAGGGAGCGAGACTCCTCCATGCAGAATTGTTTCTTCGAAAGTGAAGGCAGGCATTTGCGCTGCCTTTTACTACAGGAGACAAAAATTAAGACTCTTGAGGGGGCTTTCTACAATTTTAACTATTACATTGGCAGTGTATTCCTCCTTTGTACCAGACAATATTTCCAAGGCAATATTGCCTACAACAAATACCCAAATGCTGTCATACAGAATGGGATAGGCAGGCTGATTGATAATTGCCATAAAAACAACAACAGTGCCAAGAGGACAAGGCAAGCCTCATTCACCAGCATAGAAAAACCATGAAAGAAAGAGGGGTTCGATTCTATTAGCCCTCGAGTCACATGAACACAGAGAATCAGTATGGGATTGAGGCAGTACCCTATCTGCCCAAATGAATATAAACACAGTTTGCCCCCAACATCAAAACAAGCACAGTGATACAAATGCTAAAAGGTGTATTTGAGTAAAGTCTACCGAGAAATTTGGTGACAGAGTCTAGCTGGTTTCTGGGGAAATAAAAGCATTCTTACATTAGTATAACATCACTCAATGCAAAAGCTGCCTTACCCACTCCCAAGCCAAAAGACAGGTGGAAAGGGTGAACTGATTTAGTAAAGGAAGCTTGCAATTGACTGTTGTAGCTTGAAAGAATCCAGTTGAACGATTACCACATCATCACAGGACTGGAGTCCCATTTTTCATTCTGATGCAAGGCCGCTATCACCCACGGCAGGAGAAAGGGGCATGTGCGAACACTTGGCGCACATTCTGAGGGGCCTAGCAGATGCAGGGACTTGCTCCGGACAACACAGCCCATTCCAGAACCATTCCTTACCAGCTGTTATGCTTGAATAAAGCAGAGTACTTTCTATGCTCACTCTTACTACCCTTGAGGCTTATTTGCTGTAGTCAGTGTTAAGAATCACTGTGCCACACCACCACCCGCTACTCCTTGGAATGGAGGCCCATTCATGTATCAGTTACACACAGAATCATTTGCCTATTTGTTGTTTGTTATAAAGAAAGATGGTGCATGCAGGCTCCTATGCCTTTTGAGACCCTGCACCGTACTGCCATGTCCAGCAGGAGGCAGGCTGGCTCACTGAGTGTAGTGGTGCGTCATGCTTGCACGTGGACTACTCGTCCTCTACCGGTTCCCAAAGACACTTGTTTCCGGGCTGGCCGGAATTCTACATTTATAGCAAATGTGCCAGCCTGGCAGCCCTGGCGGTGTCGGTCGCTGCTCCAAATAGTCTGGCCATGGTCGGGCGGCCGAAGGAAGGAGAAATCAAAACTGCAGAGTGCAGAGAGTGTCATTATCACAGCATAGTGCAATTTCCATTGCACGAGGAGTGTGCTGCAGAGCATCAGGCCTGGCTAGTTGCCTGCAGCCGGCAGGCAATGCATGATCTCAAGTGGGAGCAGTGGTCATATCGCACCATATTGCGATTTTCATTGCATGATCAATGAGCATCAGGCAGGCTGCAGCCTGCAGGCAATGTATGTGGAACAGCACACAGCTGCGTGTACCTCCACCTCCAGTCCGGTGCCGCTGGGTCCGGGCCACCCGTCACCCGCTGTCCCTAACAGCAGCTCTCTGGCCTGCATGATAATGATACAGGTCCGTTTTGCAAACAGAAGGGATCTTCATTTCCGGCCTGCAGGCAAGGCGAGGGGATTGGGTGGTGGAGCGGAACTGGGGCTGAACTTCAATCAGGGCCATCGCCCAGCCCGCAGCGCAGACTTCACTGCAGTACGTTTTTAACAGAAAGACAGAAAACTGAATTGTAGTCACACCTTTGTCTTCCAGGTTTTAGTCCAAAACAGCAAGAGAACGACCTCCAAACTCTTTCTGACATGCTGAGTGAAAACTTCAAAAGGCATAATATAATAATTGTGTGTGAACAGAGGATGTAAATGTTGGACATTCAGGCAATCTAATAAGCAGCAAATAAAAAATGACGAGCAGCTGCTGCTTAACTGGGAGGCACCACGAGCAAGACAATGTGGGAAGGCCTGTCCTGTGATGTATGTTCACATCTTTCTACAAAGTTACAGAAGTCTGTAGCCCATGGAGATGGGAGATCGTGAATCCGGACACTGCATTATTAACCACTTAGTAACTCACTCCATAGCTAGAAAACATGCACACACATGATTTTGCCTGATGATTTAAAACAACAGATTAGCAGATTTCTGGCTGAAGGTACAGGAGCAGGCAACTGCACCGGTAGGACCCGGTGGGCACCGCACAACACAGAGTTTGTGTGCATGCGTGCTGGCGGCACTGTGGGCCGGCCGCTGCCGCATTGAAATGGATGGCAGAGTGGTGGGGGCCAAGGGATGTGTTCACGCACCCCCATCCCTTAACCCACTCCTTATCTCGGGCATTGCTTGGGTTGCATGGAGATGGACAAGGAGAGAGTTGAAGTGATGATTCAGGAGATGGTAACGCTACAGGTGGAAGAGACAAACATGGGGCCTCATTACGAGTTTGGAGGTCATGCCCTTAATAAGGGCATGGTTGCCTCCAAACTTGGGTCCGGGCCCGGGTTCCCTGAATGGGAAATACCAGGCCATTCCGACTTTGGAGGGCCCGGTATTTCACCATTCAGGGAACCCGGACCATCCCCATTCCCATTGAGCCCCGGGAATGGGGAGGGAGCTAACAACGGGCGCCTGTTGTTAGCTCCCTGGTCCGCTCGCGGGACCCGCTCTGGGACCGCGTAATAGGGCGCAATGGGTTTAACGGCACCAGCAACATTACCATTCCGCCAGGGTCATAATGAGGCCCCTGGTCCCACAGGAGATGGCCTTGTAGGAGAAAGAGATGATGGTATCTGCACCAGTGCATGCCCTTGCAGAACGGGCAAGGCGGATACAGGCATCCATTGTTAAGTTTCAAGTGGGACAGAGGACAACCAGACTCCGAGTCTAGAGAGTGCCCGCTTTGGCATGAGTCTGCGAAGAGTCTGAGGGAGCAGGAAGGTAGTGTGACCTTTATTTAACATATGCGTAACATGAGCATGTGAAAAGGAGGCATGTTCTGACCTGTCCCAATGCGTGCATGGCAGCTTCCAGTAACCACTCTTTTACAGCACCTCTCCAGTGATACAGATGGGAATGAGGGAATGTCCATACATTAGGACGCACCTGCCTGGCACAAGCATCACTCAGACCCCCAAGCCTCTCAGCCTGTCCAACCTTTAGTTCACAACTGTGTGTTGTGTGTTTTTCCAATGTACGACAAAAGAGGATCTTTCATGAAATTTAGCATGCATCAACAATTAGGAACTTTTGAGGCGCTAGGCCGTTAAGTTAACGTTAAGAGTGCATGACTTGAAGATTTTTAAAAGATGCTAATGAAATAGAAACAATACATATTTGATAATTTAGAATATAGATAATTTACACATACAATTTCTAGGTAATTATATCAGAAACCTCAAAATGCTGATGACTGAATATTTTTGATTACCATATATATCTGGGTACCACGTATAACTAACAAAAGCCATTGTTATGGTTCGTGAGCATTTCCATATCATAATCTGAAGAGATGAATTATGGCAGATTAAATGCTCTAATCTCATGGTATAGGAAATATTTTAAAGATTATTTTCAGAATTGTGTGTTATTGTGTTATATTTGTTATGTACGTATTGTGTTAGTGTGTTCTACACATGGCAAAAGATGCTGAATGTAAATTAGCGTGTATGCTTCATTTAAAATCATTTTGCACTTTAATATATATATATATATTTTTGTTATACAAATTAGCAGCTACTTACATTTCTGAATGTTGTAACCCTTTTTCTTGGCACATCAGCAGACGATTGTGCAATTCATTTTCAGCTGGTCTGATGTCATACGAGGGGGGGTGTGGTATTTTGTTGCCAGGTATTTATTTTCATTTGTGCGTTGCCTTAGAGTGCGGGGAGATGGAACATAATGTTTTGTTTGGTTTCTAAAGCTCCCGCCTGCCTCGCCTATCTACTCTCTGCAATACTTGTCCAGGCTGTCACAGGGAAGGGAAGGGGTTACGGGAGGTAATACATGACATCAAAATATAAACGGGTAGCTTTCAAGTAGGGTGTTTAGTCCTCCTCAGAGTTCTTAGAGCCTGATTCATGGAATTTTTTAAGTGCTGAATAGTGATTTGCCTGATTCATGGGTCCGACTTTGCGTGTATTTCGGGGTCTTTGTGCCAGTCCATCACTTCTTTGCATGCAGTCAAGTGCTTTGCATATTATCCATTCTCCCAGCAAAATGAGGAAGAACAAGGAATAACGTGAGCATGTTGAGGGAAGGGCCACACAAAGAAATCGCATGCCCAGTCTAGTACAAACCTAGCCGAATTCATGGATTTCAACACGCAACATCACATCGGGAAACGTCACACTCAAACCTTGTGATCTTACCGTCACATGATAGAAGACGCAAAATAAAATGCACAAAGGAACCAGCCTGTATAAAGCATGCAATGCACAACATTAAAACGTTGCTCAGCCTGGTGAATGCAGGTATACCGGGAGCCATCATACATGGCAGTAGGAGGAGGAGGAGCAGGATGCCTAGGGCCCGGATTTTCTCAACACGCATCACGCTGTTTGGGATGACAGGCTACCAGGTGTATGCAAGGTACAGTTTGCCACCCCATGTCAACCTAGACCTGGTCAGAGATTGGAAACAAGACCTTGCATCACCCACCATTTGCTCCCATGCCCTCACTCCCCTGGAGAAAGTGCTGCAAGCCCTCCTTTTCATAGCCATGGGCTCCTTTCAGCATACCACTGCCATTGTTGGTGACGTATCTCAAGCCACACAATCCCACTGTCTCCACCGGGAGTTCTATGGCATAGCAGACTTCCCATGTGTGCTTGTAGCTATTGACTGCACGCATGTCGCCCTAAAGACCACCCCAACCCCAATCGACAGTGCTCATTTATCACAACCGGAAGCTTTTACATTCTATCAATGTCCAGGTAATCTGCAACACAGAGTCATCATGCAAGTCAATGCCTATTTCCCTGAAAGCACACATGACAGCTTCATTTACCAACATTCACCACTGTACCGGGCCCTGACATCGGGAACCTTTGGCAACACCTGGCTCATCAGTGAGTATCAACTGTCATGCACATGTATGCAGTTATGTTACACACTTAAGAACTGACCATGACAATCAATGCCAATAACAACAATCTATACATTTGCAGGGGACAGTGCCTACCCGCTCTCACCGTTCCTGCTCACGGTGATTATGGACACCTCCACACCAGTCGAGGTAAGGTACAATGCAGCACAAATAGACACTAGCTGAATAATGGAGCACACATTCGGGGTGTTTAAGTCACGTTTCTGCTCCTTTGACGACTCTGGTGGTGTATTGTTATATGCCTCACCAGTAGTATGCAAAATCATTGTGGTAGCTTGTGTCCTGCACATTTGTCACACAGCATGGCATACCAGTAGGGATGCAGGAGGGATATCACCCCCAGGCACAGGCACCACCAATGCCCTTGGTTAGACACAGGGAGAGGCTGTACGTAATCAGCTTGTGCAAACATACATCACATGAATACCAGATGCTGTGGAGCACACACAGTGAAGCCACATCCCCGGTGCCATTCAATGTTGAATCGGGGCCAATCCTCTGTGCCCATAACAAAATCCGGAGAGTGTGTTTCTGGGAGAGGCAAACTGTGTGTGTCCATAGCCATAACATAAACTGCACCTACCACTGACACAGTCATAGCAAGTGGAAACAACTGTATCATCATCATCAACAACTTTATTCGGCCTGTAAGGCCATCAAAGTATATCCTAGCAATACATTTCTAGTACAGAAAAAGAGAAAAAACAGAACAATGAAAAGAGTTGCACCCTGCTTGAGTGCCACCGCACAGAACATTATCCAGAATTCAAAACCACCATCCCTGTGCCTCTTTTAACTCCCGAAGTGCCTCGGGCCCAAGGGAGTAAGGTTCGCCCAGAAAGAGGTCTGTTACTATTGAATCACCAGGAAGGGGTGCAAGGGCAAAGTTGGGGGAGAAGCTGACTATAGTCCCACTACTTCGGGTCCATCCATGGCAATTACATTTTTCTAGAACAGCCCTTGCCATATGATCGTCCCTAAAGACCAGTTTGACGGAGTCAACTTTGGCAGGAGATTCCTTGGACAGTCTCATGCACTCCAACATAGAGCCCTTAGACACAAAAGCACAGTCCCCTACAGACCGCAACTAATGAAGGCATTTGCTTGAAAGGGCATACCTTGGTTCTCTACTATTAAAGGGTAACTTTGTGACCCCATGAAGGAACACCGTAGAGCTTCTATGTCCTTCATGTGCATGGTGCCTAGAGACCTCCCATGACAAGGGATTGAAGCATTACCCGCCCTCCCCAATGGATGATTGTTTCTCAGGACCCTCAGAGCAAGGTTCCGCAGTGGTGGGGGCTCATCCCCCAAGGTTGGACTCTTGATGGGCTCTCTCAATGAGATTGGTGTTGGTATTAGGGGTTGGTCCACTACTTTTTGTCTCTTCATAGTTGGGGTGATCAGGGCTCCAGAGGCAAGGGGTACAATGACGCAGAGAATGTGACCCTGTGTCAGTGGCCGGCCCCAGCCCCCAGGCCCAGCCCCTGATGGGTCCTCTCCACTCCTCCCCACACCCCCTCCCTCCTACCCCCATCACCCCCTTAATCAAAACCAATAGTAGATTTTTTATGTCAGCCAGTTCAGAAAACAGATGTTGAGAGGAGCAGCTTGACAGTTTGACAGGTGCTGTAGAAGGTGCGTTGTCGGGCATTGATTTCCTTGGGTAGGGGGATTGTGTACCCAGAGTGGGCTGAGACGTAGGAAGGAGCTAGCCCTCGAGAAAGCTTCTGACATGGGCCAGCTCCAGGTACTGCAGGGATGGTTAACCTGCTTTCCCTCTCCCAGTCCATCCAAGAGGAGGTCCATTGGATCCAAAGCCAAGGAGACAAAAGAAGGTGGATGATGGGCTTATGCGATAGCCGGTATCATCCATAAGTCTGTGGTCAGAGAGTTAGAGCCGGGGCCGGGGTTTGGACCAGAGGGTAAGTAGGGTGGAGTTGGCGCCAGTGATAAGGACAGGGGGGCACAACCTCCGGTCAATTTGTCTATGCCCATAATGATTTCTAAATTAGTGCTCCTGTAGGGGGACCTATTCTGCCCAGGAAGGCTACTTCTAAACACGGATACAATTGAACAGGTCAAAAGAAGGAACACCTTCACACTCTCCTGTGTACCCTGTGGTCTACAATAAATAAACACAGACACTCAAGTAATGGTAATTACTCAAGTAATGTTATTTTACTCAAAAGATTGTTTGGACTGTATTATACATCGTGAATGGGATTGATTGATGCGTCAACATTTCTTTTCACCAAACATTGCTTTCTATACCACACATATAGACCATGGAAGCAGACACCAGTGATGCCGGTGAATGCTTGTGTAACAGAACCGAGGGCAATTCAGTAATCGTCACAACATAGTGAACAGAATAATAACAAGTACAAAACAAAACAAAAAAAACATAGTGTTCTTGATACAAACAGTGATGTTACACTGTAGGTAAGAGGTGCGTCTACACCAAGGTGTTTCTCAGGGGGCTAGATGGGCCCCGTGTCTACTACGGCATTCATCAGGACGTGGTCTGTGTGGGGGTGCTGTAGACAGGGAAAGGGAATATTGTTTAGAAGAGAGTTCAAGTGAAATGATTTAAAAGGCAATTTAATGGTTGGCTGTACCATGTATATAATATCATGGAAGGAAGACAGCTTACCTGGGTGGAAGAAATTCCACCAGGTATTCGTGTGTGGGGCCGTCAGTCGGGGCTCCTAGAGCAAGAAAAAGGAGGTATTAGTCTCCTCAGATAAGATCATGTGTGAAAAATCAACACATGCAGCACTGAGTGATTGTGCAGCTTGTTGTATTAGTGAAATAAAATCTTACCTCACGTGCAGGACTGGGATCCGCGAGGACTTCGTGTGATGCACAGTCCTGCAAGAGGTAACTAAGTCAGTACCATGTTGTTAATACGAGAACCATTATCTAGGTGGACAAAAAATTGCAGCGCCGTAAGAGTACCTGGTGGCAAAGCGCGAGCGATGCTCCGTGCAGGCTGTGTTCTGCAGGGGTCTGCAAGGACTGCTGAGTCACTCCAAGGCAGAAAGAAAGCGAAAGACGCGGCGTAATGGACGCCGTCGCTAAGCAGCCGATCATTATATACCGGCGGCCATGTTGGAATGGTTTAATGGCGCCCGAGATACCACGTTTCACCCGGGGGTAACCCAATCATCTACAAAGGTGTCGAAAAGGGGGTCCAAACCGTGTGGGCAATGAAACAGGTGACTGTAAGGTACTTATACGGGATTATGGAGTGACCAAAGGTGTATGTTGATAACGGTTGTCATGGTAACAAGTCAGACGTGCTGTAGCAGCAAAAAAACATTATACAAAAACGAGCATCATTTAACTAGACATATATGGCTAGACATAGCTTGAATACATGGAAAAATACAGTAATAGGTTCAGTAATCAATTGCTGACCGAATGGTGATAACGGTTGTCATGGTAACAAGTCAGACGTGCTGTAGCAGTAAAAAATCATTATAGAGGAGCGAGCATAATTCACTAGACATATATGGCTAGGCATAGCTTGAATACATGAAAATACCGAATGATGATAACGGTTGTCATGGTGACAAGTCAGACGTGCTGTAGCAGTAAAAAATTATCATTGTAGAGGAGCGAGCATAATTCACTAGACATATATGGCTAGGCATAGTTTGAATACATGAAAATACACAGTATTAAATTCCTAACCACAGTGCACGTAGGTAGAATCCTGCGTGTGTTGTCCATTTCTAGAATGCAACATAACATGTTGGTGATCCAAAAGTCGGCGCCCCCTGAAGTGTAACAAATCACTATGTGGTGGTGTATCTTGTGGTCTAGTATAGCCTGTGACCCAGAGCCCTCTGCATATAATCTGGGCGGGGGCAGACATGTGATGGAAGAACAGACTACCACCTGGGCTAAGCAACATGTTTGTGTTTATAAGAAAGACTTCCACTCAAGTGAAATGTTGAGTCCTGCTTGCACTGTATCTAGTTTATGGACCCATCTTTGCTCAAGTTGGGTCAGGGTCTTATTCAAGTCCGCTCCCCGTTTGGCTGCGGTCACCTTCTGCAGTATAAACCATCTAAGGTCTGTATCTTTGTGTTTCGCTTTATTGAAATGTTCCACCAGGGGTTTATCTGCTATCATGTTCCTTATGCATGATCGGTGCTCAGAGATGCGCATCTTTATTGGGCGAATGGTCTTGCCTACATATAGTAATCCACAGGGGCACTGTATGATGTATACCACACCTTTGGTGTTACAATTCGTGTGCTCTTTCATCGTCCATTTGATTGTCTTATGTTCAAACGATTTCTTCTGCAGGGTGAGCGGGCATGCTACAAAGTTCCCACATTTGAAATGTCCCTTGGTGGGTGGTAGATCCCAGAGAGTGTTTTCGCTTCTTTCCGGTGTGCCAATGAATGTATGGACTAGGGAATCCTTCAGGTTTTGGTTTTTCTTAAAGGCAAAACATGGTGTTTTACTCAAAGTACCTGATTGTTTGACCAAGTGCCAATTTTTCTTCATGGTTTTCTGTATCAAATGGCTCAATGGTTCAAAGGTGGTCACACATACTAGTCTTCCTAGTTCCTTTTTGGGCTTATTTTCAAGGCAGATCTCCCTTGGTGTGTTCCTTGCTCTCTTGTTAGCTTGCTTTATGGATTTCCGTGGGTATCCTCTCTCAATTAGACGTCCTTGTAGGTCTTCTGCATGTTCCCTGTATCTTTCGACATCGGTGCAGTTTCTACGGATATGTAGGAACTGTCCATATGGTAGATTATACTTTAACCCCATGGGATGGTAACTGCTGTAGTGGAGTAGGGTGTTACGATCTGTCGGTTTTCGAAAGAGTTCTGTTTTGACTTGGTTCCCCGTTCTGTATATGTGTAAGTCCAGAAAATCAATCTGGTGATGGTCACAATGGATGGTGAACTTTATGTGCGGGCTATGTGCATTCAGCCAAAGGTGGAATGCCTGGAGTTTGTTGGGGGTACCATCCCAGATGATCAAGACGTCGTCGATGTAGCGTTTCCAAAGGGCAATGTGCTCATGGAAGGGGTTCGCTTCTGTTGCCACATTCTTTTTCTCGTATTCAGCCATGAAGAGATTAGCGATGTCAGGGGCAAAAGTTGCCCCCATGCTCACTCCCTTGATTTGTTTATAAATTTGGTCTTGAAAGAGGAAGAAGTTCTCAGACATGGCCAACCTGATGCATTCCAAGATGAAAGCAGTAGACGTAGTGTCTACATCTTCTCGGGTGTCAAGGAGGTCACGTAACGCCTGCAGGCCCTCGTCATGAGGGATGGATGTATATAGTGCCTCGACATCCATAGTGGCAAAAAGGCTGTCGTTAGTTAGGGAAATACCATTGAGCAAATTGATGGTGCTGGTGGAGTCCTTGAGGTATGAGGGCATCCTGGCAACAAACCGTTTTAGAAAAAAATCGGTGTAGAGAGATAGGGGTTCGAATAATGACTCACACGCGGAAACTATCGGTCTTCCTGGTGATGTATGTGTGTTCTTGTGCACTTTCGGCAGGATGTAAAAAGCTGGAATTCTTGGAATTGTTTGATTCAGGAAGGATTGCTCCTCCTCACAGATCCATCCTTCTTCGAGAGCATGTTGGGTGAGGCTCTTAATCTCGGCTTGTAGAGTCTTAGTAGGATCGGACTTAAGTGGTCTGTATGACGTGGTATCGCTGAGGAGATGTAGGCATTCGGTATTGTATTTGGTGGTGTCCCAAAAAACTATAGCACTGCCTTTGTCTGCCGGCTTGATCGTGATAGATAGATCTGTCTTGAGTATTCTCAGGGCTGCTCGTTCTTCCCGATCCAGGTTATCTCTGTAGTAGTTTTGTTTAGAGAAGCCGGCCATCACAGTTTTGGTGACTACCCTCTAAAATGCTTCAATTTCGCATGGAACCGAGTTTGGTGGTGGGTAGAAAGTAGATTTTTGTTTGAGACCAGTAATATTGTCTGATCTAGATTCGGGATGTTGATCTTGTTGCTCCGCCACTCTCGTAGCAGGTAGGTAGACTTCAAAAAAATGTTTGAGGCGTATGTTCCTGTAGAACCTCCGAAGTTCCAGCTTGATTTCGAACGGTTGAGATTTCTGGGCTGGGACAAAAGAGAGCCCCTTTCCTAGGAGCCTTAATTCAGCAGGAGTCATCACACGGTCGGAAAGGATGAAGACGGGTATCCCAAGGCTGGTGCTTGATTCTGATACCACTGGCGCGTCCTCATATGCTGGCCCGATGGCGCAGGTCTCCTTCCGGGTCTGCCTCTTTGACCTCCCCAGGGAAAAAAAGTTTGTTGCTGGCCTCCAGAGCCTATCAAACCAGCGGAGCTTCCGCTACCACTGGATGAGGACCCAGAAAAAATTGGCTCCTATATTTCTCCTGTTATATCCCTGACTGATTTGTAAGTCAGTATAGTAAGTGGGCCTCAAGTAAGGATATGTCCTCTCCTCCGAGTAGTTAGTAAGGTCCTTCTTAAATTTATCAACCTTCCTATCTAGAGTCAGATTTTTGAATTTCGTAATCTCAATCTCTAATTTTTCAAGTTTTTCTTTAGCTTTGTGTATGGTTTGATCTTCAAGGAATTTTTTCTCAAGTTCCTGTAGTTCCTTGCCTTGTTTTTCACATTCTTCTTTGGCCGTGTCGATGACTAAGATTAGCCAATCTCGGCTACATTTGTTCCCAACTCCGCTGAAGTTCTTGGTAAATTTGGGATTGTCGGTAAATACTCGAGGGATATTGCGCACTTGTAAACCCTCTGGGATGATTCCGGCTTTTAAATACTCAAGCATAAATGTGCCGTGGAGCTCGGTGCGTATTATCTTCTTCTTTTTTTGATTGAGTATTTCTATTTGGTCTTCTGTCAAACCCCTGGTGATGGCACCTTCTTCATTACAAAGTGCGGATGCTGTCCCAAGGAGCTGCTTGAAATAGTCGTCAGTGAATGAGACTATGTTGACTTTATCCATGAGGATTCTAGATTAGATCGGCAAAATCTGGCCCAGCAAGGGACGGAGTGGCCCACAGCCACGGGCTGTACTAAATAGATTTCTAAATTAGGGCTTCTGTAGGGGGACCTATTCTGCCCAGGAAGGCTACTTCTAAACACAGATACAATTAAACAGGTCAAAAGAAGGAACACCTTCACACTCTCCTGTGTACCCTGTGGTCTACAATAAATAAACACAGACACTCAAGTAATGGTATTTTACTCAAAAGATTGTTTGGACTGTATTATACATCGTGAATGGGATTGATTGATGCGTTAACATTTCTTTTAACCAAACATTGCTTTCTATACCACACATATAGACCAGGAACTGTCCATATGGTAGTTTATACTTTAACCCCATGGGATGGTAACTGCTGTAGTGGAGTAGGGTGTTACGATCTGTCGGTTTTCGAAAGAGTTCTGTTTTGACTTGGTTCCCCGTTCTGTATATGTGTAAGTGCAGAAAATCAATCTGGTGATGGTCCCAATGGATGGTGAACTTTATGTGCGCGCTACGTGCATTCAGCCAAAGGTGGAATGCCTGGAGTTCGTTGGGGGTACCATCCCAGATGATCAAGACATGGTCGATGTAGCGTTTCCAAAGGGCAATGTGCTCATGGAAGGGGTTCGCTTCCGTTGCCACATTCTTTTTCTCGTATTCAGCCATGAAGAGGTTAGCGATGTCAGGGGCAAAATTTGCCCCCATGCTCACTCCCTTGATTTGTTTATAAATTTGGTCTTGAAAGAGGAAGAAGTTCTCAGACATGGCCCAGTCCTGCACGTGAGGTAAGATTTTATTTCACTAATACAACAAGCTGCACAATCACTCAGTGCTGCATGTGTTGATTTTTCACACATGATCTTATCTGAGGAGACTAATACCTCCTTTTTCTTGCTATAGGAGCCCCGACTGACGGCCCCACACACGAATAGCTGGTGGAATTTCTTCCACCCAGGTAAGCTGTCTTCCTTCCATGATATTATATACATGGTACAGCCAACCATTAAATTGACTTTTAAATCATTTCACTTGAACTCTCTCCTAAACAATATTCCCTTTCCCTGTCTACAGCACCCCCACACAGACCACGTCCTGATGAATGCCGTAGTAGACACGAGGCCCATCTAGCCCCCTGAGACGGCAGAAACACCTTGGTGTAGACGCACCTCTTACCTACAGTGTAACATCACTGTTTGTATCAAGAACACTATGTTTTTTTCGTTTTGTTTTGTACTTGTTATTATGCTGTTCACTATGATGTGACGATTACCGAATTGTCCTCGGTTCTGTTACACAAGCATTCACCAGCATCACTGGTGTCTGCTTCCATGGTCTATATGTGTGGTATAGAAAGCAATGTTTGGTGAAAAGAAATGTTGACGCATCAATCAATCCCATTCACGATGTATAATACAGTCCAAACAATCTTTTGAGTAAAATACCATTACTTGAGTGTCTGTGTATATTTATTGTAGACCACAGGGTACACAGGAGAGTGTGAAGGTGTTCCTTCTTTTGACCTGTTCAATTGTATCCGTGTTTAGAAGTTTGCCCATAATGATCCTCTCCCAGCCGTTGCCCAGGATGTCAAGAAGGTCAGCAGTAGCCACACCATCAAGGCACCCTCCACGGGTTAGCAGGTAACATTGGGCCCATGTTCATCCAGGAATAAGCTCACCTGAGCGGAAGTGAGGAGTGGTTTCAAAACAGGACCTATGGTAATCCCAGATGGCCGTGGAAGAAGCACCGCTTGAAGGCTATGGGTGTTGAGGGTCTCTGCTGCTGGCTCCCCATCGGCCCCCCAGGTCGCAGATGATGTCTGCAGGTAATAGGGTGGGTGCTCCATCCACGTTAGAGCACCCAAAGCAAACTCCACTTCCCTGGCTTTTCTCTAGCACGTTGCATGACACCCCCTGTCCCCTTTCTGCGGCCTGCTAATAGTGCAGGGGGCCTTGCAGATTTGAAAGAAGAGCAGATTTATTGAGTAAGAGGGGGGAAAGAGGAAAGAAGGTCCTCCCTTACTGCAGCTCCACCCATATCCCTGGCAACCCCCTTGGGCATGCTAACCGTCTCACACAGCAAAGTCAAATGAAGCCAAGGAACTCAACTCCCAGATGTCAGTCTCACCTCATGACGGTCACGCTGCAGTCTGCAGCATTTTCCTCTATCCTCTTGGGACTCCACCGGCAGAGCGCGAACACCCAGGTGGGAGAAAATACCTGTGCCCTTTCAAACGCAGGCTTACACCCTTGCGGGATGGGGGCGGGGCTTAGGTGGTAGCACCAGTTGGCCAGTATGACCAGGAAAGCAAGCTCCAGGCTCCCCCAGGCGGGAGCAAACACCCACGTCCTTTCGCCCACGGGCTTTCACCCTCGCGTGTGCAGCCCATGATTTTTGTCCAGTTCGGGTGGGGTTTAGGCATCAGCACCTGTATGGCCAGTATGGCCAGGGAAAGCAGACTCCAGGCTCCCCCAGGCGGGAGCAAACACCCTGGCCACCCTATGCATGTCTCACAACAATATACAGGTGGAGTGGCCACCACATTTTCTGGCAACAATAATGCTCACTATATACATTACATCTAAATAGTGAAACAGACTGAGAAAATTCCAAGATCACTTCAAGAAAGGTGCACATCCCACCTCATATCTTTCCCCTTCCAAGCCTGCTCCAACTGTACCCATGAATTGATCCATGCTCCCCACTGCAGGTGTCCAACACATCCTATACTGCTGAGCTGTTGTATGCAGGCATCCCACAGCACTGCTCCCTTGAATAGCAGCAACCATCTTCCCTTGCAGAAAGCCCCAGAAGAGAAATATAACGCAAGGTCAGAGCAGGCAACACATCCATGCACCCAATGACACTGCAGCCTGTGCCCCCTTTGTACCATGTAATAACAGCAAGCAATGACTTGCCAGCCTCCCATCACCATGTGTCCCTGCACTCATGCAGCTGGACCCACTCACCTCAGGCCAACGCAATACAAAAACACCCCACACAGTGACACATCACCACCTACCGCACCTCCACTGCCTACTCCTCTCAGTGCCATACTGTGAAGGACTAGGTCCCACTTACCCTTTTGCTGGTGAGGGGTCATTGGGATACTTCAGATCCGGCTATAGTCAGAATGACACTAAGTGCCTGATTACGAGTTGGGCAGTAGACCTTAAATGCAGCGTTAACGGTATTAGCTCCGTGAATACCGCTCCTACCGATCTCGGCCCTGCGCAGTTATACAGCCGGCAGTATTACAGCCGGCGCAATTACAGCCAGCGGTAATAGTGCCAATTGCGCCAACAGCACACAGCGCTATTACAGACCTATCACAACTCCCAACTCCATGTCCAGCGGTATTAGTGCCAGAAAACCAGTGCTAATACAGCTGGTGAAAATTACCCCCAGCCTCCATCTGGAGGTAAATATGATATGATATGATATGGCATTTATAACGTGCCTATACACAAGTGTTTCAAGGCATGATGAGGCAAGGGGGGGGCAGAGGGAAGACAGAGACAACGATCCTACTAGGCCAGGTGACATTGAGATCGTGCAAGTGCAGTGGAGGGGGGTGGGGGAAAAGTAAAAGGGGACGGGACAGTGCAGTACATAGGATAACGGTAAGTAGATAAATAAATAAAGACAATAAATAGAAGTGCGGCCAGCCGGTGGCCAGTGCAAGGGTAAGTGCAGACATCGGGTGTCAAGTGCAAGTAGGGGCTGTAGGAATACAGAAACAGTCCCTGGGTGCAAGGGGAGCCAGGGGGGCAGTACAGGAGTGCAACTGACTGGAAGGGGACCTGGGCCAGAGATCAGAGGGTAGCCAGGTAACCAGTGCAAGTTCAGATACAGCCAGGAGATCAGCAGAGGAGAGGAGGAGAGAAAGCAGAGGCAAAGAGGAAGGTCTTGAGGTGCTTCTGGAACCGTAGATGGTTCTCCTCAAGTTTCAGAGAGGCAGGGAGGCTGTTCCAGAGGGAGGCCCCAGCAGAAGAAAGAGATCTACCACCAACTCGCTGCTTGGAGAAGTGTCCCTTGGCTGCCCTCCCCACTGTAACGGCTCACAGGGGTGGCCTAGGTGCACTGGCACACGGGTACTGCCGTAGTCTGTGGTGGCTCCCACGCATCGCCCCCAGTCACAATGCCTGGCTCATGGGTATTTCAACTGTGGGATGGCGTGGTGGGCTGCTGCCATTACTTTTGATATGGGTGGGTTTGGCTCACCTTCTGCTTCCTGGTTGCCGGCGCTAGCCTCTGCTCCTCTGACTCCATCTATCCCCTCCCTGGAGATGATGGTGTTACAGCATTCCTCCCAGGGCATCAGGTCAAGCTGTGGTAGTGTGCCTCCCCCAGTGGCCATGCTGTCTGTCCAATTCTGGACTAGAATGCCACAGACCCCGACCCACAGTTCATTCCACCTTTTTCGGCAGTCCTTGCCATCACAGGGGACACTGGCAGGGGCGTTGCTAGGGGGTGGCTAAGGGGGCTAAAGCCCCTGATCTTTTGGCTGTAGCCCCGGATAGAATCTCAGGAGCTACAGCCAAAAGACTAGCTAGCCCCCAGTACCAACAGTTCCGACATCAGCTTAGCCCCGGGTCTTTTCCAGACCTAGCAACTCTCCTGGACACTGGCAACTGAAGACACCTTCTGGCTCACTGTGCTCCAGATCTTGGTTCACCGCTGGGATGAGGTCTTCTTTTAGCGGGCCCCATACAGCTCTTCATGGTGGGATAGTACCTCTTCCACAAATGTGTTGAGCTCTGACTCTGAAAACATGGGTTTCCGGAGGTGATCTTGTGCTGCTTTGCTCCTTGCACGCTCCTGAGACATGTTTGCTCTTCAGCTTGTCTGGATGGATGCCAGGGGCTCTGATATTTAATTGATTGTGATTTTCAATATGGCTGCCACAGTGCATCGTGTTCTGCTGGCGACATGTTTCCAGCAGACACTATTAGCGTGTGCTAATAGCGCACAATGTTGCTTGCCCCCGGCGGTAGCGCTATCTGTGCTCGGTTTTCATGCGGTAGACCGATTCACGGTGCTCTTACCGTCTGGTGCTATTAGCGTTAACGCCAGGGCCATGTGCACGTGACCGCATACTTATGATATGATACAATTTGCACCACGGCTCCCGGCGTTAACGCTAATTCCGCTTGACGCTATTACTGCCTGCTTGCTGACCGACTCGTGATCAATCCATAAGAGAACTCCTGAATAGAGATCACAGAGAGCTTGGAAACCAAGGATCCCATCAAAAGCCCTCCCAATGCCACAATTTGGCACCCCCTAGTTAATGTGACATGAGGACTGTGTAAGAAACACTGGCAGGGGAGCCGATGATGGAATGTCCAAGATGGAGTCTGGCTGGCTGGGAGATGCAGAGAGAAATGGGGCCTGTAACAGTGGGTGAGGACTAAGAGAAGGGGGTGAAGAGAGGAAGACAGAGGCAGAAAGACAGGAAAAGAAGGCAGAAGGGACAGAGAGTCTGGAAGACACATTGAACAAAAAATAGCACAGGTTGGGGATAAAGAAGTACAATAGGGGGTTAGGGTGTAGGGCAGGATGGGAAAAAAAGGCCACCCGTGAAAGGACAATCCTAAGCTTAGCATCACCAAAACAACATGCACAACACACCATGGGATTGCAAACCAGAAAGAGAACCATGTTTGAAATATCTACACAAATAAGTCCCTTTAACCACAACTCAAGACTCTGCACAATCCACCAAATGCCCTACCCCAGTTGGACACCATAGTTCCTGGACAGAACACCACTCCCCAGCTGTTGCCTCCCCTCCAACAGATCGCACACATTGGACGAGCCATTCCCAGGAATGGTGCGTGGATCATAGTGTCTACTGAAAACACTTACAGGGACAACAGATAAATATAAGCTGTTGGGAGGGGATGTTGTAGCACATACATGTGCCCACAACATACATACACATACAGTACAGTCACCCACATTACTTGAGAACAACTAGTAATGGAAACAAAAGGCATGCAATACATTCAGGACTATAGAACATGCAGAAAACCAAAATCATACAACAAGTAACTTGAAGTGGGAAAACAGGTAAAGGCCCTCAGAGGTCCACATGTGCAAACCAGTACAAACTTAGATGCACCAATTGTGCCAAACCTGCACTGTGGATTGCATGGAGCCATATGGGCATGCGTTAGCAGAGGCAAGGCCTTGGTGATGTGTGAATGGATGTGTGTGTAAGACGTGTAGCCGTAGCAGGGCAGGTCATGTGAGCAGGTAAGGTTGTGGAGTGGGCTCTGGCACAGGTCGAATCAGGTTCATCAGACACATGGCTTTCGAGCAGAATGAACTCTGCTGCAGGTCCATCTTAACTATGAAGGCACAGGGTTGGAGGCCTTGTGAACTACAGGTAGCGGTCTACCTAGCTTCCAGCACCGCAGCGTCATCATTAGGAGACATACATCAGGGCCCACGTGCCTAGAGATGTTTCCTTATCACGGCGTGAACTGCCACCATGCGCGGACATGCTTGTCTTCATTAAAGGCGAGTCTTTAAGTAAAATGAAAAACCTTTGTCTTCCAGACACTTTGACATTACAAAGAGGTATAGAATCAATGGGAAGTAGAAACAACAGTTTTATTTTCACATTAAGGTGCAATAATACAAAAAACACCTTAGAAAGCTCGACAAAAGTAAACATTGGGTAGAGATAAATTGTAATGTCTGTTCAATCGGGTAAGGTTCAATGCAACTTCCCTGTTTGTTTTTGTTTTTGTATTGAGAATGCAACACCAGGTTCTGGTATAAATATCACACAGGTCACGGAAGTTGATGCGGAATAGGCCCTTATAAAAAACTATTAGAGACCTGGATTTTATAATAGAGATGCCCGAGTGTGGCCTAGAACAGAAGTTTGCACGTGAGAGCGAGGCCTGTATACTTGTGAATACACTTTTTTTTTTGAGTATGCAGGAGGCATGCAATGATTGACGTTTGCAGGAGGTATGCGATTTTTGAACAATTATCAATTAGTACGACTTTTGTGAGGGGAGCCATAACAAAATAGAAATAGAGCTTGCCCTAAAATTAACAAATTACATACATTTAGCAAATTAGAGCAATTGAGTGAAGGGAAAGAGCTAGAAAAACACACTCCTATTTGCTTTTTCACACAGAGCGTCCTCCTCCGAGTGAGCTTTATTAGAAAAAAGAAACACACAATCTAATGGAGATCCTTCTGTTAGAAGCTTCCAAATGAACACAGAAGAGAAGTATCACAGTAAATCATTGTTTAAGGAGTTATGAGTACATAATGATATTTAAATAATAACACAGGACAAATTTGAGGTCCCTGTGTTTTGCATTTTTCTCAGGTTTAAAGAATGATTTATTGTATTTATTTAAATAACTTAAACTTTACACATATCATAAACAAACAAACTTACACAATAAAAAAAGGACACAGTAATAAAAATCGACCAAATAAACAACAGTATCAATATATATATATATATATTTTTTTTCACATAAGTACAAAATTAAATTAACATGATACCTTCCTATTAATAACAATACATTAAAAAAGGGTAAATGTGGCGTATGAGAGTTATACTGGTGTTCAAATCAAATTGTCTTCAGTCTCAATAACTATAGATACTTTTTCTAAATGCTTTTTGTCACACTTTATAGCAGAGGGCGCAATCTGGATTCAATCCTTGTCCATATATTGTATACGGCCACTAGTAAGCTCATGTTCCCACAGTTCATGCAGTATTGCCAAAAAGACAATTCACTGATAGCTTCTAGATTGTGCACATATTTGGTTAATATTGCCTGAATGGATGTGATCATGACATGACATTGAGTTAGTAGATGTCTAGCTGTCTCTGGGGTATCTGCTTGGTTACAGAGTCGGCAAATACGATCTTCTGTGGGGGTTTTAGCTCTACAACCCAAGTTCATCCTGGTGGGAAGTTGTTCCAGTTTTAGCAAGATAATGAATTGCCTGAGTCTTAAGGCTGGGCAAAGGTTTAGATATGCCTGAGGCTTCATAAAGTCATAATGTCTCTGATGAACAAACTGAGATTTCTTTAGTTTGCTCAGATGGGCATAATTTTCCTGCCAATCCCATAAGGCAACTCGCTTATGGAGCACATTTTGCACTGCTTTGGAATGTCTAATTCTTCTGTAGTTCGATCCTATCTCAGTTAGATATTTGATCATAGGCTCATATATTGATCTAGTGGCACAACTTTTGCCTAATTCCTGTTGGACAGTTGTCAATAGCGGATTAGTGGAGCCGCCAGTCGTCCTCAGGAAGAATTCTGCTCTCTTTTTTAAGACAACGGCTTTTAAAGAGAGGAGACCGAGTTCTAGTCTTATAAGGGCCATTGGAACTCCAGTATGTAACCCCAAGATCCGTTGCCAGAATTTTCCTTCAATCACTTGGAGCCAAGCTCGATCAAAAGTCCAAAGTGCCTCTAAGCCGTAAGTAATCATTGGGGTGAACACTTGGATATATAAATGCTGCGTGGCCCACATTGTGAATCCCCCCTGTCTATAGAAAAAGCTAGCCATGTCTGCATGCATTATAGTCTCCATATGGTTCAAATTCGATACCCAGGTATCAATAACACGGTGTGTATGCTATGCTCGTATTACCCACCATGAGGTCAACCCAGCTGGCTTTTTTAAGAGTATATCTAATGACCTTGGTCTTGGCAAGGTTAATAGTCAGCCCATTGATTTTGGCATGCGCCCACGGTGCTGTTGCAGATCTTCTGAGGCCACTTATGGTGTTGTCCAGTAGAACCAGATTGTCTGCGTAGGCTAATCTCCAATTTCGGGGGGGGGAGGTTTTTAAAGTCTCAATTACTACTGGTATGTCATGTGCATAAAGGTTATAAACCAGTGGTGCAGTGACACACACTTGTTTGACTCCCCTGTTTTGGTGCACCATATTGGTCAGATGCCCTTCGTGATCTAATTTGAGCCTGACCGTAGTGTTATGGTGGAGGAGTCTAAGATAGTATAGTATCCCCTTTGGGCACCCGATGGTTTCTAATTTGAGCCACAGCCTGTCTCTAGGGATGGAATTGAATGGCGCCTTAAAATCAATATACAGCGCATAAAGTGGAGGCTGTTCCTTAGTAAGCGCTCTAGTACGTAAGATGTCCATCAAAATAAGATTGTGGGTCGTGGAGTATTCTCGCCTGAACACACTCTGAAATTTACACAGAATGTTGGCGGTATCCACCCATTTCTGCATTTCAGTCAATAATAAAGATGCAAATATTTTTCCTGTAGCATCTAACATAGATAGTAATCTATAGTTGTTTGGATTTAATCTATTTCCCTTCTTAAAATTGGGACGAGTATTGCCGATTTGCAGGAATGGGGATAATTCCATGATCCAAAATCTTATCAAATAAGATGGATAATAGACTGGACCAAAATTCCGGATAGCTCTTAATGACGGCATTGGACAATCCATTCGGGCCAGGTGCTCTTGAGGATTTTAGATCTTTGATTTTAGCCAATATTGCCCCCGGAGAAACATTGAAAGGGTGATATATCGGAGCTTCACTAATTGGATTGATCTCGTCTGGCACTAATAAAGAGTTGCATTCATTCAAGTACTTTTCCCATGCAACTCTGCTTATAGGATTATCTAGTGAGCTTTTGCTTTTGCCCCTAGCCTCACTTAGAAGTGTCCAGATGCTTTGTGAATTTTTAGAGCAAATAGTTTGAACTAGTTGCTGATAAGCTCAATATCTTACCGCCCTTTTGATGGTGGTCCTATATCTATTTTTTATTTTCCTTGCCAGTGCAACATATTGTGGCATGGGCAGGTGCAGGACCTTGATTTTTCGAATGCTGGCTCTAAGTCCCCTCTTGGCATCTCTGATCTTACTATTAAATGGCTGCAGCTTTCCTTTCTCTCTTATCATAGGTCCCCTAGTGGATGTAGCGTGTTTGATAGAGAAAGCCGACACCCACTCCTCAATGGACATAGCATGGAATTCCGGTAGGCTACAAATTTCTTCGTCCAATAAGGATTTAGTTGCCCGACTGATGTTATTGTCTGACCAACTTATTCTGGTCCCTGCCTGGTTTACCTTAATTGTACCCATATTGCACTGGGCACAGCTAGCCCACGCAGTGTTAAAAGTACAACGGAGAAAGGCATGATCGCTCCAATTATTCGTAATCACTTCCATATCCGCAACTAAATGTAGCATTTTGGGGCACATAAAAATGTAATTCAGTGTACTAAAAGCTGTGCCGTTAGTCCATGTCTGTTTTCCCGGACAGTCTCCAGGGGTACGGCCATTGATCATTTCTAGTTCCCAGCCATCAAACAGTAGATCCTACGCCATACCCGTTTCACTTCTCCACAGGTCTTGCACCCGGAGGATGAATTGCGTAGGCTCCACCTCCTCTCCCATCGTGCACTGCATCACTAAGTGTAAATCCGGAATGTCTGGAAACGTTCTCCGCAATGCCTCCCATACCTGTGCTCTAACGTTGTTGAATGGCAATCAATCATGGCAGTCACAACTCATGGTCACTCCCAGGAACCCTGCCTTCACCCACACTGCGTCTGCTTGATCACCAACAGTGGACACCAACAAACTTTTCGTATCCCCTATTGCTAGCAGAACCCAAGCTGTGTTCTTTTCAAATGCATGTATCCATTTCCCCGCCCCGACCGAAAGTGGAGGGAGAAGTTTTAACAAGTTGTTCTTGTCCCTTTGGGCCCACAGAATGTAGTGCGGCCTCCCTACCCCTTTATGTATCAGTGGCATTTGCAGTTTGTGTTTTCTCCCTGTCTTACTTACCGTTCCATTCTTTGTTTTACTCACCAGCATGTTTCTTACTTGTTGTCTTAGCCTCCCTTGTCACCTTGGTGGCGCCCTTTCATCTACGCTACCCCTTCTTCATATTCATCCAAATCGCTCCACACCTCTTCTATTTCCTCTTCTTGTTCCCTCTCTTCTTGCCCCTCCCTGCGCTGGCTGTCTGTGGTTGTTGGACATATTATTCTCACTGGCTTACCATTTAAGTGGAACAGGAACTCTCCCGATTATCACTCCTGCTCTTGCCCTCTTGGTATTGGCGTTGACTGTGATGGTGCTGGCATCGCCAGTGTCGATTCTCCTGCAACACTTGGTGGGGGCATGAGGTCTGCCGCCACCAGTGGTGGCACCTCCCCTCCCCCTGGCAACATCTGGCCCCTATCGCATAACGCTCTTAATTGTGTTATTTCTAATTGTGCATGTGCGAGTTGCCTGTCTAAATCTCCTGTTAATCGTGCTTAATTCACTGGTGGGGTGCTAGTTGGACCATAAAGCCCCCCTCTGTCATACGGGGGGGGTGCAGTGGCTGCTGCCGCTGCTGGAGTAGTCAGGTTGGGGCATGTGAGCACATACTGGGGCTCACTATATCCTACCGCAGGCCTCATCAGCAGGTATATTTTAGTAGTGTCACCTTCTGTCGTAGTTGTCGTACATTCTCTCCCTGCGGTCCCACCTGTCTCTTCCGGCGCTTTCTCTTTCTTGACTGTCTTATCCGTACTTACCTCAGCTGAGGGCATTATCTCCTCAAACATTCACCATAAATATAACACTTCCCTTCTGTTCTGTAACTGCTTCCCCTTGTATCTTGCCAGCAGGTGTGTGGACACTAGATCCACTACCCTCTTATCAAAATACCCTCCTTCTGGCCATATTGATGTTGTGCTATCTCCCTTTATCTCCGTCACCCACTGGTCGTGATACTTCTTTTTTTATTGTTTTATTTTATTTGGTTGGTTGAAATTAATCAACCTTTCAAATATAAAACATTCATGAGTAAAAATTTAAGCAACAACAAGTTTAAAATGAGTAAAAAACAAAAGGTCACAAAAATACAATTCACAACAAATGCAAATATAAGATAAATAAATAAACAGATAAACAAATAAACAAATAAACAAAGGGCTAAAAGTGCATAGAATCTAGCAACAAACATTTCAAGAAATTAACAGTAGCTATTTGTATTGCTGTGCACGAAGAGTTTAAGAGTACAGCCCAACAGTCTTTCGGGTCTAGAAGACCTAGATAATGACAGTATTTTGAAAAGTGTGTCTCTCTTTTACCACGGAGAGGCACACATTCAGTAATCAAATGAATGAGAGTTTCATGAGTATCTGGTGTCATACAAAATCGTCAAATATTGCTTGATCGGGGCAGAAGTTTGCGTCTGACTTGTATGTCTCTTGGGAGGCATAGGTTAAATCTTAAGCGTAAAATGCCTAAGCGGTATTTCGGGGAAGGCGATAGCAGCAAATATGGTGCAACTGTGCGAATTCTTTTATGAGGGAATCTTAGGCCATCCCCATCTTTATACTGCAGGCATAGATCCCTGGTCAGAAGCCAATCAGATTGATAGATTTTGTATGTGGCTCTGTCAGGGTTTGTTAATAAAGTGTCAATTGAGACCTCTGCAAATATAAGAATATGGTAAGCTTTTGTTAACCATGTGTGTATGAAAACATGTGTAACAGAGAACATATAATCAGACAGAAATTTCAGTATAGAGGTGTGAGGAGTAGAAAGCAAACATTTTCTGAGTAGTGTGCAAATACGGCAATTATGAAGAGCTTGTAAAGAAACAAGGCCCAACTCAAACCTGATCCATGGGTAAGGAGTACATTATGGTAAGTGTAACACTTTTCTCCAAAATATGGCCTCCCAGAGTGTAAACAGCGGTGATAAATCGTCATGAAGGGTTTCCAGGCCATAAAGTAAAGTTGGAGTGACTTTCAAATTCCAAAATTGGAGAGCCGGAGTCATAGAGAATTTTCCATACTTAAACATTATAAGAGAGGCCTGCGAGATAGCAGTCTTCAATTTGTTACCTACATGAACGATGTGATTAGTGGCGTGAGCCTTGCCCTCGAAAATCATCCCAAGATAAGTATATTGAGAGACCACAGAGAGAGGGATCTGATTGATGTGCCAGAGATGGAGTAGAGGCCTGTGGTTTCGTGGACAGAATGAAACAATTTGAGTTTCTTGGTATTAACTCGTAATTCATTGCAATGAATGTAATAGTGAAAGGCATTTAAGAGATTCTGTAAACCAGAATGTGTTTTGGAAATAAGCACCAAATCATCAGCATACATTAATGCTTTGATTTGTTGAATATTGAATTTGGGTGAATCTGAGATGACATTTTCAAAAGCACGTCTCACGTCTTGAATAAAGTAATTAAAGACAGCTGAGGCTAAGAGGCAGCCTTGTTTTAGACCGCGAGCCATGGGGATGGTTGAGTACAGGCGCCCGTCTAATGAAAGGCGAATTTGAATTGATGTATTGCTATGTAAAGATGAGATTATGTCAAAGAGAGTTGGTGGACAATGATCATGGAGTAATTTGGCAAAAAGAAGCGGTCTGCTGACAGAATCGAATGCGGCGTGCAGGTCTACAGCTTGCTTTCATAATTTGTTCTTGGATGTCAGAGATGGTAAACTCGACTCTCCATGGGCCAGAGGTAAGGAATGGGAGGCTATTATTGGAAAAACTCTGGGTCAGCGTACAAGGATGAAAAATGAGTTATCCATGCTAAGTCTGATACCCCATTGATCTGAAGGGCACCTTGCGAACTGAAAGTCAGGTTATGGAGTAGCTGCCACATAGTGCTAGAATTTTTGTTCTTCATGGCCCTAAACATCATTTCGCTGTCTTGTTGGTATAGTAGAGCTTTTTTGCTTCTGATCCAATTCTTATGTCTGCATTTAAGCGTAGATAAATCTGAGGTGAGAGAGAGGGAATTTGATCGTAGAATAGCTATTCGAGCTCTTCGATAGTCTGCTTTGGCAGTTTGAATGTCCGGATCAAATGCATGTGTATGGTGACCAGTTAACCTTTTCGAAGAGGTCAAGGTATTGGCAAATGGTGTGCTAATCCTAGCATAAACTTTCCCTCATCTGTGCCGAAGCTGCCCGCCTACTGATCCGGCATTGTGAGCTCATTCAGGCTCTCGCTGGCACCGACGCTCCAACGCGCTTCCTGGAGAAGGCGTGGCTTCATCTGCACGTGATTCCATTATGTGATTCAGGTCTCCTTGAAAGGACTGAGGATGCCGCCCGGCCAGTGTGTACTAATCCTAGCATAAACTTTCCCTCATCTGTGCCGAAGCTGCCTACCTACTGATCCGGCATTGTGAGCTCATTCAGGCTCTCGCCAGCACTGACGCTCGAGCGCGCATCCTGGAGGAGGCATGGCTTCATTTGCACGTGATTCCATCACGTGATTCAGGCCTCCTTGAAAGGACTGAGGCTGCCGCCTGGCCAGTGTGTGCTAATCCTAGCATAAACTTTCCCTCATCTGTGCCGAAACTGCCCACCTACTGATCTGGCATTGTGAGCTCATTCAGCCTCTCGCCGGCACCGACGCTCGAACACGCTTCCTGGAGGAGGCGTGGCTTCATCTGCACGTGATTCCATCACGTGATTCAGGCCTCCTTGAAAGGACTGAGGCTACCACCCTTGCGGCGTTAAGCCCGTTGGGGAAAAAGGCGCCGGCTGTTGTGCGGCTGTTTGGCGGCAATGGTGCAAAGACGCTGAAAACAACGTAGACCCCGTGGCACATATCATCCACCAAATTTAAGAGGGATCAGATAAAATTGTCAGTGGACACTGCGGGCAAGTAGCCTTTGATCCACTGCTAGAAACAACGGCCAGCGAGGCACATCCAGGCAAAAGGCCCTGAAATAGGAACCCAAGAACACAACTCTTCAATATAAAAAAAGGGAGAAAAAAAAGAAAAAAAAAAAAAAAGGGGACAAAACACATTTTTGGTAGCAAATTCTACAACAGAAATACTTAACCCCCAAGATAAGTAAACAAGTAAACACAATCACAAAGTAAAAACCAAATACTACATACGAAAGAAAACATACACTACTGTGCCGGAAGGGACAAGAAAGTACGCGCCAAGAAACCCCACTCCTCGAATGACACGTACAACCAAGCGCGGGAAAGCCGCCGAATCGACCCCCCCGCACATGAACCTTAGAGGAAAGACAATGGAGAAGCCAGAACTGGAACATGTAACGACCAACCCAGGCGGTAGTAACACAAATAATACCCTTAGAGAAGGTAACATCAAAGACTCACCGACCACTACAGAAAGCGACACCAAAAAAAGTGGAGAAACAGAAAGAAACCAAACAGCTGCTACAGCAAATGAAAGTGAGGGAAACACCAGTGAACCTTCATCTCCAATCATGAAAGAAGACACAAAAGAGAACTCCTCAACCAAAGAGACACAAAACACACTAGAACCAAAAAAGAAGTTTACAACAAAAAGTGAAAATGAAAAGCTTGCTACAGGAGATTCGACATCCGAAAAAACAAAGAACATGAAGGTGGAACTTAGTAACAGAACTACCCCCAGCCCAAAGGGCGAGACAAAAACAAACTTGGAGGAAGAGATAAAGGAAAACGATAAGACGCCCAATCCACCGGCCCTACAAGAAGGAAAAGACGAAAAAGAAAGAAAACTCATAACCCAGCAGGAAAAAGCTGCCAAAGCACAAAATAAATGGCAGGCCCTGTACGAAAGTCGCAGACACTTGCAACAACTTGACCCAAAGAAAAATGAGCAGACAAACCCTAAAACTGCAAGATTATCACTTGATATAACAGAAATCGAAAACCTAATGAAGAATCATGAAAGAAGAAAAGAGGTCTTCGGTAGCCCACCATCACTCGCAAAGAAAATAGACACAGGTCCTTGGACACAAAAGCTACAAAAAGGAAAAGCACCAATACCAAAATAGCAAGAATTCTATAACAGAGACAGAAGATCACAAAACAAAAATAATTTGAAAGTCGAATGTGAAGAAATACAAAATTCAAATCTAGAAATACAAGATAAATGCAGTTGCGGCCAATGTACTGAACACGAGTTAGCATCAATACCAACTTCAATGCTAGATCTACAAAATATGTTGATAACAACTACAACTCAATCATTATTGCCATATATGAAGCTACAAGAGGCACTAGTAGACTCAATAAAAGATCAAACAACACTCATGGCATTGATTCATTCAAAACAAAGTTATTTAGAACAACGCATGAACAAAATACTGGAGCGACTAGACATCGAAGCACAAAATAGCCACCTATGGCAAAGCAGGCTATTTGATATCGCCCGCAGCGACAGAGCTCAAAAAACAGACCTGACTCACGCGCTAATTAAAATGATGACAGTAGCAAACCAAGAGAAACCAATGCAGATGTCTTATTTAAACCATCAAAGTCCAAGTAACAAGACAACACAGCAAAAAGGAAAAGAGTACAGTGAACCTTCAAAGTTACCGGAAAGACATGAAGCAAAAAGGAATCCCACCCCCGTAGAAATAAACCTAATTGATCTTACAGGGGAACCCCTCAAGGAAAGGAAGACAAACAACCATACAGACACAGATAGAAAAAAGAGACTAACAAATCAATTGACGACAAGAGACTTATACCCCATTCGAAAGGGAAAGAAACGTATGAAATCTTTTCTAAAGGAAACAAGACACAATATAACAGAGATCAGGACAAAAAAGGAACAACAGCCAACAAAAAACAAAAACGAAGAGGTTCACGAGCATTCTTAAGAAACCTAACCAACCCTCCAAAAGAACCACATCCAAAAATGAACAAAGTAACACAGCAGAACAAACAAAAAAACCTTGAACCCAAAGAGAAAAGGAAAAGCCTAGACCATAACGAAGCAGACATACAAATAGATGAATTAATCAACCTATCAACTTATACGGAAGATGAAATCGATCAATCTGAAGAAGCCCAAATCGAAATTGCAGAGGCATCGTTGATTGCGGTAGATGAATACGAAGAAGAGCAACCTGAAGAAGATCAAATTCACGAAGAATCAGGATATGAAATGACACTTGACGAAATATCTAAAATTGAATGGGAAGACGACAATGAAACAACATCGGATTTGAATAACCACCTCACACCGACAAGGGAACTCCAAAACAATAATGATGATGATAAAACAACCGATGGACAAACAGAAAAAGTAATAAAACTACCAATTTGTGTCCTCCAACAAAAACAGCAGACTGAAAAAATAGACAAGAAAATAAAACTAACAAGAATAACAACAAAAAATGACAATCTAATCATGAACCGATCCAATGTGTTAAGATTGATACAAGCCATCCCCAACATGAAAGAAATCACAACAAAAGACATACAAACAGAAGAATTCTGCGATGAAATAACAACGGACCAAGTGAAGATTACCTATGATTCTGAAAAAACACTGAACAGAATGATAGACAATAAAAGAATCTGCAGGCAGCTAGGCTTTGAAGTGACCCTGATCGAAGAAATGCAAAATACAGAGAGGAGGGAAAAAAAAAAACAGTAAGCTGGAGCCAGTCTGAGATGAACCAAAGTATGTGCGAATTGAACGACGTCTATGAGAATACATCACCAGAACACAAGAGCGAAGATGACATGCATAAGAATAAAGCAAATGACAATAAAGATTACCAAAACCGTCACGACCTTTACAGAAAATACAGAATATGGAGGCAACAAGAGAACTCACCCGTAAATACAGAAGAAAGATACAACCAAAGAAGATAACAACTAAAAGAAGAAAGTCTGCATACCACCACGCTATGCTCATGGAACACTCGGGGACACAGCCATTTATTTAACACAACAAATACAAATCTCATAGCGGCTGACATAATCTGCATCCAAGAATCATGGATAACGCAACAACTGATAGCAGATGGATACACTATACTAATGAATCCCGCAATCCAAAAGCAAAAAGGCAGACCGTCCGCTGGCCTTCTAACTTTAATCAAAAATTGACAAAACATCGACATACTAGAATACGAAAACTTAAACCCGTGGACACAAATTACAATACTCAAGCACCAAACGGATAACAAAGAGAAAGAATCTTCATCCGAGAACCACAAGAAGGACCGCTTATGGGCACTAATTAACCTATACTGGAATCCAGCAGGATTAATGGATGAGAAATGTATAGACACATCAGCAATAGAAAACACGAAAGGAAAATACAATGAGATAGAATTTATACTATGTGGCGATCTAAACATCCACTTATTTAATGAAAAAGGAGAAGAACTAGAAAAATCACACCTGTCATCCCGAGCTAAATGCTGGATCAAAGAATTACAACGCAGGAATATGAGGAGATCAGACAGCATCGATACAACTACTGGAAGGCAAAAGGAAACCTGGGCAAGAGGCAAGACCACCGCCATAATTGACTACATATACATGATCGAAAATATACATGAAGATCTCAGGGAATCCAGAAACATTAAAACAGAAGTAAGTGACCATTACATACTGGAAAGAACATTGAACACTGAAAAAACGGTGAACAAAAAAGCTGACTCAACAAAAATCGAAATAAACAATGGAAACAACAGATTAAGAATTGGGGAAAAAAGAATGAAAGAACTGCCAAAAATAATGAATAACTCAACACTAGACGAACTAGAAAAAATCAACTATGGATGGCTACTTGTACAATACAGTTTCCATAATATACAAAATGGAAAGTCAACAACAAAGAAACACACTCATGCATACAATAATAATCAAGAAAAAAGAATTGAGAACAAAAACAAAACTACTAATGAAACAAAACATCCCGGGCAAATATAAGGAAATCAAAACATCGAAACAACATTACAGAAATTGGATAAAGAACAACAAAGTCGTGATAATACAAGAGGATGCAGAGAAGATTCTCCAGACACTAAAGAATAGAAATACGAAACAACTATGGGCGTTATTACATGACCAAACCCAAACACAAAACAGTATGGTCACTGACGTAGCAGAAGCAAGATGGACGGAATATTTTACAGAGATCTACGGGAACAACAACACAATGAAAGAAGAAAACAATACACAACAAAACATATGGCAATGAGAATGGGACCAGGAAGATCTAAAAAAGACGATTAATACCCTTAACACCTCCAGAGCCCCAGGCCCCGATGGCCTCTCCAACACGATAATCAAGCAGAATGCAGCAGTGTGGACAGCGATATGCGAGAGCATCTTCAAGATGATACAAAACACAAAAAGATCCCAAACACATGGAAACAAGCCACTATAATACCCATATTCAAGCAGGGAGATACAAAAGAACCACGAAACTATCGACCTCTGGCGCTCCCAGACCCTTTGGGAAAAATGTTCACAAAAATACTACTAGGAAAACTAGACAGATGGGCAAACAAAGAAAAGAAATACGCAACAAGACAAACTGGATTCATCAAAACATTGGGTACCAACATCAACCTATTTATACTGAACATACTGAAACACGAAGCCATAAGAACCAAAGTACAAATCTACGCCGCCTTCGTAGACTTACGGTTAGCTTTCGACTCTGTGAACAGAGACATTTTATGGGAAAAACTGATCGCATGGAAGTGCCCAACTGACATCATCAAACCGATTAAACTCTTATACGAGGACACCAGTGTTAGAGTTAGACTATCGAAAGATGGCTTACTCACGGAACAAATCAGAACATGGAATGGACTAAAACAAGGATGCCCATTAGCAGCCACTTTATTTCACCTCTACATGGCAGACCTTGAAATAAACATCTATACACCACAAACAAACCCTCCAAAAATCAACAACATAGCGATATCTGGCATTATGTACGCTGACGACATAGTGCTTCTGGCAAAAACTCTGAGAGGACTAAAGATCGCACTTGGAAAACTAGAAACATACATGACAAAGAACAAACTGAAAATAAATACGAAAAAAACAAAAATCATGACTAAAAAAAGAAAACAATATCCATAGACAGCTCTCTCCCTTCTATATAGGAAAGGAAAAAATGGAAACAGTAAAAACCATAAAATACCTTGGAATATGGATCTCTCAATCGTCAACAGAAGAAGAATGGGCTGTACACTTCAAAGAAAAAAGTTGTCCCTAGCCCGGCAAGCAAATATTATCCACCGAAAATATGGAAAATTCTCTATGACCCCAGTAGTTACATTCTACAAACAAAAAGTTACGGCCATCTTAACATATGGGGCAGAATCCATGGTAAACATCAACAACAACATCTGGGACAAACTAGAAGGGAATTTCTGGAAAAAAGTGTTAAACCTGCCAGTATCACTACCCACCATACGAATCCGAGCTGAACTTGCACTTCAATCGCTATAATCCATTGTTTTATGGAAACAACTTGACTTACACAGGAAAATTATGACTAAAACCAACACCCCACCTCTGGAAATATTCAGAACAGAGAAAAACTATAACAGAGATCATGCCTTAGAAAAATGGAAAACAGCGACAGAAGGGAAAAGAGAAGAGCAAGATGTATCGATGGAAATGCTATTAGAGAGACCACAAAAAGCGAAAATAAAACTAAAAGAGAATGACTGGCTGAAAACCAACCAAGAGAAAATTAAATACCGGCACAATATACATAACCCATCTGACAACAGAAAACTCAACCAACTACCTTCATACTTACAAATATTTCCATCGTCAAAAACAAGAGATACATTTATGAGACTACGGCTAAACATCCTCCCGACCCGAGAAATAATGGCAGCCAGAAAACAAATCCCCAAAAGCAAAAAATACTGCCGATTCTGTAAGAACCCCCAGATGACTGAGAGCCTACATCATATAATCATGATATGCCCGGCACTGAATGAAAAAAGACAACAATCGAGAGAATGGTTCATGAACACCCAAAATGTCCTAACTTCTGAAGAGCGATGGGCGAGGATGATCTCTGGGAACGAAAAAAAACTGGTGTTTGCCCTAATATCATTTTGGAACAACATCATGAACAATAGATGAACAGAATAACACATATACACAAGGAAAGAAAACAAGAAGCAAGACAAAAGATAAAACTCCAACAACCTACACTATGTAACTTGAGCAATAACAATAAGAAAAACAAGATGAAAGGTTTAAATGCAAACCAAAAAAAAAAAAAGAAAATTGGCAAATGGGCACAGTCAGAATAATGTGAGTGGTGGGACAACTGAGCATAATAGTCCACACTGTTACCAAATGATAGCAAAGATGAAAGGTTCCAGCGCACTCGAGATCCACCTGAGTTAACAAGTAGTTCAGTGGAGAGATGGTGTGTTGCTTCCGCAAGGGCAGGCCACTTAATCTTCAGAGAGAGTAAATTATGATCACTATGTGGGAGAGTAGAGATGAAGAGGCTGTCTATGTGTTGAAACAATTTGGCATTCATGTAGATGTAATCAATGATACTTGAATTAGTTCCGTGATGCCATGTGCTTTGAGGTGGGAGATCGCCCGGAACAGCCCCATTTACCATGTGGAAATTGCGATACATCATAAACGCGGACCACATGGATGTTGCTTGATTTGAACAGGCTTGGTTCCAACAATCAAGACTAATGTCACCGAGAATGATTGTATGTGAAATGTGAGGACTTTGTGAGACCACATCGAGGATGGAAGCCAGACCATCATAAAACGCTTCATCGGTTTGTGCAAGAGGATTACGATAGATATTGACAAGCGCAATGATGAAGGTACGATGTACAATCTTCACTAATTGGATGTGGGCTTGCACTGTTGCCCAAGGGAGAACAGAGAGGCCCAGTTGTGATTTGACTGCAACTAACAGGCCGGAAGAAGGTCGGCCTTTGTTTGGAAGGGCCGGGAGTAAAGTAAGGTCAAATCCATACAGTAGTTGGTGGTTAGGACTCACAGATCAAGGAAGATGTCGAACAGTTAGGGAATTTATTCCCCAGCCCTTGATAGATGTTCACTTTTGGTTTTGATGGTAAAGTGGAATGCGAAGAAGATTCAGGATCCAGCGCTAAAAGAAAACCCAACTCGAACAGTTGCATTTTGCAGTGCCAGATTGAGTTCCACACAACAGCCGAAGGGATGCGAAGCCTGACCACAGAAAAGCAAGTGTCAGAAACAAATTCTATCTGATCTATATCGTGGGTGGTAATGGCATTCAGGTCCTCGATGTCTCCAAATATGTTCAGGACATTTGCACAGTTTAGATCGTATGTAGGAAAGTTGCCATCTCGACATTTGAGAATGAAAGAGTGAAAAGGGGGTTGTAAAGGTAATGATGATTTAGAGAAGGACTTGATTGTTGAGCTTTAAGTAGGCAATTTTGGCGATGGAGCCACTGGAACTGGTCTAAGATACGAGCGTAAGATGCTTGCTTCCTCTTGCATGTTAAGTGTAGTCGGGCATTGTGTGGGCAGCTCAGAGGCTTCATGCCCCAGTTGCGTGATGCTTAATCGCGAAGCTAGATATGCATCAACACTGGCTTTTAGGTCAGATAATGCAGAAGCAGAAGGAATAGAAGTCTGGGATACAATTGAAACAGAAGGTTTTTGAAAAGTGACATGCTTATTGATCAGAGGAGCAGTCTGTACGCTTGTCATTTGAGATTGCGTAATTGGAGTTGAGCCAAACATCCTGGAGGATGCTAGAGGTGAAGGATCTGAGGGCAACCCCAAATTACACATTCGTGAGGCCAAATAAGCGTCAATGCTTGCTTTATAATCAAAGCGAGTTTCCATGGAAGAAGGAAGAGGAGGATCATTGGTGGGTTGGAAAAGTACTGGGATAGGCAGACCTGAGATTGTAACGGTGAGGCAAAACAGCCGACTGGTGTGGTGGCTCATGATGTTCAATTGATTGGACTAGCTGACTAAGTGGGGAAAGGGAATCTGGATGAGATACTGAAATCGCCACAACTGAACTTGCAGTAGGAGGCGCAAAGGAAGAATGCAGGTGAGGAACCACAGAAGGATTGATGAGAGGTATGGTGGTTACTGAGGACTGCCCTAGGGCTTTAAAAAAAGCCGTAAGGGTGTGTTTGGAGTGCTTTGAGGAAGGCAGATTTTTGTTTTTTTTGCTGCCACACAAAGTCTTCAGTTGAAAGGCTTAACAATGGGATTAACATTTGTACCCATAATGGATGCAGGAGAAGAAACTCAGACACATTGTTTGGAGTTGGAAGACAAAGAGGGCAGTTGAGAGAGATTATGTGAGGTTGGGTTTAATGAGGGAATGAGGACTGGTTCAGGAGGCAAGACAAGGGCAAGTGTAGGTACAGGTGTGGGGAAGTGAGGAGGAAGTGAAGTCAAAGCAGGAAGGAAGGACTCAGGAGCAACAATGGGATGGATTGGCTCGCTGGGTGCATCCTGAGAATTAGACACTGGTGGCAAAGTGAGAGCAGTAATAGGTCTGATTATCTCCGGAATGGAAGAAAGATGACTCGTGACAGGAACGATGAAACAATCTGAAGATGGTGAGTTAGGTTCCTGCACATTCTCAACAATAGGATTAGATTGGTAAATGGAATGTTTTGGCGAGTGGTTGAGAGGAGGATTAGTAGGAGGAAGAGAGCCATGAGCATGCAGCCATTTCGCTAGATCTTCGAACAAGGCAGATTGATTGGAGAGTTTATGGTCTATGTTGTCATAGAAAGAGATTTCTTCATGAGGAGCTTTGATATTTGATGAAATAGGTGTCGGACTTGACGAAGCATGAATAGAAATATCTGAAATATCAGGCTGCCAAGATGGGAACTTGATAGGAGTGAGGGCCATGCCCTTACATTCGGGGTCGGAATGAGGGTTAACTGAGTTAGCACAGTAATGTCAGTCAATGGCTGAGTATTCGTACGCGCCGGGGGAGATTGATGAGCAACTGGAGAATTGTTAACAGTAGAAGAAAGGGCATTGGATATGGGGTTCATTGAGTTTAGAGGGTGGCTCAAGTGTGGCGTTTGAGGTGTTTCGCTGGGGGCTGGCGGAAAGGGAAACTTTGCAGGCAATATTGGGCCAGTGATGCGAGGTGCTAAGAAGGGAGTCAGCGCAATGGCTGAGAAAAATCTAGGGGATTGAACTGGCACTTGATGACAATTGGTAAGATTGAGGAGAGCGCAAGCATCGTTAAGCATGTTTGTCGTAAGTTTGTAAAAATTAAACACCATTCAATGATTTATCATGCACAAAACCAATATTTGTAGTATAAGAACGATAAAATTAAAAAGAATGATAAAAATAACAATAAAGACTGAAAGCAACAGTAAAATTGTTTCCTTTTTCTTTATCTCATTAGACAAATGACCAAATTAAAGAAGAAAGCAGAAAGAGATAGAAAAACAGAAAGAGAGTAATATAAATTATTCCAAAAAACACAATAAAGCGAAAACAAGAGGAGGAGGCTAAAATAGAAAGAGAGAATCAGAGAGCAGAAATACAAATAATATAAATATGTAAAACAAAAAGTTACATAAAAGAAAAACAGTAAATACCAAATAAATAATTTCAATCAAGCTGCAAATGCAGACCACAGGTAACGCGGGTAAGTGGGAATGCGGTACTTTAGCCGGTACTTTGCTCGTGTGCGCGCGCGCTGTGCGCGTGCGCAGACAATATGTAGCTACAAGCTACAATAGGCTAGCAACGGCAGCCAATCCCTGCAAAAGTGAGACGGGATTACTGAGGAAGTAGTGAAAACACTGAAAATGCTGAAATAAACGCAGAAATAAGAAGGAAAGGCAGCGTCAGTAACAGTCACTGTAACTGTGCCAAGTACTAGATGGTCGAAGTCACAAGAGTTCACCTTTTCTTGATGATTAGTGAAGCACAATCCAACAGCTTAACGTTGCAGAAGCAGGAGCAGGAGTACAAGCGGGAAAGCAGTACTTTAGCCGGTACTTTGATGTGTGCGCGTGATACTTCTGTATCTTCTTGGTATACAATGGGAGATGTTGGCAAATATGTGCTAATGGCATTGTCCCCCCCCATGATAGTATAGTTTCCTGCGTGCAGACACACAGACGCTTGATTGGCACTCTTCTTGTTTCAATGTTTTATGCAAAATTCTTCTTACCTTTTGGTACCAACACTTTTTCAACAACCTTTCCCCTTTCACCACTTACTGTGACCATAAATTATTTACACTATGGATTTCTGTCATTTACCACTACTCAAAACATTTTCATTTACGTATATATTGCATTTTCAATTTTCTTAATCAACCTTAATTTGTTTTTTGGCTTATAGGCACATGAACAGTTACTAACAGATCAACATGTAACACCTTGACACACGTAAAAACATAAAACGTGAAAACATATAACATGTAACATATACTACCTGCGCGCTTTTACTCCCTCTTTCAATTACTTTAGTTTATTACCCCCTGCTTTAGCTTTCTCATGCACTCCCCACCTCTTACTCCCCTCTCGCTACCTCACCAAGAATTCTGCTCACACGGAAATAGAATATTCTAAATCACTACTCCGGGTCTACTACATATACGAGACTCCTACTATTTTCTCTTTATCTTCACTTATTTACCTGCACTGGATGAGACAATGCTACGCAGTGCCGCCTTCTACCCCGTTCAGGCTAGATTTCCTTACTCTTCTCTCACCTCTTTATCTCCACAAAACCTAATGGCCATATAAAGGATAGATCAGAAAAGCCTCAGTATCATTCACACAGACCCTAAGTTTCTTCTTGCCCACTCTGTTACCTGTTCCCCTTCTTCCTTAACCCTTCCCTTACCTCTTGGGAACTTTCACAACCGGTACTCACGTGTTCAGTTGGGTGGTCCGAGAGTCACCGTTCACGGTCTATCCACAAACTGGTCCACACCCCAACCAAGCCGTGGCCCGCCTCAGCGAGCAGCTTTTTCAGTTGGGTATTCATTAACCGGGAACACTTGGACCCTTCTCGTTGTGCGCACAGGCTGGTCGACTGTGGAGGTGATGGCTTTGCTGGGGGGCGTCCCGGATCTCGCCGCACGGCTCGGGCCTCGGGGCACCTGTCCCAAATCACGTCACAGGGGTTCACCAAATGTAAGAGCCCTCCCCATCTTACCACGTGCAATAAGAATAAACAAGACACACCCCAGACGGAGAATGAGGCTAAGAGCACAGGTTGCAAGAGTTCAAAATCTTTTATATAGAATTGGTATCCAATGAACTCTTCTGCCTGAGAGCGCTCTGGCAAACATTGCATTTACATGATATTATATAGTGAAAAATCATCATAGATGACGCAACTAACATAGGGTACAAATCAGTGCAGGATTGGATAGACATTATGGATACATAGGTACATGGAGGCACTGCTTCATCCGGATTGGTTGCTCCGTTGGCGGGAGGGTGAACATCACGTGGTCTGACTGTCAGCGTCCAGGAGAGGTGAAGGTCTGGTCGCTGCGAAGCGGGGTGGCCACTAACTGAGCTAACATAATACTATCTAATAAAACATGCACTAAACAGTAGTCATTGCAATTCTTTTGAACAAATCATTATAAACCTATAAACTTCATTCATGTATTTACATCATTATTTACTGAGGCTTATATGGGGCATCAGGTTAAGGGTCGGGACCAATATGATAACATTGATTGAAGCGAGGGTCTGGACTCGTAAAGAATCTGAGGCAGGTTGGCGTTTGGTAGTAGTGAGAGACAATATACTGCGGCAAAGGTCTGATGTTAGCTGGGGGCATGCTCGGTGGGCACCATGGCGAAGTCACATCTCTGGTACATCAAGAGAATACCTTGCAGAGACACAGGGATACATTGGCAGTCATTTTCCATTAGCGAGGGTGAGGGGGCATGAGCAGATTTGTGGAGATGGATGAGCTACAGGGCCTGGCTCAAGCCGGTTCACACGCAGCACAGTGATCTCAGAGGAAGAGTGAGATGTTACATTTTTTCTTTGTTGCAATTACCTCCGACTCGACCGTGACAATGGAGCCGCGAAGGTTTCCAGACATAGTGAGAGAAAAGGTGGGGGCCGTGTGCGCGGTGTGCGCTGCGCTGCTAAGGGGTGAGAAGCCTTTTCGTATTATCGCAGTAAGGCCTAGTTACCAAGATGGAGTAAAGGGGGCACAAAATAGATGCCACCTGTCCTACTCAAAAGCCCCATCTACTCAAATGCCAGCCGATGCTGGTATTACATAAGGGTGACGGGGGCACTCCCCACCATTGGATGCACATGGTCCAAGTTGTACTAAAGGAAGGGAGGGATGGGGGGTCTATTGGCCCCTGCCTCCCACCCAAGGGGTAGCAGAGGAGTGGACAAGTGCTGGAGAAGGGCCTCGGAGGGGAGTGTTAAGGGTAGCCAAGCAGGAGAGCCTCAGGCTAAGTGCCATTAATGGTGGCTCAAAGGTGGTATGTTGGGCCGCCAAGCAGGAGCCAATAGGGCAGTGCAGTTGGCGAGAGGGGTGCTGGCACTGACAAGGCAGGAAGGGCATGGTATTCAAGAATTATGAGGAACAGGCCACTGGTCACATCGGCAGTGGGTGGTTAGCAGGGGAGGGAAATAGGAAAGAGGTAGAGAAGAGCAGAGTTTTGAGCAGTTTCTGGAACTTTGGGAGGTCTGGCTCAAGTCTGAGGAGGGCAGGGAGACTGTTTCAAAGGCACCAGCTGAGGAGAGAGACCTACCCTGTACTCTATGCTTAAAGAAGCATTTGACAGTCAGGGAATTGGAATTAGAGGAGTGCAGGGCTCTTGCATGGGAGTATTGAGGGAGGGAAAGTTGGAGATAGCGTGGTCCCAGGCCCGAAAAGGCCTTGCGGATGATGCAGAGGGTTTTGAATTTGATCCTTGCAGCCACCGTCAGCCAGTGGAGAGATTTTAGAGCTGTAGAGATATAGTCCCAAGGCTTGAGGCCAAGGATAAGTCTTGCAGACCTATTCTGGATTAGCTGGACGGGGCAAAGGGAGGAAAGATGGAGGCTGAGAAAGAGGCTGTTACATTACTCTAGCCTGATACATTTGAGAGCCCAACAGAGTTAAGAAACTGGAACAAAATGAAGATTTTGGAATTAGCATCAATTGCAAAAAAAGGAACTATATTTTCATGTCCTTAGTAAGTTATGCTGAGTTTGTGCTTTTCTCTGTGGGAAATGCTACACTTTTAGGTGATTGGAATGTTTAAAGGTGCCGTTTGACCGATTGTTTATATGTATTTTCTATAGGAGCTGAAAAAAGGAAACACAAAGAAAAAAGAAGGAAAGGAAGACTTTCTCGAATCCATTATCAGAAGCAGTGTTGTTACACAATGAGTTGGGGCAACATTGTTTTATGTCCTAATGAAAGCCTAGATACAAAATGGCAGGGGTACCCCCGACATTTTGTTGTTTAATTACATTGTATAACCAATTGAATTCAGCACCGCGATGCCTGGGAGTTTTGTGGGCTTTATAAATGTAAAAAAAAAAAAAAAAAAAAAAATAATGTGGTCCAAGATGTAAAGCACAGAGGCCATTATTATACCAAGTCTCCAGTTAATTCCCCCAGGGTTTGGCAAAATAGACTACTTAGAGCATTGATTTATTGATTTGGCATTTATAATGTGCCTATAAAGTGTTTCAAAACTCAACAAGACAAGGGAGGGCATCAATGGGAGGACAAGACAAACAATCCTACTAGGCCTTGTGTCATTCGGATCGTGCACATGAGAAGCAAGAAGTGCAGGTGGGAAGGCAATGGGGTGTCCACAGGGCAACAAGGCTCTGAGTTAAGTACGAGGAAGGCAGGGACTTCATGCACGTAGGCCAGGAGGTTGTACGGGAAGGGGCAAGCGACAGTGCAAGGATGGCCAGGTGGCAGTGCAGGTGGACTGGACAGGTGGGGTGCCTGTAGCCCTGTAGGACACAGAGGGCACTGAGCTATAAGTCAGGAGGAGTAGGCAGAGCAGGAGGATAGAATAGCAGGGGAGAGTGAGAGAGAAAGCATAGGAGAAAAGGAAAGTCTCAAGAAGCTTCCTGAATTTAAGGAGGTCCGGCTCAGGTCTGAGAGGGTCAGGGAAGCCATTCCAGAAGGAGGCACCTGCAGAGGAAAGAGATCTGCCCCCCACTCCCTGCTTGGCGAAGAGTCTGACCTGCAGAGAGTTGGAGGTAGCCAAACGGAGGGCTCTAGATGGAAGGTATATAGGGAGAGAGAGTTAAATATAGTGTGGGCCATGGCCAAAGAAAGCCTTGTGGACAATGCAGAGGGGCTTGAACTTGATGCTTGCAGCCACCGGGAGCCAGTGGAGGAATGTGAGGGCTGGAGATATGAGTCTTGTGGTCCTGTTCTGGATTAGCTGAAGCGGGCATAGAGTAGGGATGGGAAGATTGCGAAAGAGACTGTTGCAATAGTCCACCTGGTCATTGCTACTTAAATGGCCAAAATTCATGAACACAGAAGTCTACTACAGCTGGGACCAATGCTTTGTTTTGAAAGTGAACTTTTGCCCAAAAATGGTTTAAGGAAATATGACTTTAATAGTGGCGTATGTACTAACCCCACCACCCAGCTTCTGTTGAAGTAGCTAATATAATTTTTATATGTATTTTTAATGGTAGTACTAATGATAAAATGTATATGTTTTTGCTTGAAAGGCAGGTGTTGTTCCTAAACAAATAGTGTGTTGAGATTGAGAGGTATGTTAATGGAAACTGAGTATTAGAGAGCTGCACTAAGTAAGAAGTTTCTCCATTAGGCGCTGTGTTTTGGTGAATTAAATCCCGGTAGAGGGAGACACTGGTCTGGGCCCCACCTGTCAATGACAAAGAGTAGAGTGCACATGGAGTACAACTGCAGGACCCTGCACAACACATGGGGTTTAAGGGGAAGGGTGGTAGGAAGAAGACCACAGAATGGTCAGTGTGGCAAGAGGTGATCAATCAGAATACAAAGTCCAGAGTCCACTTGTCCAGATAATAGAGGATGTGGCTGTGTTGTAGAATGTGTCAAACACTGCCCATGTGTCAAGTGGGATTAGGGCTGCATATACTACGGAGTCTGCTGTCCCTTGTGGAAGTGCAATCTGAAAACCAATGTACATGCATGGATGTTCACAGGGACATACACACACACACATGTGGGCAAACACACATCTGCAATGATCTCTGCTATCACAAAATCACATGAACTGTGAAAATCCAAAATGTGCAAGTGCATGTAGGTATTGTGTTTCAGACTGAAAAAGACATTGACATGATTGACACTGCATATGCTTACCTGCTGACAGAACCACTCTGATGTGATTCCCACATCACCTCCACCGGAAACTGTTCCTCTGCAAAAGTATTTCTATTTGTATTTTAGTGAATTTATATAGCGTTTTAATCCAAAATGCGTTGCAAGAGGAACAAACAAAATACAACAAGCATAAGTAACAATTGAATTAAACCAGAAAACAGTACAAAAACAATTTACATTGTGGAAGAAGATTGGTGAGTAGAGAGGGACCAAAGTGTAAGAGAAAGTAGGAGGTATGAGCAGTGGTGAAAGCAGAAGTAAGAGAGGAAGCAGAGGGTGTAAGAGAGAAGAATAGAAGCGATGAGGATTAGAAAAGTGCAGGAAGTGGGGTAGGATGGAGTAGAGTAAAAGGAGAGGGTGAGGTGGAACAGAAGTAAGAAAGGGAGTAGCAGGAGAGGGTAGAAGTAGTCACAGAAGTGAGAGATGAAGCAAAGGGTTTTAGGGAGGTGAATGAAAGAGATATGATTTTAGAGAGATGCAGAAGTTAGGGAAAGAGGTAGTAGAGCAGATGGAGAGGGGAAGGTAGTTCCAGTGGAAAGGAGCGAGCAGTTGGAAAGAGCGGAAGCGGGAAGGGGCGCAGGGGGGTGGATGAGGAGAGAGTAGGAAGAGATCGGCAGGGCGGAGAGAACGAGAAGGAGTATAGAAAATGAGGAGGGAGGAAAGGTAAAGGGAGGCAAGAACATAGAGGGATTTGAAGACTAAACAGAGGAACTTGAATTTAAGCTGGGAGTGAAATGGGAGCCAACCTAGAGAGGTGAGAGAAGACGAGATGGAGTCATGCGGAGAGAGAAAGCAGAGGGAGCGGGTGGCAGAGTGGTAGACGGTTTTGGGTGGGGAGAGGTGAAAGGAAGGGAGTTCAAAGAGAAGAGTAGAGTAGTAGAAAACCCTAGAGAAGATGAGGGAGGAGATTAAGAGTTTAGTCCAGTGGTCGAAGTGTACCAAAAGAAGTAGTGGAACTATGTTCCCTGCTGGTCTGCCCTCTCCCTACAAACCCCATCGCCACGCCCCCTCGCATTCACAATACAAACCCCAACATACAAAGCAGATGTCTGTGAACTCTCAATGTGGTTAACAATCACTGAACAGGCTATCATGCCTTGTTCTTCCGAGAGAGGGGCGCCTGCTACCTTTGTTTAATTCTTTGAAGGAACTTGGGGTTGGTCACCCTAGGTTACCTGGGGGCAACAAGACGTGGACTCCCTGCTCACTGTGCTTAGAGAGGCTCAGCTTCACCTCACTGATGATGCCCAACAAGGCTGAAACACGTGTATCGGGTTGCTGTTGGTACTCTTGTTCAGAGAGGAATTGCCATAGCATTTCGGTGCTGGACTGCCCATGTGGGCGGGACAAAGACTGATATGCAAATGGTTATTTCCCATCTGTGAAAGGTACAGTGAGCAAAAAGCAGATGGCTGCAAACTCTCAATGTGGTTAACAACCACTGAACAGGTTATCATGCCTTGTACTTACGAGAGAGGGGCGCCTGCTACCTTTGTTTAACCCAAAATACATGTGCCTGCTGTTTAAGGCAATGTTCAGTGCAGTGCACGGAAAATGCAAGTTTCAACTGCTTCCTACACTTTTATTTTAAAACGAAACCATTCCGGAACGGTTACTTTTAAAAATAAAAGTATAGGAACGGTAAAACTTAATTAAAAGAAAAAGAGGAGCACCACTCCCAACCGCTCCCACCCACTTCGACCCCTGGTTTAGTCACATGAAAGGTTAGGAAGGATCGAATTTTACGGATGTTGTAAAGATGAAAATGGAAAGATCTGGCAGTAAGAGAAATGTGGTGAGAAAGAGAGAGGTGGCGGTCAATGTGAAGACCAAGGTTACAGGCAAGAGTTTGGAGGGGGAAAGAGAATAAAAGGGAGAGGGTAGGGGAGGGAGTGTGTTGGCAGGGAAGAAATGTACTTCGGTCTTGTCAGTGTTGAGAGTAAGGAAGTGAGAGGACATCCAGGATTCAATAGCAGAGAGGCAAGAAGAAAGCTTATGGTGGATGTCAGGAGAGAAGGAGGAGAAGGAAAGGAAAGCTGGGTATCATCAGCATAGAAATAATGTGAGACACCAAAGGAGGAGATGATGGGGCTAAGAAGGAAGTGTAGAGTGAGAAAAGAAAGGGTCCAAGCATAGACCCTTGGGGGACACCGTGGTTGAAAGGATGGGTAGGAGAGGTGGAGCCACCCCAGGAGACAGCAAAGGTACGGTTGGAAAGATAAGAGGAGAACTAATTAAGGACAGAGTCTTTCGGACCAAAAGAGGAGACAACATTAAGGAGAATAGGATGGTTAACAGTATAAAAAATCAGCCGTTAGGTCAAGGAGAATAAGGATAGAGGAATGTTTAGAGTAGCAGAAAGAAAGGAGAGAGTTGAGAACAGAGATGAGGGCAGTTTTGGTGGAGGGTTGAGGGCAGAAGCCAGATTGGGTAGAGGGGAGGAGAGAGTGGTTGGAGATGAAGGAGGAAAGTTGAGAATAGACAATGCATTCAAGACGTTTCGAGAGGAAGGGAAGGAGAGAGATGGGGGTGGTTGGATGCAAGGTGGGGATTAGCAGAAGGTTTTTTGAGAATGAGGATGATAGTCGCGTGCTTAAAAGGAGTAAGAAAGGTGGAAGTCATAAGACAGGTGTTAAAGAAGGAGGTGAGATAGGGTATGAGGAGGGGGTAGATTTTAGGAATGAGGGAGGTGGGAATGGGGTCGGTGGGAGAAGCAGTAGGATAAGTTTTAGATAGAAGTAGGGTAACTTCAGATTGTGAATTCAATGTGATTCACATGTGAATGAAGGGCCAGTGCCCGGCAGAGGGCATGGGGACTAGTGAGGTGAAAGTGTGCTGGGTGGATCTCTCAAGGAGTGCAGTCATTGGATAATTCAGAATCTCTGCAACAACAATGCACATTGCATATCACCAGCTATAGGAGTAAATCGTGCAGACTGCACATATGTTCCAAAAGACATGTGACTGGTCGTCACCTGCACATGTGATCCTGTTGCAATCAAGTGAACCATGGCAGTTGACAACACTTGTGCATAGCAGCATGTCCAGTTCTATACTCATAAATCCCTTGAGAGGGCAACAGCGCATCTCATACAGGACAGGGGTAATTAAAAAAAGAATGCTGGACTGGGGTAGAAAACATGAGAACAATGCCTCTATCCCAAAAAGGGGTGAGGGGCGGGGGAGAAATCAGACCAGTCTGGTCAGGTTTAAAACAAAAAAGAAATTCCATCTTGGATTGGGGGAAAAATGTCCACCCTTAAGGGGGTTGCGGAACAGGGTGTGAAAAATATATATTCCTCCATGGCCTCATGGAAACATGGAAACACAGCACAGCTGGTTGAGGTGGCATAGGTGTATTGGGACTGCTAACCTGCAGTGGATTATTAGGTGAATTATCAAGTGGTGGCATGGGTGGCAGTGAATCCCAATCCCAATGGCTGAGAGGTCAAAATGAACTTCCTCCCGAGTGGCCACATAGTTTGCATGTGCTCTCACTCATGATGCATCAATTTGCTAGGACAGTGTCTGCCTCAAGGTGTCCGTCTCCTGGTGGAGCTGTGACCTTGTGGCTGTAAATTCATCGTGCAGCGAAGCACTCAACATCTCATCTCACTGTGATTGGAGTCTCTAGATGCCAACATCTCCTGCTTCAGGGCTTCTCTATGTACTGTAGCATCTGAATTCAGGGAGTTCCGCAGACATATCAGCACGTCGGCCCTTGACATTGGCCTCCATACCCAGATTGTGGGAGCTCCTTGAGGACCGCATCTCAGCATGCAGTCTCATCTCCAGGCTGGACAACAGTTGCTGTTGTTGCGCATCCTGGGCCGCTAGTGTGGGCATGTTCTCGGCCATGTTCTGATCCATGCCCTCAGCAATATCATGTAGCACATTGCCATGCCACATGGCTGCTCTCAACATCTGCTGCTCCGACACTGTCTCTCCAGCATACACACATCCACCACGTTTGCAGGGCTGCTGGCAGTGCAATGCAAGGGACCTGGCCCATTGTTGCTGGGCCCCTGTCATTGGCTGCAGGCATGCAACCCTCCATTGGACATCAGTCCCAGAATCTGACCCCAACTCATGGGAGGGCGATCTTGCAGCCATAGCCACCACGGGCGTGGGATTTACCACTGACTGGCCTTGTGAAGCCTGGTGCACATCCACAGACTCAACAGCCAATGCAACCTGCCTATTGGGGCACTCACCTTGTCCCTTCAATGTGTCATCCGCACCTGGTTCTGCATCCAAACATCCAAACCTACAGAATCAGAAGAGTCAGAAGAGTCAGAAGATTCAGGAGCACTACTGAGGATCACCTGTAGCTCCTGTGGATGTTCATGGTATACGACACCACAGCCTTCACTGGTGGACTGACATACAAGCTCCTCCTATTCCTCCTCCTCCTCTGCATCCGCTGCATCATTATCTGCACATGGACAGACAATGACTTTTTTGAGTCATGAGTTCCCTGACAAACATGCACATGTGCATTACAATGATAACATAATCAAAATGGCTGGACACACATACATACACTTAGCACACTGTGAGCTGTACGTCACAGATGTATGGCATTCGCTGAAATGCACAGTCATGTTCTGGCATATCAGGCAGTGCAACATGGCATGGTCAAGGACATGAGTGGCAGAGAGACACATGAGTGGAATGATTGAGGTCTGTTCGTCATCAGTGACCCCATGTTCAACCAAGATATTCACATGTGCCAACATGTGGAAGTGTAACCTGCACATCTAATGCCACATGTTCCATGCAGGCAAATGTGTTGGCATGATAACCCCATACGCAATTGCAACATGGCCCCCTACAAACTACTTGGATGGACACAGTCACATGCCTTGCAGACATGCTTGAGGATACTGCAATATGTAAATGACCAAGTCACACTTGCACATCCACTGCACCAATTACACTCCATAAGTGGAATGATCTACAAAGTGACAACTATTGGGCATGCACATGTAGTCCTGTCGGGAAGAGGCCCTCAATGCACAGACATTGTTTCTGAGTCATGACCACCTGTCGGCAGGGCAAGGAATTGGAAGACTGTGCTGAAATGTCCAAAACATTGTTACACTGCTTCAGTCATGTTGTGTGCATGGAGGAGGCGGACATTGAGATGCTCTGAGTACACACAGTCTGTGGCTTGCATCCCCACTGCCATGTCCAGTAAAATTCACTTACCCACTGTGTCCAGTCCATGCCCTTAGTGTAAACATAGCCGTACAATTGTGGCATACTCATGACTGATGGCCCATGCAACAAGCATATTCTTTCAATACCCAGGGGCAGGCCAGCACAAGGCATCAGTCAGCTGGCCAAAGCCACATATTCTGTCAAGATAAAAACATGACACACATTATGTGACACAAACTATTTACTTGATTGCCATGGCATGTCAATTCCTGCATGTATACTGTTCATTCTTTCACTTCATTGCTACATACCAAACCCTAGATGCCTTAGGGTTTGGAGCGCTTTGCAAGTGTCAAAATAAATAAATATGGTGCACGCCTGAGAAGGAAACCTGTGATGTCCTTGCCAATATGCTCTACTGGATGCATTGGGACATGACCTACATGCATCTCCCCGCCATCAATATTCTCTCCATCCTCCCAATATGCCAACCGCTGCCAGATGTCACCTGCATGTGACTTTGCGCCTTGATTAGGCCAGCAGGGTCCATTGTGTCATTGTAAAGACGGTAGTCCATGACCAATCAATGACCTGATATGTGTACATCAATGATTAGTGAACAGGCCAAATCACCACGCTCCCAGTCAAAGCCTCTCTGTACTTGCCCAAAAAACACATGACTGTTACTGTCTGATGTGTCACATCAGTGCCGACCCCAGGTCTACCAGCACCCTGTGTGTGAAATCACGTGGGCATGAGTGCCTTGCTGTTTGCCTAGCGCAAATCAAGATTAGGCTGTCTATTCACAATGTGTGTGATGACAGCACCCTTTACATGACAGTATCATGTGAAATGTCAGGCAATGACTGTCCATGGGTGAGTAAGTGACAGTCATTAACTGTTTATTTGAATGACACCATCATGTAAAGGGCACTATCATCTCACACAATGTGAAGTGAAACTTCACATAGTGTGTGTTGGCTGTGCACTATATGCACTGTGGTCATGTGTGACTGCACAATTTGATAGTCCCTTAAACCAGCTCGGTGTTACTTGTACATACAATAGTGCAGTAGGTACATTGACATATGCATCTACTATGAGTGTGCCATACTGTACCCACACTTAATCACATGAATCAATCACAGAGTTAACATCAAATCTGATATTCCACTGTGCTAAACCCCCTTAACACACAGCCACAACATGGTGTTCAATGGCTGCAAGCCAGAACTTAGTAGAGATGCAAAGGCCAGCACTGTCACACTAAGCATGAGCCTGCTCTTTTGTGCAGGATTCACACCTGAGACATGCTTGATGGTGAGGAGGCAGTGGCTGTGTAAATGTGGACCCCATACAACATATCTTGAGCTGGTTTTGTCATTCATACTGCTAAAGGCCATTAATGGTCAGGAACAATCATTTCCTACATTCAAACCTTTTGTATGGGTGATTTTTCTGGGGCATCAGTTCCTGTCTATGAGCATCATCCAAATAAAATGTCTCTGTATTGGTGACCTGGCATGCTCAGACTGAGAACCAGCACATTCTCTTCTCCAATTCTCACGAGACAAGGAGCAGCATCGCCCTCATGCCACATCGGAGTGGGCAATGTTGCTGCCATGTCATTCCATATCCAATGAAATCCACATGTCTGGACAAGTATGTATGGCTCAAGGACACATCCAAGGCAATGTTCGGGTGAGTGGGTGTTGTCAACAGTGATGCAAGCAACAAGGCATGTGTCTGTTATGTATTTACTGATACCCATATACAGGCTTTTCCTGTCAGACTTGTGATTTGAATGTAGAGCTCTATTATCATATACACAATTACAACATGCACATTGATTACATGCAAAGCAGACAGGTACACTCATTGCTGTTATTCATCCCCTTACCCTTTCTCATGGGTTATCTTCAGACAGTTCAATGGGAGAGTACCAACTGCCCACCTTGCAATGATGACCCACCATCAGATGATATAACCTATATGTGTTCGAGTGTCGCTCTTTGAAATATACAACTTAAGTTGTTTCTACATAATGCCTGCTACAGAGGGCAGTAGTATGTGGGCACACATACCCCGGCAGGCTGGTCACACCACAGAGTGTCATTACAGGCAGCTTGGAAATGCATTCTGACAAGGTGTTCCTTAGGAGCAGGTGACGGAACAAACATGCACCTCATCAGCATCTGTTTCATTGCATTGTATTTCGACAACATATATTGGATGTACCATGCAAAGAGACTGGCCCTATTAGTGTGATTCATTTATGTGGATGAGGTATATGTTTGTGTGACACAGAGTGTCCCTCCGGGTGATGTGTGTCTGTCAGGGGGGCACATCATGGGGTCCTACATGGGGTCCTACAATGTGTACATATTTGGCTCATAACAACCCTGCTTACAAGTACTGGCACAGCTGTGAAGCCCAGAAGACAGTGATGTGTACTGTCGCACAAATATGTGTCAAACATGGGAGCGACACAGCACCCGCCTCCCCCTACGCAGGCGATGTAACAGAGATGTATATGGTAGCAAATCTGCATTCGCCAAGGGTGGCTGACAACTGCAGCCAACTGTACTACTACACATTTATTGGTTGGTCAACCATAATTGTCCATAAATATTATGCTCAGAAATGCCACTCATCAGATGTGTCCACATAGGTCGCCAGGATTCACACACCTTGCAACTGCTCACTGCTAATGAGTTGACTTATATTCTCTTCAAGTGGAGTCAGCTGTTCCTCCTCTGCTGGACCCCTTTCATTGGCCTGTGCAGAGGCCAGGATGTCACTCAGCTTCTGCTTGGTCCTTCGTGTGAGATCGTTCATCTGCTTCTGGACCTCTTTAGGAGTGCACCTCTCCATACCACAGGCATTGAGGAGTCTTATGACATGCCACCACTGCACCATTCGGTGTCCGAAGTATAGGTGCTGCCCGCAAAGGCGAACATCTCTTCACAGTGATCCGTCACATAGTCTATGAGGATCTGAAGCTCCTCGCCAGTGAAGTGCTTCCTCCTCTGCAGACACTTCTCCTGTGCCAGGTCTTGGGGTGGAACCACTTCCTGCTCTGCAGGACATCCCCTCTTGAAACTAGTGGTCCTAGGTGGTGCTGGTTCACCTGTTAGCCTCTGACCATGTCCACTTACAGGTGCCAGGTCACCTGTGTGCTGAGGCACACCACAACCTCCTGGGGCTGAGGCACATGTGTCCTCACAGCGTCCCTGCCTTCTCCCTTTTCGTGCTGGGGTCTTACCACTCATGGTGCAGGAAAAATTAATGAATGATAAGCATGTCAATATATTGTACAGAGAAGAATTAGAAAGGGAACTGTCTATGTGATGCACTATGTAGATGCGTGGTGCAACAAGGCTCCACGGCACCCCAAAACATTACAAAAGCATTACACGTTACACGGTGGCACCCCACATTCAAAAATATACAGATGCAGCACTCCAAAAGCTTCCAAAAGAAGAAAAGAAGTGGAACGTGACACGCAGTGGCACCCCAAGCACCAAAAATGGCATGCGCAATACTCCAAAAGCATCTGAAAGAAGAAATAAAGTGGTATGTGATACGAGTGGCATCCCAAAATCAAAGAAATACATATGCGATACACTGTAGGCCTCAAAATGGACAAAAATACATGTATGTATGTGCAGAGACAACCCCCAAAAAGAAAAATGGTATGCGTTACTTGAAGGAAACGACTTGCGTAGCACCTCCAAATGCGTATGCTGCGAAACTCATCTGTCTTCGTACCATCTCGCGCACAACCAGTGATGTGCGTCGCTCCTATTAAATATCACCTTCATTGCTGTGTACCGGGTAAGCCGCATAGGCATTGTGAGGGGTCAGTAATGTGAGATTTACAACTATGTTTAGTTTTCTCAAGGTATGATATTTCATTTAAAAAAGCAATAGAAGATAAACCCTAACTATGCCTATGTCTAGAAAGGGCATCCTCTTTGCCTTTCTTTTCTATCTTACAGCTACCACAAAATCTGTCTTTAGCTCTGAGACTGCTTCTTCTCAACTTAAACAGTCTCAGCCTACAGGTTTAGAATGAGTTATCTTTTAAAATAACATATTTGTATTGAATTTTAAGAACATAAAAATATATCAACCCCCCCCAATCCCACCCTACCCCCAACCTTTACGCCAGAGGATCTATTCCCAATGAAACGTGGAATTTCATCCATATCACCCCTGTTCACTGAATGTCCAAAATTGTCAGTTTGTGTGGGCACCATTGCACCATAGAGTCACTTTGGAGGTGCGACAACACAATCCCCCAATCCTGTTGAAAGTGTACTCGATCTCCCTGTATTGTATACGTTGCCCATTCCAATGCCACAAAGTTCCATACCTTTTGTAACCAGTCAAATTCTGTCAGTACCTGCCTTTGTTTCCATTTTTGCGCAATTACCAATCGTGCTGCAATAAGGAGAACCATTTACCCTCTCAATTGTCTCCTGGTCCCACAAACCACATAGCCATACCTTTGTATCAGTATTGTCTGTCCCCTTAAATATTGTTTTCATCTGCGATTTTACCCCATGCCAAAATGATTGGATTACCGGGCAATCCCCCAAAATATGGTTCCAGCTTCCAGTAGCCTTACATCCCCTCCAGCACTCCAACAAAGTATGGGGTAAATTGCGTGAAGCTTCTCTGTGGTGTAGTGCCACTGGTATGTTATTTTATACCACATTCCTTAGAGTTGTATGGATCGGGCTAGATTTGGTAGATAACTCCATAGATGTTCCCACCTTTCTATAGAGATAGTAACCCAAAATGTGGTCTCCCATTTCTTCATGTACCGCCAATTTCCCGATGTTGAGCTTTCATTAAGAAATTTCTATAAGGATGATACTATTTTCCTCGACCTTGATTGGATTGTGATACATATCTCAAACTAGGTAAATTGGCGAATAGCTGCTGCCTTAATACTGGGTTTAGATAACCAATGTTTCAATTAACAATAGCGCAGTCTATCCTTTTCCATGACCCCTACGGATTGTTTACAGTCCTCAAATGATCTGAGCTTTTGGTTCGATACATTTCTCATACTTTCAGACATCCTGCCGCCCACCATGCCCTAAATGAATCCCTTTCCATCCATACCGGAAAATGCAAATTGTGAAACAATGGCGATAATGGGGATGGGGCCGTAGCAAGAGCCCCTTTAGCCAGCACTGAATCCCATATGGCAATTGTTAGCCCAATTATTTTGCGAATGTGCCCATTTGGTGGTCTATTTATCTTAACCACAGGAGACCCGATAAGGGTGTTCTCACCACTGCCCTATCTTGTTGAGCCCATATTTTCTTCGTGTCTTGTATTAGACATTCCCTCAACACCCAGAACTGAGCTTCCTCATAATATTTGTGAAAATGTGGAAGTCCAAATCCCCCCTGGTCTCTTGGCACCGTTAGGGTATTCATAGCGATCCAGGTGGGTTTGTTCTGACATATGTAAACTGAGACTTTTTTATTACGAGAGTAGAAGAAGGGCTTTGGTACTAGGGTCGGGAGAGCCTGAAAATAGTACAAAATTCTTGGGACAATAACCATCTTAACTGCCGTCATCCTTCCTAGCCATCATACTGATAGGGTACTCCATCTATGCAATACTATTTTTAGTTTCTGTGGCAGTTGAGGATAGTTGGCACTTTATACTTGTCCTAACGTCTTGGTGATGCCAACCCCCAGGTATGTAATCGCTGCTTGTTGCCAGTTTGATTTTGGTGGTGGCCCTTATCTTCTCTAGATAGTCCGGGTGGACCATCAAGTTCAGAATTTCAGATTTTGGTTGATTAATCTTCAGCCCGCCACTATCCCAAATTAGTCCAATTCCACCATTAGCGGCAGTTGTGACTTCTTTGGCTTTTCTATCGCTATCAGCATGTCTTCCGCAAACGCTATAGCTTTATGATCCTCGCCGACCATACCTATCCCTTTTACCTGGTCTGTAACCCTCAGCTTAGTTATTAGGGGCTCCAAATAAATGGCATAAAGCAACAGCGACCACGGGCATCCCTGTTTCGTGCCCCACCTGATGTGGATACCTCTAGAGAGAGTGCTGTTGATAGTCAACCAAATGGAGGGGGTTTGGTAGTTAGCTCATATCATTTGAAGAAATCCCGATCCAAATCCCAAATATTCCATTGTGCAAAACAAGAAGGATCATTCTACGTGGGCAAACGCTTTTTCCGCATCTAACGATACCAGCCGGGCCGGCTGTTGTGTAATCGTATTTTTGTCTATTAAATGGCAGACTCTGCATATATTGTCATGCGTTTGTCTCATAAGTATAGACCTGGACTGATCTGAACGAGTGAGTTTTGGGAGAAATGCTGTTACCTATTCGCCAATATTTTTGTATACATCTTTGCATCTATATTTATCAATGCAATAGGTATATATGAGCCTGGAAGTGTCGGATCTATATTAGGGTTCCGGAACACCACTACCTTTGCTTCATTCATTGACCCTGTAATATTCCATGTTGACCTAAATGAATTATACAATTCAGCACACCACAGAAACAGATCGGTTTGGCATTTTTTATAACATTTTGTGGGTATCTATCCAGTCCACTAGCTTTATTTAGGGGTTGTGATCTAATCGCCTTGACAATTTCACTTTTTTGAATGAGCCTTTCTAGTTCTTACTCCTCCTCTAAGCTAGTTATTTTTGGTAACAGGAACGTGCTAATATAAGCTTCTTGTTTATCCCCATCTGGATTGTCTGTGGAATACAGCTTAGCGTACTACTCTTCAAAAATTGTGAACATGGCAACATTGCTCGTAACCCCATCCCCCTTACTCCCTTTTAATTTGAGAATCGTATGGGCTAACGTTTTCTTTTTCAGTTGTCTTGGTAACAATCGGTCAGCCTTATTGGCTCCCATATAATACAGCTGTGTTGTATATAGCAGGGTCTTTTCTGGCCTTTTTGTGCAGAGTAGTTCCAACTGACCCTAAATATATTTAAGCACTCTTTGCAAGGCTCTATCCCGACCCCTAGTCAGTTTCCCCATTATTCTCTTTAGCTGATCCTCAAGTTCTTTCTCTATCTGCTTTCTTTGCTTATCTCTCTCCACTTTCATGACTATTAAGTGACCTCTTAATACCACTTTCAATGCATCCCATATTGTGTTAATGCCCACATCCGGTGTCGTAGTCTCAGCAAAATACATGTCTATATTCCTTCTTATCGATTCTGTCAAGACCGTGTCGTGTAACATGTCTGATGAGAACCCCCACTGTGCCCAGGTCAATTTCCTTTACTTTCCCCAGAATACGTGTTCTGACCCATATGTCATCCATCCTGGAGAAGGAGAAATTAACATGAGACTGATAGGGATACACCTTTATTTGCTCCCTAGCTTCATGCCAGCCGTCGTGTAGTCCCAGCATCACAATCTTTTTCTTAAGTGCTTTCGATGGTGCTGGTATGTGCTGAGCAGCGTGTGTGCTCCTGTCCTCTTGGGGGACTCATTCCATATTGAAGTCTGCTGTCAATATTACGTCCACTTTCGTAAATCCCTCGAGTTGTGACAGCATTCCTCGTAGGAAACCATCTTGTCCCATGTTAGGGCTACGTTAAGAAAGATAAATCTCCTCCCTGGGTCTGTCTGAGAGTCCTGGATCTGTACTTTCATCCTATCACTGATTGCTATGAGTACCCCCGCTGTTTTGTTCCTACCGTTAGATATATCTGGCAGAAGCCCCTGATTTCGATTCTCCCCCTGTCCCTCTTCCTCACATGGGTTTCTTGATACATTACAATATCTTTTTCTTCCAATTTCTTTTTTTCCCCTGCGGTATTCATGCCTCGCACATTAAATGTCACGTTAGAAATGGTAATTGCTCTGGTGTAATCATCCCTTCTTTGCTTTTTCCACACTTCCCCTTTGCCACATCAACTCTTCTCTCTGTCGGTTCCCTCCGTACCCCACACCCTCCCTTCCTATCTAATGTAACCTCCCTAACTACCCAAACCCCAGTAACAACTCCACTCTTATCTCCCCCCTGCCCTGCGGTCCCCAGCTCCTACCCTGGGGAGAGCCTGAGTTCCTATATGTGTGCCCGGACATATAGTCCACTGCAACTGGCCCTCCAACATTCCCAGAGACTTTGCAGCATATACTTTCCCCCGCCTTGGATTACCTCTGGGTCACTGTTCGAGTTATGGCCCATGTGTGCCACATGTGCATTTGAACGTACTGATTCTTGTGCTTGTTATCCCTTCTGTCTTTTTCACTTGAAGGGTCATGTTATACCTTCATTGTCCATTCTTACAGGTAGTTGTCTTCCATATTATATACGTTTATTTTGCCAAACTTATCTTTTGGAAGAGCTTATTCCTTCTCTGTAGTTATGCTCTGTCTTGGCACTGTTTTCTGATCCCACGGTTTCCTAAGTGTTCTCACCACCATTCTATTCTGTTTGCAACTGTCTCCATCATCCTCCTGTAGTTGTAGAATCTGAATCCTTCGTCACAGGTCCTTATCCTATGCCCATAATAATCTCAGGTGAAGAGAAGACTGTAGGGGAAGGTTAATTTATGTCAAGTTTTTTTCTGAGCTAGAAATTTCAGCAGCGGACCCATCTCCATTAATTTTTGTAGCATGCTTTGATGCAAGTCCTGGAACAATTGTGCCTCTGTTCCATAAATCCTCAAAGGGCCTTATGTGCGTGCCGCTTTCAATACCTGCTCCTTCTGAGCATAGGAAACAACTGCCGCCAACACGTCTTTCGGTCTAGAACTTTGTGGGCCCACTCTGTTTATGCAGTCAAGATGAACATCCTCCTCTGTATTCCCACCCTGCAGGTTGGCAAATAGTTGATGTGTCATGCCGCTCAGGTCCTTATCCTCTATGGATTCCACCATGTTCTTGATTTGTATATTAGAACTCCTGGACCTGTTCTCTAGGTCCTCACATTTGAGTTCTAAATTGTGGGAAAGTTGGGTGATATGTTCCAATGCTTCATCATTCTTTTTTGTGTCTTCCACCATCTCTTGCAGGGCCCTTTCATTAGTGTCCGTCCGTTCTTCTAATTTTGCCACATCCATATCTTGTATGGACTGCTTCATTTCTTCTTTCAGTTGTGCAAACTGAGTTTGGGATGTCAATATGAACTGCTCCTGAACTTCTTTGAACCATTGCTGGAAATCCTCCTCCTGCACCGACATAGTGGATTCTTCAAGTTTGCCCTATTGCTTTCCATCCTGAACCCCTGCTTCGTCATCAGGCTCCGGTTGTGGGGTGGGGGCCTTACCCTAAGTCACCTCTCTGATCCTCCGCTGCTCAAGACCTGCCATCCACAAGTGATGGGTCACTGCCACTACTCTCCACCTCTCATCAGCTCACCACCAGCTGCTCTCACATCATCGGTTGGGGGGCGCCTCTTCGGATCACCACCTGGTTCTCTGGAGTCACGGGTTGGAAACACCCCAGTGACGAGCCAGCCCTGCAGCGCTCCTCTGTCCATCAATCCTATGCCATTGCCACAAATAATGTGCTGACAGTACTCTGTCGAATGGGAAATTCTCTCCTTCGTCAGGCAAAACTCGGGGGCTTAATACTTCGACCCCAACTATTTACTTTATTGTCAGCTTATAATGCTGCCAGGTGGGGACAGAGCTATCTCACACATGTCCGTGCCTGCCGGCCGCCATCTTGGAATGAGAATGAGTTATCTTAACAAGCACACAGGCTCCCTTCCCCAGCTTCATATATACAACTTCTTGTCTCCAGTGGTTACCTCGAACCTATATTGCCACTCCTCGGATAACCTTGTCACCCTTATATAAGTGGACTATGGGTGTTCAGCAGCTTCACAAACCTTAAAACAATGATGTTCCGTTTTTAATTGAGTCTGCTTCACTTGAAAAGGGTTTGCTCTACTGGCTTGGGTAATATTTGTTCTTCAGCAACTTCTAAGACTGCTAAACAAGTGTTCAGTATGTTACAAGCAATGTGTTTCTCTGTAGAAACAAGAATAGGCACACCCAAATTCATCTTGATTATAAACTACTACTTTAAAGATGTGCCTTCCCTCTTTTCAGTCAGCGTTAGGCTTCCAAACAATATGGGAAACACTGTTTCTTGTGCAAGACCTCTTTGTGATGTTAAGTGGGCCTTTAAGATTGCGGGAAAGACAACTGCACTGTTCTCTTTAATAGGCACGTGACCGTTTGGCAACAATGTAAATCCATCAATGGGGAAAAGAGAAGCTTCTCTACACACAGGCACTTTAGCTTTCTTGATATACACGTGTGATACAATTCCCTTGCTAGAATGACTTCCAACTTCTGCTAATAACTTTGACTTGCTTTTATTGGCATGCAACTATAATTTAAGCTAGTTACAGTTACCAGGAAGGTTTCTTTGATGATTTGGAGTACACAGCTTCCTTCTACCAACTCCACAACCACAGTGACTGAAGGCTGCTTCTGCTTCTCGACTTAACTTCTTCTACTGCTATGGTTACAGGCACTCTTGGGACCCACACCACTCTGCCACATGGGCATCTCTGATCCGGCCTCATTAATGGAAAGTCTTCCCTTCTCCAGCTTCCCTCGGCTTGCTTCTGCACATGGGCCCTTGGGTGGATGCACAACTTCAGCTCTGCATCCACAGAAATTTGGCGCACCTGGATAGACTGCCTGTTTCTCCCAGACTGTTCCAATGCTGCCACAGCCAAACAGGGTTTGCGAGCACAGGACCAAATCAGAGCCTGCAGGTGAAATCTGCTCTTCCTCTGCTCCAGCCTCCCTTCTTTGATCACACTTCCTAGTGAACTGCTAGCCTTGCGCTATGCGTCTTCTTCTTCCTCTACTTCCGACCTTCCAGCTCTTGCTTCTTTCTACTGCTTCTTCATATGCAGCCTTTTATGCCCCTCAGGTGGGTTGAGTGGCTTCAGGTACAGGCCCTTAAGACTAATTGCCTCACCTTGCCAAAAGCTATTAGGCCTGCCTGCCTGACCTTGGATCCTGCATGCCTCCCCAGCCCTCTTCTTCGTCACAGTCCTTGAGGGATTCTGGAACATGTAGTCCACTTCAGAGAAATTTCGTTTTCTTACTTCTTTAAAAGGTTGAGGGATTCATTTACCTCTCTTGATATTATTAACAGAGGAATTATAAGTTTTACCTTTTTAGGCAGATGGGGCAGGAAAGGTCACATGTTTGTCATTCCTTTTGGCCTACCTTTGGCATTGTGGAGGATATGGGGATGTAGAGATATAAAATAATGGTTCTGGAGGTGTAGCAGCTTTAGACATTCTAATCCTAGGTTTTACTAGTTTAGTTTCAACCATACACTGAAATTCATAAGAATGGCAAGATGCTATAACGTCTCTCCGATTGATTTTACCAGCATCTGAGGAACAATTCCATATCTCACCCTTTGAAATCACTCACCCCACTAGCCTGGGCCTTGTCTCTATCAAGGTGCAACTTCCACAGTACACCACCCCCAGGATTAGTATCAGTAAGCATCTGTCTTCTCTTGGCCACCTGGGAAGAGACTCTAGGCAGGGTTTTAGTGGGGGATCAGCAGGAATCTCCATTGCATGCTGCGTAAAGTGTGTAGCACGTAACTTAGGCGCTATGGGTCTTTACTTTGTATTCAGCTGCCACATATGTGAAACATCATGGAGACCCTTCTCCTGCCTCTAGTGACATTACAGCATTGCAGCAGCCGACGAGCGAAGGCCAAGAGAAAACGCCAGTGCTCTTTGCAGCTCCGCTGCCAGCACGTTTCAGCTCCCTCCAGCTGGATGCTGGATCAGCTGCTTGTATTTCATTTGGAACAACCATGTGTTCCTTTGTTCCACACGCCGCTGTGTGTGCAGCTGACCCGGATGCCCCTAAGATGGATGCCGCTGATGTCCTCGTTGTCATGGAGACATCCACAACAACTACTAGTGCCGCGAAAATTACAGCCGCAGGGCCAGGTTCTCATTTGCTGTGTCCACCTGCCAGCCCCTCCTGCTTTAAATGGAGAGGGAGAGGGCCGAGAGGCGAAGCCAACGAGCATAGGCCAAATGAAATGGCCAGTGCTCTTTGCAGCTCCGCTGCGAGTACGTTCCCGCTCCCTCCAGCTGGATGCTGGATCAGCTGTTTGTATTTCATTTGAAACAATCATGTATTCCTTTGTTCCCCAACGCCAACGCAGATGTCCCTAAAATGGATGCCGCTGATGTCCTTGTTGTCATGGAGACATCCACAACAAATACTGGTGCCATGAAAATTACCGTTGCAGGCCCAGGTTCTCATTTGCTGTGTCCACTTGCCTGCCCCTCCCCTCCTGCTTTAAATGGAGGGGGAGAGGGCCGAGAGGCAAAGCCCACAAGCATAGGCCGAGATGAAAGGCCAGTGCTCTTTGCAGCTCTGCTGCGAGCACGTTTCCGGTCCCCCCAGCTGGATGCTGGATCAGCTGTTTGTATTTCATTTGGAACAAGGATGTGATCCTTTGTTCCCCACGCTGCTGCATGTGCAGCCGACCCGCATGCCCCTAAGATGGATGCTGCTGATGTTCTCGTTGCCATGGAGACATCCACAACAACTACTGGTGCCACAAAAATCACTGCCGCAGGCCCAGGTTCTCATTTGCTGTGTCCTCCTGCCTGCCCCTCCCCTCCCCTCCTGCTTTAAATGGAAGGGGAGAGGGCTGAGAGGTGAAGCTGACGAGCGAAGGCCAAGAGAAAAGGCCAGTGCTCCTTGCAGCTCTGCTGCGAGCACGTTTCCGGTCCCCCCAGCTGGATGCTGGATCAGCTGTTTGTATTTCATTTGGAACAACCATGTGTTCCTTTGTTCCCCACAATGCTGCGTGTGCAGCTGACCCGGATGCCCCTAAAATGGATGCCACTGATGTCCTTGTTGTCATGGAGACATCCACAACAACTACTAATGCCACAAAAATCACTGCCGCAGGCCCAGGTTCTCAGTTGCTGTGTCCGCCTGCCTGCCCCTCCTCTCCTGCTTTAAATAGAGGGGGAGAGGGCCGAGAGGCGAAGCCAACGAGCGAAGGCCAAGAGAAAAGGCCAGTGCCTTTGCAGCTCCGCTGCAAGCACTTTTCTGCTCCCTCCAGCTGAATCAGCTGTTTGTATTTCATTTGGAACAACCATGTGTTCCTTTGTTCCCCACACGGCTGCGTGTGCAGCTGACCCGGAGGCCCCTAAAATGGATGCCACTGATGTCTTTGTTGTCATGGAGACATCCACAACAACTACTAATGCCACAAAAATCACTGCCGCAGGCCCAGGTTCTCAGTTGCTGTGACGCCTGCCTGCCCTTCCCCTCCTGCTTTAAATGGAGGGGGAGAGGGCCGAAAGGCGAAGCCGACGAGCGAAAGCCAAGAGAAAAGGCCAGTGCTCTTTGCAGCTCCGCTGCAAGCACTTTTCTGCTCCCTACAGCTGGATGCTGGATCAGCTGTTTGTATTTCATTTGGAACAAGGATGTGTTCCTTTGATCCCCACGCCACCATGTGTGCAGCTGATCCGGATGCCCCTAAAATGAATGCCGCTGATGTCCTTGTTGTCATGGAGACATCCACAACAACTACTGGTGCTGCAAAAATCACTGCCGCAGGCCCAGGATCTCATTTGCTGTGTCCGCCTGCCTGCCCTTCCCCTCCTGCTTTAAATGGAGGGGGAGAGGTCTGAGAGGCGAAGCCGACAAGCAAAAGCCAAGAGAAAAGGCCAGTGCTCTTTGCAGCTCTGCTGCAAGCACTTTTCCGCTCCCTCCATCTGGATGCTGGATCAGCTGTTTGTATTTCATTTGGAATAAGGATGTGTTCCTTTGTGCCCCACGCCGCTGCGTGTACAGCCGACCGGGATGCCCCTAAGATGGATGCCGCTGATGTCCTCGTTGTCATCGAGACATCCAAAACAACTGCTGGTGCCGCGAAAATCACTGCCGCAGGCCCATGTTCTCATTTGCTGTGTCCACCTGCCTGTCCCTCCCCTCCTGCTTTAAATGGAGAGTTAGAGGGCTGAGAGGCGAAGCCGACGAGCGAAGGCCAAGGGAAAAGGCCAGTGCTCTTTGCAGCTCTTCGCTGCGCGTCTGCCAACTACCGCAGTCCGCTGCCACTCATTGAAGGTAAGCAGCTCGGTATCAATCCACTCCACATTCATGCCTGCCTTCCATTTAGACTGAGACTACGCGCCTGCACGATTGGAGCCATGTTTGTCTCCCTACCAGCGTCTACGAGCGCTCGCAACGCACGCTTACAGTCCAGACTTCAGTCCCTACCCCTACTGTAAGAGCACCCTCCTCCAACTCACCACTCGCGCCAAACAGCAACGCCCCTGTATCACTCCTGACACTAACTTGCCCGTTTCAAACCTCATTTTGCTGAATGCTACCTCACCTGTGTCCACCAACCTAGAAAAAGGGGCCCCTGAGGTAATCAATGTGATGCCATATTTTTCCACCCCCAATGTTAATTGCAATGTATTGAATGCTACCTCACCTGTGTCCACCACCCTAGAAAAAGGGGCCCCTGATGTAATTAATGTGATGCCACATTTTTCCACCCCCAATGTTAATTGCAATGTATTGAATGCTGCCTCACCTGTGTCCACCACCCTAGAAAATGGAACCCCTGATATAATAACTGTGATGCCACATTTTTCCACCCCCAATGTTAGTTGCAATGTATTGATTGCTACCTCACCTGTGTCACCACCCTAGAAAATGGGAATCCTGATATAATTACTGTGATGCCACATTTTTCCACCCTCAATGTTAATTGCAATGTATTAATTGCTACCTCACCTGTGTTCACCACCCTAGAAAATGGGAACGATGATGTAATTAATGTGATGCCACATTTTTCCACCCCCAATGCTAATGCAATGCATTGAATGCCACCTCGCCCGGGTCTCCTCACCCCAAGAGTCAGACTACTAAGACCACTAATACTGGCAAGGATAGAATCACCCATTCGCCCACCGCCCCTCTCTCCCCGTCCCCCCACCTACTGCCCCCCCCCCCCCAGTCACCACAGAACTGCATCTCAAATGCGCCATGGTCAAGGCCAGGTCTATCAAAGCTCATGCTCTAGACATACATGACCTCATCTCCACCCACAACCTTGACCTGCTCATGGTCACAGAAATCTGGCTACATGAAGCCTCAGGCCCTGCACTCTCTCTTGCCCTCCCCCCTGGCTACTCTATCATCAGACAAGATCGCCCATCCAAAGGTGGAGGTGTAGCGCTAATAACCAAAGACTGCCTAGCCATTCGAAAGTTAGAGGAATCTATGAAAAATAACAGCGACTACCTCCAACTCAAACTCAGCCTCTCTCCCCACTTTACCATTGCTATACATCTTGTCTACCGCCCCCCAGGTTCCTTAGGCGACTTCCAGGCCTCACTCACTCACCTACCTCACTCACATTCTCACCGACAATCTTAAGAAACACTCCAAAGTAATCCTATTCGGTGACGTCAACCTAGGTCTCTATGACACCAAGGACCCAGCTGCCAAATCCCTCAACTCAGTCCTTGAGACCCTAGGCTTCAAGAACGCTATCTCTGACCCCACCCACATGCTAGGTAGAACCCTGGATTGGATCTCCCAGCACAACTGCCCTATCACCATCACGGGAAATACCCGCACCCCATGGTCTGACCACCACATCATCTCTTTTAGCATACCTACCTCGAATTCCTCTACTCCCTCTCCCCAGCCCTTGCCGCCACCCCTTACAAGAAGTTTTTGCCAACTAACTAAAGAGAGGTTACTACCCTTCCTCCAAGGCCCAACCTTCAGACCACCTTTCTCCACTGACCTAGAAACCCTTGCACTCTCATATGATGCTGCTATCAAATAATCCGTCAACTCCATAGCCCAGCTCAAACCCCGCAAACGGAAACCCATGAGTCACTCCAATACTTGATTCACCCCTGACCTCCTCATAGTCTGCATCAAAAAACAGACAGCCCACACAAGATGGCAAACCTCCGACTAGGATAAAAACAAATTCGACTTCAACACCCGCGCAAAAGAGTACAAGAAGTCAATCCTCCTTGCCAAAGATAAATCCTTTGAATCCTCTGATGCCAACTCCAATACAAAAGAAATCTTCTCTATCTTCAGAGAATTAGAGACCACAACTCCAGCCCCCCTAAATTTCACCAAAGATAAGGTATGATGTGAAGAAATTTAGACAGCGATGCGCAACAAACTTAGTACACTCCAAACCAAAATACGGTCCACTAAAAACTTGCTCCCACCTCTTCCACCCGTATCCCCTCCACATCCCTGGACTCCTCCCCTCTCTTCTCATTCAAAGCCATAAAGGAACAAGACATGATCAACCTCATGAGGACCCTAAAACCGTTCAATTGCAAGGGTGACTCCTGCCGTGCCTATATTATTAAAGACTGTGCCAATACCCTCCCACCATTCCTGACCGCCTTCGCCAACACCTCATTTGCCACTGGGAAAGTGCCTTCCTGCCTCAAGGAAGTCTAGGTCCGCCCCCCTTTAAAAAAAAAAACACACTCGACCCTACCTCCCTACTCCCTGAATAACTACACTCCCATCACCACCGACCACTTTTTGCTCAAGATACTGGAACAAGCAGCCTACATGCAGGTGCAACACTTCATCAAAGAAAACAAGCTCCTAGGGCTACGTCAGTCTGGTTTTGGTCCAAGGCATGGGACGGAAACTGCCTTAATCGACCTTAAAAACCAGATGGACAATGCCAGAGACTTAGGCAAACCAGCCCTACTCTTACTCATCGACCTCTCTGCAGCATTTGACCTCGTAGTCCATGACATCCTATGCCACCACCTCTCCACCACAGGCAGATTCTCCCCTGACACCACTACTTGGATAACCTCCTTCCTGCAAGACAGACCATGAAGGTATTCTCTGACTTGGCCTCCGCCTCACCCACCATCATGCTATGTGGAGTACGACAAGGCTCCTGCCTCTCTTCCACCCTCTACAACATCTTTACCCGCCCACTCTTTCTCATCCTTGACGCTATGGGTATCTCCTACACAGACTACGCTGATGATACCCAGATCCTCCTCACCCTCACTGGCAACTACGACAGAGTCTCCATTATGCTTAATGACATCTACAACACCATCCAGGCCTGGATGGCAGCAAACAGACTATGCCTCAACTCTGACAAGACTGAACTCCTCCTGGTTGGCTCCCCTGACACACTAAAAAACCTTGGCACACAGTTTAGCCACTTCACTATCGACTCAATTAAAATCCCAGTATCAGACTCAGTCAAAACCCTCGGAGTCTATTTGGACTCTAACCTGTCCATGAACAGACAAGTCAGTGCTATCGCCTCCTTGGCAGCCTACCATGCCAAACTAATTACTGCAGCTAGGCCATTTCGATGGGAGGACCTGAAGACCCGCAGCCACCAAGGCTGAAGTGGCCCGCAAGGCAAGTGCCACCATGGAAGTACTCCATGCGGGCTGCTTCAAATTGAATCTGCCAATATGTGGGTATCTGAGAGGTTCTACCCAGAGCTCCATGCCCAGATCTGTGACAGGCAACAATGTCTGCAGCTGCTGGCAATTATCCATGTGGTGCACTGCTCTACATTGTATGTGTGCTGTGCACGGGCATGCATGATTGCAGATACTCCCTTCTGTATGCTGGATGTGTGTTGCATTGATCCACAGTGGCATGCAGCCTACTGTGATTGCTTGCCCTGGGTGATGTCAAACATCTTTTGATTGTACATGTGCTGGCATGTGCACTGTGGTTTGTTGGTGATTCGGCCACTCGTCGTGCACATATAGTGTCAGTTGATGGTGACACATGCTCGGATGCTGGATTTCAGTGTTGTGGCCATGTGAGGGGCATGCATGCTGTACACACATATGTGTGATACATTTTCGAGTGAAACCATGCACACCCAACATCTGGAGGTGTCACATGTGTATGGATGTCAGTGACTGTCATGTTCGTGCATTGACCTCTCAGGGACGGGAATGTGATCTGTCATCCCACTGCATGAGAAGTCTTAGTCGACGTGTGATGATGCCATATGTATGTGCTGGGTGCAACAGCATACATACGTGTACATCTGCAATTTGTGCTCAGGCTGTCAGTGAGGTATTTTGTTCCATTGCATTGCATGGAAAGATGCCTAATCAGGTGTTTGCATAGCCATGCTATACATAGTGCACTCTTTCGTGTCTTGCGGGATCCAGCGTACACCTGGGTGTCTTGCCACCGATATGCTCCTAGCTGTACCCCAGGCCATCTATGCTTCCATGCATTCCGTGGTTGACCACCCTGTCAAGTGACTCCCTGACCACCTCTGTGCCCTAACTCCTTGTGCAACTCAGCAGGTTACAGTTGTTTCACCTTGGCATTGCTATTGTGTCATGGCATGTTTCTTGAAATGTGTTTGTGGACCAAGTCTATGTGCTGTGTTGACATGTGAATATGTCATGACTGAGACTCATGATTGACCCTACACTCATGTGTACGTTTTCATGGAATTTGCATGGTCGTATGTGTGTGTTTGTGGCTGTTGCTGGTTGACCCATGGTTACTTGATATTACTGTTTATGTTGTGTATGTCACACATGATGTCAATGTTCTTTGTCCGCTTTCCAACTGTTGCTACAGCTGGCGTAGAGGGCGGCAGCAAGGCTGTGGAGCAAGGACGCAGGGACTGGGCTGCCAGACCAAGGCGCAGACCCCCTCTTCAGAGAGTGATGTGGCTGAGGGAGCACCTGGACCATCGGGCGTCACTGCTGGCGGTAAGTCCCAGGTGGTGAAGGACGCATGGGGTACCTCAGCAGCAGTGGGACAGGGTGATGGCACAGAGGGGCAAGACACCCTGGTGTCATCCAGGTTGATGGAGGTGGAGGAGGATGCCAGCCCATGGGAACAGGTGGGGTTGTCGAGGAGGGTATTCATGCTGCAACCCTGTCCCAGGGGCATGAGGATGTGCAGGCCACCATGGAGATTCCTGCACACAATCCTGTCCCTGGGCCATCTGCTGCAGCAGTGACCATCTTCCAGGATGCCTCCACCCTACCAGCATCTGGATGCCAACCAATGTGTCCGTCCGGGATCAGGTGCTGCCCCTGCTGACTGGTCTCACGAGGTGGACCACATTCATTTGTGATATACGTCAGCTTGTATTTCATCACAGTGAGCTGTGCCGCCTCATCGTTATGCTGACAACTGCATTGCTCAACAGTGGGCTTTGTGGGGTGATCCCTGTAGTGACCCCCTCCTATACTTCCTCATCTGTGCACCAGTTGATCTCCAGGATGCCTTCCGGGCCACATTCAGGCACAGCCCCCTGTGTACCAATCCCACCACCAATACCCGGCTGATTGAGCTTTGATCTCTGCCCAAGGTGGGAGTCTCTAAGAAGTCAGATGAGGTGGTCACTGATTCTACCAAGGCACCAACACAGGCACAGGCAGTGGATGGTCAGCAGGCACCTCAGGTCAGTGCAGGTGCCATATGCCAATGACCACAAACATCAGGTTGGTGGGATTACCTCCATAGCTTGCACTCTGCACGGCGGCAGCAGGTGGTAACCATGAGGAGGCAGAATGTTTCAGGAGTTTCCACCTTGATGAGGATATTGGCACCAGTGAGACAGGAGGAATAAAGGGGGACCATGCAGGCATTGTCATTGGGGTTTCTCAGGTTTCAGAGGCATCTGATGGCAGACAGGCAGCAGGCAAGGGAAGCATCAGTGGCAAGGCGCTTAGGAGAGCAAGGAGAAGGGCTGTCATGCAGGAGGCTACTTGCAGGTCACCAGAAAAGGCAGAGCAGCAGATGGTGGCCACCCTGCGAGCCCTCTAGTCAACAACAGAGGCCCGCCTAAGGGAGGAGGACATTGCCAGGAGGACTAGCCTGCTGCCTTTGTATGTAGTTCATTAGGATTAGGTTTCATTTTTTACTTTTATTTATTTTTATCCTGGGACTATTTTGAGCTTCCCTTCATTTTATTGAATATATCGTTCTATTTTAATACAGGTTTTGAATCAGTTCATTCCACGCTTTGTGCAGTTATTTGTCTATGTACACATTTACTTTTTCATGTTCTACCAGTGAATCTGCTCATTGTCGGTCATGTGATTTCCCTTTGTGTGTCATGTTGATGCTGTGTTGTCCCTGGCATGTAGGAGTGGGGCCATCAGACAGCTTGAGGGTGCACTGGATGATTTTCAGATACCATTCGGTGTGCAGGGGCATTACATGTTTGTTGTCAGGGTGTTGGTAATGTGTGGATGTCTCATGATGGTTTTTGTAGTGTCTCATTGGGTATGGATTGCCACATCTTCAATCTCTTTTTGTTGTGTTTTTTCTGGTGTCATCGCCATTGCCCTTGCACATTTGCTACTGGAGGTGGAGTTTATTGTGCATTGATTATATTTCAGGTCCACTGATGTTTAAGTGTTCCCTTGACACTTGCTTGGGATTGTGTATGTGCCCATACTTCATTCACTGTTGTGTCCATTTGGCATTTTAGGTGTTGCAGTGAGAAGAGGCCTCACTATAAATGGGCGGTCTGGACACATCACGTGTGCATTAAACAGTAGATTGCTGTGTCACTCCCATGTCATTGTCACCCACCCATACACCTCTGCAGTCACTCGCTGCATGCTCTCATGTCATGCATCACCTCTGCCACTGGAATGCAGCTGAGTCCCATGATTGATGTTTTAGTCTCGCAGCACACATTTCCTGTCTCACTGAGTCACACACTCTCTGACTGGCTTCCCATCACCCATACACAGACCTCTCAGGATTTTGTCTCTGACAGGGACTTTGCCAGCCCTACCTTCCTGGCTACTTTTGCACGGGCTCAAATGCACCCAGTCATTCTTTGTGATTATGCCCAATCTTTGATTCTGTGTACTTCTGTCCTCCAAGGGCATTCACTTGCAGTGCTTTGATGCCATTGCAATGGCACATGGGCACTATACACTAGCCACATAGCACTGAATTACCATGTCACATGTAAATGGGGTGACCACAGTGTAGGTGGTGCAACAATGTGGTGCCCAGTTGAGGTGCTGCAGATTCTGGTACTCCAGGGACTGATAGGAGATGTTCCAATCATGGATTCAACAGCAGTGATCCCAGTTGATTGTGTTCTGGGGGGGTTATGTGGGAGGAATACTTCATGGTGGAGGCAGACCAGAGAAGTTGAAGTAAGTTGCAGCTCCACATTGGACTGTTATGGAGGCAGACTGTCAAAGGGCTGCCTGGGGTAGTGCCGGAGGTGAGGGGGGGGGAGCTGGTGAGTGGTGCTGGGACTTGAGGGGGCTCTCTGGGGGCTGTGGCGAAGGTCAAGGGTGTGTGGAGGGGGACTCTACTCTCAGGGGGCTGCCGGGGTAGTGCCAGACATAAGGGGGGCTAGTGGGTGGTGTTGGAACTTGAGGGGCTGCCTGAGATGTGTGGAAAAGGTAAGGGTATGTGGGGAGGGAGGTGTACTGGCGGAAGGCTGCTTGGGGGTAGTGGCAGAGGTCAAGGGGGTCTGGGGAGGGGGGATCTACTGTCAGAGTGATGCCTGGGGGTAGTGGCAGAGGTCAGGGGGCTGGTGGGGGGTGTCAGGGTTCGACAAACCTGTGGTTTGGGGCAGATGCAAGTGAGGGTGGTGTCAGGACTTGAGGTGGATGCTATGACTGGGGTGTACACCAGCAGTTTGGGTGACTTGGCTAATGGGGTGACGGTCCGCAGTTTCGCTGGGGTGCAGCCTTGACCTACAGGGTTTCGCAGGCTGATTCACCAGGGTGCAGCCTTGACTTACGGGGTGACTTTCCACAGTGTTGCCGAGTTGCAGCCTTGACTTACAGGGGTTTGTGCACAGTTTTGCCAAGGTGCAGCCTTGACTTACAGGGTGATGGTCCACAGTTTTTCCGGGGTGCAGCTTTGGCTTACGGGGGTTCGGGTGCCGTTCTGCAGAGGTGCTGCCTTGATTTATGGGGTGACCGCTCACAGGATCACTGGGGTGCTGAATGGTGGGGCAAAGGTAGGCACAATGGTTGGTATTTGGAAATGGTTTTGGTTTGCGTGGAGGCGTGTTGTGGGCGTTCCGGCCGCAACACAATTTGAGCGCAAGTAGGTGCAAAGTCGTTTTAGGCATGAAGTACTTTGCGGGAACTTTGTGCTTTTTCTATATATCGGTCCCTTAGTGACTTATAGATAACTTGCACTTTGCTTTCATTGTCTACCAGATTTCACTTGGAAAGCATTCAGGGAAAAATGTCCAAGTACTTTATAGCTACCCAGCCATAATTCTACATATTATTAATTTGGTTTTAGAGAAAGGGTGGACAGCAAATCGTGCTTAAAAACAAGGAAATTAGGTAAAACCCAGCATGGCTCATCTCCTTACTGCCTGGTAATTACCAAAAGAGGCAGGTACAGGCAGGTAGCACAGGCTGGATACAATCAGAATCAGCAGCCTGCAATACCCTGTGGTTTACAGCTTCTGTAATAATTGTTGGCGCCATTATTAGCCACTTGTCGTACTTCATGTATCTGATGTCACGAGGATGAAGGGGTGAGACCCTCTGACTAGGGTGGACTTGCCCTATGGCCAAGGTGAGCACTTCAGATATAAGCCTGGCTGTGGCTAGCAATGGCGAATTCTATACTATATCTTGTAGAAACATTGTGACAGAAACCTGCTATTCTCGTACTATTGCTGCAATTGCCTGGTGACAATCCTTTCACAAAAGGTAGCCATAGACATGAACATTCAAAACCGGACTACAGCCTGTCAGTTCCAGAACTTGCAGGTGTGCATTTCTAAGAAGCGATGCCACTATTCGGAGTTCAAGACAAGTTTAATAACTTGACAAAAGAAGAGAATAAGGTAGTCTAAGAAACTTTAGAAAAGTGAGAGATACAAGTCTGATGGGGAAACTGCGTTATTCAGCATCTTGAGAGGTTCTAGGGCCATTGTATTTGTAACACAGAAATGTGGGCTCGGAAAGATAACAGTAAGAGGTAATTTTGTTCAGTTTTAAAGGGCAGGATTAACACCCCAATCTTGCCTCTGATAGTCTTGCCTCATTCAACTTCAGTTTTAATAAACACTGACGTGTTTTAATAGTGCATATGAGAGATGGGGCAATGAAGCGTCAATGGTTGGCTGGTTTGTAAATTATTAAATCAGTTTGAAGCGTGTGCTAAAATGTTCTTTTTTTATCATTTACATAAAATGGCATTATAGAGTCATTATGCAGTAATGATTGCTGGATTAAGCTTTCGCTGCAGTGGCTAGAACAAGTCTTTATGTGATTGCAATAATACATTTGAGTAACGTCTTTTAAATCTTCGGCAAGTTCATTTGTTTCTTCTGTGTGTCACATGTAATGCGTCCCTCTATATATACCCTTTGTATTTTTTAGTTCACAGTTGTTAACAAGCAACAACTACTTTTCCAAAAAGAAATGCACAGTAAAATACGAGGGGAGGATGGCTTCGTGCTTTGGTCGTGTCCCCACCCGCGCCACACTAATGTCATGCAAGAATGTGTGGCCCGGCTCACCATAGGACATGCCATCCAGGACCATAGGACATGCCATCCAGATGTAGCAAGTGCATTGCATGGAAAGAATGATCAGTTGCCAGAATTCAGCTTATCTAAATGATGTGATATGATATAGCATTTATAACACACCTAGTGTTTCAAGGCGCGACGAGGCAAGGGAGGGGGGGGGACAAAGGGAAGAGACAACGATCCAACTAGGCCTCCTGGCTGAAACTGAAACTGCACAAGAAAAAAAAAATAATAATAATGGACTACAGAAGGATCTTGGCCACATGCAAGGTGATGATTGACAAATGAATGGATACTTCTCTTCAAAATAACAACAATATATTAATTAATCAGAATCCTTTCATCTTTTGTAGCATGTCTTCATTGAATTCGAAATAACAGATATTTCGGTTCCATGTCATTTCCACAAAAAAATTACTTTGTGGTAATTTACTTCGTGGAAATTATGATGACTTTTTGCTTCCATTTTTTAAAATCCCCCTACCCCTCTTTCTCTTTCACTATCACCCATACCCCAAACCCCTCCCCTCCCCCTTTTACCCCTTAACCCACAAATATATATATATATATATATATATATATATAATTTCGAAGTAATGTCGAAGTAATTTGCATTAAGGAAATTACCTCAAAGTAGTCTACTTCTTGGAAACAGCGGATAACTGATATCACAATTACCCCAATAGTACAGATTGTATTGGCTGTGTACGGATGGAAAGCAGAATGGAACCTGCCAGAACTCAGATATATACATTAAGGTCCTTCGGAGATCTCTGGAGATCTATATATATGTAAACCCGGTTGTGAATTATCTTTCCTAAATTGCCTCTGCTCCCAGTGCTGTCTCCCTCATTCTCTTTTTGGATTCGTCCTATTTGTGTACAATGCTCTGGGGCTTGGCAACTAAGCGTGTGCAATATGAAACTCACACACCTACAGGTAAATGTTTTGCATTCTAATCTGTTACACAACAGGGTTTTACCTGGAAAATAACTGCTGACTGTCAACATTCTGAAGCTAGTAATGCGAACAGTTGCCCACGTTATTCTTCTGACTTCTTCATTCAGACTCTGTTTTTTTTTACAGATCTGCTGAAACAAAGCCCCAGAATGTTCTTCTGCAAGTCCTGTTATTCAAATTGTGTCCCGAAATCAATGGAGTCTCCCGTCCAATGCACACGTATATCTTGTATGAGACAAGCAACATTAAAGCTCTGAGGCCTTCAGGTGTGTGGCACTTAACAAATATTGAACTAAATAAATAAACATAAAGACTAAGGGCCTGATTCATGGAGTTAATCGCTCAGAAAAGGGTACTTCCGTGCCAATCTGCACGCAAATCCCTGCTCATCGATCAATGGAATCAAATGCGCAGTACTTTTACTGGACTTGTGTGGAGTTTGCGCAGGCTCGGCACGTCTCTGTGTGGGTGTGGCATGCGCAGATGGCTGGGAAGGGGGCGGGACACCAAAAATGGAGAAGAACTAGCTCAAAATGGGTGTTCCGAGGAGATGGCCTGGAGGCAGTCCCTTGCACGCACACAATTGCGTGGCACGAGACGTATTTGTGTATTCCATCGTGCACCCTTTGGCCGGGAAATGGCCATGCAAGTCCTTCATATGATCTGCCACCCAAAGGCAGGCGTAAATGCACTCGCGCGTAGGATTTGCAGCGGGGAGGTGGGGCTGCATGGCAGATTTTGGGGTGTGTGTATGCAACCGGGGTTCAAAACTTACTTAGTGGTGCGCAAAAGCAGGGTAGTGGGGTGCATGAATGGTTTATGGGGGTTCACACGCAGACTTTCTGAGTTCAGACTGAGTTATGATTTTTCAAATGGAGGTTGTCGGGGTGCCGGGGACAGTAACAGGCGACCTTGCGCAGGGTCCCTGAGATGCAGGCCTGCTTGCAGGGGATCCCACAAACTGTTTGAAGGGTGCATGTATTTGTGCCCTGGAGAGTGCACAAAGGTGGTTGATCTGGCTGTTTATGCTTTGCATGTGGGTATGTCAGGGGCGATCCCGCCGCGATTTGAGAATACAGTTACTTTGCACAAACAATTCCATGAATACGCCTGACACGCATTTTTATTTCTCTGTGCGCAGGTTCGCGCAGTGTCCTTATCGGCGCGCAGCCCTTGCAGGATTTCTGTGCAAATTTCCATGAATCGGGCCATAATTCTTATGACAAAATTCACATATTTGCTTTTATGGCAATGTTAACAAAATCAAACAACTCAAAGTGTCATCTACAAAAGTGTAATCTACTTTAATAAATCTTCTCTCAATTTTCAGATTTGGTAAAGCAAGAAGGGCCCAACACATTTTGGGAGTCAGATCCCTTCTTCAGGGGTTGTCTACAACATTAATTAAACAGCCGATTAGTAGAATACTGAAGATTCATATCAAATTAACTGATAGATACCATATTTCCAAGTCTACAAACATATTCCTCACATACAGCAATTTGCTTAAAATTCAAAATTATAATTTAAATTAAAACTGTGAGGTGAAAAGATTCCCTAATATGTGGTAAAACCATATTCATGGAAGTACCACAGAAAGCACCCTAATTTCACAACGTGATAACCTAAAGGAGAACAGAAATCTCACCTCCATTCTATATATCACCAATCTATATCCCAACACCAAAGAGAACAATTATACCCAAGATGTAAAGAAATACCTGTAATCCGCAATGAAGCAATGAATATATATTCAATTGAAATGTCGTCATCTATTAAAAGCCAAAAAACAACAATCAATATACCTGCACCCTGTAGACAAGCACACCCACATTGCTATTCAGCACTGTAAAGTTACCCGAGAGGACAGCTAGTGAGCTTCAAACTGAACAAAAGAAAAATAACGCCATAAAAAAAAGTTTTCCATTTCCAAGAAAATATCGATTTACTGAAATATATCCTTATGATATATCAAAGCTGCCACATTTAGCACTATTATGCTGGTTATGCAGCACCAAAGTGTTGTACCTAAATGGTTCTATATCGGCGAACAAACCCCTGAATGGTAACATCGGTACGAGCTTCCAAACGAAGAATTAATATAACGCTGAAAAGGCAGTAACATGACCTTCTAAGCATAATGACTGCATAATTCTGTATATTAGAGGGCAGAGGAATAAGTGCTACACTTTAATCGCAATAAACATAAAAAGCAGACTACCTCAAAGAAGGAAACCCCAATTTTATAGCCGGAAAACAGATTATGTACAAAACATATTGAAAAAAAAACGAAATTATCAATGTCAAAAACGTAAACCTATATTACCCCTAAAATAGAAAAAAGGATAAAAACAATTAAAGAGATATTACAAGAAAAGCCAAAAGTAATCAACTTAAAAAACAGACTATGACCCAAAAGAAAATCAAAACTGAAGAATTTAACCCTTTGAGTATTGTTGCACCACATATTTACAAATCTAAATCATCTTAATCTCAACATAAAATGAAATCTCAAGCAAACCCACAACAAGAAGAATTAATTATATCTAAGAAAAGATAATGAAAGCAAAAAGTATAACAAAGACATTATAGGGAGTTTTGCTCAGAAGGATAAAAGCAATGCAAAGCAGGTTAACATCCCGCTCACTATTCCCTGTGATGGGATGTTTTGCAATATACTGCATGAACAAGAGTATCACAACATGTCATATTGAACCATTCAGGGAAAACTCCTCATTGAGACACATAGGTGACACAGTGTCAAGCTCATTTATCCAGAAAGCTTTGACTTGGAACAATTTTTTCACCAAGTCCGCACCTCTGGTGGAACCTTTTACATCTTCCAAACTTATAAAGCTCATTTGGGACACATTATGTACCTTCTCAACAAAATGTTTTGCTATAGGCGTTTTCTGATTATGTGTCCTTATATTTGACTTGTGTTCTACCCAACATTCTCAGGCTTTTCGGGTTATCTGGCCCACATATAGAAGCCCACAAGGGCATTTAATTGCAATGATTACATTCAATGTTGTGCATGTTGAATAATGATGTATTTTTATTTTTTTACCAGAATAAGGATGTAGAATATAACTACCTTTGATTAATCTGTTATAGCTTCCACAATTCAAACATGGAAATGTGCCATTCTTCCGCAATTTGTTCTGCTTTAACCAATTTGTCTTTCAGATTAGTCCCTCTCTGGAAGACCATCATCAGTGGTTTGGAAAATAATTTACACAATAATAGATCATGCTGGAGTACTTTCCAATTTTTCTTAATGACCTTTGAGATTTACATGCTTTGTTTTTAATATCTAGAGATAAACAGTAACAGAGTCTCTGAATCCTTTACATGTATCCACAGCAAATCCTTCCTACCCTTCAGATCTGCTTTATGCTGTGCTTCTGCTATAACTTCCTCAGGAGAACTCCAAATCCTATATCTAGCAGACAGTGTTTTAAATTCTTTCCTCAAAGGCTATGTGATAATATGTTTAATCTCAAGAACTGACTGCATGACAGGTTATCAACAAGAGTTCTTGAATGAAAGCTGCTGTATTGTAAAATGTTGTTAACATCCGTATCCTTTCTGAAGATGGTTTTATCATAATCTTGTTCAGTCAAAATATTGTCCATATCAAGAAAATTCAGTTTTGGTTGTCCAGTGTCCATAGTAAATGTAATTCAATCATGAATAGAATTAATAAATGGGGGAACATCCGCCAATTCATTAATTTTACCTGACCAAATCCCAAACAAATCGTCTGTATGTTGCCCCCAACACACGATCTTGCTGTTCCAACTTGAGTTATTCAATATATTCAGTTTTTTCAAAGTGGAACATAAAAATGTTGGCATGTGCAGGTGCCTTGGATGAGCGCATGGAAGACATTTCTTTCACTCAAACCTACAGAAAATATTATACAAAATGATATTCAAAAGTTCAAGGTCATGTGGTTTGTTTCCCAGAAATCATTCTTCCTGGAGTAATGCCCACTCAATGGCAGCCAGGCCATCTTCATGTGGGATCAATGTATCTAACCTTTGAACATCCATTGAAAAAACTATACATTGTGGTGAAATGGGTCCAATTCGCTCCAGACAATTTAAGAAATGACCTTGCCTGATATAGTTACAGTCATCATTGAGTAATGTCAAGCAACTCTCCTTGTAAAATGAGGAATCCATGATAACTCTTGCACCCCCTTTATCTGAGGTTTTATAATATGTTCCTATCACTCAATCAGTTTGGAATTTCTCTAGGTGTATGATAGCAGCACTTGCACATGTGGGTTACATATTGTGTCTAAACGAGGCATTTGAGGGCATAATTGGGACCTATGAACCTGCACTTGGCATCTGATTGCAGCAACTGGGCATCTGAGGGTACAGCATGTATTCAAGTATCCTTCCACGCATTTGCTGGCATTATTGCGGCACTTGTAGGGAGAAGTCACAAGGGAGGGTTCAGCACCAAAGATGCATTTGATGGCACGCCTGATTTAGCAGTCATGTTGATGCTCAATCCTATCATAGAGATTTTCACCAACAGTTAAGAAGCAGAGATCAACTGAAGTCAGTCAAGGGTTTTCAAGACACCATTCCATAGATAATCTATGACCTCGTTGAAAAGCCTACGAACGTGATTGGATGCCGAAGAGCTTGTGGAGTGGCAGTAGTTCCGTTTAACAAACCAGTTCTACTGATAGTATATTTTAAACTGTTGTTATCATTTTTGGGACTAACACTATTGCAATGCACCCTCTATTTTCTCTCTGGTTTTGTACACTAGTGTCTGCCAGAAAGCAGATCAGATGTTAGCCAGGAGGCGTGATAGGATTGGAGTTTGGAGCGCCAACAAACTGGGATGAAGAAATCATCCTTATTTCTTTTTACAACAGCTAAAATTAGATTGGAAACTTTTTCTGGGTGGCCGGGAGGCACAGACTGCAATGTGAGCAGTCCATTGCCAGTACAATTCTCAGGAGTGACCCTGTGATAAATGATGTTAATATTTGTTAACAGGTGCAGATTCAGCTTATGTGATCTGATAGTGAGGGAATGCCAGTGGCGAGGATCAACTCAGAAGTTTTTTATCAATTTTTCCAGGCAGGATTTGAAGCTGTGTGGGATTGCACCATTCTAGCATTCTATTTCCAGATCAAGCTCAGCAGGTATTGGTGGCAGAGGTCAAACGAGATACAAATTGAAAGCATTTTGCCATTCATTACATTATAATGCTAAGTCCTTGGCAAAGGAGCCTTACACAAGCTGTGTTGGATCACACCAAGTTCAGAACACACTTCAAAAAAATTAACACTTTTAAATTGGCCTGTATTGGCAATCTACTGATGTAATAAATCCTAGCAACTTTGGTGGGCCACATCCAGCATCTCAGGGAACGTCTCCCATTGGTTAACAGAATGTGCCGACACAAGGTGAGTGGCTATTGGGCTCTGGTGTTAATATCTCCAGTGTCTCAAGTATCTGCCTTCGAATTCTGCAATTCAAATGCCATTGGCTCCTGCCAAAGAATCCCACCAGCTGTGCTGCTTCATGCAACAAGACAGGCCTGTCAAAAGGTATGCATCCACAAATCTAATGTCACATAAAAGTCTTCCAAACATTATTAGGCATGGTGCAAATAGCTCCAGAAAAGCCCCTTCTCTAGTACCAAAGCCTCACCAAGTCCATGCAGCATCATGCTAGACCATGCCTGTGCCATACACAACCAGATTGAAATAAATGGGTAGCAGAACGTTTATCTTTAGTGTCTCTGGCTTTGGTGCAAATCACGTATTTCAGTGGGTCAAAATCTCCATGATTTTGCCAAAGATTCCTGGCAACCATGTCAGTTCAATCTGCAGCCCAGATAACAGCTCAAGCCAACCCCACCAACGATTCTGCCACACTTTCAGAGTCACCGCGATCATCAGATGGTTGTGTCTCGACTACCAAAACAGTAAGTGCACACAGGGTAGATATGTGAATCCCCGAGACAGGACCAGTTCTGTGGTGCTTCAAGGTTAATCAACACAGGCACGCGGGCTGTGAGGAGGCACTTCCTGCATGAAACTCAAGAGTTACATCCAGGGTCGGCCACAGAATAGAAGTGGCTCATGCAATAAAAAGACGCAAATGACAATTAATTCCTTTTGTGTCAGAATGAGTAGTACCCAAGGGGGAATTTGGTTGGTGAAATGTGTTACAACTTGTGCATTTTAAACATACTTTAATTTGTCCGGTAACAATCGTCAAAACTCCTCGCAGCATAGTGAAGTAACTCATCAAACTGCCCCACTACAGTCAAAAAACGGCACCACTTTGGCAAACTGCCCAACAGGAGCCTATTGGACATTCCATTCGGGATTGACCTATTGCCCTACAGCATGATTGACTGACTAGGTCCCAAAAACATTTTTTTAGATGAAAAAATATTCTGTTGCTTTTGTGTTATATATTTAAGAGAGAACTTTGCCTCATTCACACTTAAACAATACCCACACACACTGGGTAATTGTCCAAATCTTAACGTCTTACCAATCTACAAAATATCAACATTATCTCCTGGTGCCCGTCTGCACTGACGAGCTATAACCTCTCTCACACATGATCAAAGAAGTAGTTGGTTGCGCATTTCACCTGAACGTCCTTGATTTCAACAAAGCAAGGTTCTAAATGTGATGTCCATTACGCACGCCCAGGCTCTGTAAAATCACCTAGAAGGGTAGCGGGGGATTCCCCAATCCCAGGAGTGAAACCCCAAAAAAACATATATTTAGTCTGTGGACTAATACAACCCTACACGTCACAAAATGATCAGGTAGTCACTTGTATACTCTGTTAGACATTTCGATCCACTACAAGGAGTTTCTACTGGATCCAGTTGCTGCATAGGAGTATTTGGACATTGCAGGGTCTTTCCATGGAGTCAATTAAAGTCCATGTCTAGGGAACAAATAAACATACACCATAAGAAGAAATTAACCTGTTGCAAGATGCAATTGGAAATAAAAGTGGATTTTTCTGTAGTAGTTCAGTAGATGACCTTGAAATTGTTTAATGAAATAGGTTTCCAGTTGAAACCATTTGTAATTGGTGAACTTGCTCCAATTTTTAGTCTGCGGGTCTAGCATCGATTACCTTTTGGTAAAATGTTGTTTCTGAGTGTGCCCTGGGACTTTGGGCATCCATAGGCCTTCTTGAGCTGTACTCTAAACCACATGTAAAGCAGTTAGATTAAATTTAAAAAAATACATAAATCCAAAACCTATTAATTAATGTTCTCATCTAATTCCAGTCGTTATCTTACAAGGTTTTATAATGGCAAGTACTTTGAAAAATAGGCCCCCCAAAATCAGTTGCATCACTCACAAGCCTGATTTACAAAACTGTTTTAACATGGGAAAGTCTCATTGAAAACATTTTTGTAAATCAGTCCCATAGAGTAGTAATAATCTACAGGATATCAGGCCTCATTATGAGTTTGGTGGTGCAGCACATCTTTGGTGATAATTATGTTAGTGATTTTCCAAAGAAATTCTGAATTTGGAAGTAAAGGCTCGGAATTACCTCCAAATATTGTAATGTAGAGAAGGAGCTAAGTACCCCCACCTTGACCACCTCGCCCATCTTGCCTATATGTTGGGAACCAGAGTGTGAGACACGTGCAGTACCAGTGAAAATACCGATACAAAGGAGAATCTTGGAAGCAAGGTTCCCATTGAGAAAACCATACCTGCATACGAGACAGTATGATGGCCATTTGAATGAAATCCCATAAGAAGCAGAGCAAATTAATGGCAAAGAAGAATGTTGACGTGACACAGAGTCAAGCTTAAGTACATAGAAGAGATGCAGAGACTAGAGAATGCAGATATTCTATAAGGCATCAAGAAGGTATCAAGGATAAGTGACATCTTGGGATCAAGATGAAGAAACTTATGCTACAGACGGATGAAGATATCAAGTTGTTTTACACGTGTACATATGCAAAGAAAATCAAGCAGACGAAGTATTCTTAAGGCTAGGTTTTTAGTGAATAGATTGTGGCAGGCGCCAACATGTACATATATTTTGGAGTGTGTAAAATGGATGTTTTCACTATGTACTATAGCAGTGCTGTGCTAAAGAAGGAAGGCCTCTTTTTCCAGTGTGTCGTAGTTTGACAACAAGTGATTTACAAAGTGGATCTCAGAAAGGCGAGGCTGGATGAGCCAAGAAGCCAAGGCCATATCAGTCTGGGGTGAGCAGACATTGGATAAAATATCGTCTGAAAGAATGAAACTCTTGTTCAGGAGGCTTGGACAAAAACAAGGAATACGTCAGAGGTCTATTAGAAAATAGTTTTTAATATACTAGAAGCTCGATTTTATGGTCTTCAGTCACGTGGAAGGGTGAAGCTGGACGAACATGACAACCACACCTATGCATGGAGGCAGAGCGTGCCTTCACTCCCCTGAATTCTCCAGAGCAAGAGAACACTTCAAGGTCCTAATCAACTGCAGACCACTGAGGTGATGATAGATGATTATGCTAATTGGTGGGAAGCTATGGTTAAGCCTGCATACCTCTAGCGTAGGTGGAAAAGTAATGACATAGGTTAGAGTGCCAACCAATGATAGAGGGCAGCGTGATTAAGGGTCCTATAGTTTGTGTAGCCAATGGGACGTTGTATATTTAGTGACGTTCATAGTGACCTGTTTAAGGGGAGGGCTTAGTTGCCCCACCTGATTCTAAGAAACAAATCACTTTCTTTCACTGCCTAAGACTAGGATGGATTGTATACTTAGATACTCCCTTAGACCCTATCACTTTCTTCAATAGGTTTTTGTAGTTTGCCACGTAGGATGACGTTAGTAATATGTAGGTTGACGTCACCTATAAAGATTTTTTGTTATAAATGAAGGCTTTTTTAAAATGCATTGAGAGAACTTACGCTGAGACGTCCGTTGATGTCCGTTGTACTCCCTGTTTTAGATAATTGATATTAAAACAGTTATCCTGTTGCCAACTACCCAAGTCAATTTGATTATTGATGTTTGAATAATTTCTGCATCCCCATCCATTTCAAGGATATTGCTACCTCATCTTAAAGGGCTGGAAGCCTCTAGTTCAGTAGGATTTACAACAGTGAATCCTCTCAAATCAGCGCTGCGTCTGAGGCGGCCGTGCTAGGCGGTGCGGTCTGACGTGGCATGCACCAGTGTAGGGTAATTTCCTCTGATTTTGACGGTGAGGAAGCGAGACAAGTCGAGCTGCAACTTTTATCCACTGGCCGTCGGACTGCTTGCCCCTTGGATTGTTCCCCTTTTTCTCACTTTTATTTCCTGTGTGCGTTCCACATTACGGCTCCCGGTCTCCTCAACCCCCTGCTACACCAGCCTTTGGGGGATGCCAGGCTGTGCCTTAGTGAAGCGGTGGGTCGAGTGGGTCAAGAGGAACTTAGCCGTGGTACTGTAGCCCCAGTGCCCGTGGCTTCCTGAAGGCACCGGCAGCGGCTGTGTATGAAATGTCTGGCTGGGTATTCAGAAGGGTTGCTGTTGTGGGTAAGCCTTTGCTGTCTGCACAACGTCTGTCCTGCTTCATGCTGTTATAGGCAGTGTTTATATTCAGCTGTAACTATATGCCTAGAACAAGGTTGCAATCCTTGCATATAATGGCTAATAGGGAACTGAATCCAGTCTTAGCCCATGATTCACTACTACACCCAGCTACGGACCCACGTCCTTCCCAGATCTTATTCCTGCCACCACCCCTGGATCAGGACCTGACGGTAGTCAGTCTTTCATCCAAAGTAAGGAGGGTACCCCTTTACAGCTAACACCTCGGGCCCCCCACAGAAGTGGTAGCAGAATATCGGAGTTTCTGGCCCTAAGTGCCATGAAGAGACTGAAACTCCAGAAGGAACATCTTTTGCTTTCAACCTTTCTACGTAGAAACAAAGTCTGAGGGAGCGATGATAGTAGCATCTGCTCCCCTATGGGTTATCCCACGCAAATTGTGGGATGTATTTACCCATGCATCCGAGCCCTACCTCAAAACTGTGCAGTACTGACATGGAAAACATCATGATGGCCAGAGCTTCCCAGAAAATGCACAGGGAAATGCATGAAGAATAGGCTGCCACTCATTTTTGCCGATGTTATGGGCACAGAAGGAAACTGCCTAAAACCACCATTGGACTAACCACACAGTAGTCTGAAACCATTGGGAATGGCAATGCTGATTGCCAAAAGCAAACCCATAACTGTGGAGAATTCATTTTCTTAAATCCCAAAAAGGGGTGCAGTACCAGTACTCACCACTATCCAAAAGCCGGCGTTTTAAAACCACCAGATTTTACTTTTTTGTAGAAAACTGAATAAATGAACCCAAAACATGCCAAAGAAAGACTTATTAAGAGGTGGATCCAATGTAAAGTTATATTCTGAAGTGACTTGAAGGTTTATAACAAGACTGGCTGAGCTGTGGATTTCAGCAGTTTAAGTAAATTTGGACTGAAAGACAATAAAAAAATCTAAATGTTTAAATTGACTGAGTGACCTACTTTTGAGTGTCACATAGGTTGCAATTGTTTAAATGTCATAGTTTTAAACTTAGAATCAGCCTTCTAGCTGCATATGTGAAAATGTTTAGTTTTATTTGAATGCAGAAACTGGGGAACAGAAATGACATGTAGCTAAAAACTGGCTTAAAGAGATTCCTATTTGCCTGGCAACTACCCCCATCAGGAGTGAAACTTGAGTCACAGCTGTGTTCCCAGGCCTAGCTGCCCTTTTGCTGCTCCCACCAAAAGGGATATGACACTTCCCTGATTGAATTACCTGGGCTCTGCAGGAAATTGAACAAAGCCCTGTCTTGACTCAGGCAAATGTTTTATGGCGGGAGTCGTAAATGGAGATTTCTCCTGGAAGCACAGGGGAGGGGCACTGCCTGTGAGAGCAAGCTGGCTTGGCAGAACTGGAAAAACCAGAAATTCAACCTTGTGCTGGAGGAAAACCACACCCCTTTGGGGCCAGAACATAACTCTAAAAAGATGAATAACTCATAGTACGGACTTGTGAAAATTATTTAAATGACACCATAATTCTTGTGATTTTTCTGCCCACATTTTAAGAGGTTTTTAGAACCGGTGGCATGTTCAGGGGGGTTTTAGCGGAAAAGAGGATATTACTCAAAATGTGTGCATGTGAAAAATCTGACACTTCATCAACTAATGTCCATACTCCTTGCGCACATGTGTGTAAATTTGGGGTAATGTCCGGAATTGCAAACCAGTTAAAAAGTGCAAAATATTGCCATTTCTGAATGCAAGCTCCCAGGAAGAGCAGAGTTTGAACAGGAGATACCTCCTGTGATATGTGAGGGGTGCATATGATTTTAAAACAATATGTACCTCTGCAAATATGTATTTGGTTCAAATCTAGATTTGTGTGTAAGTTGACAGGAGGAGTGGACTTTCTGCAGGCTGTAAAATGACATCACTCTGACACAACTTAGCTCCCCCAATCAGGGGAGAAATGAAAGCTTGGCCAATGATAAGTGGAGAGGGGCTGGCTAGTGATGCTGCTCACACACACCCATTAAAAAAAAACATAAAAGCAGACAGACAGGACAGATAGGGACCTTCAAATCCATTTGCAGCTGGAAGCTCTGCCGGGAAAATCCATACTTTACCTTCCTAAACCTTCAGAGAGCAGACATAGAGACTTCAAATCTATCAAATTTCCTGAACCAGAGAGAGAGCAGAGCTGACCTAGACCGCTGTTAGCAGAACCAGAGAGAGCTGACCCAGGCCAATGTTAGCAGAACCAGAGAGAGCTGAACCGGAGTGCAGTCCTAAACCTGACCAGATCCGTGGCAAGGCATATTTCTAAATATATTGTGAGTACATAGCAAAATTGTGCAGAACTAATCTCTTAGTTAAAATAATATAATTCAACCTATTTTAATCTAAGTAGAACTGTCTAACTGTCACCTGTCATTTGTAAAGCTGTCACTTGTCATTTTCTAGTTGCAAGCTGCACTTGTCTTTTTGAACTTTAAAATTTCAAATCTGAAAAACGACCTTTATTTAATCGCTCATATCTCCGTGACCGTTTGTGCTCGAGACTTGCAGTAACTTTCATCTGGAAGCTGAGATCCTAGGCTTTCCTAGGACCCCAAAACGATAGTGATAGTCCTTGTAGTTCCTCTGTAATCGCGCTCGGTGCATTCGCAAATTTAGCCGCGATTTGAAATTTTGCCGCGATTTGCAAATTTCTTCACGTGTAAAAATCTGCTGCTGCTTGCCTTTCATTTGCCAAAAATTCGTTTAACCTACCAATTACTCCTAGATCCTTGCTAAAGTGAGCCTGGACTAATATTAACTTGATTTCACTCACCCTGAACCTCCTAGAGGGAATTAAAAGCATTTTAGTATATTTTTTTCTTCATTTCCAGCACATTTAAAAGCATTTGGGCCTGTGTTTTCAACTTCTGTAGTCTAAGTTGCTGGGGTGAACTGAATTACATTTAATTGCATTTCTGAGAACTGTGTGCCTTCCTTCCATTTCCTTGCATTGCATAAAAGGGGGGGGGTGAATTGTCCAAGAAAGTGATTACATTGTCTTTTGCTGAAATTCTATCAAGTTATTTTCTTTACTGCATTTCATTCCACACTGCATCCATTTGAAACCATAAAAGTAGTGTGCTACCTTATCCATTTCATGTCAACTCCTTAGTGATTATAAAGAAGTGTGCTAGTGCCAGATTCTCCGTTGTTAATCTTTATCATATCAGATTAAGTGCGCTATTCAATTATTAATTTATTATAAAGTGTGATATATATATCTATATTGTTTAAATTCTCAAATAAACCTTTTAACTTGCAAAACAGAACTACTTCTTGGCTCAGTGGGGTCAGGAGGATTCCAAGAGAGGGGTGTTATATAGGGGTAGTCATCCAGAACGCATGAACTGGACATAAAGATATATCAATAAGGGTTTCCATTCAGTATCCCAGACTAGGCATTGACTTAGCTGTGGTGTTGAATTGAATCCTCTTACAAATTGGGGGCTCGTAGCCGGGATTCTGGGTTAGAATACCACTTGTGCAGCTTAATACAGTGTGCTAACTGACGGGATACATACATCCAGTCGGATCACCACGCTGCATTACGCTGTGAAGCATTCCTCAAAAGGGACACTCCAAGAAAAGTTCTGTTCTGCAAAAATAAAATACTAACTTCTGTAAGTCAGGACAGAGACCAATCTCTGGAATGACGACCTTGGTAGATATGAAAATAGCCAGAGAGCACTTCTTACATAAACTATTTGTGAGAGGTGAATGGGCTGAGCAGGGCCAGGATGCCTGGTTGCAGGCCATCACGCGACAGGCCACTGAAACAGGGTCAGACTCATGGAGAGATCAGGGTCCATTACATGTGGCCCTGAGTGAACTATATATGGCTCCTAAGGCCAAAGATGAACACGACAAGATTGTTAGGATAGCGGCATATTTATATTTATATATGGGAGCCATACAGAATAAATGTGCTGAAGGCCATGATCTGGCAAAAAGGCAACAGATGGCGTTAGAGAAGGCCCAATCTGATCTGGACTCTTCTGAGCAAAGGCTGCACAGGAGCCAGGAGTCAGAAAATGAGACCAGGCAGTACATCACTAAAATAAAGGAGGATATGGATGTGCTGCAAAAGGAAAAGTCAGAACAGGATACCAGAATTCTGGCCTTGCAGAAGGAACACCAAGAAGGTTTGGACTCCCTACTGCAAAGCCAGAAAAAGCTGGAGCAACAACTGGACTTCAACAGGGTATGTGCTGAGCAGGTAGTCACCCTGCAAGGCCACCTAGATAGGGAAAAGGCAGAAAGCAATAAACTGATTCTGAAAGACTTGGATACCCAGGCAGAGTTTGATGAAGAGCGCCGGAAAGCTGGTGCCCTTCAAAGGCAGAGGGATGACCTGGCGGCACAGATGCAGGCTCTTAGTCAGGAAAGGGACACCTTAGGCCAGGAAGCCTGCCAGTTAAAAAGAAAAACGGAAGAAAATCACTTGGCCCTCCAGGGGCTGGGTGATCTCCAAAAAGAGCATGCAAACTTGTTAGAGCACACCAGAAGGGTGGAAGATGCTCTGGCAAGAAAGGAGCAGGCCAGTAGGGATGGGAATCAGGAGGTAACCCTCCTGCAGCAAAGACTGGCCCAGTGCTCCAGGACCAATCAGGAAGCACAGAGGGAAAATGAGGCCCTCTGTCAACACAATGAGAGGCTCCAACAACAGGTAGCGATGCAGGAGAGACTGATAGAGTCTAGTAAGGCCTTAACTGAGGAACTGAAGGCACAAATGCAGGCTCTTGCATTGCAACAGGGAGCAGGGGCGGATAGAGATGAGGTTCGCTGGGAAATGGAAACTCCGGAGCATAACCTCAGGAGCCCTAGTACCAGAGGCCCTCATACCTTTCAGTCCCTGGACTCTGCCATCCCCATGTCCCCTGGCGCACATGAGCACAGGGCCACAGGGATGGCAGATTACTATCCAGCCAGAAGCATGGGGCTCATAGGCCAGTACCACCCAGGAATGGAGGGGCGGGCATCCGGGTATGGGCACCCAAGCACAGTGCAATTTAATGGGGAACCCCAGGAGAGTAGGCCCCTTAAGGGCATCCTGAAAACCTCTGCCCAGTTAGGTCAGTGGGGGGGGTACCCAGCAAATCCTGGCAGCAAGGAGGGATCTGAGGACTCCTCTGAGCACCACAGGAAACAGGAGACCAGGTCCCCACATTCTGCCAGCCATTCCCAGGCTCGCAGAATCCGGGAAAACCTGGAAGAACAGACAGGAACCTCTGGGAGCAGTGCCTCTGAGTCAGAGGATGAATGGACAAGGGTTACCCGAACCAAAAAGGCCAATAAGGCAAAAAGGGCCTTGCTTAAGGACCCCTTAAAGCAGATTAAGGCGATCAGGAGCGTCATCACGCCTTACCATAAGAACGCTAAGTATTCTGTTTGGGAGCACTTAGAGTTGTTTGAGCAAATGATGGAGACTTTCCATTTGAAGGACAGCCAAAGCTGTATTCAATATGTAAAGTGGACCTTCTCCCCTGAATACTCCAGTTTCTTTGCGGGGCTGGAGGACCAAAACCATTTAAGATGGTCCACCTATAAGGCGGCCATCTTGAAACATTTTTCCATTCATAGAAATCCTCAAGAGGCTCGCAAGGCAGCCTACAATTTACAATGTGGGGAGGATCAGGCCCCACAAGAATTTGTGCAGGAACTGAAACGTGCTTTTGCGCAGACCACCAGAAGGGTGCGCACAGACAGTAGAGAATTCATCAATACATTTTTTCATGCCTTGCCCAAATACATAATGACCCAGCTCGTGAGGGATTTTCACGAGAAAAGATCTTTAGACTGGGTCATTGAACAGGCTACCCGGATCTATGAGGTTCAGAAACCGGTAGATAGCAAAAGTAATGCCCAGAAAAACCCCAAAGCCAACAGCACCCCTGCTGCTGCCAAGGTGGCAGAGGTAAAGGTCACCCCCGTTTTGGATTTGGAGATGGGGGGGCCTAAAAACCTACCTGCACCTAATAATGCTAGGCCCAGAAGGTCCTCGGGCCAGTCACAGACAGGGAGCCAGGGAGGCAGCCCCACAAATGGGGTCCCTCGCTCTCCTGATTATGTAAGCCACAGTTACAAGGGAAATCGACCCATCCTGGGTTATGTGTGGACTCCCCCAGCCCAAGGGGGGAGATCCAACCGAGCACCGAACCCAGGGAACTTCCCTCCCAACTTTCCACAGGAGGGCAGAAATTTACCAAACCTTGGGCAGAACTTTTTCCCCAGATATCCACCCGACTTTCAGCCCCAAAACCATCCATCCTTCTTTCCCCAATTCCCTGAGCCCAGACCACTGAATCCGGGAGAGGGGAGGCCAAGGGTGGAGGGGTACCCAAATCTTCCCAACCCGGGGTATTACCAGAGGAGGGACAGCTACCCTTCCCGGGATCAGCCCAGGGGAGAAAACAGGGCCCCGTATCAGCCTGAGCGGGTTTCCCAGTTAGAGCGCCAGGTTCAAAACATGGCGCGGGATCTGGGTCACATACTGAGGGCTCAGCAGAACCCTCAGATCGGCATGCCGGCGCAGAACGCACCCAACTCTGGACCTGGTGCCCCAGAACAATGACGGGGGCAGCACCCCGATAACTCACCGGTTCCCAGGGAGGAGGCACAAGGGGAAGGGGGGTGTAAAGCCTTGGAGGAAGCTTCCTTCCTCACTTGTAAACAGCCCCTGGAAACCCAGGAACCGGAAACAAAATCTCTTGCCCCTGAAAGTCTGCCTCCTAAGGAGCAGAGGGGGGTAGGAGAAACAAAAGACCCAAACAGACTCAGTTTGAGGAGGAGGTACAGATCTTCCAATTTGAGGGAGAGGGATCCTCAGAGGATCCTGGGAAAAGGATCTTCTCCTTCAGAGAGGGGGGAACTCCTCCCAAAGAAAAATGGGTCCCTAGGGATGCAAATCCAGACTGGGGTGATGTGGAGACTGAGCTACCGCCGCCCACCATCTCATCCCAGAACCAACAGCAAGAAAATCCCCTGGTTCAAACCCATCCTGGTGACTGCCTCCAAAAAAAGGGGGGGCGGCCCAGAACCGGAGCCAGGGGAACCCACAATGGCTCTGATCTCCAGTTGCCAACTTTTTCTTTCAGATTCCCAAGGCTCTCCACAGAAGTCTGCCCAAATTTCTTCTCTTGCGATGTCCAAAACCAGAAAGTTAGCCCACCAGTTGTCCAAAAATGTGCATTATCTGTGCCCCCTTGAGGAGAAGGAGGGAAGATACTATGCCCCGGTACAAGTACAGGGGCAGGGTACAATTGTGGCACTGGTGGACACTGGATCTCAAGCTACCCTTCTGTCAAGAAGGGCCTTTGACGAACTGAATGCAGGAACGGGAGAGAATTACCAAATTCCTCTCACCTCTCTTCCTGGACAACTCCAGAACTTTGACGGGAAGGAAATTCCCGTCGAGGGGACAGCAGACTTGGACATTAAGATCGGGCGACACAAGGTGAAACACCCGGTCATAGTAGTGACCCCAGAGGGCACCCCTTGTTTACTAGGGAATGACCTCCTGAGAAGGTTGTCACCCCTAATAGATTGCGTAAACAAGGTCCTCTGGACCCAGACTAGCCGACCAATAAAATTAAAACAGAGTGTCAACCATGTTAGTTTAAACGGCACCTGTCACATGGTTGAACAAAAATCTGACCGAGTAGAATTTCACTTCCAGAACAACCAAATTCCAGACGTGACAGTAATAGCAGTCGGACAACAGACTGGTGATGGAGGGTCCTCTCTATTTCTGAAAATCAACCTTCCTTCCAGTCTAAAGTGGTACTCCACGCTGGAAGGAAACACTCTGAAATTCTTTACTAATCCACAATCAGAAACTCCCACTCCTATAGTCCAGAAAGATGTGAAATCGGCTCAGATCCTGGCTGATATTCAGCAAATTGGAGAGCAGTTGTTCATCCCTGTCCAATTAAATGATGGGAAGGACTCTGTTCTCGCTCGAGTGTGTGTGAACAACGGTAAGAGCTTCATCAGCGAAGCCATGTTCCGCCAACTCCCAAAAGATCCAGCCATTCCCACATTCAAACTGATAGACAAATGGGAAATGGACCTGGAAGCACCTAATTCCAAACAGCTCCTGCCAAGCAGGTGTATGCTCAAAATCTCCATTGGCAACAAGAGCATAGTCCATAATTGTTGGGTCGTGCGAGACGTCACTGCCGCCTTTTACTTAGGCAGTGACATTCTCAATCGCTTTGCCATTAGTTTGGACCTAATAAACTTCAAAGCTTGGTCCCGATTAGCGGATAATCCCATGGGCTTTGATGATCCAGAAAAAGCATTTAGGTCAGCTCAATTGCTACCTTATGCAGTTGAAATTCAGATCAAAGAGGAAGTCACAATCCCAGAAAGGACCCGACAATTCTCCCTGGAAGTGAAAGTTAAAAGAGGACAACATTTGAAAAACCCTGATGCTTACATACATCTAAACGCTTCTCTCCAACAGCAAGGGTTGGGGGTAAACCCAACTCCATTAGTCAACATAGAACATGACACCATTCTAATAGAGGTGGATAACAGCGACTTAAAGAGTATTACTCTAGCCACAGGCACCATTATTGGAATGGCGGTTGATGACCGACATTTCTCCATTGATCTTGGAAATGAACTGTTAGGACCAATCCCCAAGGACTGTTTTGACAGTGACAGGGATGACAGTACAACACCAGACAGGATTTTTACCCGGCATGGGGGGAACTTCCTGGTGTACACTTCCTGCCCTTATGGTAAGGAAGATGTGACTTGTGACTTCAGGAGGGATGAGGTGATTTTCCAGGTCCATGAGGGCTGCCTTTCCCACCTGAAGCCTCCGGTCCAAATCAGCACTCTGACCAGGGACTTCTCCACCCAGCTGGAGGAGGCCGCTGAGATAGCCAAACCAGAAGTCTTTCCAGGCTTCAGGCAGATGGTGGAAGAGAGAGTCAACCTAGCTGATGCCTGTGTGACTCTGGAACAAAAGCAAAAGTTGAAACAAGTTTTCTTGGATTTCCAAGATCTCTTTGCGGTAGACTCATATGACTGTGGTCGCACCGACATCCACACAACAACAATCCCCACAGACCCTGGCATGACTCCTGTGTTTGTGAAGCAATATCGCTTGCCTCTCGCATCAATGGAGTCCCTTACGGAAATAATTAAGAACCTTGAGTCCCGGGGAATAATCCGTCCAGTCCACAGCACCTTCAATAATCCGGTGCTGGGAATATTGAAGCCAAACGGCCAGTGGAGACTCTGTGCCGACCTCAGGGAGCTCAACAAACGGGTCCATACTTCCCGAAGGCCTCTGCCCTACATTGACCAAGGGCTGACCCAGATCCAGGGGTCACAGGTATTCACTGCAATAGACCTGACAAATGGATACTGGACCGTGCCTGTCAGTAGGGAGGACCAATACAAACTGGCTTTTACCTTTGGGGGCCAGCAGTACACATGGACCCGGACTCCCTTCGGATACCTTAACTCCGGTAATGAGTTCAATATTTTCCTACATAAGGCCATGCCCGACCTGGGTGCGAGGGGTAACCTGGCTTATGTAGATGATGTCCTCATCAAAAGTTCATCTGTGGAGGAACACATAGCGGAGATCCGTTATGTTCTGACGCAGTTGAGGGCCGCCGGAGCAAAACTTTCCTTTCAGAAAGCACAGTGGTGTAGAACCCGTGTTAATTTCTTGGGGCATGAGATTACTCCTCAGGGTCTCTGTCCCCAGGAAAAGAAAGTGGAAGCACTTCAGAAACTGAAAGACCCCACAACTCTGCGGGAACTAAGGAGCCTCCTTGGACTGACTAATTACAGCAGAAAGTTCATTGAGGGCTACGCAGAGATCACCAGACCCCTGATTCATCTCCTGAAGGGGGGGGTCAAGTGGGAATGGGGTCCAGAACAAGCCGAGGCAGTAAAACAACTCAAAAGAAGCCTCTCACAAGCGCCTTGCCTAGCTTACCCTGTCAGAAAGAAGGAGTTCTTCCTGGAGACAGGGTTCTCTAATACGTGCTTGACGGCCGTATTATACCAAAAGCAGGACAAGGTCAATAAAGTAGTCTCCTATGCGAGCAAAACTTTATCCTCTGTGGAGGAAAAATTCAACGATTGTGAGAAGGCACTCCTGGCAACTGTGTGGGCATTGAAGAATTACCGCCCGTTTATCCAGGGGGAACACATCATAGTGGAGACTCCACACCAGCCTCTGCAATTTCTCCAAAGTGACAGAATCCTGGCCGGAAATGTGAGTAATTCCCGAATTACTTCCTGGATTCTGTCAATGCAAGGCTTTCCTGTGGAGGTCCGATATGGCCAAAACAAGAAGAGTCCCCTCGCGCAAGGTCTGGCTGACTTGCATGATTGTGCCAGAGAAAACTGTCTCGAGGACGAAAGTCTAAAAATCAAGGACAACACGGAGGCATACCTTAATTCCCCACACAAAGTCTTTGAAGAGGACAAGTGTGAGGGAATGCCCACTGTCTATGTGGATGGATGCTCTTACCATGTTGACAACGACGGGGAGAAAGAACTGGTGGCTGGCGTAGGGAATGCATGGGTGAATGAGTCCCCAGAACCCTCCGCTGGATACAAAATTGGTCCCCGAAGTAGTCAGGTGGCAGAATTGATGGCTGTGCATCAGGCCATCCTCACTGCTGTCCAGCATCAACTCCACGAACTGGTCATAATCACAGATTCGGATTATGTACGGAACGGGTTCGTGGAGCACCTGGTTAATTGGAAAACCAGAGGCATGTTATGTGCTAACAACAAACCCTTGAAACATGGGAAGTTGATCCAAAACATTGATGATCTGGTCACCTCGAATGAGATGACCATCTATTGGAAAAAGATCAAGGGTCATTCCAAAGTAGAGGGACCAGACAAAACTGGAAATGACTTATCTGATCAGCTGGCCAAAACCGGGGCCATCCAAGGGGATATAATTGAGATTGAGTCCCTGTTGGGGGAAATCCAGGTCACTGCTATCACTATGTCCCAGACAAATGCTCACAACAACCTTTCAATTGCACAATGGAGTAAGGAGACCCTTGATGCTGATTTGATTACCGCTCAGAAGGGGGATCCAATTATTGGTAAGTTTTACCAACACCTTGAGGACCCTGAGAACTTTCCCCTGACGGATACCGATTACATTGGGAAAGAGGACCTAAGAGTGTTGATGAAATGTCCAAAAATGTTCCGGATCCAAGACGGTTTGTTGGTAAGGAAATCCAAAGCTGGCCACGATCAGTGGGTGGTTCCTACCTCATTCCGAAGCCTGATGTTAAGTCACGCCCATGATGCGGCTACTGCCGGTCATAGGGGGTTTCACACAACATTGGAAATCTTAAGAGAGGTTGCATACTGGCCACACATGGGGCAGGACCTCGACCAATACTTGAAGGGGTGTCTTGTGTGTGCACAATTTCAGCCATCATCCCTCACGCATCGTGCACCTCTCCAAAAGAGGGGGATGACACTGCCATGGTCAGATTTACAAATCGACTTTGTAGGCCCTATGATTCGCTCTGCTAGGGGGAATAAGTACATGTTGACTGTGACATGCTTGTTTACCAAGTGGGTGGAATGTCTCCCAGCCCCAAATTGCAAGGCAGAAACGGCAGCTGCCTTGATGATTAACCACATCTTTTCCCGTTTTGGTCTACCTCAAAGGATTGAGTCAGACAGAGGTAGCCACTTCACCAGTGAAGTAATGACAAAGATGTGGGAGATACTGGGGGTCAAGAGAAAGCTACACATTGCTTACCGGCCAGCTTCTTCTGGGGCAGTAGAGAGATATAACCAAACCATTGTGAGCATATTAAAGAAGTTTGTGGCAGATTCTGGGCCAAGTTGGGATATCTGATTACCTCTGGTCCTAATGGCCATCAGATCTACCCCTTCATCTGCAACCAAAATGTCACCATTTGAGTTGATGACTGGGCGCAAGATGGTGCTTCCTCAGCATTTGCTCTACAGGACCCAAGAGCAGACACTGATAAATGCCTCCACTACTCATGAGTATGTGGAGAATTTAAGGAAACACCTCCAACATGCTTTTGCTTACGCTCAGTGGAATCTAGAAAGATCAGCTGATAGCATGAAGACCCACTATGACCTGAAAACTTCCAGGAAGGAATATCAGGTGGGGGACCGGGTCTATCTATACAACTTCCAAAGGAACCAGGCCAAGCAGCGCAAATTTTTGCCTACATGGAAGGGGCCCTTTGAGATCATCGACAAGATCTCCCCGGTGGCCTACAAAATCCACATCCCCAAAGGTCCTTTGGCAGCGGGGGAAGACAAGTGGGTCCACATAAACCAGTTGAAATGTTGCCATCCCAGGCACACTCTGCAACAACTGGAGGAATCCTCTGGAATCCTAGCGGGTACTGTCTCAGACTAATTCAGTTCCAACCATAAAACATACCACATCTAGTCTCTAAAATATTGGGGTTTGCATGAAACTGTCTCTTAGTTATACTGTTTTTTTTTTCAAAATAAGAATGTAATGTTTGTTATGATGAAATGCATATGCTGCCCCACTATCTCAACAGTGGTGGAAAAATGTCTATGAATAGGTATTGCCGCTCTTCCTTTGTCGTCCTAGGAGAAAGAAAACCTGGAGACGGGCCAAGGAGGATGATCCGGAGACTGGGAGGATGACGCAAGGGGGCCCGGGGTACCGCCCAATATTCCCATCAGGACCGGCGAGGAGAACCGATCGATCAGTACCGGATGGAGGAAAAGATGCTGAACTGTGCCATCTACCGGAAGAAGATGAGAACTACATCCCAGATCTTGCGGGTCCCACCAGTGAAGGATCAGATGACCACCGCAAGAAGGGGGGCTTGTGGGATGTATTTACCCATGCATCCGAGCCCTACCTCAAAACTGTGCAGTACTGACATGGAAAACATCATGATGGCCAGAGCTTCCCAGAAAATGCACAGGGAAATGCATGAAGAATAGGCTGCCACTCATTTTTGCCGATGTTATGGGCACAGAAGGAAACTGCCTAAAACCACCATTGGACTACCCACACAGTAGTCTGAAACCATTGGGAATGGCAATGCTGATTTCCAAAAGCAAACCCATAACTGTGGAGAATTCATTTTCTTAAATCCCAAAAAGGGGTGCAGTACCAGTACTCACCACTATCCAAAAGCCGGCGTTTTAAAACCACCAGATTTTACTTTTTTGTAGAAAACTGAATAAATGAACCCAAAACATGCCAAAGAAAGACTTATTAAGAGGTGGATCCAATGTAAAGTTATATTCTGAAGTGACTTGAAGGTTTATAACAAGACTGGCTGAGCTGTGGATTTCAGCAGTTTAAGTAAATTTGGACTGAAAGACACTAAAAAAATCTAAATGTTTAAATTGACTGAGTGACCTACTTTTGAGTGTCACATAGGTTGCAATTGTTTAAATGTCATAGTTTTAAACTTAGAATCAGCCTTCTAGCTGCATATGTGAAAATGTTTAGTTTTATTTGAATGCAGAAACTGGGGAACAGAAATGACATGTAGCTAAAAACTGGCTTAAAGAGATTCCAATTTGCCTGGCAACTACCCCCATCAGGAGTGAAACTTGAGTCACAGCTGTGTTCCCAGGCCTAGCTGCCCTTTTGCTGCTCACACCAAAAGGGATATGACACTTCCCTGATTGAATTACCTGGGCTCTGCAGGAAATTGAACAAAGCCCTGTCTTGACTCAGGCAAATGTTTTATGGCGAGAGTCGTAAATGGAGATTTCTCCTGGAAGCACAGGGGAGGGGCACTGCCTGTGAGAGCAAGCTGGCTTGGCAGAACTGGAAAAAACAGAAATTCAACCTTGTGCTGGAGGAAAACCACACCCCTTTGGGGCCAGAACATAACTCTAAAAAGATGAATAACTCATAGTACGGACTTGTGAAAATTATTTAAATGACACCATAATTCTTGTGATTTTTCTGCCCACATTTTAAGAGGTTTTTAGAACCGGTGGCATGTTCAGGGGGGTTTTAGCGGAAAAGAGGATATTACTCAAAATGTGTGCATGTGAAAAATCTGACACTTCATCAACTAATGTCCATACTCCTTGCGCACATGTGTGTAAATTTGGGGTAATGTCCGGAATTGCAAACCAGTTAAAAAGTGCAAAATATTGCCATTTCTGAATGCAAGCTCCCAGGAAGAGCAGAGTTTGAACAGGAGATACCTCCTGTGATATGTGAGGGGTGCATATGATTTTAAAACAATATGTACCTCTGCAAATATGTATTTGGTTCAAATCTAGATTTGTGTGTAAATTGACAGGAGGAGTGGACTTTCTGCAGGCTGTAAAATGACATCACTCTGACACAACTTAGCTCCCCCAATCAGGGGAGAAATGAAAGCTTGGCCAATGATAAGTGGAGAGGGGCTGGCTAGTGATGCTGCTCACACACACCCATTAAAAAAACACATAAAAGCAGACAGACAGGACAGATAGGGACCTTCAAATCCATTTGCAGCTGGAAGCTCTGCCAGGAAAATCCATACTTTACCTTCCTAAACCTTCAGAGAGCAGACATAGAGACTTCAAATCTATCAAATTTCCAGAACCAGAGAGAGAGCAGAGCTGACCTAGACCGCTGTTAGCAGAACCAGAGAGAGCTGACCCAGGCCAATGTTAGCAGAACCAGAGAGAGCTGAACCGGAGTGCAGTCCTAAACCTGACCAGATCCGTGGCAAGGCATATTTCTAAATATATTGTGAGTACATAGCAAAACTGTACAGAACCAATCTCTTAGTTAAAATAATATAATTCAACCTATTTTAATCTAAGTAGAACTGTCTAACTGTCACCTGTCATTTGTAAAGCTGTCACTTGTCATTTTCTAGTTGCAAGCTGCACTTGTCTTTTTGAACTTTAAAATTTCAAATCTGAAAACGACCTTTATTTAATCGCTCATATCTCCGTGACCGTTTGTGCTCGAGACTTGCAGTAACTTTCATCTGGAAGCTGAGATCCTAGGCTTTCCTAGGACCCCAAAACGATAGTGATAGTCCTTGTAGTTCCTCTGTAATCGCGCTCGGCGCATTCGCAAATTTAGCCGCAATTTGAAATTTTGCAGCGATTTGCAAATTTCTTCACGTGTAAAAATCTGCTGCTGCTTGCCTTTCATTTGCCAAAAATTCGTTTAACCTACCAGTTACTCCTAGATCCTTGCTAAAGTGAGCCTGGACTAATATTAACTTGATTTCACTCACCCTGAACCTCCTAGAGGGAATTAAAAGCATTTTAGTATATTTTTTTCTTCATTTCCAGCACATTTAAAAGCATTTGGGCCTGTGTTTTCAACTTCTGTAGTCTAAGTTGCTGGGGTGAACTGAATTACATTGAATTGCATTTCTGAGAACTGTGTGCCTTCCTTCCATTTCCTTGCATTGCATAAAAGGGGGGGGTGAATTGTCCAAGAAAGTGATTACATTGTCTTTTGCTGAAATTCTATCAAGTTATTTTCTTTACTGCATTTCATTCCACACTGCATCCATTTGAAACCATAAAAGTAGTGTGCTACCTTATCCATTTCATGTCAACTCCTTAGTGATTATAAAGAAGTGTGCTAGTGCCAGATTCTCCGTTGTTAATCTTTATCATATCAGATTAAGTGCGCTATTCAATTATTAATTTATTATAAAGTGTGATATATATATCTATATTGTTTAAATTCTCAAATAAACCTTTTAACTTGCAAAACAGAACTACTTCTTGGCTCAGTGGGGTCAGGAGGATTCCAAGAGAGGGGTGTTATATAGGGGTAGTCATCCAGAACGCATGAACTGGACATAAAGATATATCAATAAGGGTTTCCATTCAGTATCCCAGACTAGGCATTGACTTAGCTGTAGTGTTGAATTGAATCCTCTTACAAAATTCAGTCAGAGGCCCTTGTCACTAATAACACCCATAGTGGGGTTAATGGGGAGCTGTTTAAAGATATGGCCGACCTACCAGAAAGCCCTGTTTCCATGGGTCTTCAAGCTCTTCGAGACCAGTCACTCAAACTAGGCGAGCGATTCGAAGTAGCAGCTAGCGCTGTGGGGGATTTGGTCAATCCCACAGTCGTAGCCAACTGGCTGTGCTTTAAGGATCATATGATGCGGGACCTTGCAATCTGTTTTAACTTTGAGGATTTTCATTCCTGGTTAGGCTCTGCCAGATAAAAAATTCCATCATTGCTATCTTCACAAAAGTCCACACAACTTGAACTGATAAAAATGGAAAAGGCCTCTCAAACCCCAACTTCTTTTACGGGAGTTCATGTGGGCTGTCAAACAGATTTGTCTGAGCCAATTCAGAGACTTGTCCTGGCGAGATAAGTCAGTCTTGCCTGATCTACATCGAGGGACTACATTGTTGAGGAAGAATACCCTGCTTCTCACGAAGCCGGTGTCCATCTTGGCCCCCTCTCCACCTAAGGATATTCGCCAGAAAAAATCTACTATGCCTAAAATAGCGGATGCTAATGTGAGGAGCTTTGCCCTGGATCCAAGAAACATTGTCCTAACCAATGTGGATAAGCCTAATAAAGCGAAATCTAGGGAGTCACTAAAAAACAAAAGCTGGCCCCAATAGTGTTAGACCTCAGGACCTGATAGTTCTCCACAGACTACAGATCAGCAATTGGTGACAAGGAAACAATACTGAGTGTATTATCATTGGATGTGCATCTAGCAATCTGCCAGCATTTATTAACAAAGTTATCAATGTGGTATAATCCATGGGATGGGAACCACTGAAGCACCAGCACCGGTATTAATGGTGCCGGTGCTTCAGTGATTTTTTCTGCCATAGGGGGTCTGAACTCCCGGCAGGTCAGTAGTTCACTGCTCCTACAGACAGACTCGGAGTAACTCGGTCCGGAAAAAATGCCGTAATGACCCCCTAAGTGCCGTTAACAGTAAACAAATTTGGTGGTAATTACCATTAAACTCCTAATGAGGCTCAAATTGTTCTAATTAATGTGTTACTTATAACAAAGAAAAGCCTCTCTGACATTTAATGATCTGCAGGTGCACAACAGAGGCACTTAGATTTGCAAACATGAAGCCTGGGAATCATCAGTTTCCCTGCTGCAGAAGGGGCTTAATAATTAACATCAACAACTGGCCTTTCATGCATTCTGCCACCTGTGCAATATTCATCCTGCCACATGCATGTTCTCCCCGCGACTCATGCACAGCTTTCGCTCCCCTTTCTCGGCTGACTTATAGGGACTTCAAGTTGCTTGCTTGTAAATTGGACCCGTCACAGCATGGCTGCATTGCTGCTTATTTGATACAAAAATGATATCATCCAAAGCAGCAGTGGGGTGTTTGGTGGGTGGAGGGTGGCGCGTGCTGCTGAGGTGCTGTGCATGGTACAGTGTGGCTGAAAACAGGATGTGATTTAGAGCGGGTATGGGAACTAGACAGTGCACTGCGCATCTATTGCCTACAAATAAGAATTACACACAGGGCCTGATTCATGGAACTTTTAATGCGGCGCAAAGTGCCTTTGCATTGGTGCAAAGTGACTTCGCACTGTCAACAAACACCCTGATTCTCAGAGCAGCGCAAAGGGCATTTTTGCAGTACAAAGTCGGTGCAAAGTGTATTTGTGCAAAAGTCACTTTGCACTGTAAAAATACATGTTGCACCATTCTGTGAATCAGGGTGTTTGTTGGCAGAGCAAAATCACTTTGAACAACTGCAAAGTCACTTTGCACTGCGCTAAAAATTCCATGAACAGACCCACAGTGTTTTAAGTGGGGAAGAAAGACGAGAAGGAGAAAACATTAACACAGTACACCACTCCTCTCACTATCCTACGCCCTCTTCACCTTACTAATCCATCCCACCTTCTCATTTACAGATCATCCGGAGCGCCTGGGGACCAATTCCGATGGTGACGGTGCGCTATATAAGTACCGATAACATAACATAACATAACAAATATAATGATTTGGGGGCATGGCCTAATTAGTATGTGATGCAGCCGGAAAAGCTTAAGCCACTGATGAACCTTTATAAAAGGCGTGGACTATATAATTAACAGACGTGATTTATTATGAAAATATAGCTGGCATGAAAGGGAAAAATATGTATTGAAAATCTATGAAAATCTATGTAAATTACACGGTAGGCGGTAAGGGTTTACCGGTACCGGTATTTTGCCGGTACCGGTAAATCCTTACCGCCTTACTACGAGATACCTTTGCGGGTTGGCGAATTTAACGCCTGCTTTTTGCAGGCGTTAAAAACCAACCCGCAAAGGGACCCAGGGAGCTAATTACGGTACCGCAATTTGCGGTGCCGTAATTAGCGCCTTCCCCATTCCCATTATGCCCTATGGGACAAAAATGGGAATGGGGAAGGGCAATGGTGGAAGGGGGAATTACCGCCCCGCCAACCTTGGAATGGGGCAGTAATTCCCCTTTCCACCAAGGCGGTGCCGGTATTTTACCGGCATGAGCCATGGCGCTAATTGCGCCATGGTTCACCGCCTACCGTGTAATGAGGCCCAATATAATCAATCAGGGAACAAAATAATATATTAAAAACAGCCAAGTTAAAAATGGAATCAAAATAGTTCAATGTAGCTTACATTCCATATAAAGTAGTTCAGGTGAAAGAGCAGTGACTTGATTGCACCTTAATGTTCAGATTTTCCCATCCCAGCCAAATGGCTTAAGGGGTCCAGATGTCTACTACCAAGATGTGTGTACAACATGCAGAGCCCAACACACTGCACTGAAACAGTAGGCGATAACTGATCCCACACGTTCACAAAATGAAGGTTTTCTTTCTAGCAGGACTCAAGAGAGAAGCGGAAATCAGCCCCTAGTTTTGGATCCGACACATCTTTAAAATCCTGACAGCTTCTGACCCCAGGCAGGCCTACATCACTTAATGGCCAGATTACACACAAATGTATGCACGGTTGCCCGTGGTTTTTCCGACTGTATTTACTTTGAAACAATTTCTGAGAAAACACTTCGAATTATATAGGGGGTTGTGGGTTAAGGGGTTAAATGGGGTGGGGCCTTTGGGTAGTGGTATTAGGGTAGGGGATGGAGGAGCTTGGGTGCCTCCCCCCAAATAAAAAATAAATACATTCAAAGTGATTTTTCGAAGTAATTACCATTGACAAAATCACATGGATCTGTAAATACATAATTTGAGGCACATGAAGTGATTTGTCCAGAATCACACAGTTTGGTCAAGTGTCCATATTATTGGAATGCAGGTCTTCAGATCCTAAGGGCAGAAATGTAACCAGAAGACCAAATCTTACACATTTTCATTCTACATACATCACATCTCTCGTGGTCCAATTCTTTTTAGATTGCAAGCTTGAGGGGGTTTGACATACTTCACCTGTTGTGTTATACAGAACCCATGTCTTAACTTGCCACACCACAGAGCACCATGGCATTTCACTTCTTATAGGAATAATTTAAACGAAAGGAGATTCGCGGAGCAAACTAATATACATTTGGTCTAATTTGAATAGTGCTTCACTAGAAAGCAAAAATGTAACGACTTTTAAAATATTAAGTCCATATTCCTGTTCTTGCAAAAAAGTGGGAATAATTGTGGTGAGCAGGTCCTTTTATAGGCTATTCTGTAGATAACAATGCATCCCCTTGAATGTAGGGATCACTTATTTAATTTTTCATTTTTTTATTATTTTATTCTGTTGTTTAAAGTGCAGACCTGGCTGGCGTGCAGCATAGTGCTGTACAAAGTGTGGGTAGCCAGCATTTGGGCTGGCATAATTCAACAGTAGTGCAGTACTGTGAGGTCTGTGTGTCGGTATGTGCACCCATTCAAATTAGTCCTTGGTCAGGTGTTGTTGAAAAAGCCATGTTTCGAGTCTTACACTTGCATCTCCCTGGTAACATAAGTGATCTGAACATAAAATCGTCACCATCTACTTCTATTTCTTTTCTTATTATGTAGTCTGTTTTATTTTACAATTCTTATTAAACGTAAACTCTGCACTGGAGTGTGTCAAAGCAATGAGTCGTTGTGCCATTTTATCATTTGAGTTGAACCATCTTAAGACATTATTGTTAAACTCTTTGGCGTAATGTGCTCGACAAATTCAAATAAAATACCAACATACAAATACATTGTAAAATAAGGCATATTTATTACATAAATTCTTAGGTCTATTAAAATCAATAAAGCATTTAAATAACAATGAAAATGTCAACCTCCCATAGAATCGCAGAAAATAAAACGAAATATACACATAAATACAGACCCCTAAGAAAGTGACATAAAAAGAGAACAAACAATTAGGAGCCTGATTAACAACGCGTTTTTCAATGGGGTTTGTGCCCTGGTAAAACACTTTTGCTAATCAGGTCTAATGCCCCATAGCCAGGTCTTCATAATATTTCAAAACCTAAATGGTCCTTTCCTGATCCATAAAAGGGAATGCTATTCCAAGAAGTCACAGCAGTGCCTGAGCAAGATCACCGACTTGTAGAAATCCAACAACACCTGGCAGTGTTCAGGTGAATGGTCTCAGGACATCATATGCCCTTAGAGGCTCCTAAAATCGCCAGTTTAAAGGTTAGCTAGCCAGGAGATTGCATGTGCATAGCTTAAAAGCCAGGCACCAAAATTCTGGTTCCAAAAAAAGCAAGCGAAATTGCTTTATGGGAGGGGGGGTAATAATATCAAACCACCTAGAACCATCAACCATTCTGGCTAAAGGAAAAAAGCCCACCTTCCGGGAGCAAACGTCGATTGAGGAAGCCTTAAAAGAGAGGCATTCTCCCCATCAACATGTGCAATAACTAAGGCCTGAACTAATACACAAAAGTGAACAGATGGAGCAAAAAGCTTTCTAGTCTTATTAGAATATTAAGGAAATGAGCAGCCGGCACCTAGGCGGAAGCGTGAGGGAAAAAATAAAGAGAAGAATACAAAGTACAACCCAAGGATTTAACAGAAGAATAAAACCACAAGGCACACCGGGGACTGCAGCATCTGAAAGCCAGGAAAGTGTGGCCATGAAAATGTTTCTTTTAGACGTTCTGTGTTTAAGAAATTGTGAGGACATCCAAGTCTCAATGCCCAAGAGACAATGGATGCAGCTGTAGGCTGCAATCAGCATATACTATTAAGGGTCACCCATGTGCTTGGTGATTCCCCCGTGGTGCCATGTACATATTTAACGACATGGGTGACTAGATCAACCCCTGGGGGACTTCATAGAGAATCTGAAGAGGCTCCCAGTGGGAACGGCCCATTATAACCAACTGTGAGTGTTTGGACCATAACGACTGGATCCACTCAAGAGCCCTACCCTCAAAGGCCATCGGATGTAAAAGGCTATCAAGAACCTCCCCATGGTTGATTGTGATGAGCACTACCCAGAGATGCAGAAGCAACAGCAGGCATGCACCCAAACTGTCAAGAATGCAATAAACATCATCCAGGGCCTGCAACGCACAGACCATGTTTGCAAGCGACAAAGAAGGCTGTGGGTAATGCCCGCTCCATGATCAGACAAGTATGCAAAGAGTGGGAGAATGCAAACGATGTACCCCATGCGTACTAACATTGACAACTACTGGGCTCTCTGAAACATTAGCACACAGCTCCTGTGGGCGACAAAGGCCTATGAAGAACCCAAGATTGTGGACCTGCTGCACAAAAGCGTGGCCCACATTCCCAACCACCTAATGAGCTCAGGCGAACTTGTTGGCCATAGACAATGCAGGCCCACACCAATCTGCCTTAGTAGTTTACAATTCAAAGAATTAAGAAACTTTCTAAAATTAAATATTATAGCAGGTGATGTCACAAGACTCAATGTTAAAATCTCCAGCAAAGATAGTTGAAGATGACTTTAGATAAGCACGCGCCATGAAATCCATCATTTCACCAAGAGAAATTGCAGAGTTACTCCATATTGTCTCCACAATAAAGACTTGTCCAGCGCAACACCATTTTGAGGACATCAAATACCTCCTTAAATTCTCCATTTTGGGAGATTCAGACATCTTCTCAGCATAGTTATTTTCTGAGTGTCAAAACCCCTCCCCAACAATGTACTTTTGGAGGTAGGCAAAACCTGTCACCGCAGCCCAGTTAAGTCGAGTCCACGCCAAAACTGCAGGAGCCACTTCCGTAGACACAGATCATGTTTCTTCATTTCTTTTGTGCTTCAAGACATGTTAACCACCTCCGTTGAGGTGACTGCAATGACATGGGTCTACATGTGCTTTCCAATGGGAGTGTGGTATTACCCCAAGTGAAGGGATGTCTTCAAATAAAAGACTCAGTGAGTTGTAAGAAAATGAAACAATACATTTGGAAAGCAGAAACTGCTTGAAACACTTTCCGAAAACCTAAGGTTTACCCACCCAGCTTCCTAAAACCCCTGTTTTGTGATAGAATTATAATGTTACTTAGCCTGGAAGCACTATTCGTCCAGTTTGTGTTCAGGCATAGCTCAGTAGGGGTTCTCTGTATTGCATCAGCCTTTTCCATTGGCACTCCTGTGCATATTCCTTCCATGTAATTAATTGTCCGTCGCTGTAACATGTTCTTTGAACCACTTAATCTGTCTATCCACTCAGACGAACCCAAAGTGGGGTTCAGCACACCAGCTTGAAAATATTTTAAACTTCTCTAAGTGATGAAGGTTCGAATCAGCTCAAAAGATGAAAACCATTTAAATCCTGCAAAGTGCAATTTGAGTGGCCTAAATATGTAACAGCACTCACTGGCCTAACTATATAATTCCAGTTTCCTCTAGTTACTTTATTTACAAATCCAGACATGTAAACAAGAAAGCAGACATCAAGAAGCCTGTATTGATTGTTCTTGAGTTCTTTAAGTTCGGTATGGCTTGCCCTGGGTCATCTGGGGACATTGACTATTCTGTTACTCTTTTCATTTTTCTTTTAGTCCAAATTGCCCGTTTCTAAGCTTTGCAAGGGGTGTTGTGCCTATTTGTCTTTTCTGGGCTTGCTGCTCCCCCGAGGCATTGGTCGTTCTTCTTCCCATTGCATCTTTGTAAACCAAAACCTAACATTTGATTGGGCGTAACCAAACTTGCTGGTCTAACTAGGCGCAAAGTTGTCTCAAATTAATTTGAACATCTGGATGGCGATACTGAACGCTGGAATAGTGGTGGTTAAGTAGAATAAAGCGATAGGACAAGCACATATTTTGGGCTCTTATCTGGGTGAGAGGGGTCATACCCTCTCATTTTCCCCCGAATTATAGCGGAGGGGGTGAAATACTACTTCTCCCCCACATTTCCCAGCTCAGAGATGTCTTAATGGTTAGGCAAAATGAGCACGTGCACTGGTTCTCCACCCTGTGAAGGGCCACCATCTTGATGTCTAATGCAAAGAAGTAGTGCACATTTTTTTAAAAGATAAATAAATGATCATATAGAAATAAATATGATCATTATATTGTAACGTTTGCTACTAAGGCTCTGAACCTGCAGCCTGGCTGTTGTTGACAACTAGGGTAAAATCTGATAAATCAGTCATACCATGCGTTCTCTTTTAACTGTTTAACAGACAGCTTTAGGTTCACAAAAGCACAACTCGTGTAGCATTTTCACGATTCTTTGAGAACTATATTGAACTCATGCCATCAGGCAATTTCAAATGCATATTGATAAATTTGAGTAGCTCTGTTTATTAAACGTATTAACCGCTTGCTGCAGAGATCTGTGTTCACATGCCACATCACAGTACCAAATTCCAACAAGGCTATTTTAGCCTTTCCTGTTTCTGAGATAGAAGAACTTTGGTATATAGACTTTGGTAACAGTAACACACATTAGTACCCGGTGAGGGGTGTTTGGCAGCCTCCCAGCAAATGAGGAGGCTCAGAACGGGGTCTTTACCACAATGGTAAAGACCCCGCTCTGAGCCTCCTCAGAGCGAGAGGCCGCCATCTTCGTTTCCGGGATGAAGGTAAGTGCGCTCTCCCCGCGCATACCCTGGCCTCACCCCCACTACCACCTACTTTTTCCACATTTCCAACACGTCCCACCCAACTTATCTTGCACTTCTGCATCCCTCGTAAGCGCCAGGAACATTAGTGTTCCAGGCGCATTCCTGATCTGTCAATAGCCACTATGGAAAGGGAGAAGGGACTACATCTTGTTTTGTAGTTTTTATCTCAAGCTGAGAAACGACAAACACATTGTTTCTCAACCCAAGATAAAAACACTATTAGTACCCCGGAACAAACATGTCAGGTAGTAACAGCAACAAACCCCTCACAGGAGTGGCATTACCGGTCTTGCAATATACACTGGGGCTATCGTTAAGGCCTGTGCATCATTCGGACCTGTAACTGAAGCCCCTGGGGATTACCAGACCAGTAATGACCCACCTGCTTTTGGTTTATTGCTTAATTATTGCTGCATTTTAGATGGTTAAAAGTACAAGGAGGGAGACCTCTAGGGGGCGCAGGCAAGATGGATGTTACGCTCACCTGACTCCCACGGAGGCGCTGGCCTGGTTCGCGCTGCTGTGACCTCTTCTAAGGTGATGCGCAGGGTTCGGAAGACGGACTGGACCGGGCCCCCAAATCTGGCTTGTCTGGCTCGCAGAAGTATCATTCTGTAGGCGAAAATAGGGGATTAACTGTCTGCGGGGTAATGCAATCGGCCTCCCACTTTCCCCTCTCACCCTCCTCGAAACCCTTCTGTGATTCCTCGTAGCGTCTCACCTTAAGGTCTGGAAGGACGAGCTCTCCATCCTGCTTCTGATGCAGGGGCGCGTTGGTATCCAGTTACTTCAATGGATTTTCGGATTGGTGAGAACCAAACTTGCTTGGCTTCCAGGTGAGTTTTTTGATAAGAGGTTCCTCTTGTGTCCATGCATTAATGTACTAATGGTAGTGTCTTTTTCCCCATAGGGGCCGGGGTATGGAATGCCGGGGAACAGGCACCGACCCGAGATGAGAGGTGAAATCCTTGTAGAAATCAGGTAAGTCTTTAATGAGCATTTTTTGGTAATGTCTTTTCATTCGCTCATTAACGCTGATGTCTCTTTTTCCCCTTAGGGGCCGGGGTCCGGAAATGCCAGGATGCGGCGCAGACCCGAAATGAAGAGGGAATGAATCAACAGGTAAGTCTTAACATGGAGATTTAGCTTTCCTTATTCCCTTCTCTCTCTCACCTTTTGTTCTGGTCTTTTCTCCCTAGGCGCTGGGGCGTGACTGCGAATCCGGATGATCGCTGCTGAACATGGAGGCGCCCTGTAAAGGTGAGTGGAATGTGGCGCTGCAGCGATCGACGCGATGAGCTTTTAAATAAAAGTCTTCCTTTTCAGGATTGTCGGCGAGATGTCTCTGGGATGCGGATTTAGCAGGTAAGGGCTTTTCCTTCTTCTGTTCTCTTCTTCTCTCCCTTTGCAGGTGATCCAGGATGCTGGCAGGCGTGGCAGAAGTCAGGATGCAGGAGCAGACACGGTGAGCGTCCAGCTGCTAGATGCAGAACAACGCGAAGCACGTGTGGCTGTTCGGGTGGGGTTCAAATAGCCTTGGAAGAAGTTCCAGGTATGTATCCTTCCTCCAATCAGGTATGTATCCTTCCCCGACCACGCCCGGATGGTAAATTAGTCCCACAGGTAAAGTAGTTCCTTTCAGGCCTCAAGGAGGCCGGGATCCTGCAGCATGGTCTGCATCAGGTAAGTGCAATCATGCACTCCCATAATGAGCCTGGCGCCTATGGCGCCAGGACTGATGTCTTTTATGAGCCTGGCGCCATATGCGCCAGGACACTGCCCAAAGGGCCCTTATATGGGGTTGCTGGGTCCTTCCTTGGGGACTGGATGTCCGCTTTCGGGGACGCAGGGCTTGAACTGGCTCCCCGGGAGCAGGCATCATGACAATGGATGCCTGAGTGAAGTGCACCATCCCTGTGCTGGTCTAAAGTGTTATGAATGGACAATGAGTCTGTCTATCCACCTCCATTGCACTGAAGCTGAGTAGTAGGGATCCGGAGGTGCCCGCATGTTGAATCTTGATGTGGAAGTCGAGTCTGGTCCACTATTTGGCTCAGAGCTGAGAGGCTGATTCCTGCTGGCACATAGCCCTGTGGTGTGTCGGCCAAGCCGACATCTGTGTAGCTGCCCATATGCCTAGTGGTGGCAAGCTTAGAGGTGAACCTGGTGTGATCGATCTCTGGGACCCGGTACAGACGACAGGAGAGAGAAGCAGGGTGTCCTCAGGAGCACCTACAGGTGGACCGGGTGTCAATAGACGACATCAGTGGAGGTGAAGACCTGCTTCCACCCTTGCCTTGGCGGAGTAGGCCCTGGTTGTCGACGGCTGAAGATAAGGAGCAGCCAAACCTCAGGCAAGGAGAAGGGGCCAGCCTCAGACCACTGAAAGCGTACTAGGCGTCTGCAGTTGATGAGGGGACAGGGGATGTTACCGCAGCACTAGCCCCTTCGGCGCCACCCAAAGAGGAGGGACGCACATGCCTGGGAGATGGTATGTGTGGTTTCAGATCATTGCAAAACCCAATGTGACCATCCTCTGAAGCAGGCAGTAGCTGGAGCAGTGAGTGTGAAGTTGGCACAGCCCAGTGGGGAGACCCCAAGGAATTGGGAAGAGGTGGCCTGGGAAATACCTGCCTGTGTTGGAAGTTAGGAAGTTTGGAAATCTCAAGAAAGGGAGCTGAGTTAGACTTGGTAGGCTGTGCTGTTCTGTTATTTGGGCCCCTATGTAGGTGAGGCCGCACAGACGACACATAAAGAGGTATCATCAGCCCTCTCACCATGCACCGGGAACGGAGAGGGCCTGTACTAACTACACCTCAGGCAAGTGTCTGTGACTGAGACATAGAGGAGTGGGGCCGGTGTGGGGTGGGCCCCGAAGGACAGGAAGGAGTAGACCATGGTGGGATGTGGTGTGGGCTGCGAAGAACTGGAGAGGAGTCTTACACTGCACATGCTTGCAGAGAGTATCGCAGCTCACTTGAAAAAGTTCAGGAGGGGGGCCAGCAATGCAGACAACCAAGGAAAGATGGAGACTTCACTGGTAACTGTGCCGGTGGGGGAGGAAATAGCCACCAAGACAGACTTTAATACACTTCTGGCTGAAATACGCTCAATCAGCGGGTACATCCAGGCTTCACTACAGAAATCGACTGGTAGGGTAGATAAAGTGGACAAGAAAGTCCAGACATTGGAGCACAACCAGTTATCTGCCGACCTTTTGGAAATGCAAATGGAGGCCCGGATGAAGGAGTTGGCAGAGAAAGAGTATAGCATCTCACTTAAGGTGGACGACATGGAGAACCGAGAGCGAAGGAACAACATTTGCATCTTCAAGGTGAGCGTGTGAGGGACCAGCAATTAAAGGTGAAGATCATACAAAGATCCTTGTTCGAGGGAGAGGCAGGAGAGTTGAAGGACATTAACTTTGCTAGAGTCCACAGAGCTTGGGACCTCAGAGAGGACCACGCTTCATACTGGCTAAATGTCACATTTAGGATAACGTGCCCATCCTGGAAAGAACCAGAAAACACCCGGAACAAAGGGGCAAGGATGGCAATCTATAAGGAACTGTCTTACTTCACACCGGCCAGGCAAAGAGATTGCAGGGCAGTGGCCCAGTTGCTAGGCGTTCATGACATCAGGAACCGTCGGGGCTTCCCATTTTCACTCTCCTTTCAGAAAGAGGGAGAAGACCACCAAATTACTACCAAGCTGGAGGCAGAGGGAGCGCTAGCATTCCTGCAGGGGTCAGATCAACCGGCACCCCAAGACTGCCCCATCAAGGAGCAGGGACCCAGGACCACAAATAGGGCTAGGAGGAGAGAGAAGAGACCATGAGGCAGGACATTTGTGAGCCTGAACACTGTGTTGCTAATGAGCTGATGTAGATAGATAGTCATGCTGAGACATGAAGTGAAGGTAGCTTTCAAAGCTAGGTATTAATGTTGGTAAACATTAGGGCTTGTTGCCTGAGGTTTAAAGGAAGTTACATGTGATTAGGTTGGCTAGGGGAGTACTGATCTACCCAAGCGACTCAGACTTTAGGTTGGGGCATGGTGAGGGACTCGTGGGTGGAATGGGATGGGTGGTTAGGTAAGGTGAAAGGTGATCTCAGCGATTGCTGACACGTGAGCATGGGGACTTCGAATGTTAAAGGTCTCAACTCCCCCACAAAGAGTGTGTTGGTGGCAAGGGATTTCAGGAGACAACAATTTGATGTGATGATGCTACAGGAGACCCTGTTTGTGGATGGTGATGAGAGACACATTGCCCTGATAGGAAACTCCTATTTGACCTCTGGTGACATGAAGAAAGGAGGAGTGGGCATACTCTTTCACAAAGACCTCAGAATTCAGGATCCGATAGTGAGAAGAGTGATGGGTGGGAGGGTTTTGATAGTCCGGGGAATATTTGGACAGGTTCCAATGCTCGTAGCCACCTTATATGCCCCTAATCAGGGACGGCGATTATTCTGTGAGGCAGTCTTTTTGGAAATACTGGAGGGTGCACAGGGAGTGGTGATCTTGGAAAAGATTTTAATTCGTGGGCTGTCTACCAAGGAATCAAGCAGGCCAGATTGTCTCAAGACAGGCATGTACTCACAGCATTGCATGGGCTGGGGGATGAGTGGAGATAGACTAATCAGCAAAAGGGAGGATACACTTTTTTCTATCCCCTACATGGATCATACATCCAATTCATTATCTCTGTGTAGCTATTGGTATGATGGGCAGGGTACAGTTATACATAGTGAGCCCTATTGGATGGTCCGATAATGACATGGTGTTCATATAAATGGGCCTGGAAGGTCTGGGGAAGTTGGAAGGAATGGGACGGTGTAATGAAATGCTTTGGAAAGACGCAGCATTTGAAAAGACACAACGGAGGTTTATTAGAAAGTATTTTGCCCACAATGACACAGGGGAAGTGGCGATCTGTACGGGAAGCCACTTGGAGGTGGATTCTGATCAGGGAGGGTACTAGGCAAAGGAGGGAGAGGCAACTTGTAGGTGAAAAACTGCAGGCTGAAATAGTGCCTTTGCAAGAGGCCTTACATAGAGGGTTGGTAGTTTTGGGTGAAGTCAGTGCCGAACACCAAGCTAAAAGGATGGAGCTAAAAGAGCTGAGTCTTGGTGATGTGGGGCGGAAATTACAATTCCTTAAGTAGAAGTTCTACAAAAAAAAGAAAATAAGGCAGATTCCATGCTGGCAGCACGTCTTAGGGTGCAAAGGGTTGAGAGATGGGTGGACAAAATTAAAAGACCAGAAGCGGGGAATAGTACGACTCTGTGTGAGATATCTCAGAGCTTTGCAGCCTTCTACATCAGCGTCTAATACAGAAGGTGGAGATGTAGACTGTTACTCGGAGAAAATACCCCTCTCCTCCCTTGACCTACACACTCTGATCACTCGGGAGGAAGTCCGATGGGCGATAGCTCATCTGCCCTACGACAGGGCCCCTGGAGAGGATGGCTTCAGAGTAGGGTTCCATAAGAAAGATGCAGCCTTACTTAGCTTCTTCCTGCCTAAGTTGTTCAACAAGATTTTACTCACTGGCAAGGAAACCCCACATTCGGTCAGGTACTGATCTCCATAATCCCTAAGGATGGTAATGACAAGAAAAAGTGTGCGTCATACAGGCCGATTTCACTCCTCAATGTTGACTCAAAGATATTCATGAGATTGCTGGCCACCCGGCTGAAACACATTTTGCCGCTGCTTGTCCACACGGATCAGGTGTGCTTTATCCCTGGTAGGGAAGGTGTCAACATGCTTTGGAAGACCCTAAACCTCATGGGCTGGGCTAGGAGGAAAGGGGGGAATCCTTATTTTATGACTTTGGATGCAGAAAACTGGTTTGACAGGGCTCATGGGGGTTCGAATATGCAACTCTATGAAAGTATGGCTTTGGAGACGGGATTCTGAATGCAGTCAGGGTGATATATAGAAATCCCACAACGAGGGTATCAGTCGATGAGACACTATCGGATCAGTTCTGGTTGCACCGTGGGACCAGACACGGCTGCACGCTATCCCTGATGCTGTTCGCCCTGTCGCTGGAACCTCTGGCAGAAGAAATTAGACATGCCCCACAGGTGGATGGTGTACTAGTGGGAAACAGAATGTTTAAACTCGGCCTGTATGCAGATGACATCTTGAGGAACCCCGCCAGTTCAGTTCTGGCAGTGCTGCAACTCATAGTAGGATATGGCTCTTACTCTGGTTTTAAGGTCAACAGTGGGAAGTCCATCTTCTTCCCTATTGGGATGGAATCTGAAAGAGATGGTCGAGCCCTGAGTACTCTGGGCCTAGAACTCTGGCACCTTGGGATAAATGTCAAGGGTTTGCTCGATGACCTGTTGATGCAAATTACCCCTCCCCCCTCTCCTTGCAACCCTATACCAGGATATGGATAGGTGGAGTAAGCTGACTGTTTCATGGATGGGGAAACTTAATGCCCTAAAGATGGTCATCCTCCCTAGGCTGTTATATGCTTTTTATATGCTCCCAATGAATGTTCCTAGGCAAATGTTGGATGAAATGAAGAGACGCTGAACTTCCTGTGGCAGGGCAAGAAGAGGTGGATAGCATACCGCATGCTGACACTGCCTAAGTACATGGGTGGGGTTGGATTTCCTGATTTGGAAAGGTACTACAGGGTGAGCCAACTGAGGGTGGTCGTCCCAACCTTCAAATAGACTCCCAGAAACAATGGGTACTCCTTGAAAACTACTTGTTGCACCCCGTCACAGTGGGTGAATAGTTGTGGTCCTCTGTGGAACAGATCCCGATGAGAATTAGGGAATGTAGTGTCCTATCTGTCCTTTGGGATATCTAGAGGCCAGGAACAGGCATGAAAGGGGTTACCATGTGGCCCTTCTCTTTGAGTCATCTATGGGGTCCCCGGTGAGGGAAGAGATTCTGGAACCATTTAGATTCCAGTCATGGTACGAGGCAGGTTTAGAAAGGGTTGGTCAGATGTGGAGCAAAGGAAAATTCATTCCTATACAGAATCTGGAGTAGGCGCTGGGAATTGCCAACCTCTCTGACTTTATGTACATTCAACTACAAGGTATCCTGACTGGGGAAAAGTGGAAAGAGAAGGTGTTGGGAGACCTATTCACCATGGAATCAGTGCTTAATAGAAACATGGGAAGTAAAGGTCTAATATCACCACTGTACAGAGCACTGAGGGAAGCCAGAGGGGCGAACACAGGGGATCTAAGGCGTAAGTGGGAAAGAGATGTGGACAGGGATATAGACAACAAACAGTGGGGTATGGTGTGTAGGACAGTGCACAAAACAGTAGTCTCTTGCCAATTTAAGCTGCATGGCATAAAGCTTCTACATAGATGGCATTATGACCCGGTCAAGTTGTCCAAGATGTTTCCGGGGGTGGATCCTCTGTGCTGGCGGGGGTGCAGTCAAAGGTCCTCTTATTGGCATATGTGGTGGTTGTACACAGTAGTGCAAACATAGTGGATGGAGGTTCTAGGCTGGATATAGGGGGTGGAGGCGTTTGCTCTGCCTCTGGACCCCATGCTGGTGTTATTCGGATTATCAGAGGAAGAGGAGAAATGGAGGGCCCTTCAGCATATGCCATATTTCTTACTATTAGCAACTGCAGCATGTTTGGTAATTGGGTGGAAACAGGATAGGCTCCCCACACAGAAGGAATGGGTCAACAAAGCAAAGGACATATATGTGATAGAAATCATAACAGCCTCCTTGCATGATAGGCTACAATCTAGGGAAAGGGAAAGGCTCACCTTTTGCGACAGTCCAACAGAAATGGTCTGTAGGAGCTGTGATGGGCCTGTGGGTGTACAGACGGTCTTGGAGGAATGGGATGATGAACAGGGATTTTCTGTCAGATTTGTTGGACAATGGGACTTAAATGGACATATCGTTCCCCGAAAGCCAGATGGTCCATCAAGAGTTCTCCCCAAACCTGCCAGAGGAGAGAGGGGATGGTGCAGGGAGTGAGTTGGGTTACTTTGTTAAGTTTACTCAGCAGAACAATGTGGTATTGTTGTTCATATATTTGTGCTTGAAAAACATTTCTGAATATAAAGAATTTAAAAAAGAAGTACAATGAGAGCAGCAGCGACAGGGGCATTCGTTGAGGTGTGGAAGACCTGTTATTTAGGAGGCATACATTGTCACTGTGTGTGTCCTTCATACATGTCGCCAAAACACTTAGGGCACATTATCCATACTATAGGGTGAGGGTGGGTGAATGGTATGTTGATAGGGTCTGCAGGTATTGCTGAATTTCTGACAGTCTTTGTAAGTATTCAGAGGACCAGGCAGCAGGGTCTACCATTGTGTTTGTTATTTTCTATCTTGTGTTATTTATTAGCAGATGTGAATACTGTAACATGTCCTTGGTGCTCACATAAACAGATTATTGGTTTACATCTATGTGCACCCCTTCTGAAGAAAGTTTGAATCACATTTTAAGAGATACAATGTCGTCCGTATACTCATGACAAAAGAAGCTATTTAAAAAGAATGTGTACTACCATTGTAAACTGTATCGTTTGAATATTTTACAAAAGTTAATTTCTAGAAGGATGGCAGTGTGCAAAGGACTGGGAACCTATATAGACATCCTTAACTCAAGACCACCACACCCTTGTCTAAAGCTCTGTGGCTCTAAGAGATGCCAGACAAATTGTATCCACGTTACCAAATCATGGGGCTGACCCAATGACTATATATGTTATGGCTACACACTTTAATGTTAGGAGAGTGTTAGGAGAGTGTTGTGAAAAATTAAATGAGCAAGAAGCCCAGTGTATATTTTGTACTTAGTTATTCATGTATAAAAACGTTTCCCCTCCGCAGAAACTTTTCAGACAAATTGAAAGATCTGCGGTCATTCTTATGATGTCAAAATGTTCTTTGATGTTCTTCAAAGCAGACAGGAACCCTCATTTGGGCCTCATATCACCGTCTTCTTTCGCACAAGGGTATGCTGAAAGAGCACAATTTGTTTTGATACTGGATGCTCCATTTTTCATTATTTTTATATGTATATATATATATTTTATTTTTATATATCCTTGTCTGATTACTTTTTAGCCTAGTCATCTTCGTCTATCGTGACTTGAGGGAGCACCCAATGCTGATATTGATCCACGCACTCTGTAATATAATTCTTAAATGCTATGTGCTGAGATCCCTTGCAAGTTAGATTTCTTCGGGTAGGTTTTTCACATATAGTTCTCATTTAGAGATTGAAACCTATCTAGGCTTTGTCCTAGATTAGGAGATTCATGTACACTATTTATATGTTCAATAGAGGTTCCAGAGCTCATCTATGCACCTATGTACTATTACTTTTCTAGGTTGGGCATCATCCTTGGCTCATTTGATTTCCCTTCAACAGGACTGAATTTCGAAGTTAACATCTGCCACTTTTGGTACACTAAGATATACACGGAATAACTTCCAACTCACGTGACATTCTTTTCACCCTATCCCTATAGGTATGTAGCAATCTTTTGCTCTTTGACTTTTCTTGCCCTGTTAAGAATCTTTTAATGAATGTATCCTCTCTAAAATATCCCCACATGTCTTATCTACAATTCAGTGCCAGCACGAGGGATTTATTGTGTAGTATCAGTTAACCTGTGACAAACATGTGCATACTGTGGGATTACCATATACAAATGCTATTTTACCATGCCTTGCATATCTTGTGTACTAGAAAACAAGAGCCATCTTCAGGATGAACACTCATAAATATTAGACTGCTATTGTCATGATCTCTGCTTCCAAAAGGTCAGGGTTTTCCCAACTCCCTTGGAAGCAGATCCATAACCCAGGTTCCGAGTGCCAACCAGTCCCAATTGGGACCTTTTGGACCCAGTCCTGGCGCCAGTGGCACCAGGCTCATAAATATGCCCAGTCCCAGCGCTGGAAGCGCCGGGCTCATAATGCTTGGGTGGACTTACCTGCAGCAGACCATGCTGCTTACTTGCCTGCCAGTTGAGCCTCTGATCCTCTTCTGTTTGGAACTACTTTTCCTGTTGGGTGGGGCAGGAGCCACTCCCTAGGTTCAGAACACTGGAACTCTTCTGGAAAGCAGGAACTCTTTTCTTACCTAGGCGTGGCTGTGGAAGGAGACACCTAAGCACTACAGGAGGCTATTTAAACCACACCCGATGGATGAATCTTGCTTTGCGTTATTCTGCATCCTCTGCAGCAGAACGCTCATCGTGTCTTCTGCATCTGATCCTGGGCCTAAGGAAAAAGGATTACCATCCTGAATCCAGTCTTCAGCAACACCTATAAAGAAAAGAAAGAACAGGTTAGCATTACGGTCTTCAGTGACAGCGCTTCACTTCCCTGGTCCATCGGCTGTCACCAACGCCTCGCGCTGCATTCCGGCATCTGATAGACAAAGGCTTACCTACTCTTCGTGCGCTCCGGAGGTCTTCGCACTGCATTCCGGCATCTGAAAGACAAAAGCTTACCAACTCTTCGCACGCTCCGGAGGCCTTCGGCGCTGCATCCCGCATCTGAAAGACAAAACAAGGTGCGTTTAAAGACATTGGGGAACTTTAATACTCACGTGCCATTACTCCTTTCCACATCTAACCCAGTGGGTATTCCGGCACCCTGCAGCCGCTCCGAACTTGTACCTGCAAAATAAAAAGACAGTTAGAGCGCATCGTGAAGCAGGCAACAAGCGCTTACTTACGTGCTTCCAGGCGCTTCTATTCATCACACGGGCTCCATCTTCAACTCACTTCAGCTCGTCATCCGCCATCGCCGGAACCCTGCAAAACAAGAGACATCATTACTAAAGACTTTCAAAGACATTAGAATTACTCGAAATTTACCGTTCGTGCAGTAAACGACGGACAGCAGTCCTCTGAAGTCAAGAGGCCTGCTCCCCTTATCCAGTGAAGAAACTGGTTACAGCACCCTGCCCCGAGGCAGATGGAGAGCACGGCGTTCACTTACCTAAGACATCTTACCCTTCGAGTCAGACATACAGTGCACAGAAGTCCAGCCCAAAGAGCCAGCCGTGTGTTACACATCACCTTTGAAGATACGGTATACGCCCAGTCAAGACCGGCGCCTCTACGGGAATCAGGTGAGCGTTACAGAACGCAAAGCCTACCGCAAAACTCCCGTCCAGGCGCTATGGACACCTCAGATACCGACCAGCTAGCCCAGTTACTTGGGGAACTAAGGGCAGAAGTGCATGCAGCCCGTCAGGAAACGAACGCTCTAAGAAGGGAACTGATTATTTCCAAGGAGCGAACAGATGATCTCGCTAGACAATTGCTACAGTCACAAGCCGGACAGACCCCGTTACCCGCATCTGGGGGAACTCTTCCTTCTACATCCTCTATGAATCCAGTGCAGATCAACCTACCTGGGAATGTACCTCTGGCTCCGCCCGAACGATTTTCTGGTGACCCAAAGAGGTTTGCAGTATTTATCAATCAGTGCCGGTTGCATTTCTTATGCCGGCCAGCAGCCTTTCCAACTGATCAAGCTAAAGTAGCTTTCGTGCTTTCGTACCTTAGTGGCAATGCGGCAGACTGGTCGATCCCTCTAGTAAATCAAGATGATCCGGTCCTCCATGATTTTCAAGCTTTTCAGCTCAGTATGGAAAAACTGTTCGCAAGACATTCACAGGGGCAGGCCTTGGACAATGAGCTTCTTTCGTTGCGACAAGGTAATCAAGACCTTTTGGCTTATATTGCGTCTTTCAACAGACTGATAGTGGAAACTCAATGGCCTGAGGACAAAAGGATTACGCTGTTTCATAGAGGTCTACGTGGAGAGCTCAAAGATGTGTTAGCCCAAGTAGTGAATCCCCCACAAGATTGTTTAGACTATATAGACTTAGTCGTTCAAATAGATCACAGACTGCAGAACAGGAAGGCCGATCGTTCCAAGTTTGATGCTCGAGTATTTTCCAAACCGCCAACTCCTTCCAAAGGAGTAGACTCCGGGGAACCCATGCAAATAGGGGGCCTGAAAGGTCTTCTAACACAAAAGGAGCGGGAAAGGAGAAAACAGTTGCAATTATGCCTCTACTGCGGAAACTCAGGGCACTTTCTTAGAGACTGTCCGGTGAAACCTGCCAAGAAGGCAGTAGGAGCTGCAGTTACAAAAGTTACAAACTCTGAGCAGGGAAACGACCTCGCCCGACAAGAATAGAGGTCCTCTTGCCGAGCGTGAAAACCAGTTCCGTGACCTCGCATTTCGTGATGCCTATGGTCCTCATTAGCCCTGATAATCCGGATCGATTACATGCAATTGAAGCTTACGTCGACAGCGGTGCCATCGGCAATTATGTGGATCATGAAATGGTTTTGAGGATGAATCTAACTCTTTGTCCCAAGGCTGTAAAGGACGTCATTACTACGGTGGATGGAACGGAGATAGCCTCCGGACCAGTAACGCATACCACTCAAGAAGTGACGCTAGTAAGTCAAGATGGACACCATGAGAAGATCGTGTTCGATGTAATCAAGGCTCCTCAGTTTCAGATTATTCTAGGAATACCTTGGTTAGAGAAACACAATCCTCTGATCGATTGGCGAGCAAGAACGGTCCAGTTTCCAGAATGTGTCTCTACTTGTCACCCTCCACCTGGAGTTGCACTGGCAGCAATTTCTTCAGAGACTCCCCAGTTACCTCCCGAATACCTAGAATACCAAGATGTTTTCCGGAAGGATCAGGCTAACTCTCTACCTCCTCATAGGTCTTATGACTGCCAGATAGACCTGATACCTGGATCTACTCCTCCTTGTAGTAGAATTTATGCCCTCACCGAGCCTGAGAACCTTCACCTTCGACAATACCTGGATCAATACCTGGCAAATGGGTTTATTCGTCCTTCCAAGTCCCCTGCTTCTTCAGCTTTGTTCTTCGTTCCAAAAAAGGAAGGAGACCTTAGAACTTGTATAGATTATCGCTCCCTGAACCAGATCACTGTCAAGAATAGATATCCGTTACCTTTGATCCCTGAACTCCTGGACCAAGTCAGAAAAGCATGCATATATACAAAGCTGGATCTTAGAGGAGCCTACCACTTGGTACGAGTAAAAGAGGGCGATGAATGGAAGACGGTCTTCCGCACCAAATATGGGCTATTTGAATATCAGGTCATGCCCTTCGGACTTTGCAATGCCCCGGCCGCCTTTCAATATTTTATGAACGATGTCCTCAGAGAGCTCATAGATGTGTGTGTTGTTGTTTACATTGACGACATCCTCGTTTATTCTTCATCGGAATCTGAACATCGGAAACACGTGAAAATGGTCCTCGAAAGATTGCGTCAACACAAACTTTTCGCTAAGTTGGAAAAATGTGTTTTCAACGTGACTGAAGTTGAATTCTTGGGATTCATATTATCACCTAGCGGAGTGCGTATGGATTCAAAGAAGGTCGATGCAGTTCTCAAATGGCCATCACCATCCTCCGTAAAAGGTGTGCAAAGCATGTTAGGCTTCGCTAACTTTTACCGCAGGTTTATCCCCGAATTTTCTCGAATAGTCCAGCCCATCACTGCCTTGTTAAAGAAAAACAAACGTTTTGAATGGTCTACCGAGGCGGAACAAGCTTTCCAGGATTTGAAGACTAAATTTATCTCTGCACCAATCTTAAAACACCCTCGCCCCGAACTCCCCTACATCGTGGAAACTGATGCTTCAAGCCTTGCCATGGGGGCAGTTCTATCACAAAAGGACCCGGTAACCAATCAGTTGCATCCCGTGGCATTTTGGTCCCGCAAATTCTCGCCTCCTGAAATCAATTACACGATTACTGACAAGGAACTTCTGGCTATCAAGTCTGCCTTTAAGGCTTGGCGGCATTATCTGCTGGGGGCCCGACACACCGTTACTGTGATTACGGATCACCGAAACCTGCAATATTTGAAAACCGCAAAAGCCCAATCCTCTAGACAACTCCGTTGGGCATTATTCTTTGCCGAGTTTGACTTCATAATTACCTATCGACCTGGTACAAAAAACGGTAAAGCTGATGCCCTTTCTCGGATGGGAGTGGAAGAACACTTGATCAACCCTAAACCTGTACCAATCATTCCCGAACAAAGAATTCTGGGTGTAATCACCACACAATCCATAGAGGAAGTTAAGGATAAAGCCAGGCAACTTGTAACTCCAGCAGACATACAGAATTGGCATCTGCAGGGAAAGGACTTTGCAGTAAAGGACAACTTATTGTATTTCCAAGAACGATTATACCTGCCCAGCACAGATTTACAGAAAAAAGTAATCTCTTGTTATCACGATTCTTTAATGGAAGGACATCCCGGTATGGCCAAGACCTCAGAAAAGATCAAGCGCTACTTCTGGTGGCCGTCTTGGAAAAAAGATATCAGAGACTTTATAATGTCCTGTGGAGTATGCGCCCAAAACAAGAGTCAAAAGGAAAGACCAGCAGGTCTCTTACGCCCTATTGACATCCCACCTCGCCCTTGGCATACGCTTTCTATGGACTTTATCACCGATCTACCTCCATGCTCCGGATACAATACGATTCTAGTAATCGTGGACTTATTCTCCAAGATGGCGCATTTCATTCCGCTCAAAGGCTTGCCAACAGCAGCAACTCTGGCCCGAGAATTTCTCGAAAACATCGTCCAACTGCACGGTTTTCCTTCGGTTCTAATTTCGGATCGAGGTAGTCAATTTATTTCTCATTTTTGGCGAAGTTGCTGTCGGTCGGCTCAAATTGATGTGAGACTATCGACCAGTCACCACCCTCAGACCGACGGACAAACCGAGAGGACCAATCAAACTCTGGAACAGTATTTACGCTGCATGCTGCAACAAACTGAAAAAACTTGGAAAGACATCCTTTGGATAGCCGAATATGCCTACAATAACTCTGTCCATTCGGGAACTGGGAAAACCCCGTTTTTTCTTTTATACGGCAGTCACCCTCGAACCTCGGAGTTGGATCCCCTCCAAGATCTTGAAACACCAGCAGTAGACTACCTGCATTCTACAATCACCCAAGCCTTTAAGGAAGCTGTTTCTCACCTTCAAAGGGCTAAAGAACAATACAAGAAAGGAGCAGATCAACATCGGAAGGAAGCCCCTCAATATCAAGTAGGGGATCAAATCTGGTTATCCACCAAATATCTACCTCTAAAAGGGCCACGCACATTCAACCCAAGATACCTTGGTCCCTATTCCATCACTACCATAGTAAACCCAGTAGCGGTCAAGTTGGACTTGCCCCCGCACATGAAGATACATCCGGTCTTCCACGTCTCTCTATTAAAACCCGTGCAACCTCAAACCCGACTAACTAAATCTCCAAAACCCATCCTAGTTGATGGAGAACTCGAGTTTGAAGTCAAAAGCATTCTGGACTCCAAGATCTCCAAATCTAAACTATTTTACCTAATTGACTGGAAAGGCTACGGCCCTCAAGAGAGATCCTGGGAACCTGCTGAATATGTCCACGCTCCTCGCCTAATCAAAAGATTTCACCGAACATTTCCTGACAAGCCAAAACCCCCGGAGAAGCCCGGTTTGGGAGGGGCCTTGAGGGGGGTACTGTCATGATCTCTGCTTCCAAAAGGTCAGGGTTTTCCCAACTCCCTTGGAAGCAGATCCATAACCCAGGTTCCGAGTGCCAACCAGTCCCAATTGGGACCTTTTGGACCCAGTCCTGGCGCCAGTGGCACCAGGCTCATAAATATGCCCAGTCCCAGCGCTGGAAGCGCCGGGCTCATAATGCTTGGGTGGACTTACCTGCAGCAGACCATGCTGCTTACTTGCCTGCCAGTTGAGCCTCTGATCCTCTTCTGTTTGGAACTACTTTTCCTGTTGGGTGGGGCAGGAGCCACTCCCTAGGTTCATAACACTGGAACTCTTCTGGAAAGCAGGAACTCTTTTCTTACCTAGGCGTGGCTGTGGAAGGAGACACCTAAGCACTACAGGAGGCTATTTAAACCACACCCGATGGATGAATCTTGCTTTGCGTTATTCTGCATCCTCTGCAGCAGAACGCTCATCGTGTCTTCTGCATCTGATCCTGGGCCTAAGGAAAAAGGCTTACCATCCTGAATCCAGTCTTCAGCAACACCTATAAAGACAAGAAAGAACAGGTTAGCATTACGGTCTTCAGTGACAGCGCTTCACTTCCCTGGTCCATCGGCTGTCACCAACGCCTCGCGCTGCATTCCGGCATCTGAAAGACAAAGGCTTACCTACTCTTCGTGCGCTCCGGAGGTCTTCGCACTGCATTCCGGCATCTGAAAGACAAAAGCTTACCAACTCTTCGCACGCTCCGGAGGCCTTCGGCGCTGCATCCCGCATCTGAAAGACAAAACAAGGTGCGTTTAAAGACATTGGGGAACTTTAATACTCACGTGCCATTACTCCTTTCCACATCTAACCCAGTGGGTATTCCGGCACCCTGCAGCCGCTCCGAACTTGTACCTGCAAAATAAAAAGACAGTTAGAGCGCATCGTGAAGCAGGCAACAAGCGCTTACTTACGTGCTTCCAGGCACTTCTATTCATCACACGGGCTCCATCTTCAACTCACTTCAGCCCGTCATCCGCCATCGCCGGAACCCTGCAAAACAAGAGACATCATTACTAAAGACTTTTAAAGACATTAGAATTACTTGAAATTTACCGTTCGTGCAGTAAACGACGGACAGCAGTCCTCTGAAGTCAAGAGGCCTGCTCCCCTTATCCAGTGAAGAAACTGGTTACAGCACCCTGCCCCGAGGCAGATGGAGAGCACGGCGTTCACTAACCTAAAACATCTTACCCTTCGAGTCAGACATACAGTGCACAGAAGTCCAGCCCAAAGAGCCAGCCGTGTGTTACACATCACCTTTGAAGATACGGTATACACCCAGTCAAGACCGGCGCCTCTACGGGAATCAGGTGAGCGTTACAGAACGCAAAGCCTACCGCAAAACTCCCGTCCAGGCGCTATGGAAACCTCGGATACCGACCAGCTAGCCCAGTTACTTGGGGAACTAAGGGCAGAAGTGCATGCAGCCCGTCAGGAAACGAACGCTCTAAGAAGGGAACTGATTATTTCCAAGGAGCGAACAGATGATCTCGCTAGACAATTGCTACAGTCACAAGCCGGACAGACCCCGTTACCCGCATCTGGGGGAACTCTTCCTTCTACATCCTCTATGAATCCAGTGCAGATCAACCTACCTGGGAATGTACCTCTGGCTCCGCCCGAACGATTTTCTGGTCACCCAAAGAGGTTTGCAGTATTTATCAATCAGTGCCGGTTGCATTTCTTATGCCGGCCAGCAGCCTTTCCAACTGATCAAGCTAAAGTAGCTTTCGTGCTTTCGTACCTTAGTGGCAATGCGGCAGACTGGTCGATCCCTCTAGTAAATCAAGATGATCCGGTCCTCCATGATTTTCAAGCTTTTCAGCTCAGTATGGAAAAACTGTTCGCAAGACATTCACAGGGGCAGGCCTTGGACAATGAGCTTCTTTCGTTGCGACAAGGTAATCAAGACCTTTTGGCTTATATTGCGTCTTTCAACAGACTGATAGTGGAAACTCAATGGCCTGAGGACAAAAGGATTACGCTGTTTCATAGAGGTCTACGTGGAGAGCTCAAAGATGTGTTAGCCCAAGTAGTGAATCCCCCACAAGATTGTTCAGACTATATAGACTTAGTCGTTCAAATAGATCACAGACTGCAGAACAGGAAGGCCGATCGTTCCAAGTTTGATGCTCGAGTATTTTCCAAACCGCCAACTCCTTCCAAAGGAGTAGACTCCGGGGAACCCATGCAAATAGGGGGCCTGAAAGGTCTTCTAACACAAAAGGAGCGGGAAAGGAGAAAACAGTTGCAATTATGCCTCTACTGCGGAAACTCAGGGCACTTTCTTAGAGACTGTCCGGTGAAACCTGCCAAGAAGGCAGTAGGAGCTGCAGTTACAAAAGTTACATACTCTGAGCAGGGAAACGACCTCGCCCGACAAGAATAGAGGTCCTCTTGCCGAGCGTGAAAACCAGTTCCGTGACCTCGCATTTCGTGATGCCTATGGTCCTCATTAGCCCTGATAATCCGGACCGATTACATGCAATTGAAGCTTACGTCGACAGCGGTGCCATCGGCAATTATGTGGATCATGAAATGGTTTTGAGGATGAATCTAACTCTTTGTCCCAAGGCTGTAAAGGACGTCATTACTACGGTGGATGGAACGGAGATAGCCTCCGGACCAGTAACGCATACCACTCAAGAAGTGACGCTAGTAAGTCAAGATGGACACCATGAGAAGATCGTGTTCGATGTAATCAAGGCTCCTCAGTTTCAGATTATTCTAGGAATACCTTGGTTAGAGAAACACAATCCTCTGCTCGATTGGCGAGCAAGAACGGTCCAGTTTCCAGAATGTGTCTCTACTTGTCACCCTCCACCTGGAGTTGCACTGGCAGCAATTTCTTCAGAGACTCCCCAGTTACCTCCCGAATACCTAGAATACCAAGATGTTTTCCGGAAGGATCAGGCTAACTCTCTACCTCCTCATAGGTCTTATGACTGCCAGATAGACCTGATACCTGGATCTACTCCTCCTTGTAGTAGAATTTATGCCCTCACCGAGCCTGAGAACCTTCACCTTCGACAATACCTGGATCAATACCTGGCAAATGGGTTTATTCGTCCTTCCAAGTCCCCTGCTTCTTCAGCTTTGTTCTTCGTTCCAAAAAAGGAAGGAGACCTTAGAACTTGTATAGATTATCGCTCCCTGAACCAGATCACTGTCAAGAATAGATATCCGTTACCTTTGATCCCTGAACTCCTGGACCAAGTCAGAAAAGCATGAATATATACAAAGCTGGATCTTAGAGGAGCCTACCACTTGGTACGAGTAAAAGAGGGCGATGAATGGAAGACGGCCTTTCGCACCAAATATGGGCTATTTGAATATCAGGTCATGCCCTTCGGACTTTGCAATGCCCCGGCCGCCTTTCAATATTTTATGAACGATGTCCTCAGAGAGCTCATAGATGTGTGTGTTGTTGTTTACATTGACGACATCCTCGTTTATTCTTCATCGGAATCTGAACATCGGAAACACGTGAAAATGGTCCTCGAAAGATTGCGTCAACACAAACTTTTCGCTAAGTTGGAAAAATGTGTTTTCAACGTGACTGAAGTTGAATTCTTGGGATTCATATTATCACCTAGCGGAGTGCGTATGGATTCAAAGAAGGTCGATGCAGTTCTCAAATGGCCATCACCATCCTCCGTAAAAGGTGTGCAAAGCATGTTAGGCTTCGCTAACTTTTACCGCAGGTTTATCCCCGAATTTTCTCGAATAGTCCAGCCCATCACTGCCTTGTTAAAGAAAAACAAACGTTTTGAATGGTCTACCGAGGCGGAACAAGCTTTCCAGGATTTGAAGACTAAATTTATCTCTGCACCAATCTTAAAACACCCTCGCCCCGAACTCCCCTACATCGTGGAAACTGATGCTTCAAGCCTTGCCATAGGGGCAGTTCTATCACAAAAGGACCCGGTAACCAATCAGTTGCATCCCGTGGCATTTTGGTCCCGCAAATTCTCGCCTCCTGAAATCAATTACACGATTACTGACAAGGAACTTCTGGCTATCAAGTCTGCCTTTAAGGCTTGGCGGCATTATCTGCTGGGGGCCCGACACACCGTTACTGTGATTACGGATCACCGAAACCTGCAATATTTGAAAACCGCAAAAGCCCAATCCTCTAGACAACTCCGTTGGGCATTATTCTTTGCCGAGTTTGACTTCATAATTACCTATCGACCTGGTACAAAAAACGGTAAAGCTGATGTCCTTTCTCGGATGGGAGTGGAAGAACACTTGATCAACCCTAAACCTGTACCAATCATTCCCGAACAAAGAATTCTGGGTGTAATCGCCACACAATCCATAGAGGAAGTTAAGGATAAAGCCAGGCAACTTGTAACTCCAGCAGACATACAGAATTGGCATCTGCAGGGAAAGGACTTTGCAGTAAAGGACAACTTATTGTATTTCCAAGAACGATTATACCTGCCCAGCACAGATTTACAGAAAAAAGTAATCTCTTGTTATCACGATTCTTTAATGGAAGGACATCCCGGTATGGCCAAGACCTCAGAAAAGATCAAGCGCTACTTCTGGTGGCCGTCTTGGAAAAAAGATATCAGAGACTTTATAATGTCCTGTGGAGTATGCGCCCAAAACAAGAGTCAAAAGGAAAGACCAGCAGGTCTCTTACGCCCTATTGACATCCCACCTCGCCCTTGGCATACGCTTTCTATGGACTTTATCACCGATCTACCTCCATGCTCCGGATACAATACGATTCTAGTAATCGTGGACTTATTCTCCAAGATGGCGCATTTCATTCCGCTCAAAGGCTTGCCAACAGCAGCAACTCTGGCCCGAGAATTTCTCGAAAACATCGTCCAACTGCACGGTTTTCCTTCGGTTCTAATTTCGGATCGAGGTAGTCAATTTATTTCTCATTTTTGGCGAAGTTGCTGTCGGTCGGCTCAAATTGATGTGAGACTATCGACCAGTCACCACCCTCAGACCGACGGACAAACCGAGAGGACCAATCAAACTCTGGAACAGTATTTACGCTGCATGCTGCAACAAACTGAAAAAACTTGGAAAGACATCCTTTGGATAGCCGAATATGCCTACAATAACTCTGTCCATTCGGGAACTGGGAAAACCCTGTTTTTTCTTTTATACGGCAGTCACCCTCGAACCTCGGAGTTGGATCCCCTCCAAGATCTTGAAACACCAGCAGTAGACTACCTGCATTCTACAATCACCCAAGCCTTTAAGCAAGCTGTTTCTCACCTTCAAAGGGCTAAAGAACAATACAAGAAAGGAGCAGATCAACATCGGAAGGAAGCCCCTCAATATCAAGTAGGGGATCAAATCTGGTTATCCACCAAATATCTACCTCTAAAAGGGCCACGCACATTCAACCCAAGATACCTTGGTCCCTATTCCATCACTACCATAGTAAACCCAGTAGCGGTCAAGTTGGACTTGCCCCTGCACATGAAGATACATCCGGTCTTCCACGTCTCTCTATTAAAACCCGTGCAACCTCACACCCGACTAACTAAATCCCCAAAACCCATCCTAGTTGATGGAGAACTCGAGTTTGAAGTCAAAAGCATTCTGGACTCCAAGATCTCCAAATCTAAACTATTTTACCTAATTGACTGGAAAGGCTACGGCCCTCAAGAGAGATCCTGGGAACCTGCTGAATATGTCCACGCTCCTCGCCTAATCAAAAGATTTCACCGAACATTTCCTGACAAGCCAAAACCCCCGGAGAAGCCCGGTTTGGGAGGGGCCTTGAGGGGGGTACTGTCATGATCTCTGCTTCATAAAGGTCAGGGTTTTCCCAACTCCCTTGGAAGCAGATCCATAACCCAGGTTCCGAGTGCCAACCAGTCCCAATTGGGACCTTTTGGACCCAGTCCTGGCGCCAGTGGCACCAGGCTCATAAATATGCCCAGTCCCAGCGCTGGAAGCGCCGGGCTCATAATGCTTGGGTGGACTTACCTGCAGCAGACCATGCTGCTTACTTGCCTGCCAGTTGAGCCTCTGATCCTCTTCTGTTTGGAACTACTTTTCCTGTTGGGTGGGGCAGGAGCCACTCCCTAGGTTCAGAACACTGGAACTCTTCTGGAAAGCAGGAACTCTTTTCTTACCTAGGCGTGGCTGTGGAAGGAGACACCTAAGCACTACAGGAGGCTATTTAAACCACACCCGATGGATGAATCTTGCTTTGCGTTATTCTGCATCCTCTGCAGCAGAACGCTCATCGTGTCTTCTGCATCTGATCCTGGGCCTAAGGAAAAAGGCTTACCATCCTGAATCCAGTCTTCAGCAACACCTATAAAGACAAGAAAGAACAGGTTAGCATTACGGTCTTCAGTGACAGCGCTTCACTTCCCTGGTCCATCGGCTGTCACCAACGCCTCGCGCTGCATTCCGGCATCTGAAAGACAAAGGCTTACCTACTCTTCGTGCGCTCCGGAGGTCTTCGCACTGCATTCCGGCATCTGAAAGACAAAAGCTTACCAACTCTTCGCACGCTCCGGAGGCCTTCGGCGCTGCATCCCGCATCTGAAAGACAAAACAAGGTGCGTTTAAAGACATTGGGGAACTTTAATACTCACGTGCCATTACTCCTTTCCACATCTAACCCAGTGGGTATTCCGGCACCCTGCAGCCGCTCCGAACTTGTACCTGCAAAATAAAAAGACAGTTAGAGCGCATCGTGAAGCAGGCAACAAGCGCTTACTAACGTGCTTCCAGGCGCTTCTATTCATCACACGGGCTCCATCTTCAACTCACTTCAGCCCGTCATCCGCCATCGCCGGAACCCTGCAAAACAAGAGACATCATTACTAAAGACTTTTAAAGACATTAGAATTACTCGAAATTTACCGTTCGTGCAGTAAACGACGGACAGCAGTCCTCTGAAGTCAAGAGGCCTGCTCCCCTTATCCAGTGAAGAAACTGGTTACAGCACCCTGCCCCGAGGCAGATGGAGAGCACGGCGTTCACTTACCTAAGACATCTTACCCTTCGAGTCAGACATACAGTGCACAGAAGTCCAGCCCAAAGAGCCAGCCGTGTGTTACACATCACCTTTGAAGATACGGTATACACCCAGTCAAGACCGGCGCCTCTACGGGAATCAGGTGAGCGTTACAGAACGCAAAGCCTACCGCAAAACTCCCGTCCAGGCGCTATGGAAACCTCGGATACCGACCAGCTAGCCCAGTTACTTGGGGAACTAAGGGCAGAAGTGCATGCAGCCCGTCAGGAAACGAACGCTCTAAGAAGGGAACTGATTATTTCCAAGGAGCGAACAGATGATCTCGCTAGACAATTGCTACAGTCACAAGCCTGACAGACCCCGTTACCCGCATCTGGGGGAACTCTTCCTTCTACATCCTCTATGAATCCAGTGCAGATCAACCTACCTGGGAATGTACCTCTGGCTCCGCCCGAACGATTTTCTGGTCACCCAAAGAGGTTTGCAGTATTTATCAATCAGTGCCGGTTGCATTTCTTATGCCGGCCAGCAGCCTTTCCAACTGATCAAGCTAAAGTAGCTTTCGTGCTTTCGTACCTTAGTGGCAATGCGGCAGACTGGTCGATCCCTCTAGTAAATCAAGATGATCCGGTCCTCCATGATTTTCAAGCTTTTCAGCTCAGTATGGAAAAACTGTTCGCAAGACATTCACAGGGGCAGGCCTTGGACAATGAGCTTCTTTCGTTGCGACAAGGTAATCAAGACCTTTTGGCTTATATTGCGTCTTTCAACAGACTGATAGTGGAAACTCAATGGCCTGAGGACAAAAGGATTACGCTGTTTCATAGAGGTCTACGTGGAGAGCTCAAAGATGTGTTAGCCCAAGTAGTGAATCCCCCACAAGATTGTTCAGACTATATAGACTTAGTCGTTCAAATAGATCACAGACTGCAGAACAGGAAGGCCGATCGTTCCAAGTTTGATGCTCGAGTATTTTCCAAACCGCCAACTCCTTCCAAAGGAGTAGACTCCGGGGAACCCATGCAAATAGGGGGCCTGAAAGGTCTTCTAACACAAAAGGAGCGGGAAAGGAGAAAACAGTTGCAATTATGCCTCTACTGCGGAAACTCAGGGCACTTTCTTAGAGACTGTCCGGTGAAACCTGCCAAGAAGGCAGTAGGAGCTGCAGTTACAAAAGTTACAAACTCTGAGCAGGGAAACGACCTCGCCCGACAAGAATAGAGGTCCTCTTGCCGAGCGTGAAAACCAGTTCCGTGACCTCGCATTTCGTGATGCCTATGGTCCTCATTAGCCCTGATAATCCGGACCGATTACATGCAATTGAAGCTTACGTCGACAGCGGTGCCATCGGCAATTATGTGGATCATGAAATGGTTTTGAGGATGAATCTAACTCTTTGTCCCAAGGCTGTAAAGGACGTCATTACTACGGTGGATGGAACGGAGATAGCCTCCGGACCAGTAACGCATACCACTCAAGAAGTGACGCTAGTAAGTCAAGATGGACACCATGAGAAGATCGTGTTCGATGTAATCAAGACTCCTCAGTTTCAGATTATTCTAGGAATACCTTGGTTAGAGAAACACAATCCTCTGCTCGATTGGCGAGCAAGAACGGTCCAGTTTCCAGAATGTGTCTCTACTTGTCACCCTCCACCTGGAGTTGCACTGGCAGCAATTTCTTCAGAGACTCCCCAGTTACCTCCCGAATACCTAGAATACCAAGATGTTTTCCGGAAGGATCAGGCTAACTCTCTACCTCCTCATAGGTCTTATGACTGCCAGATAGACCTGATACCTGGATCTACTCCTCCTTGTAGTAGAATGTATGCCCTCACCGAGCCTGAGAACCTTCACCTTCGACAATACCTGGATCAATACCTGGCAAATGGGTTTATTCGTCCTTCCAAGTCCCCTGCTTCTTCAGCTTTGTTCTTCGTTCCAAAAAAGGAAGGAGACCTTAGAACTTGTATAGATTATCGCTCCCTGAACCAGATCACTGTCAAGAATAGATATCCGTTACCTTTGATCCTTGAACTCCTGGACCAAGTCAGAAAAGCATGAATATATACAAAGCTGGATCTTAGAGGAGCCTACCACTTGGTACGAGTAAAAGAGGGCGATGAATGGAAGACGGCCTTTCGCACCAAATATGGGCTATTTGAATATCAGGTCATGCCCTTCGGACTTTGCAATGCCCCGGCCGCCTTTCAATATTTTATGAACAATGTCCTCAGAGAGCTCATAGATGTGTGTGTTGTTGTTTACATTGACGACATCCTCGTTTATTCTTCATCGGAATCTGAACATCGGAAACACGTGAAAATGGTCCTCGAAAGATTGCGTCAACACAAACTTTTCGCTAAGTTGGAAAAATGTGTTTTCAACGTGACTGAAGTTGAATTCTTGGGATTCATATTATCACCTAGCGGAGTGCGTATGGATTCAAAGAAGGTCGATGCAGTTCTCAAATGGCCATCACCATCCTCCGTAAAAGGTGTGCAAAGCATGTTAGGCTTCGCTAACTTTTACCGCAGGTTTATCCCCGAATTTTCTCGAAAAGTCCAGCCCATCACTGCCTTGTTAAAGAAAAACAAACGTTTTGAATGGTCTACCGAGGCGGAACAAGCTTTCCAGGATTTGAAGACTAAATTTATCTCTGCACCAATCTTAAAACACCCTCGCCCCGAACTCCCCTACATCGTGGAAACTGATGCTTCAAGCCTTGCCATGGGGGCAGTTCTATCACAAAAGGACCCGGTAACCAATCAGTTGCATCCCGTGGCATTTTGGTCCCGCACATTCTCGCCTCCTGAAATCAATTACACGATTACTGACAAGGAACTTCTGGCTATCAAGTCTGCCTTTAAGGCTTGGCGGCATTATCTGCTGGGGGCCCGACACACCGTTACTGTGATTACGGATCACCGAAACCTGCAATATTTGAAAACCGCAAAAGCCCAATCCTCTAGACAACTCCGTTGGGCATTATTCTTTGCCGAGTTTGACTTCATAATTACCTATCGACCTGGTACAAAAAACGGTAAAGCTGATGCCCTTTCTCGGATGGGAGTGGAAGAACACTTGATCAACCCTAAACCTGTACCAATCATTCCCGAACAAAGAATTCTGGGTGTAATCGCCACACAATCCATAGAGGAAGTTAAGGATAAAGCCAGGCAACTTGTAACTCCAGCAGACATACAGAATTGGCATCTGCAGGGAAAGGACTTTGCAGTAAAGGACAACTTATTGTATTTCCAAGAACGATTATACCTGCCCAGCACAGATTTACAGAAAAAAGTAATCTCTTGTTATCACGATTCTTTAATGGAAGGACATCCCGGTATGGCCAAGACCTCAGAAAAGATCAAGCGCTACTTCTGGTGGCCGTCTTGGAAAAAAGATATCAGAGACTTTATAATGTCCTGTGGAGTATGCGCCCAAAACAAGAGTCAAAAGGAAAGACCAGCAGGTCTCTTACGCCCTATTGACATCCCACCTCGCCCTTGGCATACGCTTTCTATGGACTTTATCACCGATCTACCTCCATGCTCCGGATACAATACGATTCTAGTAATCGTGGACTTATTCTCCAAGATGGCGCATTTCATTCCGCTCAAAGGCTTGCCAAGAGCAGCAACTCTGGCCCGAGAATTTCTCGAAAACATCGTCCAACTGCACGGTTTTCCTTCGGTTCTAATTTCGGATCGAGGTAGTCCATTTATTTCTCATTTTTGGCGAAGTTGCTGTCGGTCGGCTCAAATTGATGTGAGACTATCGACCAGTCACCGCCCTCAGACCGACGGACAAACCGAGAGGACCAATCAAACTCTGGAACAGTATTTACGCTGCATGCTGCAACAAACTGAAAAAACTTGGAAAGACATCCTTTGGATAGCCGAATATGCCTACAATAACTCTGTCCATTCGGGAACTGGGAAAACCCTGTTTTTTCTTTTATACGGCAGTCACCCTCGAACCTCGGAGTTGGATCCCCTCCAAGATCTTGAAACACCAGCAGTTGACTACCTGCATTCTACAATCACCCAAGCCTTTAAGGAAGCTGTTTCTCACCTTCAAAGGGCTAAAGAACAATACAAGAAAGGAGCAGATCAACATCGGAAGGAAGCCCCTCAATATCAAGTAGGGGATCAAATCTGGTTATCCACCAAATATCTACCTCTAAAAGGGCCACGCACATTCAACCCAAGATACCTTGGTCCCTATTCCATCACTACCATAGTAAACCCAGTAGCGGTCAAGTTGGACTTGCCCCCGCACATGAAGATACATCCGGTCTTCCACGTCTCTCTATTAAAACCTGTGCAACCTCAAACCCGACTAACTAAATCTCCAAAACCCATCCTAGTTGATGGAGAACTCGAGTTTGAAGTCAAAAGCATTCTGGACTCCAAGATCTCCAAATCTAAACTATTTTACCTAATTGACTGGAAAGGCTACAGCCCTCAAGAGAGATCCTGGGAACCTGCTGAATATGTCCACGCTCCTCGCCTAATCAAAAGATTTCACCGAACATTTCCTGACAAGCCAAAACCCCCGGAGAAGCCCGGTTTGGGAGGGGCCTTGAGGGGGGTACTGTCATGATCTCTGCTTCCAAAAGGTCAGGGTTTTCCCAACTCCCTTGGAAGCAGATCCATAACCCAGGTTCCGAGTGCCAACCAGTCCCAATTGGGACCTTTTGGACCCAGTCCTGGCGCCAGTGGCACCAGGCTCATAAATATGCCCAGTCCCAGCGCTGGAAGTGCCGGGCTCATAATGCTTGGGTGGACTTACCTGCAGCAGACCATGCTGCTTACTTGCCTGCCAGTTGAGCCTCTGATCTTCTTCTGTTTGGAACTACTTTTCCTGTTGGGTGGGGCAGGAGCCACTCCCTAGGTTCAGAACACTGGAACTCTTCTGGAAAGCAGGAACTCTTTTCTTACCTAGGCGTGGCTGTGGAAGGAGACACCTAAGCACTACAGGAGGCTATTTAAACCACACCCGATGGATGAATCTTGCTTTGCGTTATTCTGCATCCTCTGCAGCAGAACGCTCATCGTGTCTTCTGCATCTGATCCTGGGCCTAAGGAAAAAGGCTTACCATCCTGAATCCAGTCTTCAGCAACACCTATAAAGACAAGAAAGAACAGGTTAGCATTACGGTCTTCAGTGACAGCGCTTCACTTCCCTGGTCCATCGGCTGTCACCAACGCCTCGCGCTGCATTCCGGCATCTGAAAGACAAAGGCTTACCTACTCTTCGTGCGCTCCGGAGGTCTTCGCACTGCATTCCGGCATCTGAAAGACAAAAGCTTACCAACTCTTCGCACGCTCCGGAGGCCTTCGGCGCTGCATCCCGCATCTGAAAGACAAAACAAGGTGCGTTTAAAGACATTGGGGAACTTTAATACTCACGTGCCATTACTCCTTTCCACATCTAACCCAGTGGGTATTCCGGCACCCTGCAGCCGCTCCGAACTTGTACCTGCAAAATAAAAAGACAGTTAGAGCGCATCGTGAAGCAGGCAACAAGCGCTTACTTACGTGCTTCCAGGCGCTTCTATTCATCACACGGGCTCCATCTTCAACTCACTTCAGCCCGTCATCTGCCATCGCCGGAACCCTGCAAAACAAGAGACATCATTACTAAAGACTTTTAAAGACATTAGAATTACTTGAAATTTACCGTTCGTGCAGTAAACGACGGACAGCAGTCCTCTGAAGTCAAGAGGCCTGCTCCCCTTATCCAGTGAAGAAACTGGTTACAGCACCCTGCCCCGAGGCAGATGGAGAGCACGGCGTTCACTTACCTAAGACATCTTACCCTTCGAGTCAGACATACAGTGCACAGAAGTCCAGCCCAAAGAGCCAGCCGTGTGTTACACATCACCTTTGAAGATACGGTATACACCCAGTCAAGACCGGCGCCTCTACGGGAATCAGGTGAGCGTTACAGAACGCAAAGCCTACCGCAAAACCCCCGTCCAGGCGCTATGGAAACCTCGGATACCGACCAGCTAGCCCAGTTAATTGGGGAACTAAGGGCAGAAGTGCATGCAGCCCGTCAGGAAACGAACGCTCTAAGAAGGGAACTGATTATTTCCAAGGAGCGAACAGATGATCTCGCTAGACAATTGCTACAGTCACAAGCCGGACAGACCCCGTTACCCGCATCTGGGGGAACTCTTCCTTCTACATCCTCTATGAATCCAGTGCAGATCAACCTACCTGGGAATGTACCTCTGGCTCCGCCCGAATGATTTTCTGGTCACCCAAAGAGGTTTGCAGTATTTATCAATCAGTGCCGGTTGCATTTCTTATGCCGGCCAGCAGCCTTTCCAACTGATCAAGCTAAAGTAGCTTTTGTGCTTTCGTACCTTAGTGGCAATGCGGCAGACTGGTCGATCCCTCTAGTAAATCAAGATGATCCGGTCCTCCATGATTTTCAAGCTTTTCAGCTCAGTATGGAAAAACTGTTCGCAAGACATTCACAGGGGCAGGCCTTGGACAATGAGCTTCTTTCGTTGCGACAAGGTAATCAAGACCTTTTGGCTTATATTGCGTCTTTCAACAGACTGATAGTGGAAACTCAATGGCCTGAGGACAAAAGGATTACGCTGTTTCATAGAGGTCTACGTGGAGAGCTCAAAGATGTGTTAGCCCAAGTAGTGAATCCCCCACAAGATTGTTCAGACTATATAGACTTAGTCGTTCAAATAGATCACAGACTGCAGAACAGGAAGGCCGATCGTTCCAAGTTTGATGCTCGAGTATTTTCCAAACCGCCAACTCCTTCCAAAGGAGTAGACTCCGGGGAACCCATGCAAATAGGGGGCCTGAAAGGTCTTCTAACACAAAAGGAGCGGGAAAGGAGAAAACAGTTGCAATTATGCCTCTACTGCGGAAACTCAGGGCACTTTCTTAGAGACTGTCCGGTGAAACCTGCCAAGAAGGCAGTAGGAGCTGCAGTTACAAAAGTTACAAACTCTGAGCAGGGAAACGACCTCGCCCGACAAGAATAGAGGTCCTCTTGCCGAGCGTGAAAACCAGTTCCGTGACCTCGCATTTCGTGATGCCTATGGTCCTCATTAGCCCTGATAATCCGGACCGATTACATGCAATTGAAGCTTACGTCGACAGCGGTGCCATCGGCAATTATGTGGATCATGAAATGGTTTTGAGGATGAATCTAACTCTTTGTCCCAAGGCTGTAAAGGACGTCATTACTACGGTGGATGGAACGGAGATAGCCTCCGGACCAGTAACGCATACCACTCAAGAAGTGACGCTAGTAAGTCAAGATGGACACCATGAGAAGATCGTGTTCGATGTAATCAAGGCTCCTCAGTTTCAGATTATTCTAGGAATACCTTGGTTAGAGAAACACAATCCTCTGCTCGATTGGCGAGCAAGAACGGTCCAGTTTCCAGAATGTGTCTCTACTTGTCACTCTCCACCTGGAGTTGCACTGGCAGCAATTTCTTCAGAGACTCCCCAGTTACCTCCCGAATACCTAGAATACCAAGATGTTTTCCGGAAGGATCAGGCTAACTCTACCTCCTCATAGGTCTTATGACTGCCAGATAGACCTGATACCTGGATCTACTCCTCCTTGTAGTAGAATTTATGCCCTCACCGAGCCTGAGAACCTTCACCTTCGACAATACCTGGATCAATACCTGGCAAATGGGTTTATTCGTCCTTCCAAGTCCCCTGCTTCTTCAGCTTTGTTCTTCGTTCCAAAAAAGGAAGGAGACCTTAGAACTTGTATAGATTATCGCTCCCTGAACCAGATCACTGTCAAGAATAGATATCCGTTACCTTTGATCCCTGAACTCCTGGACCAAGTCAGAAAAGCATGAATATATACAAAGCTGGATCTTAGAGGAGCCTACCACTTGGTACGAGTAAAAGAGGGCGATGAATGGAAGACGGCCTTTCGCACCAAATATGGGCTATTTGAATATCAGGTCATGCCCTTCGGACTTTGCAATGCCCCGGCCGCCTTTCAATATTTTATGAACAATGTCCTCAGAGAGCTCATAGATGTGTGTGTTGTTGTTTACATTGACGACATCCTCGTTTATTCTTCATCGGAATCTGAACATCGGAAACACGTGAAAATGGTCCTCGAAAGATTGCGTCAACACAAACTTTTCGCTAAGTTGGAAAAATGTGTTTTCAACGTGACTGAAGTTGAATTCTTGGGATTCATATTATCACCTAGCGGAGTGCGTATGGATTCAAAAAAGGTCGATGCAGTTCTCAAATGGCCATCACCATCCTCCGAAAAAGGTGTGCAAAGCATGTTAGGCTTCGCTAACTTTTACCGCAGGTTTATCCCCGAATTTTCTCGAATAGTCCAGCCCATCACTGCCTTGTTAAAGAAAAACAAACGTTTTGAATGGTCTACCGAGGCGGAACAAGCTTTCCAGGATTTGAAGACTAAATTTATCTCTGCACCAATCTTAAAACACCCTCGCCCCGAACTCCCCTACATCGTGGAAACTGATGCTTCAAGCCTTGCCATGGGGGCAGTTCTATCACAAAAGGACCCGGTAACCAATCAGTTGCATCCCGTGGCATTTTGGTCCCGCAAATTCTCGCCTCCTGAAATCAATTACACGATTACTGACAAGGAACTTCTGGCTATCAAGTCTGCCTTTAAGGCTTGGCGGCATTATCTGCTGGGGGCCCGACACACCGTTACTGTGATTACGGATCACCGAAACCTGCAATATTTGAAAACCGCAAAAGCCCAATCCTCTAGACAACTCCGTTGGGCATTATTCTTTGCCGAGTTTGACTTCATAATTACCTATCGACCTGGTACAAAAAACGGTAAAGCTGATGCCCTTTCTCGGATGGGAGTGGAAGAACACTTGATCAACCCTAAACCTGTACCAATCATTCCCGAACAAAGAATTCTGGGTGTAATCGCCACACAATCCATAGAGGAAGTTAAGGATAAAGCCAGGCAACTTGTAACTCCAGCAGACATACAGAATTGGCATCTGCAGGGAAAGGACTTTGCAGTAAAGGACAACTTATTGTATTTCCAAGAACGATTATACCTGCCCAGCACAGATTTACAGAAAAAAGTAATCTCTTGTTATCACGATTCTTTAATGGAAGGACATCCCGGTATGGCCAAGACCTCAGAAAAGATCAAGCGCTACTTCTGGTGGCCGTCTTGGAAAAAAGATATCAGAGACTTTATAATGTCCTGTGGAGTATGCGCCCAAAACAAGAGTCAAAAGGAAAGACCAGCAGGTCTCTTACGCCCTATTGACATCCCACCTCGCCCTTGGCATACGCTTTCTATGGACTTTATCACCGATCTACCTCCATGCTCCGGATACAATACGATTCTAGTAATCGTGGACTTATTCTCCAAGATGGCGCATTTCATTCCGCTCAAAGGCTTGCCAACAGCAGCAACTCTGGCCCGAGAATTTCTCGAAAACATCGTCCAACTGCACGGTTTTCCTTCGGTTCTAATTTCGGATCGAGGTAGTCAATTTATTTCTCATTTTTGGCGAAGTTGCTGTCGGTCGGCTGAAATTGATGTGAGACTATCGACCAGTCACCACCCTCAGACCGACGGACAAACCGAGAGGACCAATCAAACTCTGGAACAGTATTTACGCTGCATGCTGCAACAAACTGAAAAAACTTGGAAAGACATCCTTTGGATAGCCGAATATGCCTACAATAACTCTGTCCATTCGGGAACTGGGAAAACCCTGTTTTTTCTTTTATACGGCAGTCACCCTCGAACCTCGGAGTTGGATCCCCTCCAAGATCTTGAAACACCAGCAGTAGACTACCTGCATTCTACAATCACCCAAGCCTTTAAGGAAGCTGTTTCTCACCTTCAAAGGGCTAAAGAACAATACAAGAAAGGAGCAGATCAACATCGGAAGGAAGCCCCTCAATATCAAGTAGGGGATCAAGTCTGGTTATCCACCAAATATCTACCTCTAAAAGGGCCACGCACATTCAACCCAAGATACCTTGGTCCCTATTCCATCACTACCATAGTAAACCCAGTAGCGGTCAAGTTGGACTTGCCCCTGCACATGAAGATACATCCGGTCTTCCACGTCTCTCTATTAAAACCTGTGCAACCTCAAACCCGACTAACTAAATCTCCAAAACCCATCCTAGTTGATGGAGAACTCGAGTTTGAAGTCAAAAGCATTCTGGACTCCAAGATCTCCAAATCTAAACTATTTTACCTAATTGACTGGAAAGGCTACGGCCCTCAAGAGAGATCCTGGGAACCTGCTGAATATGTCCACGCTCCTCGCCTAATCAAAAGATTTCACCGAACATTTCCTGACAAGCCAAAACCCCCGGAGAAGCCCGGTTTGGGAGGGGCCTTGAGGGGGGGTACTGTCATGATCTCTGCTTCCAAAAGGTCAGGGTTTTCCCAACTCCCTTGGAAGCAGATCCATAACCCAGGTTCCGAGTGCCAACCAGTCCCAATTGGGACCTTTTGGACCCAGTCCTGGCGCCAGTGGCACCAGGCTCATAAATATGCCCAGTCCCAGCGCTGGAAGCGCCGGGCTCATAATGCTTGGGTGGACTTACCTGCAGCAGACCATGCTGCTTACTTGCCTGCCAGTTGAGCCTCTGATCCTCTTCTGTTTGGAACTACTTTTCCTGTTGGGTGGGGCAGGAGCCACTCCCTAGGTTCAGAACACTGGAACTCTTCTGGAAAGCAGGAACTCTTTTCTTACCTAGGCGTGGCTGTGGAAGGAGACACCTAAGCACTACAGGAGGCTATTTAAACCACACCCGATGGATGAATCTTGCTTTGCGTTATTCTGCATCCTCTGCAGCAAAACGCTCATCGTGTCTTCTGCATCTGATCCTGGGCCTAAGGAAAAAGGCTTACCATCCTGAATCCAGTCTTCAGCAACACCTATAAAGACAAGAAAGAACAGGTTAGCATTACGGTCTTCAGTGACAGCACTTCACTTCCCTGGTCCATCGGCTGTCACCAACGCCTCGCGCTGCATTCCGGCATCTGAAAGACAAAGGCTTACCTACTCTTCGTGCGCTCCGGAGGTCTTCGCACTGCATTCCGGCATCTGAAAGACAAAAGCTTACCAACTCTTTTCACGCTCCGGAGGCCTTCGGCGCTGCATCCCGCATCTGAAAGACAAAACAAGGTGCGTTTAAAGACATTGGGGAACTTTAATACTCATGTGCCATTACTCCTTTCCACATCTAACCCAGTGGGTATTCCGGCACCCTGCAGCCGCTCCGAACTTGTACCTGCAAAATAAAAAGACAGTCAGAGCGCATCGTGAAGCAGGCAACAAGCGCTTACTTACGTGCTTCCAGGCGCTTCTATTCATCACACGGGCTCCATCTTCAACTCACTTCAGCCCGTCATCCGCCATCGCCGGAACCCTGCAAAACAAGAGACATCATTACTAAAGACTTTTAAAGACATTAGAATTACTCGAAACTTACCGTTCGTGCAGTAAACGACGGACAGCAGTCCTCTGAAGTCAAGAGGCCTGCTCCCCTTATCCAGTGAAGAAACTGGTTACAGCACCCTGCCCCGAGGCAGATGGAGAGCACGGCGTTCACTTACCTAAGACATCTTACCCTTCGAGTCAGACATACAGTGCACAGAGGTCCAGCCCAAAGAGCCAGCCGTGTGTTACACATCACCTTTGAAGATACGGTATACGCCCAGTCAAGACCGGCGCCTCTACGGGAATCAGGTGAGCGTTACAGCTATTCCATTGGACCAATGTCAACATTTTGATAAAAAAGCCTCTGAGGTTCATGTTCAATTTGATGCATCTTGTATATATTTTGTAATGATTTGACTGTAATACTTTAAATATCTTTTTTCCAATAGCCCATATTGGCCATTGAAGAAGGGGTAAAATCCTCAAAACGCGTCACGTCTGAAAAACTGACTTTTTCCCCATTACTTCTGTGCATATTTATTAATGCTGGATTGTCTGCTTGTTTGCAAATCCATTTCTTTCTAAATTAATCATATATTTTTCAAAACAATCTTTGTGTGTGATGAAATCATTACTTTATGTAGAGAATGTACACTAATATATTGAATGTCTAAAGATGATCTGGCAATTGGTTTTTGTCCAACAATTGATAGTGTGCAGGGGACGGGAGGATTCCTAGGTTGAATATTCATCACTTCTTTGTTTATTGTAGGGGTTTTGTGCCATGATCCCAGTTCCTCCCCCGCACCTAAAAAAAACACAAAAATAATATGTAAACTGATACTCTAATCATTTATTACCTAAAGGTATGCACCAGTGTCTCAACCCATGGTTTTGTTCACTAGTTACCTAGTGTGGCACACTACTGTGGTCGCACCCTATCTTCTGACCTCCACATTTAAGAATGTCTTTCTCTAGACTTAATGAGCTCACAGATAAACATGCTACCACTCTAGCCTTCAGCACAGAAGAAGCAAACCACATGTTAGCTCTTATAAAAAACACAGAAAAAACATTACAAAATCAAGACAACCCTGATAAATTGATACAGAGATTAGAAAAACTCATTAGGGGCTAGATCTCTCAGAAATTGTACACCAGCACGCTGGTAGAATATTATAAGGCACAGAGAATACCAAGAGGCCTCAGGGTGTACACTCTGTAGCAAAAATAAAGCCTTTGTGCAAGATCCTGAATAAATGTTCACTGGATTTGATATTATTAACCATTGAGGAACTGTCTAAGTCTCCATCCAGTATCGATACAGATATTGCAACCCTGAAGGATCAGCTATCCAAATTCAAATTGTCAAAATATCTCTCTTGACCTTTTAGAAGACAGAATTCCAAACTATCTAATTACAAATCCAAGATTGAGCAAAGAAAGTTAAGAAAATTTAAAAGAGATACATTTGACTATTTGAATGACATAGTCTATAATTGTCATGAATATTATCATCAAAGAAACTGTAACCGTAATAGACCACAAAACACGCGTTCATCCAACTCAGGCAATAGTAGCGATAGTAGTATTGGAGAACCGATACAGAAACCAGTTCCCCAGCAACCGGGTGAACATAATCAACCAGAGGAAACTGCTCCTTCAAGGGACCCAATATCTCCATCAAATAGAGAGACTGAAACTGGAACTACTAGCAAGGTTTTTTTTAGGCACAAGAGAAAGACCAGGAGAGGCAAGAAAACAGCCCAGAAAAAAGAACAAGTGAGGACTAATAATTAAGTGGTTAACATCTCCAGTAAGACACTCTCAATTGAACAATTTAACATACTTAATAAGGGACCTTCTTTTGTTCCTACATGCAACACCTCACTCTTCCAAGAGAGAATTTGCTTGCACAGACTACTGAGAAAAGTGAGACTAAAAATATTCTTTGACTCACAGATTGAAATCGAACCGAAGGTAACCAATGAAGACGTACTAGAAATCCGCCCAAAAAGTGTGTTTGACCCATATGTTCAGAATTCAGTTCTGAACTTATTTGAGAAGAGTGTTCTTGCTGACTTGAACAGAATTAACTACAAAAGGAACACACCATCAACATAAAGAATTGTCAACTTGAATTAGTTGAGAACCTTACCAAAAATGAATCCCTAACAATTAAACCAGAGGACAAAGGGGGAGCTATAGTAGTGATGGACACATCTTTCTATAAAGGCAAATGTTTAGAGCTTCTTGATGATTCAAATATCTATATCATTCTTGACAGGGACCCCTTACCTGAAAGCAAGTCTTTGATTAACAAGATACTAACAAGGCTAAAGACAACGAGTGGATTAGTGATAAGACCCATCACTTCCTAATTAACCATCATCCCATGATGCCCGTATTTTACGGCCTACCTAAAATTAATAAGGACAGACACAACCCTCCGCTAAGACCCATCGTTGCAGGAACTGAAAGTATATTTGATCCCTTAGCAGTGTACATTGATAGGCTTGTTCAACCACTTATCCAAGCAAAGCCAACTTATTTAAAAGACACCACTGACTTCTTGAACGGTTTGAAAGATTTCATAGCATTAAGCTCAGATTGTATACTATTTAGTCTGGATGTGTGTAGCTTGTACACCTCAATTCCTCATAACGAGGGTATCGCTTCAATTGAATGGTGTCTCTTGAATTGCCCTGGGCTAAAGGGCAATGCACAACGTGATGTTAAAACAATGGAATTGTTCAATCTAATTCTGTATAACAGCTACTTTAGATTTCAAGGGAAGTACTACCTGCAGATTTCGGGCACATTGATGGGTTAATCGATGGCTCCTGTCTACGCCAACACATTTATGTTTCGATTTGAAAGTCAACATGTTCTAGAACATCTGGTATGGTCCTGGTATATCCTTACTTTGAAAAGATTAATTGATATTTTTGGTATTTGGTGCGGTATAGGGACGACTTGCAATCATTCTTTGAATATCTTAATTTACTACATCCAAGAATCAAATTTACTACAGAGATTGGTAATCCCTCGTTATATTTTCTTGATGTGAGTCTGATGATTGCTGAGAGTAATATCATTACCTCAGTATATCATAAACCAACGGATGCAAATCATTTACTTCACTATTCAAGTTTTCATCCAAGGGCAATCCTCCAGAGCTTGCCCTACAGTCAGATTTTGTGGCTGAAGAGAGTCACCTCTAATCCAGAAGAACTTGATAAAGAATGCACTGGATTCATTGACAAATTTCAAGACAGAGGATATCCCCCTAGCATTCTAGAGGATGATAAAAATAGAGCCTCCAATGTAACACATACAGACCTTCTAAAACCAAAGACACAAGTTAAGGAAACACCGCTCCTTTTCATATCCAAATTTTCAAGGCAAAGCTTCCAAATCTCCAAAAGTATTAAGAAACATTGGAGCATATTGCACAATGATTCAACGCTCCTAAGGCTATTTCCCACAGCCCCTGTGATGTGCTTCAAAAGGGGTAAGAACATCAGGGATAAATTGGTAAAAGCTGAGAGAATACCTAAAGATAAACAACAATTCTTAACGGCTACGAAACTTGGAACCTGCCCTTGTCTGGGGTGTTCACATTGCAATAATGTTATCAAAGTAAACACAGTGACCCACCCAAGAAAGGGTAAAAAAATCAAACTCAGAGACTACTCGACTTGTATGTCATCTGGGGTAGTCTACATGATCAAATGCCCATGTGGGAAAGTATATGTTGGTCAGACAAAAAGATTAGTGAAATTGAGATTGACCAAACACAAATCAAATATACATTGTAACAATCAACATTCACCTTTGGCAGGACACTTTAATCTGCATAAGCACACTGTTGCACAATTGAAATTTCAGATCTTAGAGGTGGTGAAACGTCCCCCTAGAGGGGGCAACTATCAATCACTTTTGATACAAAGGGAATCCTACTGCATTGGCATGATGGACTCGATCTTTCCACAAGGTCTTAATGAAGACTTTTCATTGAATTGTTTCCTGTAAGGTTGCACAATGCTGTTACTTCTCTATATATATAAAATGTCCTTTTTGTGATTACGTGTTCATTTTAATGAGTGACTTAAGCTATGTTTTGCCTTCTTGTTCCTATGTACCTTATGAGAGTTTCCAAACTATGGTAATCACATTTGATTCAATATTTATATAAATGTTAGAATTATACAATTCCTTGAATGTTGTATCACCAGTGGCCTATTTGATCTAATATGTAACCTTGCGAACATTGGACCCAATGTATACACAATGGTAAAACTACACAACTTTTTGAGTTTGTGAATCACCTGCGACTAAGATTTTTTAACATGTGATTCTATGAATATCTATATGTGTCTATGATTCCCCAGATGTGGACCCATACACTCTGGATGTCTAGTGCTGGCCTGTATTTCCGTTAAATCTACATATTGGTAATTTTTTTTACCAATTCTCTATTCTTATATTCAGGCTTTTTTTCCCAAAAAGATTCATTTTCACATTTGGTGATTTATACCGTGGCATTTACAATTTTATCTTAACACCGAATTCTTCTCCAAGTTAATTTAATACAATGACTGGATTACTAATCCATTTGGCTGCTAAAATATTCTTTTTGCACTGCACTTCCATTCCCGTGCTTACGGACGATGTCAATTGTGTTTGACATTTTCATCATGGAGGACTCTGCATCCCATGTAACTAGTCCACTTTCTAGTCCCACTGTTGACGCATTTCTATCATGGAGGTCTCTGCATCCCCAGGTTACTAGTCCACTTTCTATGTGTACTCCTTTCGCTTCATAAATCCTTTAGCAATATGGTGCTGACTGTCTCTGTGACAACGGACCCAGATGCCAGTTGCTGATCCCTGCCATTCACATTGCGTCCACATCTAGGAAAGGTATGTGACATAGCCGATGAATGTGTACAGATTAGGGACTCCTTACAAACTATCAGCTCCTGATTCACACTTTATTTCCTTTACTATAGAACCTGCATGTCGGAGCAGTGACTAAATACTTTATATGTGCATCTGAAATCGAGAGGCTGGTAGTGGTTGACTCTGCACTCGCCCTTGTGCACAAGATTGACTCTTATTGGAGGTATGCAGACGTAGCTCTTCCTTTTGTCTGTTTCCTCAGAATAGTTTTGATACTGGATGCTCCATTTTTCGTTCATTTTATATATCCTTGTCTGATTACTTTTTAGCCTAGTCAGCTTCCTCTACCGTGACTTGAAGGAGCACCCTACGCTGATATTGATCCGCGCACTCTGTAATATAATTCTTGAACGCTATGTGCTGAGATCCCTTGCACGTTATATTTCTTCCTGTAGGTTTTTCACATCTAGTTCTCATTTAGAGATTGAAACCTATCCAGGCTTTGTCCTAGATTAGGAGATGCATGTACACTATTTATATGTTCAATAGAGGTACAAGCGCTCATCTATGCACCTATGTACTATTATTTTTCTAGGTTGGGCATCATCCTTGGCTCATTTGATTTCCCTTCAACAGGACTGAATTTCGAAGTTAACATCTGCCACTTTTGTCACACTAAGATATACACAGAATAACTTCTGACACGGGTGACATTCCTTTCACCCTATCCCTATAGGTATGTTGCAATCTTTTGCTCGTTGACTTTTCTTACCCTGTTAAGAATCTTTTAATTAATGTATCCTCTCTAAACAATCCCACATGTCTTATCTACAATACAGTGCCAGCGCAAGGTATTTATTGAGTAGTATCATTCAACCTGTGACAAACATGTGCATTCTGTGGGATTACCATATACAAATGCTATTTTAACATACCTTTCATATCTTGTGTACTAGAAAACAAGAGGCATGTTCAGGATGAACACTTATAAATATTAGACTGCTATTCCATTGGACCAATGTCAACATTTTGATAAAAAAGCCTCTGAGGTTCACGTTCAATTTGATGCATCTTGTATATGTTTTGTAATGATTTGACTGTAATACTTTAAATTATCTTTTTTCCAATAGCCCGTATTGGCCATTGAAGAAGGGGAAAAATCCTCGAAACGCGTTGCCTCTGATTTCTTTCCCATTACTTCTGTGCATATTTATTAATGCTGGATAGTTTGCTTGTTTGCAAATCCATTTATTTCTAAATGAGTTATATATTTTTCAAAAAAATCGTTGTGTGTGATGAAATCATTACTTATTCTAATATATTGAATTTCTAAAGATGATCTAGCAATTGGCTTTTGTCCAACAATTGATAGTGTGCAGGGGACGGGAGGATTCCTAGGTTGAATATTCATCACTTCTTTGTTTCTTGTAGATGTTTTGTGCCATGATCCCAGTTCCCCCCCCGCACCTAAAAAAAAACACAAAAATAATATGTAAACTGATACTCTAATCATTTATTACCTAAAGGTATGCACCAGTGTCTCAACCCATGGTTTTGTTCACTAGTTACCTAGTGTGGCACACTACTGTGGTCGCACCCTATCTTCTGACCTCCACATTTAAGAATGTCTTTCTCTAGACTTAATGAGCTCACAGATAAACATGCTACCACTCTAGCCTTCAGCACAGAAGAAGCAAACCACATTTTAGCTCTTATAAAAAACACAGAAAAAACATTACAAAATCAAGACAACCCTGATAAATTGATACAGAGATTAGAAAAACTCATTTCTTTCTAAATTAATCATATATTTTTCAAAACAATCTTTGTGTGTGATGAAATCATTACTTTATGTAGAGAATGTACACTAATATATTGAATGTCTAAAGATGATCTAGCAATTGGTTTTTGTCCAACAATTGATAGTGTGCAGGGGACGGGAGGATTCCTAGGTTGAATATTCATCACTTCTTTGTTTCTTGTAGGGGTTTTGTGCCATGATCCCAGTTCCTCCCCCGCAACTAAAAAAAACACAAAAATAATATGTAAACTGATACTCTAATCATTTATTACCTAAAGGTGTGCACCAGTGTCTCAGCCCATTGAAAGGGAGCCCCCCCTCTATTTGGTGGCGATCGGAGCAGCAGTTAAATGTGAATGAGATATGTTACTTAGTGTTAGTTTTTGGCCAAATTGATACATATTAGCCTTGCATGCTCGTAGAAAAATAAATGTTGAAACCACCAAATGAAGTATTAACCCAATTGAGACCTAATGTGCATGCGAGAAAGGGGGCCTGTCCTGAAGAATTTACTATAAAGGGACGATAGCATTTATTAAATATGCATGCACACAGAGAAAACATATAAAGAGGATTTATGAATCTACATGTAGTGGGCTTTTTATAAATAGGTTAAAACATGTCAGTCAATTGTTGACTTTTGAGAAACTGCTTCTGTGGATTTTCAAAGGCCAGAAGATGGGTAAATAAGTAACTTCTAACTTCACCATGGTCAGCTCAGACAAAAGAAGTCAGCCATGGGGTTTATGGTCTGAAAAGTATCACAAAAAGGCAAATGTAATCTCTTGAATGCATGGGATCTTGACAGAGGGTTTTTGCTAGTTGTTCTGAGCAGCAACAAACCATGGGGTGAATCAATGCTCAAGGCTAAAGTGACTGAAACCCAGGAGGTTTAAATGTATTTTCAGATGTGCTGTGCACGTTGAAATGGCAGTTATTTAGATTAGAATTCTGCAATGGAGGTCACTGAACTGAGGGATGAGATAGTTATTGCTAATTCAAAAATAACTTGTTCACTCAGTCTTCTTCATATCTCCTGAAGTATTTATTTGAACCATGTGAACTTAAGAGTGAAGGTTAAATGGGCTTAGGTCAGTTGTTACTAGTAATTAATTATGTTTGCATACACATTTTTAACTGGTCGATGATGTCATGACCTACCGCAGACAAATTCTAAAAGGAGGTGTCTTATACACATGAGCTGAAGATATTAGTTAAGATAACTGCAACCAATGAGTATGTAGGAATTGGAGAAAGATATCATTTTTTGTTAGAAGTTTAGCCCAATCACATGTGGGGTTGGATTGCAATAAAGTATCTGGAAGTATTTTAACTGTTGCAAAAATGTATATAAATTGTCAAAATATGTGGTTAATTGAGAATTGTGTACCATCTAACTGCTCCCCGGATGACTGTACAATAAACTTGCTTTACGTACAAAACATGCACTCATTCCTTAGGTGGTGGGCCAGCTTGGATTGAGGTAATTAAGGATCCACCCCCACACCACTGGGGATCCTCATAGACAGCCTCCCTGAGGACACAGAGCACTGTGGAGGCTGTTTGGACTGCCGTGGGTAACAACCATCTCCCTTCATGTGCTAGCTGAGATGGATGCTATTATGTGAGCAGACCAAACAGCCATGAGACTCTGGCAATTGAGGGAGGAGGTGGGGCTGGATTGCTGTGAGGGGAACCAGTCCCGCACCTGATTTGGATATGTGAGCCTGTATGCTTACTGCTGGAACAGGACTGGGAATGCTTTGCAGAGAGTGGTGCTGCACTGGTACATGTCATGTCCTCACTTTCCTGAGTCTGCAGATTAAATCCTTGAAGCTGCAAGATAATGCCAGGTGGGAGGACAAACACACAGCAAAAGCAGTTCAAAATGGACCGCTCCACACAGAGCACCCACTCACTAAGTAAGAAGCCCACTTCTCCATTACAACCAGAACCAAATGGGGATGACATTGCCCGTCCGGCATAGCAGAATTATGCAGAGCGGGTGGTCGTTGAGACTATAGCAACTATAGAGACATTGTTGGAGATGAAAGTGGATGAGGTGCAAATCAATGTGTCCCTGCTGTGCCAGGACTTATGTATCCTCTCAAATGAAGTCAGTGATCAAGACCGAAGTATTGCTAATATTCATGTTGTGTCCACTACACTACAAGATCAAATGAAAGGCCTGCAAGACCACATTAGTTTTCAGGAGGGCAAAGTTGAAGACGTGGAGAGCAGGGCGACGCAGAATAACATGTGCATTGTCAGACTCCCAGTGGTAGAAGAGGGAGACAATGCCACAAACTATGCTGAAAATCTATTCTTACAATCTGTTAGAAATGAGGGGGAAGGATGGCTTGGCCAAGAATGCATTCCTGTGATTTGTATTGTACACAAGATGATCAGCGTTGTTTAGAAAGGGAGAAACTGGAGTGGTACTGGTTGGATAGATGGCCCTGTTGAGAATGGACAAGATCTCTCAAGAGTTCATATAAAGGTCGACACCATTTAAATGTATATTGTGAAATGTAACACATTTATGACAAAATGAAGGGTGTGGACTTACTTGAGGAAACAAGATATTGATATAGCATTGATCCAGGAGACATACCTCCAGTCTGACATACTTAGTATGTTGCTGAAGACGTGTGTCTGGCAGGGATATGGGTCCTTGTATTCAGCTTATACTAGAGGTTTATTGATATGGATAGCGTATGGGGTCCCATTCTCTACTTGCAGGGTCTATATTGGCACAGAGGGCAGATATGCAATTGTGCAGGGCATCTTGGAAGGAAGGGTGGTGTGCCTTATTAATTCCTATGCACCAAATGTAGACTTTAGCGAGTTCTTCCTGACACTGATGGACAAATGCATATGGTATAGACCGGTTATTTGGATTTGGGGTGGCAACTCCAGCTGTATGCTCAACACAGATATGGACAGGTCAGTTTCAAACATGGTCAAATCTAGAGCAGCGCATGCATTGAGTGGTTCCCTTGACAAGTTGCACTTATTTGATGTTTGGAAGGCCACAAACCCAACTAAGCGCACCTACCCATTTACGCAAACCCACATGATGTTTAGACCAGGAAAGACCATTTTATTATGGGTCCCAAACACCTGCATATCTGTGGCAGATAGACAATCTGGGTTGAATGATATTGGATCACTCACGTCTGCTAATGTGGATACGACTCCGGATCGGTAGGAGTTTTATAGTGGAAGGGTTGTGGTATGCTGTTTATAGGGATGCACTGAGTATGGAAATAGATGGAGACCTGGAGATTAATGAGGGGTAGGTTGGAGATGCTGGATTGGAATAGGATAAATTCAAAGTTGTGATTCAGGGCATCTGCGTGTTTTCTACATGTGTCATGAGAAATACTTTGAAGGAAATGCTTGAGGAAATGGAAAGAAACATATATTGGATTGAGAATGGAGACAAAGGGCCAATAGGTAGGGAACAGGAGTTGAGCATATTAAGGAGAACATGCTTTAAGGACTGCGAAGCTTTTGGGAACCATGATTATAAGACCTATGTGAGAAACCTGCATGGGAAGGAGGACAAGCCGGGTCGGCTTTTGGCGAGGCTGGCCAGGGGTGAATGCCCCAGAACAGTGATTATGTCGATACGTGATCGAAGGTAGGGAAGGGCATGAACAAGAAGCTATTAATAAAGCTTTCGCTGATAACTATGGTAAGCTGTACACTGACAGTACACTGTCAAATGAGACGGAGGTGGATAATACACTAGGTTTGATTGATATGTGCAGATTTACCCTTGCACATGGTGCTGAACTGGATGAGCCTACATCTATATAGGAAATATAGGGGATTATACTAGATCTCCCATATGGGAAGACACTGGGGCCATATGGGATGGCCTTCCATCAGAATATTTCAAGGAGTATAGAGCTGAACTTGGGCGCATCTTATTGAGATTATTTCAACATGCCCCAAAGTGCAAGGTGTTATCCGATCAACGATGGAGGCACTGATAGTCCCAATTCCCAAACCTGGCAAGTATCCTAAAATTATGGTTTCCTACAAACCCTTATCGATGCTGAACACGGATGTTAAGATCCTCAGAGCCTTAAACACGAATAGGCTAAAGCCGTAGTGATAGGTTTGGTACATCCAGACTAGGTGGGATTTATGCCCAGGAGGAACACATCTCACAATCTGCAACACCTGTACAATGTCATTGCCCAGACACAGAAGCTGCCTTTTACTTGTGCAGTGGTCTCGTTGGATGCGAAGAAGGCATTCAATTCAGTGAACTGGGAACGGATATGAGCCACGCTGAGTAAATTTAATTTGGATCCTACAATTGTAAACTGGATTAAAATGTCATACACAGATTTTACAGCTAGGGTGAAGATGGGTAAGCTGTTTTCTGATGGTAGGAAAGTTGAGAATGGGGCGAGGCAGGGCTGCCCGAAGTCCTCTATGCTCTTTGCATTGGCTTTGGAGCCATTGGCATGTACGCTAAGCTGGGACAAGATGGGAGTAGGCATAACGGTACAGGACTTGATGCATGTAATCTTGCTACATGCTGATGACATGCTACTTTATGTCTGAGGCCCGGCACAAAATGTACCGATTCTTATGGAAATCCTCAATAGTTTTGACTGGCTATCACGTATTCTAAACAATAAAAGTAATTCCTGTGTGTTTCCAATAGCGGCTCTCACACAGAACCGTCTCCTTGATGTACTGTCTCTCCCACTTCTGGGGGCACATGTTACGCTCAGATATGTCGGCATTATGATTTGCTGTGACTCCATCGACACATATCGTGATAACACGCTTCATGCTAAAACCTGGTAGAGTTTCGCAAGAAATTGCCCCTCTCGATTCGTAGGGTAGCCCTGATCAAAATGAGAGTCCTCCCGAGATTATTGTATTTTATTTTCTAATATGCCATATAACATCGCTTCAGCTGTAGTTAAAACTAAACACACTCTTAAGAGACATAATTTGGGTGATGGGACGGCGAAGGGTCGGTCTAAACTCATTGTAAGCGGCGTACGGCTCTGGAGAATTGCTAAATCCTGAACCTAGAAGCATATTTTTTGGCGGCGCAACTGCAGTTTGTCACACAGTGGATTTCTGACAAAGGCGCTCTCAAACCGGGGCTGTTGGCAGAGGAAGTGAGGCCATATACCCTGAACTAAGTTTGGTGGTCACGTCATAATGACGGGAAGGCTGCATATTTGATAGACCTAAGTAAGCATATTTGGGAACGGGCGAACACGTGGGTTGGCTGTAAGCACCCGTACTGACACGACATCCCTTTGAGCATAGACCCCAGTGGGTTGGGTCCCCCATTGCATTGGCATTTGAAGTGCCTCATACCTTTTCTGATCTTTGTCTGGATAGGCATTTGTGTAGGAGACCTTTTTTGTCTTTGCCAGGATGACAGGACAGGCGTGTAAGATCCAGAATATGCTATCTGATGAACCTCCTTGTAGCCCTCTACTCAGCGGTCGAAGTGTACGAAAAGTAGTAGTGGAACTATAGTCCCTACTGGCCTGCACCGCTCCCTACAGACCCTATTGCCGCGCCCCCTCCCATGCACAATAAAAAACCCAAAACACATGTGCCTGCTCTTTAAGGAAACGTCCTGTGCAGTGCACTGAAAGTACACGATTCAACTTCTTCTTACAGTTCCGGAACGGTTTCTTTTTAAAATAAAAGTATAGAAACGGTAAAACTTAATTAAAAGAAGTAGAGGAGCATCGCTCCCAACTGCTCCCGCCCACTTCGACCACTGCCTCTACTGGATGGCCGTAATGATCCCGGCACAGGGGACGCCTGATATCTACGATATATGGTATATTGCTTGATAACGGTAAAAGACCAAAGGGGAGGAACAGAGTTAAAGCCGAATGGGAACGAGACCTGGGTGTGGCGTTTGTAGATGTAACATGGCAGAAGATATGCTCTTTTACTAAAAGGGTGTCCAGAAATGACCATTTGAAATGTATGCAGTACAATGGACTGGGTTGATTACATTAACATGTCTACTGGGTCAGTTCCACAGGCGTAAATGTTTGTCACAATTAGATAAAATGGTGGACCTGGCATTAGTACTAGCTAAAAGATGCATACCCATGTCACGGTATACATGGAAAAGCCCCAAATTATCGGATTGGTCAAAAGATCTGGTCAAATGGGCAAAAGCTGAGCTGGCAGTGGTGATTAGAATGGGACGCCTATATCCGCAAGCAGCTGGGTGGCACAGAACTGAGCGGACAAGGTTATTGGATGGATTACTATACGTATCCCTCGCATGCGATTGCATCCATGTTTGTGTTGTGATGTCTTTGCCATTTACATGAAAGGACTCCTTCTTTCCTAGCTATCCCATTCTAGCCTGGCCTGGGAGAAGAGGCGGAGGGAAGGGGGTGGGGCGAGGCTGGGGATGCGTTGTCTTAACCTCGGATGATGAGGCATAGGTATATTGACTGTGGTAATGATACATTAATCTAGTTGGATACTTGCTTTTTCTTATTCTTAAATGTTTGATTGATAAAACTCTATACATAACTTTTTTTTAAAAAGCATTATAAATCGTTTTACTGCAGCGTAGGCATTTTAAATTCAATAATGAGTTTGAATAACAGTAACCACACTTGTGCCCACTCTCGACGCTCGATAAGAGCCTCATCGTCTTTGGTTGGCACAGACGATCAAGGTTGAATGCGGCCTGTGGGCCCTGCACAGGGAATGCGCTGGAATGGTTTCAGCGCACGATCCGCTCGTCCACGGCCGCCCACTTGCACTTCCAACAGCTAAACTGTAAATAAACTGCGCTCGAGGGGTCTGGAGCATCCGTTCCAAAGGGCCTCCAGTTTATCTTTAGAAAGCCGTGCGCCGTCCTCTGGGCCCAGCAATAAAGTCCAGTGCCATCTGGCAAAGCACCTTTGACAATAAACATTGAATTTTCCACGACGACTGCACAGATTCCAGCTTTAGAGCATCATAAAAGCGCAGTTCAGTTTACAGCAGCACCTTCATAATCAAGAAGTGACAATGACTCAATGACTCAGGCCGTTCCTTGCTCTATTTTTGTAGTTGCTTATTTGAAGCAGTGCAGTGAGAGCACATCTATGAATGAAGCGGAAGGGTGTGCATAGGCGGATGCTTGCAGTGTTAGTATCATCCCGGGCAACGCTCCAGTGGAGAAAAATTACAAGACACGGCAAAATAACGAATGGTTAATGTTGCGTGAAGTGCCCAGAAAGCACGTGCTGACCTCTGGAGAAACCTCGCCTACCGCCCTACCATTCCCATTCGGTAACAGCAAATGGCGCCTATGGGTGCAATGAAAACATGTGCAGGCGGAAATCTACGCCATGGGCTGCTCTAGCTGTAGTTTCATTTTGTCTATGACTTTGATATGAGACGTGTTGTTTTGCCTCCTGTTGCCTGTTGGGGGCTGCTTGCGACCCCCGGCGCTGTCCGTAAGCCCCGGACCCCAAAGGACTCACTCACACACGTCCTATCGGTTGGGGCTTCCCGGTCGCTCTGACGTGGCCGGGAAACGCCCTGTTTATTTATGCTGCACGCGGCGGCATGCAACGTCACGCCGCCGCGTGTGCGCCCCATCATCGGGCAGCGCCACACTCCTCCTTTTTCGGGAGGACAAACAACAAACACCCAAAAGCTACACACTGCAAACCAAAACATACTACACCTATAAAATTTCAAATGCCCCGTTCTGAAATGCCCCTTTATTAACATCCACCCGGGTCCCTTTATTTAACAGTTCTCATCGTCAGGATGATCAGACAAATGTCCCAAGACGTAGTCGGTGAGGTGAGCAGGTTTCCCTCGCCCAGCCCTCTGGGGGTTCCTCCTACTCACCTCCGGCACGGGTGATCTGTCCATAGGCATTCCCCGGGCCGGGGACTCAGGCAGACATGGTGTTTCTCCTTCATCCTCAGGGACCACCTCTAAGTCCGGATAAGGGGGTGGATCAGTCCTTGGATCCCGTAGCTTCTTAAAGAAGCTCACGTTGCGAGTTACCGCAGACCGGCCGTCCGATGCAGTCACCATGGATCCCTTCACTGCAACGACATCCAGCGGCTCCGGCTGATACGGTAGGGAGAGCTTTCCATGGGGGTGTCTATTCCGAATGAGGACCTCATCACCCGGCTACAGCCGCTGCGGGCGAAGCCCCCTCCGGATGTTCTCCTGCTCAATCCTTGTTCGCCGGTCTGTCTCGACTTGTTGGTTGTCGATCACCCCTGGTTCTTTCTCTCCCACCTGCGGTAACAGCCCTCGAGGGCAACGTTTGAATAACACTTCTGCCGGTGCCACTCCGGTGGATGCATGCGGTGTGGTACGGTACACCCTCAGGAACTGATACAGGGCTCTCTGGAGGGACTGCCCCTGGGCGATTCTAATGGTCTTATTTAGTGTCCTCATCAGCCGTTCAGCTTTGCCGTTTGGCCTTGGCCAGGGAGGCGTGATCTTCCTGTGCAACACCCCATAGCTCTCTATCAGTTCCGAGAACCCTTCACTCTAGAAAGGCGCCCCGTTGTCCGAGCACAGCGTGTGGGGGAAACCATCGGCCACAAACATCTTTTCAACGGCCACCACGATGTGCTCAAACGACACTGACTCCATGAACTCCACTTCGGGGTACCTTGAGTATTCATCAACCAGCACGAGGATGTTGGTGCCCATCGTGGTGGAACCAAAGTCCCCATAAACGACTTCCCACGGACGCGTCCCCTGAGGCATCGCTTCTATGACGGGCTCACGCTGCAGGGGAGACGCCACCTGACACCAAACGCAGGCTGCCACAAAGTCGTCCACCTTCCGCTCCAGTTCTGGGAACCACACTTTCACCCTTAAGCGGGCCTTGGTCTTGGCGGCGCCCTGGTGACCACGGTGTGCAAGGACGATCACGTCCACCACCTTCGACTGGGGCACAACAATTCGATCTCCCCGCAGTAGAAGCCGGATGTTGAAAACGATAGTTCCTCCCGGACCTTCCATAGCTGCTCAAGTCCAGTTCTGGCCTCCTGAGTATGCCCCGCCAGGGCCTCCAGCACCGACTTCCAGGATCCCTGTTGCATGGAGTGCCTTAAGTTTTTGAAGCACTCATCGTCCGCTGCAACTATCTCAAGCTCCCCTAAGGGCATAGCATTCGGCGTGGCTGCCTCCACCACCACCCGGACATGCTCTTCGCCTCCTCCGCACAGGTGTCATGGTCTTCCACTCCTGGCGCCCCAGGGTGTCTGGAGAGATAGTCTGCTGTGTTATTCGACCCCGGCCGGTGCACCAGGGTGACTCCGTATTCCAGGAGGGCAAGCATCCTCCTCTCAATTCTTGCTGGTGGCTTGGATGACGACCCCACCAGGATGGGAAGCAGCAGCTTGTGGTCCGTCACCACCGTCACCGGGCATCCAAGGACGTAGAGCCGGAAGTGCCTGCAGCCCCAGAGCCTCGCGATCAATCTGCGAGTACCGTTGCTCTGCCTCCGACAGCGCCTTGCTGGCATAAGCCACCGGGTAGACACCCCCATCACGGTCAATCTGCGTCACCACGGCGCCCAGGCCAAACGGGCTGGCGTCGACAATGATCTCTGATGGTAACGCAGGATCAAAAAATGCCATGGTGTCCTCTGCTGCCAGGGCGCCCCTGATGTCGTCAAAAGCCGCTTGTTCAAGCGGGCCACAGTTCCAGGTGGTATCTTTCCTGGTCAGTGCTCTGAGCGGTTCCGACCTGGAGGCAAGATTCTGGATGAACCAACCACAGTACGTAACCATACGCAGAAAGCTCCGCACATCCGACAGATTCTGGAGGCCGCGCCCTTTTAATGTCCTGGACCTTCTTGGGGTCAGGTGACACCCCCCCTTCTTTGAATACAAAGCCAAAGAACTCTATCGATGGTCGCAGAAATTCACATTTCTCCTTGTGGAGGGTGAGGCCCAGGGACTGCAGCCTCTCAAATGTTTTTGCCAGCCGTCTCAGTTGGTCTACCTCCGTTCTGGCAAACACCAGGATATCATCACTGATGTTAAGGACGCCCTCCAGATCTGCTAGGGTGCCCCGGATGATGTTTTGGAACACCTCCGCCACCGAGGAGACTCCGAAACTCAGTCTCTTATAACGGTACAGCCCTCGGTGTGTAGTAAAGGTGGTGATATACCTCGACTCGGGGTGGAGGACAACCTGGTGGTAGCCCGCTCAGAGGTCCAGCTTTGAAAAGAAGCGAGCGCCCTGTACCTTCGGCAATGATATCGTCTATCATCGGGGTGAGGTGTCTCTCTCTTTTAATTGCTTTGTTTGGCAACCTCATGTCAACACAGATTCTGACAGCATCTGGTTGTTTAGGCTTCCGTGCCACCACAATTGGGGACACCCAGGGGGTCGGACTTTCCACCTTCTCTTTGATGTCGAGATCGACCAAGTTGTACAGCTCCTTGTCGACACGAAGGTGAAAAGGTACCCTGCGATGCTTCAGGGCGATAGGCTGCACAGATTCGTCAATATGTAACCTCACTGGGTCACCAGCCATCTGTCCAATCCCCTTGAATAGTGCGGCATAATTCTCAAGCAAATCATTGATGTCTTCAAGATAGACGGAGTATGCAAAACTGACGATGCCGAGGGCCTCCGCCGCTGCACAGCTCAGCAAGGTATTGGTGCTCACCGGTGTCACATAGAATCGTGCAGTGATTTGAGATCTATCATGCTCCACCTTCGCCACAAAAACACCGTCTAAGGGGATAGGGTCCAGAACCAAACGCGGAAATGCAGGCTTTGGGTGCGACCAACTTGGGAGGCCGGTCCATAGCATCATAGTGTCCACAGGCCATTACATTGACGGACACCCCCATGTCCACCAGGACCGGGACTGGAGATTGGTTTACCTCCACCACGCACCTTGGCTGTCTCCTGTTCTTTCCTCTCAGGACCTCCACACTCGAGACAAAGAAAATGTTCTCTTCCTCCTTTTCCTCTGCTTCTTCCACCTGGGCATCCTCCTCACTCTGGTCCACTTGAGCGACGTTGGGTCGCCCTGGCGAATGAAAACGGGCCAGGCCTCGCGACACCAACACAGGCATCGCCGCCTTGCACACTCTCGAAAAGTGGTCTGGCAGCCCACACCGTCCACAAGTCTTTCCGGCCGTGGGGCATTCCGTTGGGTGGGGCAGGTCATACCCACACTTTTGGCATGCCTCCCCTGCCCTCCCGGCTCTATCCCGGGGACCGCCGCCAGGTCTTCTGGTGCCCCTGCCACCGCGCCACATAGCACATACCTCCTCGGTCTTGATGGAGCGTGACCCAGCCTCCATTCTAGCTGCCCTCGCCTCGGACACCTCATGGCACCTCCCCAGTTCAAGGATGCATGGGAGTGTGATTCCGGGCTCCCTTAATACTTGGCGCCTAAGCTTTACTGAGGAACACGCCTGGATGAGCATAGTCCTGATCATATCTTCTTCATCACCCCAAGCACAGGCCAGCGACAGGTGCCTCAGGCGCCCATAGAAAGTGTCCAAAGTCTTGTCCTCTTTCTGTTTGGCGGACAGCATCACAAAGCGTTCATAGTCCGCGTTGGCAAGAGGCAGAAAATGAGCTTGAAGGGCGGCCTTCGCCTGACCGTAGGATCCATCCCCCGGCGGAAGTGATTCAAAAATCTCCTTAACAGAGGGCCCTATCGAGTATAACATGGTTGCCAGCCTGGTGTCATCATCAACCACCTGGGCGGTACGAAAGTACATGTCCAGGCGGTCGATCCACCTCTTCCATCTGGGCCCCAAGCTGGAAGGTGGGCCCGAGACATCAAACTCCGGGACGGGCTGCAGGGCCGCCTGTGCACGTGCCTGGGCCATAGCAGGAGGAATTGGCTGGACAGCCGGTACTACCGCCGGCTGCACGGGAGGCAACGGGCCTGGAGGACATGCTTGAACAGCTGGAGGCTGCTGCACTGGCTGCACCGGAGGCAATGGGCCTGAAAGCACCACTTGAGCACGTGGAGGCTGCTGCACCGCTGCTGGTTGAGCACCGTCTTGATCCTCAGTTTCACTCATGAGCTCGAGCGCACAGGCACCCCCAGCGTGGAAAATGGGGGCCACAACTCAAACTCTGAGCCACCTCCAGGCAGAAGAAAAGTCACTGCAACACACCTCTGTGATGATGAAGAGGATGAAGAACAGTAGGGCCACCAGTCTGATGATGAAGAGGATGTAGAAGGCCCCAGCATTCCACTGTTCCAAAAAGTGAGACAAGAAAGAAAATGGGCTATGCAGGCCCAGCCATTGTAGCCCTCCTCCTTGCTTGCACTCGACGTAGGAGACCCAAGAAAATGAAAAAATCACAAATTGGGCACATGTGTATGCAGGTATAGCTGCCTGCTGACAGGATTTCCAGAAATTAGGTCTGGATGCACTTCAGAGCTCAAACCGGAGCTCCGTGAAGTTCCACGGCCTGATAGGTAAAAGGGCCGCCAGCCGCGTGGGTGACGCACGGCCTGCGGCTCGAAACGAAGTCTTAGCAGGACTTCGTTTCAGTAAAAAAATTGCAGAAATGTTCACCGCCGGGCCCAGGCATCGTCTCCCCCACTCGTCGCCACTGTTGGGGGTTGCTTGGGACCCCCGGTGCTGTCCGTAAGCCCCGAACCCCAAAGGACTCACTCACACACGTCCTCTCGGTTCAGGTTCCTGGTCGCTCTGATGCGGCCACGTTTATTTATGCTGCACGCGGCGGCATGCAACGTTACACCGCCGCGAGCGCGCCCCTTCATCGGCAAGCGCCACACTGCCTCTCGGTAACTCCACAGGCTGCTGCAATGTTTGTGGGGTAGGTGGGATCAGCCTGGCGTGACATAGTCCATTGCTCAGAAAGCAAGCATTGGTGTTTTTTAATGTATACAGTATATGTGATCAAGCCTCCGGGAGAGGGTGAAACGTGCCGTCTTGGCACTTCTTTATAGGCCTAAAAAAAAGTTCATGTATTTTCCTGATTCTCTTGACTACTGAATGCTCCGGGGAGTGCCACCAAATTTTCTTTTGTCTTCAATATATATATATATGTGTGTAAGTGCTTGATTATAAATGGACACAAGTTTGGATGAATTGTATTACATTGTAATTTGTATCTGGGCGCATTTCTTACAGTAGCATATAATAAGTCATTCACAGTAGCATACAAAAGTATTTACAATCGAATAACAAGTAATCACAGATAAGTATTTACAAAGTAGGAATATGATAACGTTGACAAGGTATACTGGTAGAATTAAAAGGTATAGCATTCAAAGTAAAGGTTCGTTCAGTTTGAGCCAGGTTTTTACATGATTTCTAAACATACAGAAGGAGGGTTCGGCTCTGAGGGTAGCTGGCAGGAAGTTGCACATTTTAGCTGCAAAGACTGGGAAACTACTGCCTCCTGCTTTTTAGAGCTCGAACCTCGGAATAACCAGGCAGTTGGAGTATAAGAACCTGGTGGGCCAGTGTGAAGACTTCCGCATGAATTTATCGTATAGGTACTTGGGTGCTAGGTTATATAAACATTTGAAGGTAATTGAGAGAGTTTTAAGTCTGATTCTTTGGGAAACAGAGAACCAGTGTACACTGAGTCTCATCTCCGAGATGTGGTGAGATCTGGGGTGATTAGTGTTAGGAAAGATTTCATAATTGTATGTAATTTTCCCTCCATGTGGCAACCCCCAAACATTTTGCTGTTGTTTTACACCCTGATCTAAACTTTGCCAGAGAAGCGCAGCCTCCCGCCGCACTCCTCTGGGCTTTCGCTCAATTCTTACGGGGAAACTGACATGCCCTTAAGACAGTCAGTACTGGGAGACTTTGTTTCCCTTAGTCCTTTCCTCATGTTGCAGCTTTTGTGCAACATGAAACAAGAGTGCACCGTAACTTGCATTACTGCGCTCTTGGGTCTCTAGTCATTCCAAAGGCCCTAGAAACTCTCGTTGGACTTATTATGAACTGTGCAAGTGTGTCACGGACGGGACTGGTCGCAGCTATCATTTCTCTTGTGTTTTTAACCATTTTCGCCATGTTATCCGCGCTTACTGCGTTTGGCACAAATGATTGTCCTAGCTACAGAATGGCCATGCAATGAGGTTCTTTGTCCTGTCCGCTGACCGTCTTGCCCCTTCACCTTCCCCCAGGTCGAGCCAACCTGGGGCAGTCCTTATTTGGTCATGCACTTTCCCGCGAAACACAACGCTTTCGCGGGCTTCTGCATGCCTTGTGTGTGCCTCCAGGATGTGGGCTGGGATGTCTGTTCCCAATACACATCTTGGGTGCCAGAGAGTCTAGAGTGTCCTGAATGCCTGGGACCACCGTGGTCCGTGATAGGTCCACGTATGGTGTGAGTGTTTGTGAGCAGATCTCCCATTAGGTCCTCTCCGTTTTGGCGCGAAGGGAACTTTGGATAAGAGGAGGCTGAAAACACCACTACCATGTCGATCTCCTGAGTTCACACCGAACAAGGGATAAGGAGCCAAGTATCCTGCAACAAGAAGCCGAGTCAAGGAACCACTGGTGACCCGCTGAAGGTTTGGCACCCTGAACTGCTGTCGTCCTGCGAGACACCTCTGCATCTGATCGTCCTAGAAGGTCTGCAAAGGCGCTTCGACCCATTGGAATAGTGGGATCAACTATTCCCGGCACCTTCATCAAACCCTGCAAGTAAGCCTCTTCGGAAGTGTCCCTGGGCCAACCAGTGGGCTGACCAGCTTATGCAGGACGCTTTGCTCTGTCACCGCTGCCGTTTCCGGGAAGCCCTCGAAACTTGGTCTACTGCTTGCTCTGCGTCCACGGCACCCTCACACTGAATTCGTACACTGGGCATTCCCAGGTCTGAAGTGAGACAAGTCCACCCGGACCAGAGTAAACACGTTTGCTGTGTTGCGCTGCTGTGGTAACAACCTGTGCACGTCCGCTGCATTTGGGACACCCTCGACCCTGCATCCTGTTATGTAGAATCTACACGGTGTCGAGACGTCCTGATCATCGCAGCTGTACCTGCCAGCAACGGGAACTGAACTGGAGAAGTCTGGATCTGCCTGCGTCGGGGACCGGTGAGTAGTCCAGACCCCAACCGGTGGCCCCTCGTGCAGGAGCCCGTTTCTTTTCTACCGCTGTTGCGAAATAGCGACTCTATCCCCCACTCTCACCCTGCCTCTGCCCACAAGTGGAGGCCTTGCTTGAGTAGTGGGGACTTGTTCTGCATCACTTCATTCACCTTCCTTAACTGCCTGATATCCTCGAAGAGGCCCTCTTTTGTCCATTGGCACTAGCGCGTGCAGGTACTTTTGAGCATAAGGCTCCTCTCTTCGTAGGGCTCGGACTTCCTCCTAGTTAGGTGTATTTCATATGTCGAACTGGGTCTAACGATTACTTGCACTGCCCGTTTTCCTCCCCATCTAGGTGGTCTACATATTGCGTGCTACTAACTCCTTAGACCCCTCAGTCTTGTATATATATTGTATTGATTGTGATGTGTTGGTTGGTTTATTGTGATTCTTTGCTATGGTCGATGTTACAAAGGCCTTGTAATACACGTGCCTATATTTTTAATATAACACCTGTCCGGAGTAATTTGTAAGTGTCCTTGCTTTGTGTGCTCATTGAGGTCTTTCCGTCATCCTCACCCCTCTTGAGACTTAGGGCCTCATTACACGGTAGGCGGTGCACCAAGGTGCTATTAGCTATTAGCACCTTGGTCCATGCCGGTAAATTACCGGCACCGCCTTGGCGGAAAGGGGAATTACCGCCCTACTCCAAGGTTGGTGGGGCGGTTATTCCCCCTTCCACCATTGCCCTTCCCCATTCCCATTTTTGCCCCATAGGGCATAATGCGAATGGGGAAGGTGCTAATTACGGTACCGCAAATTTGCGGTGCCGTAATTAGCACCAAGGTCCCTTTGCGGGTTGGGTTTTAGCGCCTGCAAAAAGCAGTAATGGGTATAAGGATTTGGGTGTCATCTTCATAGTTTGTATAGGAGACACCCAAATGGTCTAGGTCGTCAAAGAGGGGCTTGGTGAAGATGTTGTAGAGGGTAGGTGAGGTGCATGATCCTTGGGGGACTCTGCAGGTGACAGGGATAGGAGTAGCAGAGGCGGAGGGTGAGAAAACTCTTGGGGTTCTATTGTTTAAGAAAGACTGAATCCAAGTGGTGGCTTCATCCGAGAAATGTTGTGGGATATATGGACACACTCCATGGCATTGCCTCACGTCACTGAGCTGCCTGTACGCAAGAAACAGTAACCTGGCTGCGCTGGCTCCTGTGCGCACCAGGACCTCAAAACTGATTTTTGGCAGCAACAACAAATAAATGGCTGTACCATTTTGCCTCACACACTTCGGGCAAAATGGAACAAGGGGACACACTGGAAAATAGGCCAGTGTGTTCTGAAACATATATGGAATCAAGTGAAAAGGAAAGCATGCCACTGCTGCAAAAGCCAAAATCCCCTTCAAAATGAAACCATTTTCAACCTTTCTAAATGCAGCTTTGATGCCAATTTCATCTGTCATTCTGAAACCACTGAGAGTAAAAAGTCCCAGTTAAAACCACCTCTCAAAGAAATCAAAAGCAACTTCATTTTCACTCGCACGGGAAACATGCACTTATTTCTTGACAAAATGTGTCCAGGCGCAGCAGTTCAAAGAGACTTTTTACCTGTATCTATACTTTAGATAAGAGTCCTGTTGCAAGGAAAATTACTACAGCTGCCAAGACAGTGGCAATCTGAGGAGCTGCAAACCAAATTAAAGTAAGAAATTAAATAGTTTAAAACACGTAGGCTGGAGTTGCAAGCTCTCGGAAACCTGTAATTCCAGTTACCAGCTATGAAACTCCTCCTAGGAAGGGAGACACACTCTAAATACAGGACACCTAGGTGCGAAGGACCAGCTTAAAAACTTTGGATGGAATAGGACAATGGCCCTCATTACGACCCTGGCGGAGAGGGGTTTACGCCAGCGTAATGCATGGCGTACCTCTCCGCCAGACTACGACATTCCGTAGCGCCATGGAGATTTTTACGCCTGCTTTTTGCAGGCGGAAAAATCCATGGCGCTACGGGACTTGTTGTTAATTACGCCACCGTAATTTACGGTGGCGTAATTAACGCCTTCCCCACTCCCATTATACCCTATGGGGCAAAAATGGGAATGGGGAAGGGTAAATGGGGATTGGGGACTTACCGCCCCGCCAACCTCGGAATGGGGCGGTAAGTCCGCCAACCCCCATGGTGGTGTTGGCAGCTCTGCGCCATGGTCCATGGTGCAAATTGCACCATGGACCTCCGCCAGGGTCGTAATGAGGGCCAATGACAGTTCACATGCTCATCAGACATTCGTCTTTGCTCCAGGCTGGGACCATAGCAGTCCTGGGACACTCACCTGTCAAGTGTAAAGGGCAATACAACCTTCAATTAAGAGAGCGGTCCCCCATCCTGCTTGGAATAAACTGCCAGTTTGTGTTAGCTGGCAAGAAAAAAATGACAGACAATTACTCCCATTTGCCTTAAGACTGTTTTATAAAGAACTTTAAAAAGACTTATATCTCAGCTGTCAAAATTGGTAAAAATGGTGAAGTTTTGCAGCGTAAAAATGGAATTGTGGGCTGTGTTTGAAAACTTGGTAGAATGTCGTGACACACTCTGGACACAAATGGTGATACATGGTGCATTACCAGAAAAGCATCCATGTTGCAAATATCACATTTTTTACATATATCCTGGGGACAATTCGCATCTGTGTATAAAATTGGGGAATTGTGGGCCAAATCTTTGTGTAAAATTACCAAAATGTGTCAGAAATACGAAACAAGGTCACACAGACTGGAGGTTTGGACTAATCTGTGCTGCACAAAATACATAACCTGTGTATCTGATTTACTAAGAGGTGGCAACTGCATAAATATCTGTTTTTGTCAAAATAGGATTTTCAGTAAAGGAAATGTGGGAGTTTCTAGATACAGTAAAATCACCTCATAAACATGACATCACTTTCTGATATCCAACTAATTGTGAGCAAGGCGAAGACTATGCCCTTGTCCAATCCTATTGTGAAGGGCATGGGTAGTGAATCCTGCCCTGTCATATACTGTAGTGATGTAATCTGGCATTATAAATAAGGGCCCCTGACTAGCACTCAGGACACACAATGATTCCTGATTCCTGATTCCTACGCCGGCGTCCTGTTCCTGTCTGTTCCTGTCTTCATCTTGCATCTATCCATCTAAACTCCAGATCCCAACCACAAGGCCAAACCTTGCTGATCTTGCTTCAGATAGGCCTCAGTTCTAAAATAATCCCCATAACCAAGGGAAGCGCTGTGGTGATTTGGGGAAGCATCCTGAATTTACCTGGCTTGCTGCCACTCACTGCTATCCTTCTATCCTGATGCTCTATAGTATCCAGTAACCAGAGCTGCCAGTCCAGAAGAACTATCCTTTCGTATCCAGTCCATGCCCAGCTGACTCTGCCCTGCTGAGTTTGTCCGGCTGCCGTGTGTTAGACCAGATCCGTGTGGTGATACAGAGTGCTGACTGTCCAAAATCCAAACTAAAAGTGGACTGTGAGTATCAATAGGAACCATAGAAACATAGTAGACATTGCCTTGCTTGGTTCCATCCCAATCTCTAAGTCTTCCAATCCTCATCCTGATAACTGTAATATTGTCACAATCATTCTTGAAACCCTGCTTTTGATTCCTTGTGCTAGCACCAATATCTCTAATAATTTTGTCTTGTGAAATCCTAAGCCCTTTGTCTTCCCTCGGGTAATCGGACTCGGTCCGCAAGGGCGGGCGCGGAGGTGCTAGGGTTGATTTCCGCTGATCAACCCTGGAGCTTACTGTGTCTCAATCTGGTTGGCTAGCCCGAATACCCAGGTGTAGAGTAAAACTGTCCTTGTCAAAATTGATTTCTGTTCCTTTTTCGCGCCTTTATTTTTCCAAAAACGCCCCTCATTTTATTTGGCATATCTCACTCAATTTAACAGCTAGAGACCTCATTTCACTTTCAAATTGTACCTAGGATCCATAGCTACACCCCATCCAGATTTACAATATTTCACCCATTTTTATTAAAAACCATTTTGGTAAATTCAGGCGGGATTTGCAAAAGTGTGTAATTTTACAACGTGTCATTTTGGTTATAAACGGTTTTCAATCTTCCATTCAATTTCAAATTGTATGCTTTTTCTCAAGACATTGCTTGTGATTGCTAGTATCTTTCCAGTGTTGCTCCAGTAAAGAATTGTTTTTGTTTCAAGAATTTTAGACATATTCATTGTTTATCCATCCATTTCCGAGTGTCATTTTAGCATTGCCAGGGTTTAAATCCATTTTTCTCTCTTGTTTTGGCACGGAAAGTCGGATTTCTTACTCTGTCTCTTATTTGTCATTCCTGATTACCTGCTGATTCTATTTATCCACTTAAAATTGATTATTTGTGGGTTGAGGGAACGTTGCAGGGGGAAATTCTAACTCCAGTGCTATCTTACCTAAAATCAAAAGTGCTCCTATTCCCTGGTGTTTTGTAGTTGTGTCAATATAAGGTTAAACTAAGTGCATTGCTTACATTCATATTGTTCTTATAACCCCATTAGTGATTGCTGCCCTTATATTAAAAAGTGTGTGATTTTCTTGAATTTCTAAATAAATAAATAAATAAATAAATAAAGAAATATTACCTTTACCTATCAGCCTAGTTCCTGGTCCATTGTGACCCGGAGTATTTGAAAAGGGGGTGTGATATGAGTGGTGTATCTTTCAAATATTGAACTTATATATAACAAAATAAGTATTTCAGTTGTGTGCTGCATACTAGGCTGAGACCAGGGTGTTTCGCCTCATTGATGAGAGGTGATTACATAGGACTTTGTGGTCCACCAGATCGAAGGCTGCTGATAGATCTAGTAACAAAAGGATGAATTAGTTGGATTGTGTGTATTGTCGTAGAAACCAAGCTCGCATGTGTGTTTAAGGTAGTAGCAAAACAGTACAATCTTTGTCGTGCAAAGTAAAAGACCAGCTACATCTCACAGCACTGTATCTGGCCGCAACAACCTGACCCCCCCCCTCCAGAACTCTTCCTTTATAGGTCACGTGTCAGGTAACAGATGTGAAACCTTAAATGAATCTTCGAGAAGCCTCAAACTTGGCCCAGAGAGGCGGGGGGGGGGGGTAAGTCATCCTGCTCAATCAAGTTAATTAGAAACCTCTCCATAACAGTCCATCTTCTATGCAGGTGCCCATTGGACAAATCACATGACACGCTCCTTTGTATGCTCCCACTGCAGGGGATTGACAACCCCTCCACTCATCACATACCCTCGTACCACTTTACATTTTGGGTCGTTCTAGTTCCCTCCGTCATGTGTCACATAAGACATTGGCATGAAAGGACAGCCGTTTTTGAGTTAGAGTCCATGCATGTCAAATAGCGGAATATAACGTTGTGTAGTCTCATTCAGAGTAAAAACAAGGATACAAGACATAAGCTAACAATCTGCACCCACAAGATGGAAGATGAAAGGATGTTTCATGAGCATGATCGTTTAGATGGGTGTTGGGTGTCATTCTATGAATGGATGTGATTTGGAGGATGGTTTTTTGTACTAGTGGGGATGGGTTAGAAAAAAAGCTCTCTTGTGTGATTGTTTGGAAGAATGGAAGGGTGTGATTGATGTATAGGTGTGTGCAGATAGGCTTTTAATCACCTTAACCCAAACAGACCCACCAATTAAGAAGTGAGCACACGGTTGTACATACAGCACGTTTATTGTACAATTTTCCGGGGAGCAGTTAGATGGTGTTGCAGTACCAAACTAACTCAAGTCTCAACAAACCACATCAGTTTACATCTTTTATACAGTTTTGCAACAGTTAAAACACGCCCAGATACTTTATTGCAGTCCATCCCCCAAACATGATTGGACATAACCCTCTTCAAAGAAATCCCATCTTTTTCCAATTCCTACATTTTCATTGGCCAGCATTATCAAAATAATAATCTTCCGATAATATTCATAACAGACCTCTCCTTATGAGTTGTCCATAGAAGGTAATGATGTTAACACATGGCCAAACATTGGTATTTTAAACATAATTCTTTACTAACAATAACTGGCCTAAGCCGTTTAAACCTGAACTCTTGATTTGCACATAGCTCGCATAGATATTCCCCACGATATGAGGAGGCTGGGTGAATGATTTCTCTTTGTTTGTGATAATACCTCTTTTCATAGGTCACCGTTCCTTAGAAACTTTCCAATCTACAAAAACTCCCACTTCATTGCAGAATTGAAACTGCTAAATAGCTTTAGGCACTAGCTTACCCCATATTTTACTACTGAACAATATAAATAACAAAACTCCTTCTGTCACGCTCTAAGGCAGCAGGATATTAATTCTACTATCTATGAGACTTATCAAACCATTAGAACTCAGGGCTATTTCTGCAGCTGCTGACAATGAAGGTTGTGAAGTTATTCATTCAACTGTCCTCTGCAGTGTGAAAACCTGACAAAGTCAGCTTGATAAGTCAAAAGTGCATTTTGCAAGAGAGCCCCAACTACTGTGTTTTGATCCATGGTGAAAAAGCCACTATATCGAGATTCATGAATACCCCAGGTATTTATATTAGGATGCATGTATACTTTTAGATTTGGTGGATTTAATACTTTATCTTTCTGTGCCCATGCAAGCTACTATATATCAATTTCTAGACCAACAGGAGCATTAAAGTAACACAGCCCATACACTAAGATACCTATGACCACCCCAGCATTCCCCTCCTATAGTTAATATTTTAAATAACAAATCATAATCATCTTCTTTGGGAACATCCCTACAACCATCTATCACACCGGTCTCAATATGGCCATACTCCTCTGCCAAATAAACCTAACTCATCCCCCTACCATTCCTGCAATCTACCTGCTGCTCCACATAAGCATGCCTCTTTGGAGGAGGACACAAGACACCTTCACTTTGAGTACCCATGAGGAAGGAAGTGGTGGTGACCTGAGCCTTAGGCAGGGTTACTTTCATCATGGCAGCAGTTGTCGGTACCTGGACAGAGCAACATTGAAAAAATATTCAGCAAGAACAGAAAAGAATGAGAAAAAAGAAAAAAATAGGCAAACAAGTATTCACAGTGAGGCTCAACCAAGAAGGTACCCAAGAGAACAAGGAGTTGATCTATGACTTGTTGGTGATCCCAGCCTCAGTCTCCATGATCACTTTCAGTTTATGCAAGGCAGCAATAGTTCTGGTGAGAGTACCATTTTCTGTATCTTTGGGAAGCACAAATGTGCAACAGGCACTCCTGATTTTCCAGTATACTCCACTATCCATTGCTGTCTGGTAGTCGAGTATGTACCGGTTTTGCAAAATCATGAGCCATAGTGCCCGTAACTCTTCCTTAATGGCACTAAACGCTGACCCAGAGGTGTTCACAAAAAGTAACAGTTGATAACTGGTCACCTGGAGCCATTTGGCATTTGCCGCTACTTTGGCACCAAGTGCCAGGAGGGAGGCGAAGAAGGTCTCAGTGTGGCTAAACGGCAGGTATTGATAGGGAATGTCCGCTAAAGCCATTGCTGATGCTGCTGAAAGATAATTTGATCATCTCTGATGTTGCTATGTTCCTGTTTCTCACTGCCAAACCACAGGGGACAAAGGGGGCCCAGAGGTACCTTCGGGCATTGGACGTGCCAAATATTTTTCGGGGATGACGAGGAGGGGCACATGAACGGTAGTAAAACTGCAGACACTTCGCCAGGCTGGAGTCAACTGCCTGTATGTATTCTGATCACAGGTCAAAAAATTGTCAAGAAGAGCAGCCGTACCACCAGTCAGATCCATGTTGCAAAGTGTGTGACTGCAGTTCCCATTTGTGCCATCACCCTTAAAACACAAGGAAAAATGTGTAAGAGTCTGTATTTTAACAGGTTTTTCTGGCTCCTGGAGCCACAGCAGATGTTGCAAATGATTTCTCCATACTGCCCTACACTCTTTGTTTATTGGTGAAACCCCTTACTCAGAGAATCCCCTCATTCCTCCAGCTGTGCAACTCTTCAACCCTTGCTCTCATCGATTTTCTAGAATAAATAGCCCTTCCAAGCTAAATTGAACTCTTTGAACACACCTAATATTCTGGTGTTCTTTACGCTCAGGAATTGAGCACTCATCATCACTTGGTATGATTGGTGCCATACTTGCCTGTACTTTAAACTGCCCTTGAACCCTGCATGGGGCTAGATGTACTAGGCAGTGCATCTGCTACCTCTACCTCATTTGGCATAAATGCCCTAGTAATGCCAGAAGCATGGGGGATGAGACACCAGATGGAGCAATATCCTACAGATCTCTCCCTCATGTGGCTGTACCATATGTTATCCACTTTGAAACAATGTGCATTCATTGTAGGATCTAATTCATCATTGTCATTATCAAAAAGATTGACATTTCTTTTCACTCTTAACATTTTCTCCTCTGACCTCATAAAACTAGGCAATTTTAAATGTCCCCTTTTTATACTAGTTGTCATCTTCAGACATGATGACACAAGGACCAAGAAAACAACAAACATTTTCATTTTTACACAATTTGCAATCCTCAACATTCTTTTCCCTATACAAAAAAATATTTAAATTCCAGATCTCTATTTGCACTCCCCTTTATACTGAAAGGAACAGTGAATCCCTAGGGTGTACTTAACTTCTATGCCTGCTCCTATGCAGGTGGGAGCTACTGGTATCCCTTTAGGGTGGATCCAACTCTTGTTTCCCTCCACCTTCACGGCAGCCGGAGTTGTATAGATCACTGTGTGTGGCCCATGGAAGAGCTGCTCTTTCCACCGACGCACGAAGGTGGAAATTTAGATGTGGTACCTGGGACGAAGCTGTGCATTGTGCTGATCATCGGTAGTCTTACCACTTTCTTCCGTTGTCTGTCGGTGAGAAGACACAACCTGTGACAATATAATTGTAACACTTTTCGTTAATGCTGTAAGGTATTCCCTAAACTCCTCTATTAGGACCACTGCAGCCTAGTGAGCGTCTGATGTCATACGTGAGAGAGGTTTATGTAGCCAATGCCCAGTCACGATTTTGTGAAGGCTCAAGTGGTGGTCCGCCCTGGCTGGTTTCTTAGATAAAATAAAGCCAGTTGCAGGCAAACATACTACAGTTTATTCAATTTTGCACACAATTTTCCTAACCGGTCCTTAAGGACACTATTGAGCCTCTCCACTCGTTAGTTGTCCTGCACAACCAATTCTTTGGTCCTAGCAGCAAAGTGATTTCTGCGAACAAGGCATTAGGAAGTGGGTTTCATTGTCAGATTTTAGAACCTTGCAAATTCCCCATCTTGGAAATACCTCTCTCACTAGAAATCCCGCCACCAATTTAGCATCAGGATGTACGCAGGAACCAACATCAAGCCACTGGGGGAATGGACAAGTCATGACAATTAGATATCTGAAGTTACTGCACCTCGTTATCATGTCCACAACATTGATGTGGAGCTCTTTGAATGGACCAGAGGGGCAAGAGACCCCTCATTGACTTCATGGTATTTCTGGGATTTACCTCCTTGCACACTACACAATTCCCTACAAATCGAATTACCTGTTCTTGTAAGTTAGGGATAAACCAGGCCTCCTGGAGCTCTGCTGTGCATTGTCATTAGGAAGTATGCAATGGGTAATGTATTTGCTCTGGAGTCAAAAGAAGCAGTTCTACAGGCATTACTACCTTTCCCGTCACCTCCTGTCTCCAAAGCAAATCTGTGGGTGAAAGAGCACATACTCTCTTTTTTCAGAGCTCTTGTTCTTATCTAGGGGCTTTCCCTTGCATTTCTATTATCTGGAGCACCAGGACTGCAGTGTACGGGGCTGGTAAGTGTATCTGTTGGGACAGGGTTTCCATTTTCCGGGAAGCTGTGAAAAGTAACTATGCTGCTTCCTTCGGCAACTTTTCTGCGGCATAATGTACCATGTTTTGATTCATTCTGAACAGGCCACTATATTGAGACTCATGAATTCCCTGATGTATTTATTTTAGTGTGCATGTATGTTTTTACATGTGGTGGATTTAATACTTTATCTTTCTGCGCATGTGCAAGCTAATATATATACATTTCTAGACCAACAGGAACACTAAAGTGACATATCCCATCCATAATTAGCTACACTTTGATACCTATGAAATTGCAAGCTCGCCGCCACACCCCAGTCATTAATATGGTGCATGCAACAGGAACCCTTCATTATCATGGGCATCCTTCTTGACCACCCCAACAGGTGACATTTGGTATATACATGGGTAGGATTGGTTGCTTGAGTGAGATTTTTGGCATGTTTTCAGAATTGGATGAATTTGATTGAATAGGTCTGGATAGGGTCAGTGTAATCACCTGAGAGCTGAGTTATCCAGAAAGCCTACGCCCTACCTTAGATAATATTAAGTGGAAGTCTGTGTGCGTTCGTAGATCAGGGGAATGAGACCAGAGGAGAGTTATGGCTGTGAACGAAGGCAAGAGGTGCTTGAGAGACATTGCTGCTTGGGGGAGGTTGTGCCCTCGATAGTTAGTGTGGCACAGAAAGGAGAGGCTTAGGAGGAACGCTGTAGCCAAGGAGAAAGCATATGAGGAACTTGTTTCAGGGTGCCAGACTCATACTTGAGGGGCTACTCCAAATAAGAAGGGACCATGCTTTTTTGCACACTGGTTTGAGGTAGAGCAGAGAGGAGGTTGACAGCCGGGCATAGCTGGAGGAGTATGAAGAGGAAAAGGTGCACAGAGTAGCACCAAGTGCTGATAGTGCTACTGTGGCCCTCCAGCGATATATAAGAGACTCAGTCATGGCAGGGGAAGGGGCATCATTAACAATAGTTGTGCCTGCAAACTTGGCTACAAAAGATGATATGGCCAGTATTTTGTGGAAATTAAAGCACTGCAAGGTGACATTCAGTCCTCCATAGCTTTTTTACGTGGCAGAGTGGATACTAAAGGCAATAACATAGTGGGGCTTGAGAAAAACCAGCTGAATGCAGACTTGATTGAAATGAAGTTGGATGCGAGGCTGGTTGAACTTGAATCCAGAGAGATCAAGCTTGATGACCTCAAAAGCTGAAAACACAGGAACAATGTCAAGGTCCTGGGAGTGAAGGAATGAGATAGCGAATCCCCCATTGAAGTGGAGAGAATGATACAGGACATTATCAACATCCTGTTCAAGACAGAAGCAGGAACATCTGTACGGATTCAGAGGGCACAAAGAGGAGGGAAGGGAAATGGAAATGGCCCTCACTCGATTATAGTATGATTTCACTGTATAAGGATAAGATGGAGGAGTTGGCAAAAGTGAAATTGAAGCCAGACATTGTATTAGATGGAGTGGTGATACAGGTTGTTCAAGATCTGTCTGGCCTTACATTAGAAAGGAGATGCGACTGTCGACCTCTGATACAATGGTTATCCAGCAAAGGAATTAGATATAGGTGGGCCTACACATTTGCGCTGCAATTCAAATGTGGTAATGAAGAATATCCTATTACTACAGCGGCAGAGGCAATGCATGCATTAAACCATTTATCAAATGCATCGACTGTAGATCTAGATACACCTCGAAAGGCCGAAGGGGTCAGACGACCGCCCCCAAAAGGATTACCTCAGCAAAACAAAGGAACTGGCGGAAGGACATTTATGAAGCTGGAAGCCCATCCCCAGAGATAAAACCCTTGAAATAGCAGTGATTCATCATCATTGGACTAACTTGGTTGAAGTATAGTGGGCACACTGTAACCTGCTGTGGTTAGGGAAGAGAGTAGTTTGTCTATAGTGGCCCTCTGGTTTGAAGAGGGCATCTCAAGGGGAATGTTGGAAATTGTGGAGTTAAATGTTTTCACAGGGGACAGGTGTCAACCTTTTTTTCGGAGGTAACTGGTTACGAGTGGAGAAGAATTTATGTTGGTTATTATTGTGGATGAGGCAAAGGCATTATAGACTCAGGGATGGAACAGGCATATACTGAAATTTGGAGATGATGGTGAGTGAGCAAGGGATGGTCTCTGGAGGTAATTGTGCAGGAACATGGAATGTGAAAGAGCTAAATGTGCCTACAAAGAGATCTTTGCTAGTAGGGGAGTTCCATCGGGCAGTCCTGGATGTCATTTTGATACAGGAAATGATGTTGAAAGTTAAGGAGGAGCGCAGTGTCAGCGGAGCAGGAGTGGGAGAAGTTATTTGGGCTTCAAGCAAGGTGAAAAATGGTGGGGTTGAAATCCTCATTCCAAACAATTTAGGTTAACTCATATGACTGTATCAAAGCTGTTAAATGGGTGTCTCCTGGTAGTACGGTGATGTTTGAGGCGGTTCACTTGGTGCTTGCCTCACTCTATAGACCTAATCAAGGACAGTTGACCTTCAGTGTGCAGGCTTTGGATGAAGTGTTGGCAGTAAGGGGGGAGATGGTCCTGGTGGGTGGTGATTTTAATTTGTGGGACAATTTGGATTTATTATTTTAGGAACATACTCTGAGGAACATACCAGCTGTAACACAAATAGGGCCACAAAGTGGTTTTAAGAGGGCCAATGAGAGAAGGGTACTAGTCAACTAGCCGATTTATGGAGGACTATTTATCACTTGAAAAAGGGTTCACCTTTTATTCTTCATCTCATACAATTTACACAAGGATTGATTAGATCAGGTTGGTGGGATGGTTAGGTCACAATATGGTGTGTATGGAGGTTGATATAGAAAGGTTGGCCAGGTCTGATTCCCATTGGAAGTGTCATGATGCGCGTTGGAGAGATAGGGTGTTTGCGGCTCAATTAGTACAGGAAATTGATGCAGAACCCAGCAATGAGGGGAAAATTGGACAGCACTAGTCACAAACCGGCATAGAGGGGCATACACTGGCAATGAGATGCACATTGGGTACTGCAGGTACTGACGGGAAAATTGTAGCAGACCTCAATAATCAGGGGCACACTTTAGCAGTAATGGTTACTGAGGGGAATATTGAGGTAGAACTTTTCTTTGAGGGGCAAATTAGAACAGAACTCCTCACCACGAGGCAAGTTGGGGCACAGATTGAGACTTGGGGAAATTGAGCCAGAACTCAGCAACACATTTGTGACAATATTTCCACACTTGGAACTGAAGGGTGAATTGCTGCAGAACTGACCACCAAGGGGTACAGTCAGGGAGAACTCTACATTGGGAGTAAACTGAGCCAGAATATTACTGTGACTACATTTGAACAACAATGTAGCAATCAGGTGAACATTTGTGCAGAACAGGACACTGGGGTGTGAATTGGAGCAAAACAGGGCAAAGAAGGACACATTACTTTAGAATTGGTCACAGAGGGATTAATAAAGGAAGAGCCTGGAACTGAGGAGCAAATTGGGGCAGAAATTTGAAATGAGTACATTGGGGCACAAATAGACTTTGAAATAAACTAGGCACAACTCAGCACAGATGAGCAAATTGCAGAGGAACTCAGCACTGAAGGGCAAATAGACAGAACTGAGCACTGGGGCAGGGCGGATACGGGATAAACCAAATTTGAGGACACACAGAGCAAAATGAATTGACAAATGGGGGGACCAATGCCACACTAATGTGCACATTGAGGTAGAACTGGTACTAGTGGCTACTTTGGGCCGTACTTGGCACTGAGGGACATATAGGGGCAGACGTTTGCACTGGAAAGTAAACAGTGGACAAAATAGGCAATGAAGGTCGAACTGGGCCTTAACTGATTAATGAGGTACATCATATTGCACCAGAACATGTTATCAGGGGGCAGATAGAGGCAGACATCAGCACTGATGGGCTGACTGTGGCATTACGCTGCACTGAGGGAAACATCAGGGATGGGCTTGGAGTTGAGGGGAGAATTGCAGCTGAAGGGGACACTGATGTGTGATGTATATTAATCAGGCCTTGTATTTGTATTTATTTTATTTGTATTACGGAACTGTCCCTGGGGCATCTGGGCGCATTTCTTAAGGAGTGCATAAGTTATATAGAGGATACATACAAACAAGCTCCCCCTCAGCCTCCCCTTTGTCGCTGCAGTATGTATGCTCACCCCCACCCCTCCCTTGGTTTCCCGCGGAATGTATACTCCCCCTCAGCCCCCCCTTGGTCGCCCACAGTATGTATGCTCCCCGCAGTCTCCCCTTGGTCGCCTGAGGGTCGGCTGCCCTCTTACCCATGCTACATTCCTCTGACTAAAACGTATTGTATGCTGCTGCCGCCCGTAACCAGGGGCTGACACGTATATCTTACCATATATTCCGTCCCTTTGCATTACCTGTTTTTGCCACCCTCAAGACGGGGAGGCTCTCATGTTTTATGCCACCGATTTTGACCATATGCATTACCTTTTGCCACCCTTCAAGATGGGGTTGGCTCTCATGTTCCATGCCACCGATTTCGACCATATGCATTACCTGTTGTTGCCACCGTTCAAGATGGGGTTGGCTATCATGTTCTATGCCATTGTTTTTTAACCATATGCACTTATGTACCCAAGTAAGTATTCTTAACAGCACCAAGATAACCGAGAGCAGTTTGTGCGCTTTACAAATGCAAATAAATAAAATAAATAAATAACATTGTTAAACAGGTAGATGGTAAAAAAGAAGTGCATACACAATATTCAGCAGGTACATGTGTTACACCATGGTGCATAATTTACAATTGCAGTCAGTGGGCCTCATTACGACCCAGGCGGTAAGGGGTTTACGGCGCCGTAAACAGCGCCGACCCTTACCGCCTGAGTACGAGGTCCCTTAGCGCCATGGCGGATTTAACACCTGCTTTTAGCAGGTGTTAAAATCCATGGCGCTAAGGGACCATGGAGTTAATTACGCCACCGTAATTTACGGTGGCGTAATTAACGCCTTCCCCACTCCCATTATGCCCTATGGGGCAAAAATGGGAATGGGGAAGGGTAAATGGGGATTGGGGACTTACCGCCCCGCCAACCTCGGAATGGGGCGGTAAGTCCGCCAACCACCATGGCGTAAACGTAGTTTACGCCATGGTGGTAAAGTCACGGCCCAGGCGGTAACTTACCGCCTGGGTCGTAATGAGGCCCAGTGTAGTTAAAGTAGGGTGAGCAAGGTGAAGTAGAGAGACTGTGCATTCACAATTACAAAAGGATAATGCATTATGTGCGTGAAGTCAAGCTCATGAAGCCAGAGTTTGGTTTTATTCTTGAATAGATGATAAGAGGGTTCAGATCTAAGTGTAATGGGTAGTGTGTTCCACAGTTTAGCAGCCAGAACAAGGAAGCTGGTGCCTCTAGCTTTATGAAGCTTAAATTTGGGAATAGTTAGAGAATGGGCTTGTGCAGATCTAAGGGGTCTGGTGGAAGTGTGGGCAGTAAACCAGTTGGTAAGGTATACCGGGGCGAGGTTCGCCAGGGCCTTGTGAGTCAATGCAAGGGTTTTAAGGGATGTTCTGTGCCCCACGGATAACCAATGTAGGTTTCGTCTCGTGTCCGATATCTGTAGTTTCCTCGGAATGTTAAGAGCAGCTCTGATGGCATTGTTCTGGGTTACTTGTAGCTTGTTGATGTTTCCTTGGCTGGTCCCTAAGTAGAGGGCATTACAGTAGTCGATTTTTGCCACAACAAGGGTTCTAGCAAAGATAATGCAGTTAGGTGCACTGATTTAAAGGATGTATTTATGAAGGTGGTAATGAAGGGAGTGAGTTTGTGCGCAGCCGCCTTAATGACAGGTGCAGGGCATAAATCACCTTGGCAGCTGGAAGGTTTAAGGTTCTTAATAATGTTTTCAACTTCCCATGTAGACAGGGGTGAAAAACTGAAAGGTTTGAATGAGTGCTCCGGGGCTGTGAAATTATAGGTGGCAGATTTAGATTATGCTTCTGAGAGTAAGATGCATTTTTTAGTGTTGATTTTAGTTTGCAGCATGGATATTTTATCAAGGAGTGCCTTTTGGATATTGGTGCACCAAAAGGTGTCAGTGATACACTTGTCTAGGGGGGCTATGGGAGACTCAAGTTCTTTAAGGATCTTGACAAGCTCTTTTGTGTTAGATTCAGCTTGTACGATTTATTTATTATAGGTTTTTTTTTTTGCTGGAAATATAGCTTCTTTGTAGTCGGAGGAGGCAATAGTCAAAATACTTTTATTGGCTTCTGAGGGGAGACTTTTCCAATGCGCCTCTGCATTTCTTTTGACTTTGCGAAGATCTCTTAGATGTGGTGTGAACCATGAGTTGAGGTAGGGGTGTGGTTTGGGTTTGCGCAGTTTTAATGGAGCTTTAGTGTTTAACGCTTTTAGAATGGCGTGATTGTATATATCCACTAGAAGTGTAGGGTCAGAGTAAGAAGATGATGTGTTATTGAGAAGGGGAAGGATTAGCGGGAGAAGTTTCTCCTTCGTGATGTCCTTCTTGTTTCAGGTATGGATGGAGGGTGCAATGTTCGGTTTAGGGCTGTGTGGGGTGGATTTAATTGAGAAAGTTATTTTATGATGATCAGACCAGATACCTCGTGAGACTGACATCAGGTTAATCATGCAATTAAGATCCGCAAGCCAGTCAAGGGTTCTCCCTTTGATGTGAGTAGGCTCCAGGATGTGGTGAGTAAATCCAAGATCTGATAACGTACTGGCTAAATCAAGGGCTTTGATGTTGTTCAGGTCTTGGAAGCCAAGAATGAAATCTCCAATTATTATGCTTTGAGAATTGGGCTTTGTGTTAGCTGCGAGGAGTGATGAGATGTCCTCAGAGAAGGTGGAAATGGGTCCTGGTGGCCAATAGATAAGATGCACTACGGCGGTTTGGTTTGGTGATAAAGGCAGTTTGATAGATAATAATTCAGCAGAGGGATCTGCAGATATGGGATAGTTCTAAGTTCGAGAGAACTCTTAAAGATTAAGGCAATGCTATCATCTTTAGCTTGGTTGGTATTCCTATCACATCGAATGATGGCGCAGTTATCTGGAATAGCAAGGGACCGTGATGGATCAGCTGCTGCATGTAACCACGTTTCCGTGATGGCGAGGAAGTCAAGGTCTTCAGTTAAAATAAAATTGGCAATATCTAGTGCATGAGCAGGTAGGGATCTGGCTTTAATGAGGGCACATTTGACCATACTGTCTTTAGCACTGGTCTTGCTGTTATCCATTTGGGTTTCAGCATTATTTTCAGTGACAGTGATAGTGCCAGTATTATTGGTGACAGTCATAGGAGTGACTTGGTGCGTGGGAGGTTTGTTATTCGTGTGAGAGTGTGGGCGAGGAGTTTCTTGGCTAAGTCTTGATCCTAATCACGGATTTCTGTGGTAAGTAGCTCTAAGTTGGTTAGGCGTCGGTTTAGACTGTTTAGTATCAATTTTGGAGGCGTCCTGGTGCATGGATTTTTTGCTAATAGTCCAGGGATGTGGGCAAGGAATTTTCGGACTGAGTTTAGAACATAATCTCAGATTTCTGAGATGGGTAGTGCACGGTTTGTTAGGTTTAGGTTTGGTGGTGAAGTGTTGAAGCCAAAGGGCAGGGTCGTTTAGGTAGGGGTTGATGCAAGAATTGGTGACTATGGTATTGAGGCAATGCATATGTGAGGTAGAGATAGCTAATGAAAATAGAGACCAGTGATGGGGAGTTGTGAATTTGGGAGAGTAAGACGAACTGACAGAGTTGTGATGTGTCTTAAGCAGGAGGGACAAATAGGAGTGCAATATGTAAGTCCTGGTGTTGAAGGTGGACACAGAGTTTGGCCTTATAATATGGAGCAGAATGGGAATAAGGCGTGTCAGGAGCCAGTGCATGGTGGCTTCTGAGGGCAACTAACTGAGAGGTGTGAATGTTAGCTTCTATGAAACTTCATGGAAATATGCCCGAGTAAACTAATTAGAGGCGATGATATGGCACATTGCGTTTACACATCAATGGGCCTCATTACGACCCAGGCGGTAATTAATGGATATTACCGGCATGGCGCAACTAACGTGTCCGTGCTGGCCAGAAACTGTTAAAAGCGGTACATTACGACCTCTCGGGCACGAGCATTGCGCCATGCCGGTAATGTAATCTGCGCCATGCTGGTAACGTCCCAAAAACGCACCTACCGGCATCGTATGCCGTGCAAGGTGTACTACCGCCACCCTACCCACCGACATTAGCGATCACCGCAAATAGCGGTGACCACTATTAGCAGTGACCGTAAAGAAGCGGATCCGGAAGTTGCGCCATCGCACCGGAACGGGAAAGAGCACGGCGGCCATCTTTAAAAACTCCTCAACCATTGCACATCTGACCCCGAGACCCGCCACAAACCTTCACCCACATCCACCCATCGTCAGAATGCTGAAAGTTGTTAAAAAAAAGTTGCAATCGGCTGCGGCAGGAGCGCTTCACTAGGGAAGAGCTCACCATGTTGGCGGAAACCCTACAGGAAAACGCGGATGTTGTATTCTCAACTGAAATGACCAGACCGGCAATAGCACGGAAGAAGGCCATATGGGACCTAGTCGCACAGCGGGTCAGTGCAGTTGGAACAACACCCCGCACCACAAGACAGTGCCGGAAAAGGTGGGACGACCTCCGACTCCGTGTAAGGAGTATACTGTATGCCAACAGAAACCTGGGCATGGCAAGTGGTGGAGGAGCAGACTCACCTATAAAATTGCAGCCGTGGGAGGAGGTATGTGCCACAACCATTGGCATCAAGAGCATCGAGGGGGTCGGAGAAATTGAGAGAGGAGCCCCAACATCAGGTGACGCAGGTAGGTGCCTCAAATCAAGCCATGCAAAACTCTCTGAAGTCCAGTTTCATGGGAAGCACAATGTTGCCTAATAGGGTAACGCGACACATCAGCAGAAGACTGCCTACAGGCATTATTGACCTACACCCTGTACACATGCAGTATGCACACTCTCACTATAGGCACCCACATTCCTGCATGCTTCTCCCACCCAAAAGGGAGACAACCTGTATGTCACTGCCTCCAATGTGCACCATCTAGTTATCAAAATGATGGCAGTCATCACAATGCCTGCTTGTCCGCAGACCCATCAATAACACTTTCCCTCCTTTTCTCCACCACAGGCTCCCATTCGGATCTTGGCGAGGAAGACACTGGCACCACACCTGCCAAGAAGGCCAGGCCCGAAGTGACAGCACACCAACCCTCCACCTCTGCTGGACCAAACAAACCCCCACAGCAGCCAAAATCAACGGCCACAACACAGGCCAGGGCACCGATAAGCACCAAGGCAAGCAGCCCGGTACCACCAGAAACAGACATCCAACAACTGGTGGCCACTGAAGGGACTGTGTCTGCAGGAAGCAGCACGATTGGGGAGACTGCTGCCATTGCAACTTGCTCGGATAGTGATGTGGGGAATGATGATGATGTCGTAGAATGTCCCCCCTGCCCACCTTCATTCCCCCTACCTGTCCCCATGTAGCCTGCATGATGATGGCACACAGAGGCAATCCCCTGATGACTCTTGGCCAGACACTCCATGCCCAGTGGAAGGTGTGGAGGAGGGGAGCAGCCCAATGAAGACGCCACTGGCATTATCCAATGCCAAAAAAAAACAAGAGTCGCTGGACCAAATCTTAACACGCCAACATCAACTGTCCTCACTCCTGACTCAGCATGTGGCCGAATGTGGAGGTGCAAGTGCGGAAATGCTAAAATGTGGCGAGACTGTGAAGGCAGCCATACAATCCTCCACCAAGGATATCTGTGCCGAATTTGTCGAGGTGCGGCACGTGCTCTCGGAGCTTGTACAGACAATGAGGGACATGCATCCTAGTGAGCAACCGAGTACCTCCTCCGCTGTGCAGGTAAGCCTCAAGCAGCCCCGTCCACAGGTCGGCCAGGAACCTGCGGAGTACAGGCACGGGTGCCCCGGCGGCCGGCAGAGGGGGCTGCCAATGGAGGCCGCCCAGTGGAACAATCCCACATTAGGCACTTCATCACAGGCCTCCACGCACTTTTGTGGGGAGTTGAGGGGGGAGGGGGGAGTGGGTGTGTTGGGGGGTTGAGGGGGGAGGGGGGAGTGGGTGTGTTGGGGTTTGAGGGAGAGGGGGGAGTGGGTGTGTTGGGGGGTTGAGGGGGGAGTGGGTGTGTTGGGGGGTTGAGGGGGGAGGGGGGAGTGGGTGTGTTAATTGAATTCACATTTACAATACAATTTTTGCTTCAGCACAAATCACATGTGTGGACATTGCTCATTGTGTATGTGTGCTTTATTGGTGAACAGTCCACAGTGTGCATATCCCAGACACACACAGTGCCCCAATTGCCATCTCCATGTGACACCCCCCATCCGTGTGTGCTAGAAACTTTGGTTGATCAGAGTCCGACGCATGTCACGTCCCTCCTGTGCATCGCTGCCTCTCTGAGGTGCTGGCCCATCCCCACCCTCCGTATCCTCATCGGCAGGTGGTTGCAGTTCAGCATCAGGAGGCAGGGGCACATTCCATCTGATGCACATATTGTGTAGCATGACACATGCCATGACGATCTTTGCCACCTTCTCATGGCAGTACAGGAGTGCCCCACCAGACCTGCTGAGGCAGCGAAACCGTGCCTTCAATAGGCCAAATGTCTGCTCAATCACCACACGGGTTTATGTATGTGCACGATTGAAGTCCTCCTCATGCTGGGTCTGTGGGTTCCGGACTGGGGTAAGGAGCCACCTCTTCAGGGGATAGCCTGCATCACCTGTATGTGGGCAACAATGTATGTGTCAGTCATGACATCAAATCTCAAATCATGACGTGCCACCATGGCATGCATTCATCATGCACAAATGGAGTCACACTATGTGACCGGTATATGTGTATTCCTCTCATGGACTGTTTTGCATGCCATCAACCAGTGTATGCAGGGGGGTCCAGTGCCTTGTGAGTGCCCATTCACTGTGTTAGTCCATGGCGTTTGTTTTGTTGACCTGGCAGGTGTCCAGTGATATCAATGCTCTCATCATGGCAACATTGCTGTCAGCCTCATGATGACCCCACTGAGCACTACTAATGTTGCTAGGCAATTTTTTGGGGCCTCGGTGTCTGTGTAGTGGTGTATTGATGTTTTTGTCCGTCATGTGCCTCCTTTGTGCCCAGTTATGGGGGACTGGCCTTTCAGTTGATGGTGTTTGGTGCTGTGCATTGGCTGAAGGCATTGCATGTAGGTGCATTTCGTTGAGGTCGATGTGGTCCGATTCGGAACAGTGCACTTGCAGATGGTTGTGTCATGGTTGGGACACACCTTCATTCACATGGTAGGGCTACTTACATCGGGCATTATGTGTTCAGGTGTCAGTTGACGTTTGGGCTGCTTTAGGGTATGAGCTGGCTCCATTGCCTCTGGTACTCGCAGCCAGGTAAGGTATGCATCACTCCCCCCCCCTTTCAGCCAGGTAAAGTATGCATCCCTCCCCCCCCTTTCAGCCAGGTAAAGTATGCATCTCTCCCCCCCCTTTCTGCCAGGTAAAGTATGCATCCCCCCCAATTTCAGCCATGTAAAGTATGCATCTCCCCCCCCTTTCAGCCATGTAAAGTATGCATCTCCCCCCCCTTTCATCCATGTAAAATATGCATTGATACGTCAATCACCTACCCACTTCACATTTCCATGGCCATGACATGAGACTCACCGAGTAGCCAGGATCTTGGCCCTGCATGTCGCTCCATGTAGCGTGGTATTGTGGAGTTACGCAGGACTATTGAATCATGGGTTGATCCGGGGAATCGGGCACAACAATGTGTGATGATCTTGTTGGAGTCACATACCATTTGCATGTTGATTGAGTGGAATAGTTTACGGTTGTGGAACGCTACCTCATTGGCATGTGGGACCACCAATTCCACATGGGTGCAATCGATGGCACCAATGCAACCAGGTATGCCGGCTAGTGCATGGAAACCCACTTTGGTGTTTGCAATCTCCTGGGCAGACCGTGGTAAGTAAATGTGGTCGTCTGTGTGCTTGAGGAGGGCATCAAGCACTTGGATCAGCATACGTGAGAATAATGGTTGTGAAATGCCATGCAAGTGCCCCACTGTGTGCTGGTGTGCTGGTAGGTGCCTGTGGCCAGGAAGCGGAAGCACGGACACTACCTTCAGTAGGGGGGGGGATGGCGGTGGGTGTTTCAATCATGCTGACGATGTCGTTGTGTATCATGTCCACGATGGTGGTGATGGTTGAATGGACTGGCTCTGATGCGTGGGATTGGGGGCTGCCTGCGTGGTGGCATTGGCTGTGCTGGTGGGGCTTGCTGACCCTGCCTTGCCCTCCTTCTCCTCCTGCGTCTCCTCTGTGCTGCCTGTTGTTGTTGTTGTTGTTGTTGTAGCACTTGCATTGCAATCAGGTCATCCAGCCCCAACATTGCTAGTCCTATTAGAATCATTGTGGAGTGTGACTGGGTGTGGGAAGGGGTGGGGTGTGCTCTTTTTGTACTTGGTGAGTCTTTATTGCCTCCACCTGTGCTGATTGTGTGCACCTGTGGCAGCTGGGAACACTGCACATGGCCATTTACGGTTGGTCCGCGATGGCGGTATCTGCACCATGGCGGTAAGGTACTTTACGGCCTTCACAAGGGCGTTAAAAGCATGTCCGCCAGACTCGCGATGTTCCCCAATTTGCGCCATGCCGCTATTTCCGGCATGGGGGGTCGCGTGCCCACACCCTTGGTGCTGTTAGCGGCACAGTTAACTACAGTGCTGCTAATTGCACTTACTCGGATCGTAATCGGACCTAGTGGTAAGCGATGCCGGTATACCTTTACCGGCATCGTTTTCCACTTACCGCCAGGGTCGTAATGAGGCACAATGTAGCGGGATACTAACGACATGCAAATAGTTCAATACTTTTGTAAAGTGGCGCATAATAAATTTGCCACGAGTAGAAATAGCACTGGTGATGTATGAAACTAGAATAGGATTTTAGTTGCAAGGTGACACCAAAAAGTTGTATATTCGTGCATAGGCCAGTGTTATGGTAAGAGCATAGAGTGGCATACACTACCTACAGATACAAGGTGATCAATTGCAAAGTGGCGGATAACACAAGTCCTAGAAGCCTATAAGCGACTGTCAGTTTTAGCATGAAAATGCAGACTCAGTTGTGCTGGGTTGTATGATATGATATGAAATGATATGATATGACATTTATAATGCGCCTATACACAAGTGTTTCGAGGCGCGACGAGGCAAGGGGGGGACAGAGGGAAGACAGACAACGATCCTACTAGGCCAGGTGTCATTCAGATCATGCAAGTGCAAGGCGCAGGGGAAGGAGGAAAAGTGCGGGAGGCCAGGAGGCAGAGGACTGTGCAGTACATGGGATAAGACAATAATAAACAATCAAAAAAGTATGGGCAGCAGGTGGCAAGTGCAGACGTCCGGTGTCAAGTGCTGGAAGTGGGACCGTAGGGATACAGAAAACAGTCACCCAGTGCAGGGGTTTCCAGGAAGGCAGTGCAGGAGTGCGACTGGAGGGGGAGTGGACCTGGGCCCGAGATCAGAGGGTGGCCAGGTAACCAGTGCAGTTTCAGTGTCAGCCAGGAAATAAGCAAGGGAGAGGAGGAGAAAAAGCGGACGCAAAGAGAAAGGTTTTGAGGTGCTTCCGGAACCGAAGATGATTCTCCTCAAGTTTCAAGGAGGCAGGGAGGCTGTTCCAGAGGCAGTCCCCATCCCAAGAAAGAGATCTACCACCAACTCGTTGCTTGGAGAAGCGACTGACCCTGAGGGAGTTGAAGGCAGATCAGCGAAGAGCCAGAGAAGGAAGGTATTTAGGAACAGAGAGTTGAAGGTATTGAGGCCCCAGGCCCCAGAAGGCCTTGTGGACGATGCAGAGGGTTTTGAACTTAATCCTCACAGCCACTGGGAGCCAGTGCATAGATTTCAGTCCTGGAGAGATACGATCCCTGGGTTTGAGGCCAAGGACAAATTTTGCAGTCCTGTTCTGGATAAGTTGCAGAGAGCGGAGAGTTGAAGCAGGCAGATTTAGAAAGAGGCTGTTGCAATAGTCCAGCCTGGCGAGAACCAGAGCTCTAGAGACAGTGAGCTTCTGGGGGAAAGAGAGGAAAGAAAGAATACCTCTGAAGAGGTGTAGATGGTAGTGTGACCTCTTAGAGACATCAGAGATGTGAGGAGAGAAGGAGAGTTTAGATTCGAAGATGACCCCGAGATTTTTTGCCTTGCAGGTGGGAGCAGGAAGGGGGCCAAGAGAGGCTGGCCAGAGAGCTACAGGAATGGAGGGAGTGGGTGTGCCAATGAGGAGAATCTCAGTCTTACTGGCATTAAGGCAGAGGTCATTGGTGGCACACCACTCCTGGATAGCAGATAGACAGTCAGAGATGAGGGAAGTAGAGGAGGAGACCGAGGGTAGCCTGAAGATGAGCTGTGTGTCATCCGGGTATCACTGGAAGTTGGGGCAGAGAGAAGCTATGTGGTGGGCCAAGAGTGCCAGGTATTGGTTGAACAGCCATGGAGAGAGGTTAGACCCCTGGGGGACACCACAGGTAGAGAAAAAGATAGCAGAGAGGAAGGACCCGAGTTGAACCTGGGAGGGTCGGTCGGAGTAGAAAGAAGTCAGCCACGCCAGAGCCTCACCAGTGATACCCAGGTTATCACGGAGATGGTTGAGCAGGATGGCATAGTTGACAGTATCAAAGGCAAAAGAGAGATCAAGCAGGATGAGGACGCAAGGGGTTAGAGTCAAGGTTGGAGAGCAGGTCTTCACGGATGTTCAGGAGAGCAGTTTCCGTGCTTCTGGCAGCTCTAAAGCCAGACTAATAGTCACGAAAACAACCAACAGATTCAGTGTGGCGATTTAGCTGGGAGATGGCCAGTTTCTCCAGGAGCCTACCCAGGAACGGAGTGATGCAGATGGGGCGAGGAGGGGTCGGCAGAGGGTTTCTTAAGAAGAGGGTGCACAAGGGAGTGCTTCAGGGTGGATGGGCAGACTCCAGTGGCGAAGGAGTGATTGAAGAAATCAGCCAGGGCAGGAGCCAGGGAGTCAATGTGGTCCTTTATGGTTTTGGAGGAGCAGGGGTGAACCTTATTTTGACAACACTTTCATAGATCGGATTTGTCTAGAAACCTCGTCAGCGGAGAACAGGGGAAAGGCAGAGAAGGAGGGAGGAGAGGAGGCTGCAGAAAGGCCAAAGGAAGAGCAGGGAGTAGGGAAGGGAGGGGATATGATGAGAGAGAGGACAGGATGTCCTGAGTTTTAGAGATGAAGTGAGAAGCCAGTGCCATACAGAGGGCCTGGGAGGGGACAGGAGAGGTAGAGACTACGGCAGGATTAGCCAGTTCCTTGCAGATTTTAAAGAGTTCAGCCGAGGGGGAGGGTGGGTGAGAAGGTGGCGGCAAAAGCCTCAGCTGACACACGCTTCATGGGTCGGATGACCGAGAAGGTGGGTGGCAATGATGGAGGTGGCGTGGCCTGAGGGGTAGGGAGGGTGAGGTGGGAGGAGAGGAGAAAGTGATCACTCCAGGTGAGAGGGACAGAGAGGGGAAGGTCTGAAGAGATCAGAAAATGCAGAGTGTGCCCTGCAGAGTGAGTTAGGCCAGAGGGGAGAATGGAGAGTGAGAGAGAGTCGCAGAGGTCGCAAAAGAGTCCAAATGGAGGACAGGAGGCATCCAGGTGGATGTTGAAGTCTCCAAGAAGGAGGAGTCGAGTAGTGGAGGCCAGGAGTGAGGCGGAGAGGTCAGCCCACTCAGAGAGGAAGGATGAAATCTGACCAGGTGTTGATAGATAGTAGCCACCATGAGTGAATGGCTAGGGGAGAGAGAGGGCCTGCAGACGAGGCATTCAAAAGAGGAGAAGGCCTTCGTAGGAATGACAGAGTCAGGAATCCACTCGGGGAAGATCATGGCTACACCACCACCAGCGCGGTTGGCCTTGGGTGCAGAGGATCTTGTAGCCGTCAGGCAGGGGAGTATCAAAGCTTGTGACAGAGTTGGCCGTGAACCATGTCTCGGTGAGACCAAGGACATCAAGGTCAAGTAACCTTGGCTGTAATGATGCAAATACACAAAGACATATATACAGTAAATTCCATGTGTCAGTTTACTTCACTGACTCAGTTTGTGAAGTCTCTGGGGTTTTAGTCAGTCTCTGGGTGCTAGGGGCGGTCGCCAGCTCCTATAGCAGGAGGGGCAATGTGAGCTGCTTCTGCTGCATCGTTCTGATGCCCTTCGAATCACGGCTTCGGCTCCAGACGGCTTTCGTGCTTATCACTCTCAAGTCTTGTGAGAGCATGCCATTGTGGAGTCTCGCAAGTAGTTCTACACACCTCCCCTTGATAACCACAACAAATGTTTCAACCCATTATATAGTCATTATACTTCACTGGTCTTCTGCGCTCTCTCTGCAGTCACTACTCCTTCTCACCCTCTTCAACCGGCGTGTGCGTTGCTTCAAACGTTAACTCCGGCAGCTCAGTCCCAGTCTCACTTTCTCTGTGGGGTACCCTCTGTACATCCAACTCTGGTTCCCCTACTGCCTCATGGTCTTCTAGATTGCTTGTCTCCTCTCATGCTTTCTCTGTTGGCTGAAGCCTCTCAAACATTGCCACGTGTTCCACGTTCCACGTTCAGCTGTCTTGGGTGTGGACGTGGTTGTTTCCTCTGTGTACTACCTTGGTTGGCCGGCTGAACTTGGATCCCATTGCTTGATCTTTGAGCAGCAACCAGATTTTGATCCAATCCCCTTCTCTGACCTCTAGGCTTTGGGTTGCTCTTCACTGATCACTCAATTTCTACATATGTGCCCTGCTGTTCTTTATCCTCCATACTACATCTTCCATAGTCACACCTTCATCCTCCCTTACGCTAGCCAACCACGGAAGTACCAGCATGGACGCTGCTCTCCCATCCCTCAGCATGCGAAAGGGTGGCACTTGGGGGACACCGTTGGGTGTCAAGTGGTGAGCTGCTACTGCTTCTTTGACTGTTTTAACGGGACCCATTCTTTTGCCGTGGTTAGCTGCATTGCTCCTTTGATAAACCAGTTTGCTCACTCCACCAGCCCAATTGGCCTGGTGGTGGTACAGCAATGCTTTAATCTGTCGTATGTTGTTCTGTTTCATGAATTTCTCCATTTCCCAAGAGATTAATTGGGCTCTGTTGTTGGTAATAATGTCCTTGGGTTGCCCTTTCCTTTGAAGCAGGGATGTCAGTACCTCTAAAACGGTCAAAGTGGTGATATTTGGTACAAATTTGGCTTCCACCCACTTTGATAAATAGTCTTCCATGACCATTCAAAATTCAGGAGACATTGCTTGCAGGGGGCCAATTAAGTCTAATCCTGACTTTTGCCACACTCCTTCTGGAATTTCCGTGGGTATGAGTGGCGCCTGTCTTGTCTTTAACCTTTTATTGCTGTTCAGAAACTTGTGACACCTGTCGATCATCGTACGAATGTCCTGATTCATGGGTGGCCACCAGTAGGTCTCTTTCACACAATGTCGCATCATGGTATTCCCCAAATGTTCTGAGTGGGCCCTACAACGTATGACTTTCCTCATGCCCACTGGCGGAATCACTTGATTGTCCTTGATTATCAGTCCTTCTGCCACAAATATTTCTTCTGCCACTTTCAAATATGGCCTCATGCCTTGTGGGATGGCCCTTTCCTCCAGCCACCCTCTCCTGACCCATTCAGTGAACCTTACCATTGTGGGATCTCTGCAGGCTTCCTCATTCTAATGGTCCTTGCTCATTTCCATTAATTCAGTACTCTTCAGATCCTGAATGGAGGCTACTATGCATTCATCCTCCAGGAACATGGTAGCCTTCTCTCTGTTTCCCGGTAACCTGGACAGCCAGTCTGCTTGAGCATTTTCCACCCTACTATGTGAACTATCTCATAGGTATACTCCAGGATCTTTGCTGCAATGCGCGCTAGCCAAGGCATGAACGTTTTTATCCCTCTGGTTACACGTTAACATATGGATCATGGGTTTATGATCTGTGACTAACTTGATTTTGGTGCCCTAGATGTATGTTCTGAAGTATTCCCCCACCCATGCACATGCTAACATCTCCTTTTTCACTGTTGAAGTTTATTTCAGCCTTAGACAATGCTCTTGACGCAAATGCCACTATGTTTTCAGTGTCTCCCTCCTTTTTGTTCAGCACAGCTCCCAACACGTAGGCAATGGCGTCAGTGGTGATGATCGTATCCCAAGTGGGATTGAATGGTTGTAAGCACAGGACTCTCACAATCCTTCGCTTTATTGTTTGAAACGCCTCCTTCTACAACTGTGGCCTGGTAAACTCGACTCCTTTCTTGAGCAGATCTCTCAATGGTGAAGTGACCTCTGAGAAGTTGGGGAGGAACTTTGCGTAATATTCAGCATGCCCTAAAAAGGATTTAACCAGTCCTTATTAGCAGGTTCCAGGGCTTTTACAATGGCCTGGAATAGGTTTTGCTTAGGACTGATCCCCTGCAGGATATCTTGTACTGTAGGTATTCTACTTCCTTGGCACTCTGCACGCATTTATCATACCTCAGCTTTACCCATGCATCTTGTAACTTGTAGAGGACATTTCTTAGCACGGTATCGTGCATGCGTTCATCTTGAGCATACACCAATATATCGTCCTAGGAATATGAGACATGTCCCACGTTCCCCATGAAGAAATCCTTCATCCTCTGGAATGCAGAGGCCACTGATGGTATACCGAATGGCATTCTGGTTAACTGATAGGTGCCGAACGGGGTAATGAATGCAGTTAGGGGCTGTGATTCTTTATGCAAGTGTATTTGGTGATAGGCATCGGTCATGTCCAGCTTGGAAAATACTTTGGCTTCCTTCATCATTAATATAAGGTTGTATATGCTCGGGCGTGTATAGCTGTCTGTAATAACTTCCAAATTAAGGCTGTGGAGGTCTGTGCATACCATCAAGTCCTCCATATTCTGGTTTTGTTATTAGCACCACTGGACTCAACTGCTCAGATGCTTCCACCGCCTCAATGGTGCCATCTTTCACCATGTTTCTAGCCATCACGGGCACCGGACGCACCTTGTGCTTTACAGGGACTGCGTTGGTTTTGACCATTTTCTTGTGCACCTAATTCTTGATTCTTCTCAGCCCTGCGGAAAACAACTTGGGGAAATATTCTTTGGACAACAGCACTCCTCCTGCATTGACCACTAATACTTAATCCTCTGTGCTGGGATCCAGCTTAATCTTCAGTCTGGCTTGATCATCCCACCCCAGGACCGCTGGACTTTCCTTGGCCAAATAAGCTCTGGTTCTTCCTTTAAACTCCACAAAACTGTTGATATACCCCAACAGACTTACTGAGGAGCCTCCAAATACAATGGGCTTACGTTTGGTGCTGAGTACTGCCTCTTTGTCTCTTACTACCATCTTTTTATACGTATGAATGGGTATCATTATTACATCGGAGCCTGAATCAGCCATCACACTCGTTTCCATCCCATCCACCATGATGACACAATGAGGCTTCTCCCTCCTGGCTCTTGAGCTGTTGACCATGATGACATTGGCTATTTCTTCCACTTCAGACAAACTGACTCCTCATCCCCTTCTTCCGCTTGTACAGTGGCCCCTTTTTTATTATGCCACCTACATGCGATTGCAAATCGTCCGATCCTATTGCAGACGGAGTACTCTTTGTTCGTCGCTGCACATTCTCTGTCATTGGCCAAATGCTTTGTACTGGTGCATCTATGACATTTGAGGGGTTCCTTTCTCCCCCATCTTCCTTCTGTGGGATCGGTTAGTTGCTTCTCCTTCCTCATCCGAAACGCAACAGCCTAGACTTCCACTGCTACTTAGCTGCCGGCAAACACTTTGCGTCCGCCTGCAGTTTCTTCCACAGCTCTCGCAATTTCAATGGCTTTATCCAATTGCAGTTCCTTCTCCATGATAAACCTGTCCTGCACCTTCCTGCTATCTGTGTGTACCGTAAGCATGCCACAAATCATACTTTCAACATTACTCCCAAAGTTGAAAAGGGCAGCAAACTCATGTAACTTTGTGATGTAGTCATCCACGGTTTCAGAAGGCTCTTGTTTGTGACCGTAGAACCATATCCTATGTAGCACAGTGTTCTACTTGCTGGCAAATCCTCTTGCAATCCTTCTCACAGCTTCCTTGTACACACCATCCTGCCCAATCACCACTTTGGGCGTAAGGCTGGAAAACACTCTTTGTCCCTCTACTCCCAATGCATTCAGGAGCATTGCTCTGCGCCTCGCAGCTGTGAAGACCGCATCTCCCAGCACATCCGCATATGTCGTAAACAGTGGCTTCCATTGAGGCCATGGAATTGTGGGCCCACCTGGAGTTTGCAGAAAAGACTGGGGTGGCGCACCTTGCATGGTGGGAAGTAGGGTTTCCATAAATCCTCGTCGCCAATTATGTTGTTTATTAATCAGGCCGTGTGCTGGGTTGTCACCTTGGCTTTAATGATGCAAATAAACAAAGACATATACACAGTAAATTCCAGGTCGTGGTTTACTTCACTGACTCAGCTGATCAATTCACTTGGGTTTTAGGCAGTCTCTGGGTGCTGAGGGAGGTTGCCAGCTCCTATGGGAGGAGGAGCACCAGGAGCTGCTTCTGCTCCATTGCTCTCATTATTTGAATAGTGGCTCCCCCTTTCGGCAGCTTCCGCGCTTCTCAATATCAAGTCTTGCGAGAGCTCTGCGTTGTCGAGTCTCATGAGTAGTTCTACAATGTGGAAATTGGGGCAGAACCTGAACCTTTACCTGATGGATACATTGGGTCGGAATATGGCTTTGTGGGGAAAACCTGACACAGAGAACACATGTGGGCAGAACTGGGCACTGAGTGTCAAAGGACAGCCTCTGCGCCAATATCAAACATCGAATGCCAGCAAAGACGCTGGATCTGATTTACAAAAGCATTTTACGATGGCACAATCCCATTGAAAAATGCTTTGTAAATCAGGCAAGATGTCTGCTTCCCTTCACAGAGAAAGGACATTTCTGGAGTGTGTTTAGGAAACCATGCCCTGCTCCATCTTGGAAAAATATCCAAAATGGTCTGCAGGCAGATAAACATTCCTGTTTAGCTGCCTCCTTGCCATTCTTTTGGGCGTCAAGAGATTTACGTCGTTCATTTATACAGTATGTTAGATATGCATTTGCAGTGCATCTTCAAACTACATTGCACATACCCAAACTACTCTGTGTGCGCACAACTTGCTCATGCGGAAATAGCGAGGTGATAACAGGTGACTGGGAATGGGAAGAACACTGATAACACCTTATTTCCATGATCATAACAGGAGTGTTGAAATGCGGAGCCAAGAACAGGCATATGGGGTAAGCAGATTTAAGTGAATGGGAAATATGTGGATATACAACACAAGATGAAATATTTGCTTGGGTTTGCCCTGCTAGTTACTTGTTACATTTTGGAAGTAGGGGCAGGTCAGAGTTTGTGGGAGTCATTTTTTTTATTTTTGTAATCATTTTTCTGAGCCGAGGAATATCCCCCCCGCCCGCAATCACACTGCGTGTGTGGTGGAGCTCTGGACACAGGTTTTTCACATGGTATTTAAGATTAGGTATATATGTGCACCTGGTTTGCACCTGGTAAACAATGCCAAAGTGCAACTGTTTTCTATTCCATAAGTATTTGCGGTAGCATTTTGCTCCACATGCACAGAGACGCTTTCTGAAAACATTGTGTTAGAAGGCACACATTATACCTCTTCTTTTGGTTTTGGCCGCTGTGCAGCCTAAATTATTAGGCTATTTTCATTTCTTACTAGCTGTGCCTGTGGTTGTTTTTATTGGCTGCCTGTGCTGTCTCTTCAACAGAAAGAGCTATTTATTAACTGATAGGTTCAACGACTGTGTTAATTGCTTCAGTAGCTGCGTGGCTGGAGTTTAACTTCTTTTATCTCACTTTCTTGTCATTTTCTAACGATTTTTTTTATATACAAATTAATGGGACACGCGGTCACAGGAACCTTTAACAGCTTTCAGAAGTGATAAATGTGCCTGAAACAAACAAGCAAAGGAAACTGGAGAGGAATGGAAAGCAATCAGTGGCGAATGCCGACAGTTCTGGCTTTGCATAGGCATGCCATGGCATTGCGCAATCTGTATGTTGGTAAATTGCAGGTGAGGCTGAATTTCAAAAGTGTTTTTGCTCATGGCTTTTTTTTTTACTTTCATTTTTTAAGTCAATATTGGGCCTCATTATAAGTATGGCGGTAATGCAACAATGGCGCCGGTATCTCTACCGGCTCCATTGTTACCGTACCACCATACCAGGAGTTCTGCTCGCGGGTGCCCTTACAGCTACCAGGTTTTACCAGGTGGCTGTACTGGCACCTGCAAGCAGAACTTGATGGTAGCAGCGGTACCATTAATAACGGTACCGTTGCTACCACCCTCCCCATTCCCAGTGAGCCCTATGGGCTCAAATCGGAATAGGGATTACGTTTTTCCGGCGCCCAGAAAAGGGCAATTACCGGGTCCGCCAAGGTTGTAATGACCCAGCAATTGCCCTTTTCTGGACGCCGGATAAAAATCAATACCGACAGCAGCGGCTACCGCCATACTCGTAATGAGGCCCATATGTTTTGCTAAAAAAGAATGTATGTCAGTTTCAATTGAAGTATGAAAATAATATGTACAGATATGCAAAGATGCATATATCCGTGTCGAGGTATTATACAATAATTGAATAGTAAGTCATATATAAAGTGTATTGTGGGATACAAAATTACACTGTGCATTATTTACAATAATAGTAACACAAACCGTTTTGATGTGTGTGTGTGTGTTTCTTTGTCTACATGTGCTGGGTTTTTCCATTTCTAACCTCTGTAATAACATGAATTATTACTGATAACTCTATGGCCAATCAATGACATAAACCTCTCAAGGAAAAAGGAAGAGTCGGTCCCAATGGAATCCAGACATCTGACTTGACAAGCAGAATAAACTCACATGGGCCCAATTTACTAAATTAAACAAGTAGCTTATGTAATACCACATTTACTAAGATGTTTTTTGGTGTAAGTTGAGCTTAGTAAATCAGGCCAATACATACATAGATGTGGGGCTGAGGACTAAGCTAAAAAAAACAAAATGTACATATGGGACTGATGACTAAGCTAAGTAAAACTAAATTTACTAAGCAAAACAAATAGTGTAAAACTTACACCAAAAAGTATTTACTTTAGCTTAGTAAATCAGCCCCACATGTCTGCAGCAAGCGCTCAACACACACACACGTCTTCAAGGCAAACAACGTTACCCTGGGGACAAAGTTCTCACATTTGCAGAAAGCATTTATGAACTACTGAAATCTGGCATTAAATCCTTCTTAAAGAAATAACCTCTCAGGTACAACAAATGCCAACCTTTCGCAGAAATGGCATCTGCTTACCAAAGAACATTCTCTGGCATAGTGTGCAGCTATTGGAGTAGTACTAGGGGGTAACACTTTCTTTCCATGTGAAATTTTGACATGTGGCCTGCACCTCATTTCCAGTGTAAGCTCCCCTTTTCCTTCATCCTGCCACTTTGATATGAAGTTTATATACAGTGGATATACATTATACATACATTCAATGAACCCCAAAAGTTTTGATCGACTCCCCCAACATTTTAATATCAATTTTATATAAAATATCTTGTAAGTGATTTCAATCCGGCACTTCACCTAAGTCAATGCCTAGCGTGGGATGCACAACTGAAACCCTTAATTATTTATTTGTGTCTCTAAGTTCTTTTATTCTGAACAATGGACCACTTATATCACGCCCCTCTCTTTGAATCAGGCTGGTTTGCAAAGTTAAAATATTTATTTAGGTATTTTCTCAATATATCACACTATTTTTAATGGTTATACAATGATCACCAATGTGGTGATGTCACACTAAACAATCTCTTTAATCACGAGGCGTAATGATGAGCAAAAACAAAATGGCAATAATACTTTTGGGTTTGTTCAGTCAAATGGCAGTGTGGTTACTATTTCCCCCTGCACACCCTTCAATCCCCCCCCCCCAATATGCAATATTAAGAGATGCAAGGAGAGAAAACAGGGTTCAGGAATGAAGAATTCAAGCAAATATATCAATCCCAAATTCCCCCCAGCAAACACAAGAAAGAAACAGAACTAATTGGCAAACTGTCAAAATCGTTTTAAAGTTGGCTTTGAATGGAAGAGGTAAAACACTAACTATGGGCTTAAATCACTGAAATTGTTGAAATACTAATGGGAGCTGCTTTGTCTGGTTGCAGACAAACATTAGCAATGATTTGATAGCAAAAAGCAAGTTGAAAACTTCTTTTTGAGGTCGGGTGCAATGAAAAGCTATTTTACACATTATACCGGGGCATTACAACCCTGGTTTTCCGGGAATCACGAAGGCGGAATGGTGTTAATCCCCATTCCCATCGAGTCCTATGGGGGGTGAATGGGGATCATGGAAACACCGGCGGCATCTCGTAATGCTGCCGGTGTTTCCTCGTCCGCCTGCATGTGGGCGGTGTTAAACCCGCCAGGTCATACCTGGCGGGAACATCACCTCCCGCCTGCAGGAGTCGGGATCAGGCGGTCCGGAAACAACGGTGGCGGCGGGTTTACCGCCACCGTTATTTCCGGACCGCCTGAGTTGTAATGAGGCCCATGTGTTTTTGGCTGACCAATTTTTTTGTTTTGTCTGTTGGTGAAGGCAACATTGCCAATCTATTCCTTTGTAGTGGAGGTTTTCGGATTGGTGTAAGGATACACTGTAATTTGTTTTACTCTATTTCCTTACTGGTCTGCATGCACCCAATCCCAGTGCATGAACCTTATCCTATTATCTCGCATCCTATGATGCTATTTATTTTCTGTGGCCAGATTATAGAAACCTGCCCATTGCAAGTGCTGCACTTTTGCACAGTATTAGCTTTTGAACAATCTTTGCCCTACTGCATATAAATATTGGGGCCATATTAGAAAACCTTTCTAACATGACGAGTGCAATTCTGCATGGGAAAATTTTCCTATTTCAAAAACAAATACTTTCAATGCATGTTTGCAGCAGGGAAAACTATATCATTCCGTATTAGCACCAGGTCAAATGTTGCCCTGGTGTAAAAATGCATTGAAACAATTGGTTTCTGTCCAAGAACAAACTTTGGCCTAGTGCCAACATCTTGGAATGTTCTACTTGTCATGGTGCAAAGTGTTAATATGCAAATTCATTGCTCTAAGCGTGTGCCCAGACATAGGTTGGGAAAACCCCGACCCACCAGATATTAGGCCTTTTCTAATGGCCACATGGTTATTAAGTAGACACATGTAACTTGGAAATTATAGAAGTGCCATAGATATATATTAGCCTCATTATGATGGATCTTTAGGATCATAGAAATATATTCACCAAAAAAGGCACATACAGTGATGTATGGAAAAACACGTGCAGGACAGTGATCCAATATCAACACCGTAGGGTATAGTGCAATGTTTAAGCAATAAGCCCAGAGGTGGGGGAGGCATTACCACTTCAGGTAATGCCCCTGGGGCTTTATGCAGGCCTTAAGGCAGGCCTCAGGGCATTACCAAAAGCAGTAATGCCCCCACAGTGAGGAGCTTATTGCTATTAGAACCCCAGTCTTTTTTTCAAGTTTCGCAACTTAAAAAATAAAAAATGATGACTGCCGTGAATCGACTAAGTAGTCCCTTCTCGATTTCCATGGTAGCGAGTTGCGCAGCGGGATGCGAAGGAACCGTAGTGTTCCCGACGCAGGAAAGGGAAAAAAAAGGTGGATGGGGTGGGAGGGTGCGCAAGCTGTGAAAAAGTGGGGATGCGGGAGGAGGGCACGGGGAAAGGGGAGTATTTACCTCTTAACACAGCAGGGAAAAAGGCAGCCTCCTGCACTGAGGAGGCTTGGACTGGTGGATTACTGTATGGTAATGCCCCAATTTATTGTTTGGGAGGCATAAGCCACTCCCCGCCGGGTACTAACAGGTTGCAGAGTTGAGAAATGCCATCATTACGAAGTCTGTGTCAGTACAGTATCAGCTGCCGTCGATTCTTGTGAGCAAGCGAACAGCCATTTCTTTTGTATAACATCAGGGTTAAAGGCCAGAAACTTTATGATCTTAATTTGTTGAGTTTTTTTTTGTTGGGGCTAAGTTCCCTTTTAATTGAATTCTATTATGTAGTGAGTCCAAGCACCTCAAGGCCAGGATGGTTCGGTAGGAAAAGCAGACATTGATTCATTGTTGCAAAGGAAGCGGCCCCCATAACTTTAAAGACAATTCCAGACAAGCAGGTGCGGTCCAAGGCAAGAGGCGAATAAATACACCACGGACACGACATTGCAAAACTGCCAATTTAAAAAATGAGAATGTGTACACAGCACCCCCAGTACCATGAAAGAGCCTGTTTTTGTCAGTTAAGTGCACCAATAATTTGGAGAAAATAGACAAAATTAAATTGAAACAGCGGTGTCTCAGCTTTGCTGTTCATCAAACAGATAGCGAGAGGGTCATGATGCAATGGTTTGTAGCTCATGTTGAGACAAAAGTTGCATAGCAGGCATGTGCAGGACTGGGAGAACAGAAAAGCCAAATTATAATGTTCGGGGTTTGCAACATAACAGACCTCCATATTGTTTCCCACATCCCCATTGGTCAGTTCTCAGTGGGAAGCGAAGGCTCAAAGTTATCTAAGATGTTTTATGGTCCACTCAGTACAGACTGTCTTTGTCAGGAATATCTCGTACTTGCCACTCAATAAGAGCATGGTCCGAACATAAATGAGGTCATGGTTTATGGGTGGGGGTAGTTTGAGGTGGCAAAGGAGAATGTTTGAATCAGTATACATGATGTATAGTGTTCTATATAGGGTTTTGTGATGCATAGCCAATGATATTCTTAGGTTTTGAATTATTCTAACACCTTTTGAATATGAAAAATGCATGATTTGCAGCTATACATAGTTTGCCCTTAATGGGCGCATTGAGACGTTGTTCTATTTTTATGATGTGTGCTCTCTCCTGGATCTCTACGGGCTGTTCTGGAAATAAAGCTGTGTTCTTTCTGCAGTTTGTGCACGCAATTTGTGAGCAAATTGTGTCTCCTAATTTTGGGTCATTTTGTGACAGCGCCACTTTTACATTTGGAGGCCCGAGCGAGATCTTCCAGCTGCCCCCGAGGGACTGAGCTACCCCACTGCATGCCTGGTAGAAGTGGCATTGGCCTATGGAGACCAGCTTCCCGTGTGCACATCCTAAAGCGTAGTGAAGGTGCCACTTTACTGAGCCTGGTCCTAGCTTTGGGAAGCAACAGAGCGCTTCACAATCATAGGGGGAATAACACAGTGAGGGAAGCAGAGGAAAAAAGGAGCAGCGAGATAACAGGGAAGGGTGAAGGTGCTCAATTAAAAGCAACCAGGGAGAGAGGGTGCAGTGGGGAGCAGATCATTGAGTCTCAAGTAGGGTGGGGAGAGCAGGGTGTGTGGAAGTAGGTGTTAAGGAGGAACCATTCCTTGAAGAAGAAGGTCTCAATCTCTTTCCTAAACTGAAGAAGTGATGGGGCAAGACTAATGTTGAATGTTAGGAGGTTCCAGTGTCTTGGGGTGTAGACAGAGAAGGCCTGTATTCTGGGTCTTCCCTATGTGCACCGCCATAATTCAAGTTTGCACATTTTCTTACTTCAGACGGATCGCAGGCCTCTGGAGATGCTGAGTTTCTCCGTGCGGTATCTTGGGGACTTCAGGATGATAGCCTTGTAGATAATGCAGCAGGATTTGAAGATGAAACAGGCTTCCAGTGGGAGCCAGTGCAGTTCGATGAGGAATGGGGTGATGTGGTTGAATCTGCAGAGTCCTTAAATGAGTCTTGCTGCAGCATGCAGGACACATTTCAGCGGTTCTAGTGTAGTCGCCAGGAGGCTTATTAGTTGTGGTTACAGTTTTCTGCATTGTGCTTACAGGATGTGTCTGATTTATGCATTAGAATCTGTGGCTTGGTGATCTGTGGACTTATATGTGATGTGCTAATTAATCCTCAGTTTAACATAGTATGCAGCTTAGGCTCCAGCTAAAGTATGCTAACAGGAGTTAAATATGCTGGTGCACCGCATCTACACACTTTCATATGCCTTTAAACTGTGATTCCTCCATCTTCAAAACAGTACATGTGTCCCACCAGCACCATACATACACTCAGTCATTCATCTATCCTTAAAAGCATTCCTTCACACATCCGGTCTCGCTCTCATTCACCCATCAATGTTCACATTTATATTCACTCAGTCACTGCCCCTTCACCAACTCTCCACTCTGTTTGCTGAAGTGTGTCTGTGTCCATTAACTCGTAAAATGTTTTCACCTTACAAAAGTCAAGACATTTGGCCTTGTCAATGCTTGTCTATACTGTACTGTCTCAGAGTGGGCATAGCAGGCAAAATATTTCAATGGATCAATGCACCACCGGCCTAGATAGTCATGAAAACTATACATTTTAGTCTCACAATTTGATAGGGTGCTTGTTCGAGTGTGCCAGTTTGTATTAAGCAGACAAAGGCAGTGGTCACATAACTGCCATATAAAGTCGCACAAAGATGTTTATTATGTGAAGAGAAGATCTGAAAGGTAATGCATGAATTCATCATCTGTTCATTTGAGATGGTCATTAAAAAGGATGTTCACCTACAACATTCAACTTTTCTATGATACAAAATGCATACTGAAAGGGTACTCTTTGTTTGTTGTTTTTTTTTTTTAATTCACAGTGTATTGAAATTAGAGTAATAGAACCTCTGATACAAGTATAAACAAGGTTTCAATGCATACAACAGAGATTCACAGCAGTGTATGCCACCCTTACTTTAAGCCAGCACACAATAGGCACAGAGCATGCCCTCCACCTTCTCTGTGTCTATCCATCCAGTCTAAAAATGATTGCCAAATGTCCCACTGTTCCATTGAAGATTTCCTCCTGCTGAACATATCCCTCTCATGCGAAGAGAGCAATGTCATCTCCAACATCCACCACGCCACCGTTGACGGGATGCACTCTTCCACCTACTCAGAATCAGCTTATTTGCGACCGCTAGACATCTCGTCAACAATTCCCTTGAACCACTTTCCATCGCTAAAATACACCCATTCCGCAGCAGCAAAACCGTAGGAGTAAATAAAGTGAGACGCTCATGCACAGGTTCATCTACCAGAGCAGATACTTCCGATCACAGCAGATACTTCCGATCAATAATGGGCCCCTCACTACTGTACGGGAATACATGCTGCTCACAGGCCCCATCTACACCACGTGAACGGTCCTCTTCCTTTAAGCCACAGCCAAGAATTCTGATTAAATAAGTGTCTGTTAATGAAGATAATATAATCATTGGGTCGTGCAATATTTAAAATGTCCTCAAAGCACAGGCTTCATCCCGCCTGCTCTAGAGTCACACCAAGTTATGTGGCCCTTGTTTGAGGATATATGTCTCTCTGTTCACTCTGTCCGAGTCCCCCCTCCTACAGCATGCCCTAAAATGTGCCGATTTGTTTCTTTTCAAAGATCAGGGTGATCAGTAGACCCGGGTATCTGGACTCCATCCCCCACCCCCACTTCTCCACCAATATTTGTATGCAGGCAGGAGCTCATAAACTGATATCGCTCTTGTCTGCTTTGCCCAGCCTGTACTTAAACCTCAAAAAGATCAAACCTAGCATGTCCCTGTCTTCAGATGGTATTCTGTGAAGATACTTTCCGTAGCCCAGGAATTCCTAAAGAACCTCTTCCCTTTCATCCTGAATTGTTGGCCTTTCCATAACAGCCCCTTCTTCAGTTCATCCGGCCAGCAACAAACCTCATCCTTATTGCTGTCTAACAGCCTCCAACCTTTCAGTGGCGCCTCAGTCGTACCAGGTGGGAGGTATACCCACATTTCCAGGATGTCTGCCTCTATTTCATTCCATATAACTGCCTCCCTACCACTTAACCAATCTGAAACCTGACTTATGGTAATACAGTGATTTATCAGGGAAGCCAAATAAATTCCAGCTATCTACTCGTCCTAATGGCACTCAATGAAAATGTTCTCTCTTAGCCAGAACCCAGAGGAAATTTACCAATTTTCTATAAACCAAGCCAAATCCTCTTTTTTATAAATATTTTTAATGGGATGTACCTAAGAATATACTGCAAAATCGGTAATGCATTCATCTGAATTATTTGATTCTTCCCCCAAAGAGAGAAATTCAGATTAGGCCACCTGGCAAAATCCAGATTGACTTTATCCATCAATCATTCATGTCAATTCAGCTGTTCTGTATACGTCACATACTCTGGTTTCCAGCATACAGGTGAAAGGGGTGGGTCGATTGAGGTGGGGTACTTGGCTCCTTCTCTACACTAACCTTTTTCATACATTTACAATCAGGCTTTCCTTGGGATTCTTTATTCAACAAAACAACTTGAAAGCATAACAACTTGGACGTGGGCTCCAGCCCTAAAGGACACCTGGTGTGCTCCTGTGTCAGGGTCTTTCCACACACTCTCCACTGACCTGGACTACGGTCCCTGAGGGCGTTCAACCCACAGTGCTTTGGAATCATACCAATGGTAAAAGGCGCTATACAAATGCCCAATAACATAACTTGCAATTTGACTCACACTTCTCTTTTCCTGGTATACTTTGAATGCCACGCCTTTTCCATGTGGTTTACTTTTTAAATTTGCAAACTTGACTTTGCCTGGGGAGGATGGATAGCTCAGGGGCAACTGGTTTTGTCTTGGAACAAAGACAACGCGGTGCAACGCGGGCTCAAATACCGATCCCACGGTTGGAAACCACTCATTGGTATTAAGTGCATTATCAAAAAAATAATGAATTATATCATTTATACACTCTCCTACCAGGGCTTTCTCACATAGTACTTATTTCTTACATTCAGTCTGGTATTCCTTTTCAAATATTGGATCGGAAATCCCTTTCATTCACTTTTCTTTCCTTAATAACATTGCAGAAGTGCACCAGCTTCCCTTCCTAGGACTCACCGGCTTTTCATGGCTCTCTTCGGTCCTCTAGCTGTAAACGTGAAGCAGCTCTCCAGCGTCCCGTCTCCACTTCACAGGTTCACTGGTTTCAGCTAGCGGCTTCCACGTCCTTCGGGGCTCCTGTTTTGCTGTTGGGCCCCCTCTCTGTTCGGGCAGCGTTGGAACTGCTCTCTGGTTCCTGTGGCCGTCGGGAAGACTTATTTTCACTTCCCGCTACGGCCCCAACATGGCGAACCTGCTTCTGCAGTCCTTCTTCCTCTGTCGACTTCCCGAGCCTTACAGCTCCATGGTCTCCTTTGCAGCTCAGCAGTCCCTTGGTCAGCACTCGGAGGATGAGGCTCCTTCCGACAGCACCCTTCTGCTTCATGCTTGTTTAGAGGTTTAAATATCCCAGCACCTATTGTGCGCTTGCAACCACTAAACGTGTCCTGGGCTTCTTGGCTTACCTTATCTTCATTACTCCGTTCAGCCTTCTCGTCCCAGTGTTTCCATCCAGATGGGAATAAAAGTCAGTTTTCTGTATTTCATTACCAGAATATTCTAAATATGTTATAAGCAGGTTTTGTGGTTGATTGAAGGGGTCTACCACAGAATGCCATAAAGGCATGAGGAATTGACAGTCAGGATCAGGTAGTGGCTGGCCACATGGGAAGAGGTTACCCCCGGGAAAGGAGTGATTACACCATCGGATTCATCACAGCAGCAATAACACAGAGTTGGAAGGTTTGGGCTGTCGGTAGGGAAGAGAGTGTTCCACCCTAGATACATACTGGAAAAACTAATAATCATTCCTGACCTAGCTGACGCACTCCTCCAGTCTCTGCGACCTACCTGCCAACTCAATAAACAACTAAGCCCCAACGTCTTTGAATCATGGCTCAACACCTCACTAATGCGGCTCACACCCTCTTGCAAACCATCAGCTTGCTGTGGCCTGTTCTCTAGATGGTTCACACCTGAGTTGAAGACCACTAAACAACTCTATAAATACCTAGAAAGCAAATGGCAGAAAGACAAAACCCAGGAGAGCAGAGCCACCTTGGCCCGACACCTTCATCAGTACAAAGCCGAAATCCGGAAAGCAAAAAAAGCCCACTACAACTCCCAAATCCTAAACTGCAAAAACCCCAGAAAAGAACTTCACAAAATCATCTCCGAATTCACCAAACTGGCATGCACTACAACCGTCCCGACCCCCTCACAATCGCTGAGCGACTCTCTCTCTCTCGACTTTTACACCACGGCTCTCAAAAGAACAAATGCTCTAACCACCAAACTGGCTTTCTTACATCCACCAGGCAACCCTCCCCCCATAATGGCCAACCCACTGCCTGCGACCACTACGCAACCAACCTTCTAATCCTTTAGTCCAATATCACCAGACCAATTTCTCAAACTTCTATCTGCCCGCAAACCATCCGGCTCTCCACTAGACCTTGGCCCGGTCACAACCGGCAAAGACATTTTCGCTTCCACCTGCGCAGGAGAACACGCAAGATCCATCATAAATGACTTCCTTTCCTCGAGTATGTTCCCGGACGCATTCAAAATGGTTCATGTCAAGCCTCTAATAAAAAAATCTTCCCTCGAGCCAAAAATCTACTGCCCCATCTCAAACACCAGGTTCCTTGCCAAACTCATTGACCGAACCGCCTACTCCCAACTAAATGCCTTTGTCGAAGCCAACAATCTCCTAGACCCCGCACAATCAGGTTTCAGAGCCTGTCACAGAACTGAAACCACCCTAACGTCAATCTGGGAGGACCTTAAAATGACGGCAGACTCCGCGGGATGCGCCGCATTAATCCTTCTTGACCTATCCACTGCCTTCAACACAATCAATCACTCAATCCTCCTTGACCGCCTCCACTCCCTAGGAATTCGTGGAACCGCTCTTAAATGGATAGCTTAATTCCTCAAAGATTGGTACCAAATAACGATACTCTCCACCTACTCCTCCCAAGCCCAACCAGTCGACACAGGAGTCCCACAAGGAGCATGCCTATCTGCCCTCCTGTTCAATCTCTACTTGATCACCCTCCCACCAATAATTCGTTCACACAACATCCTGTGTTACAACTACGCTGATGACACTCAACTAATTCTAAAACTCCTAAACTCAAAACCCAACTGCCGACCTGACCTCACCTTCTGCCTCCTTGACATAGAGATCTGGATGACCCGAAGCCACCTCCTGTTAAACCCCTCCAAAACTGAAATCATGGTATGTGGCAACTCCGAACTTCTTCCACACCCACTACCCTGGCCACCCACCATGGGCAACTCACCGATCCCCTGTAACTCAGTGAAAAACCTTGGATGCACCCTTGACTCTGACCTAAAACTCTCACGCCAAGTCAATAACGTATTAAAGTCCTGCCACTACCACCTTAATACGTTTAGGCACATCTTTCCATATCTCTCCTTTCCCAACAAACTCTCAGCATTCCAATCAATTGTTATATCAAGACTGGACTACGCGCACCCCCTCTACCTCGGAGTCCATGCTTACCAACTGAATAAACTTCAAAGGGCACAAAACGCTGCAGCCAAACTGCTACTTGCACTCAGCCCAAGAGACCACATCTCCCCAGCCCTTAAGACTCTGCACTGGCTTCCAGTGGCCCGAAGGGTGACTTTCAAAACCTTATGCATCTCCCATCGAGCATTGCATAAAACCGGACCTCAATATCTTCAAGACAAGCTAAAACCCTACCACCCTGCACGCACTCTAAGGTCAAGCTCAGTCGGCCTCCTAGTCATACCTAAGACAAACTTAGTCAGGTTAGGCGGATCATCATTCTCAGCCTTGGCCCCCACGCTGTGGAACGCACTTCCACCTCACATGAAACTGAAAATCTAATGTCTTTCCGCAAACTACTGAAAACCTGGCTCTTCCCCTAAAACCAACCCGTACGCAAACTAACCCAAAAACAGAATAACAGCATCTCAAATGACATCAATCTACTAGATGCGAGAAATTAACATCTAATAACCACTAATATAAAATAAAAGGACAAACAGAATAGAACGAGTAAAGTAGACCAAACCAGTGAAGTGGATAATAAGAATAAATCGTACAAAAACAGTAACAAGATTTAAATTAATGAAATGGATGAAATGCATGATGAATGAACGAAGTGAATGTAGTGGATGAAATCGTTAGAATTGATGAAACGTGTGGAACGGATGAATGCGCTGAGCGGATGAATGCGTTGAGCAGATGAGTGTGTAGATCGGATGAGTGTGTAGATCGGATGAGTATATAGAACGGATGGGTATGTTGAGTGGAGGAATATGTAGAGCGGACGAGTGTGTAGAGAAGATGAGTGCGTAAGTGCAGAGAAGTGTGTAGACACAGGAGTGCGTAGAGCAAATGAATGTGCAGAACGTATGAGTGTAGAACCGATGAGTATGTAGAGCAGATGAGGATGTAGAGCGGATGAGTGCGGAAGTGCGGAAGAATGTGTAGAACGCTGGAGCAGATGAATGTGCAGACCGGATGAGTGTATAGAGCGGATGAGTGTACAGAGCGGATGACTGCGTATGAGCGAACCACTCTGTAGAGCAGATGAGTGGATATAGCAGATGAATGCATGGAAAGAACGAGTGCATGCAGCGGATGAGTGCAAGGAGCAGATGAGTGCAACGAGCAGATGAGTGCGAGGAGTGGATGAGTGCGAGGAGCGGGTGAGTGCGGGGAGCAGGAGAGTGCGCAGAGCGAATGGGTGAGCAGAGCGTGATGGGTGAGCAGAGCGGAAGAGTGTGTAAGAATGGAGGAGTGTGTGGAGCGGATGATTGCGTAGAACAGACTAGTGGGTAGAGCCGACGAGTGTATGGAGCAGATGAGAGCATATGAGCGAATAAGTGTGTAAGAAAGGAGTGCGTAAGAAAGGAGGGGTGCGTTAGAGCGAGTGAGTGCGTAGAGTGGGTGAGTGCGTAGAGCGGGTGAGTGCATAGAGCGGCTCAGTGAGTAGAGCAGGTGAATATGTAAATCGTGTGAGGGCATAAAGCGGACGAGTGGCCTAGAGCGGACGAGTGGCCTAGTACGGACGACTGGCGTAGAGTGGATGAGTGCACAGAGCGAAGGAGTGTGTAAGAATGGAGGAGTGTGTGGAGCGGATGATTGCGTAGAACAGACTAGTGGGTAGAGCCGATGAGTGTATGGAGCAGACGAGTGCGTATGAGCGAATAAGTGCGTAAGAAAGGAGTGCGTAAGAAAGGAGGGGTGCGTTAGAGCGAGTGAGTGCATAGAGCGGTTGCGTGCGTAGAGCGGGTGAGTGCGTAGAGCGGGTGAGTGAGTAGAGCAGGTGAATACATAGAGCATGTGAGGGCATAAAGCGGACAAGTGCCTAGAGCGGACGAGTTGCATAGAGCGGACGAGTTACGTAGAGCGGACGAGTTGCGTAGAGCGGATGAGTGCCTAGAACGGATGAGTGCGGAGTGCATATAGAGCAGATGAGTGCCTAGAGCAAAAGAATGCATAGTGCGGATGATTGCGTAGAGCGGATGAGTATGTAGAGCCGCTGAATGCATAGAGCAGATGGGACGGGTGACGTATGTGGATGAAATGGGCAACATATGTGGATGAAACGGGTGACATATGTGGATGAAATGGGCATTGTATGTGGATGGAACGGGTGACGTATGTGGATGAAACGGGTGACGTATGTGGATGGAACGTGTGAAAAATATGGATGGAACGAATGAAGTATGCAGATGGTACGGGTGAAATATGTGGATGAAGTGCATAAAACAACCTAGAATACACGGAACAGATCGGAGTAAATAGAACAGATTGGAATGCATGAAACGGATTGGAGTGCATGGAACGGATTGGAGTGTGTGGAACGGATTGGAGTGCATGGAGCAGATTGGAGTGCTTGGAGCAGATTGGAGTGCGTGGGGTGGACTGGAGTGCGTGGGGCAGACTGGAGTGCGTGGGGCAGACTGGATTGCATGGGGCGGACTGGAGCGCATGGAATTGCGTGACTTACATGGAACGTTTTGGAGCGCATGCAACGTTTGAAAGAGCATGTAACCCATCATATCACATCACCACGCTTACTCTCTTCTTTACACCACCATTCAACTAGAACACAGAGATACTATGACACCATTCGGTATAACTGTTCTCATACTAACATCTGCCGCATACTCCCCATCACTCTAAGTAAACACTGCTGGTTACACCCCCCCCCCAGCCAGGCGTTCTCCTCAGGCCTAATGCAGCCACATTCGGTCTGGATAAATCCTGCCAGAACGAAAACATACTCCTGATCTCTTAACCACCACACCTGCCGCTAAGAAGCAGCTATTACATGAATGCCACACCAGCTGCACACATATCCGGTGCACACTGCACCTTTGACTCTCTCTACTCTCTCTACTGACCTGAACTCCGGTTCCCAAGGGCGTTCAACCTACAAGCGCCTTCAGACCATACCAATGGTACATAAGGCGCTATATAAATGCAAAGTAACATAACATAACATAACATTCTAAATTGTCAGCCAACCCGGCTCTGGGCTCCTCCCTCATCTCAATTCCTAAATATTGGAACCAAATTATAGACAGGCTGAAACCACAAACCTCCATTTGCACTTTATTGCATGAGTTAAGGATCGACATTACCTCTCCCATCTGTATCGGATTTGTCAATAATAACAGAACATGAGTGTCCTAAGCAAGAACCTTTCAGCAGCCCACTCCAACAACAAACCCCTTTACTTTCTCTTTCGTTATCCTCGGCAAATATGGTTCAAGTACTAAGTCATAGAGTAATGGTGATAGGGGACATCATTGCTGCAGGGGCTGGTGTAAACTAAAACGTTTAGCATCCGCACCATACGCCACCACCTGATCTGTCTCCTGATTTACACGGCTAGCCAAATTTCATCATTCCTTGAAGAATTTCCAGTAAATCCTGTTAAAGGCCTTTTTTCTCTGTCCCATAGCAATGTTATTGTTACCGGCATAGACTAGCTATACAAGTTCAAAAGGTCTAGAAACACTCTAATATTCCCATCACCCTCCCCTTGTCCAGAGGGATACCGTCTGATTGTGGTGTATTAACTCGAGCAGAAAGTTCCACACCCTTTTTTCCATTAGCATCAATAAGACCATCAAGTCATAATTCAACAATACTATAAGCTTGTCATTCCCACTCATATTCTCATGCGAACACCTACCAGAGGGATCACAATGATGAGTGACTGTTCCGTCGAGAGTGGTTCATTCTTTTTTCCACAATTTCATTAAACACAGCTCTCAATACTGGTGCTACGTAGTCTGGCATGCTTGATGATGCTTCTGTTTATAAAGTGCTTAGACTCCATCAAAGCATACTTTTGCTGGGGTTATGAGAGACTAGTGAGAGTGGTTGTAATGATATGGTGGTTGTTCATGTATTAATGAGTGATTGATGGCAAATCCTAAATAAAATGGAAATACATGTATTCTACTGAACAAGGGGCAGATTCTGAAGCCTGAAAAGAGTTCTGGGGCCGTTTCGTATGACAGTAGTGTTAGAACCTGACCTTTACTGTAGTCAAATGCCAATATTGCTTATAAGTGAGCATATGAAGGCAAAAGAGTGGATTTAATAGTGATAAATGTCATATGATGCACCATAGGGTGACAGTCGCTGAACATGTTATAACAATACATGACAAGTGATGGCAAATACCCATCCAATGGCTGCACAAAAGCCAAAACTGTTGGAGTTGGCAATGCCTGTTTCCTTTTGTGAATCAGGGAACCTTGCCAACAGCCCAAGGGAGGAGGCAATCTGAGCGGAGGGTATTGCACTGCAGTACGACCTTGTGATCTTGGCCATGCGCTAATATACACTCTTTGTGTTTTATATAAATGATTTGCCATAATAAACAATATTTGGTAATCTTTATTAAAATTGTAACCTGCCTCTTTCTTCTTTCTTAAAATTAACCAATTTCGAAAAACATGGCACAGTTTCTGTTTTACCGTTGTTTTCAAAATCAAGCTAACGATAATTGTGCCATCCTAGATTCTATGGCCACACCTGCTGTTTTCGGTCAATGTTGCTTTCTGGAAATACCTGGAAAGGGCTAAAATATGACTTGTGGACGTGTCAGCATTAGAGGAGGGACACATGATTGCAAGCTCCAGAATAATGCACATCTCAGTGTGAATACATTGCTCCTACATGCACAAGTGTCAAGAGTCAGCATGGGCCCCGGATAACACCACGTTGCCTCCCTTTGATGAATCAGCTCTGCCCCCGACCACCCCTCTCAACGAAAGCCATCCACGTTATTTTTATTGAAAGAAACCACTAATTCGGACTTGTTGCATGTCCTCTTGATGGAGGACGGGCCCCTGCGTCGCACCTACCTTCACTGATCAGGGCCTATTTTAAAATACCTATTGGCTTGTTAGTCTAATGAGATTGGATCTTGTTGTTCGCAGTTAACACTTTGTTTTCAGGTTCTGCTGGTTGACCATTCTTTTTTGTCAAGATGAAGATATACCCCACTATCTCCCACTAGAACCCTGGGTGGTGTTATCCTGTGTTCCAGTGTATGTTCCAAGGGAGATCATTTGAGCAGCAGCCTAAAATCATTCATTTTCCTTTTTAGCTCCTTAACTCCTATGTGCTAACAGCCTTATGGACTCTGGTGGGTCATGATTGCTTGGGAGAATAACCCTCCCTCGACCTATGGCCTTGTTCTTGGCCACGGGCAATAACTTGGGGGTGGGTCCTTATCTTGTAATCATGTCCCATCCCTCTGTCTACAAAGCTTAAACAAACACCTGCTCAGGGCACATCAGCCAATCAGGCTGCTGGGAAAGCAGGCACTATTTATATATTTTTTTTACTTGTTTTACAGCCAATTAAGGCTTTTACAAGACGTTGAAGGTGATAAAAAAAGGCGAAATTAAGTTTTAAGATTTCCGCAGAAAGTTCTCTGTTTTTGATTTAGATGTTACTTGTCGTCACTTGTTTCTAGATCTGTGATTTTGTCCACAGCCAATTTTATAATTTTGGCCGCTGCGATTGTCCATTTGATGTTATCGCCTGACAAAAGGTGGGTCCACCAGAGGTCCTTCTCCCGAAAATCACTGTCCAGGAACAGTGGCGACAGATAAGACTGTCTGAGAATGAGCGTTGCTTTGCATTCCATCATTAAGTGGTGTATAGTTTCCGGTTGTTTGCTGTCTGGGCATAGTCTGCATACGTTCGTTGCCACTTGGGAGCGAATTTTCAAAATTTCCCCTGTGGGTAAAAGATTGAGACGTGCCCTGAGGAAGGTGCTTCTCAGGGATTCAGGATTTTTTTTTACATATTCTGCAACTTCTTTTCTTTTGCGAACTATGAGAGGAAGATGCGCCAAAAGTTTATTTGAGGCCACCTGATCAAGGGTTTTGAGCCAATCTAGATCCTCCATCTTTGCCTTAATCCTCAGAGGATTAGCCATAAGATCTTCTTCTGTGCACGCTATTGAAGCCAACAGGGCTCTATTTCTGTCACACCAGGCAGTTAGTTGAGGGCAGGTCCCTTTTATGGCTTCCTCTTTGATCTTATGGTAAAGAGTCGGACTATCTGTAAGCAAAAGTTTCCTGAACAGTTGCATTCTGCTGTTATTTAGAGATGCCACTAGCGAGAGCAGCCCCAGTTCACGTCTTATCGCAGAGACGGCTGTTGACTTTGAGATTCTCAATACTGAGCGCCAGAAAAACCCCTCCAGTTTTAACCAGACGGTTTCTGGCATTGACAAAGAGGCATCCATGCCATATATCAGAGACGCTGTCACCTTTGTTTTGTAGAACTGTATGGCCGGCGACAGAGAAAACCTTCCATACTTCCTGTCAAGAGTTCTTGCTTGGGCTATGAGATTGCGGATCTTGGCCCATAGGACTCGCTGCATCTGAGACTAAGATTTTGAGCAGTCGAAGGTGACTCCCAAGTATTTGAAATAGTCAACTGACTCCAATTTAGAACCTTTCAGAAACCAGATTGACTTTTTGGTTTTCCGCTGTGCTTTTTCCATCGTCAGGATTTTAGTCTTGTTCTTATTGATCTCAAGATGGTTTGTAGATAAGTAGGCCGCCAAATTGTCTAGCTTATGCTGGAGCCCGATCGGAGTTTGATCGATTAGGATCACGTCGTCCGCGTACATTAAGTACGGGATCTCTGACGAGCCAATTTTAGGGGGAAAAGCCCGAACTTGCTGCGCCGAGTCCTTATAGTCTCCCAGATAGGCTATGAAAAGTGCAGGAGCCAGAGGGCAGCCCTGTTTTACCCCTCTGAAAGATGGAATCTCTGCAGATAACAGACCATTCTGACTCAAACGGACTCGCATTGTGGTTCCTGTATGGAGAGCTCTAATAGGTGCCAAGATGGATATTGGGCAATTCCAACCCTCTAATTTCTCCCATAGCTTTTGGCGGTCGATCCGATTGAAAGTTTGAGTTAGATCCACGATAGCGAGGTAAACTCACGGGCCACCCATTCAAACTTTGCTTTTCAAGATGTTTAGAGACATAATGTTGGCCGATGTATTGGCATTTTTTCAAAAAAACAGTTTGGAGCGGGTCCGCGCAGGCTGACAATTTGGCCCAATGTTGGAATTTTCCAAGAAGCAGCGATGCAAAGAGCTTGCCAATGATATCCAAAAGGGCTATTGGCTGATAGTTAGATGGATCTTCTCTCAAGCCTTTTTTAAAAATGGGCACCGCCACCGCCGTTTTCCATGACAAAGGAATAGTTTTGGGTTCAATACAGTGTGCAAATATTTCAGTAATCATCAATGCCCATTCCTCTGGATATTGCTTCAGGTCAAATTTGGTAAGGCCGTCAGGGCCCGGTGCTCTCGAGACTTTTAGCTTCTGGATTTTCCTCAGGATATCTTCCATATCTAAAACATAATTGGGATTTCCAACAAACTACCATTACATATCCTCACCAGAGGTCAACATAACTGGATCCCACACCAGATACAAGTGATCACAGACCATCAATCTTTTAGCAAATATAAAGAAATGGTATGCTCAATTCTAGCAAAACATATTTCGTCAATTTATTATATTTTTCTCATAAATACAGACCATTAGGTCACAATTGTACAACTCATTATACATAAAACAACACAAATAAAAAAGAGACATATAATCAACAGTTCAAATCTTATGATGTGTTCACATAGTATTTGGTAGTCAGACAATAGTGATGTTAGTAGCACAATGGGTGACTTTACAATAGCCTGGTATTGTTTTTGCTAAGGCGTCCCCACTTTGTTTGTCTCACAAACAAAGTGGGGACGCCTTAGCAAAAACAATACATCACTATTGTCTGACTACCAAATACTATGTGAACACATCATAAGATTTGAACTATTGATTATATGTCTCTTTTTTATTTGTGTTGTTTTATGTATAATGAGTTGTACAATTGTGACCTAATGGTCTGTTTTTATGAGAAAAATATAATAAATTGACGAAATATGTTTTGCTAGAATTGAGCCTACCATCTCTTTATATTTGCTAAAAGATTGATTGTCTGTGATCACTTGTATCTGGTGTGAGATCCAGTTATGTTGACCTCTGGTGAGGATATGTAATGGTAGTTTGTTGGAAATCCCTCTTATGTTTTGCTACATATCTGGTCCTCGTCCAACAAACCCCTAAAAAGAGGACTCATGCTGTAAAAGCGTGCTCATTATTTTTGTATATACTATCTTACTTATCTGTCATGTCTTCCCACGGATGTGCGGAGAACTCGTTGGACAAGGGCACAGCATCTGAGATTTGAGCACATAGATTCTTAAAGTGAAGCACCTACTTCTCTTCACTTACAGAGTTGATAAAAGTTTTGTTCGTTTTAGGGCCAGAGGACCTTACTATCTACCAAAATTCCTTTGTTTTTTTTGTGCAATGATCTGAAGCATACATTCTGAATCTTGTTGGTACAAGGTGATTCTATGAAATGTTAGCCAGGAGGAGTAGAGCTTTTGTTCGGTCACATATTGGAACCACCTCTCCGGTGTATTCGCTTTCAAAGTACGTCTTCTGAGTTGTCTTAACTTGCGACGACGTTCAACCAGGTCGGTGTTGTAGACATGTTGCCCTTTTCCTTGCCTAGATTTAGTTGGCATGCAATGTTTCATAAGTAGAGGTTGGTAGTCTACGGTTGACTCATTGCCATTGTCTATGCTCGTCTTAAACTGCTGTTTGTATTTTTTTGCCAAATTGATGATAGAAGCGGAAGATAGCTTAAGCCGTGTTTGTTGGCAGTTGGATTCAATTTCACTCTTCCACTCAGGGTTTTGGCTACGCCAAGCAGACCAGGTTATAGACAGCAAATTATGGTCACTTTCTACCGTCCTCTGCACTTCAAAAGAGTCCAGTCTAGCCAACAGAGCTGTTGAGACAAATATGTGGTCCAAAGTTGCCAAAAAAGATGCTTGGTCCCATGTGGGCACCGTTGGTTCACCTTGGGCAATGGATGAAGCGTTATGAAGAGATCTCGAACTCATAAGCGACTGCCATTTTACACCTCTTTCGTCTGCTGCTGACCTTGTTGACGCTGGCACGGGTCTAACGCCTGGTTTTGCGCAAGTAGCATTCAAATCCCCACAAATTACAATGTTTGCTAAATGATGGTCTAATAGAAAATCATCTATCACTTCTCCTATATTAGCGCAAAAGGTTTCAGTACTCGTTCTCATGGGGTTCCAGTAAACAGTGATAATCCCCAATTTTGTTTTCTTGGGCGACTTTTTCCGGTTATCCCAGGCATCCCAGGTCAGAAGAGCCGCTAAGTGGCTATAGGATCCTGATGTTTTCTTGATTAGTGTTATCCCTGAGCCATTGCGAACCGCTAAAAGCAAGCCGGACGATGGTCTGCCCAATGGGCCTCTGGTTGCCGGGGAAGTAATTACTTTGAAACCATCGAGGACGGGGATCGCTTCCAACCAAGTTTCCTGTAGACAGATTACATCAAAAGCGCCTAAATCCAGTCCTCCTGGTTGCGTGAGATGGTGATGTTCTCTCGTATTCCATGATCCAAACTTTATGCATGACAATTTTGTTATATCTTTGTTTATTGCTAACTCTTTGTTTTTGTCTAGGTTTTTAACTACGGTCTGGAACAGAGGTTGTAACTGCTATCTCTTACTCGTTGGATCGAAGGATTTCGGTAACCATGCCCATATTCCTTTTCTTGAGGTTGTACCTCAGTGGTTTACTGGTGGCGTGGATTCCAAATCTTTTTGTTCCATAGACCTATCAGATCTTTTACTCAGGTATGGGCTCCTGTTTCGGCGTGCTGGTGGAGATCTTGACACATGGACACAGTCCTGAGGTTTTGAGTGTGTTGTGACAGGTCGCTGCCAATCACGGTAGTCTACGTCGCCATGATTATATTCTGTTGACTTAGAGCCATCTCGTTGATTTAAAGAAGGCTCGGAGATCTTCCTGGTTCTGTCAAGACCTCTTGGGAATCTCCCCCACCTTTGCTCCCTATAAAGCTCTTCAGTCTTTGATGCAAATCGTGAGGACGTTCCTCTTTTGTGAACGTTGTTTCTTTCGACAGGTCGTACTCAATCTGCTGGTTTGTAGTTCTAAAAGTCTAAAACCTCGGTCTTCAAGCTCTTGGGAGGCGTCCGAGCTTATGGTGACAAGAGACGCAGCTTTAATGTGTAAATACGCTTTGGCTAAACCATCTCTGTGGTAAGGTTCAACAAGTATGAGATCCTCCGTTTTCAAGGTGTTCATCTTAGATGTTTTAGACAGGATACATAATATGGTCCGCCTATTAAGGATCAGCTTTTCCTGTATCTTTGGTGTTTGCTCCAGTTTAAAAAGGCGAGTCGCAGAGTGCCTCTTTTCACCTTGCTTTCGATGTTTAACTTGACTAGACGTCTCAATAGTTCTTATAGAACGGTGATCATGGTTTAGACTATCTTCTTTCCTCGAGGTTCCGATTGTTTTCCCGTGGCGATCTTTCGCCGGAGATCTTCGTTTTACTTGCTTCGGTGAGCATTCTGTGGTGGAGGAGTATGTTCTTTGATGTGTATTTGGCAAGTGAACAGAAGGCCTCCGAGAGGTTTTGTTCTTGTAGGTCTCAGGAGGTGTTGGGGTTAAACCTTTACCAGGTAACCCCGGAGATGGAAAGGCCCTCTGTTGTTCATCGTCTTTTCCCAGAGTGTTTGACCGAAGTTCAAGAATTGTCATTGTCTGTACTGGTTTCGGACTTTCTGCTGATTCCGAATGGATGGTTAGGTCCATTGATGTTTTACCCTCCAAAAAGTCGTTTATCGTAATTGGTGAAGATGGCTGTGTGCCCTTGGAGGCAGTTGGAGCTATCGGGTTTGGAGGCTCTTGTCGAATGGTACTTGAAATAGCTTGGATTGATATTGCTAGAGACGGGAGTTTTGTAGGAATTTGCAAAACCACTTGTCTAGGGTTTTCAGTGGGTCTTTTCAGGTTTGATCTTGCCTTGTCGAAGATCGCATATCCTACCGACAGCCCGTTCGATGTCACTAAGTCCGATTGTTGAGCCCTCAACAAACCGTCCTCCACATTTTCCATCGCAGGGCAAGGTATCAGTGGAGCGTTAGTTAGATAAATTGTCGTTGCCGACTGTTTGTTTTTTAAGGACTTTGAAAGGACAGGGCCGGGACCAAACTTTTCCTCTAAGGTCAAATTGCATTGCGTACTCTTTGTGGACTGACCGCTCTGATTACGGGCATTGCCCAATTTCTTTAAGTCGGTCATTAAGCGGTCAAAATTGGCTAAATGGTCCTTCGATTTTGATTCCATAGCCGCAATGTAGCCCTCCAAATAGATCATTTTTGAGTGGGTCATTGCAAGGAGAGAAGTCTGATCTTTTAATGAGTCGTTTAGAGCCTCGTACAGCTTACTAAATGGTACCAGCGCTATGGTTACCGTAGCCATAACTGACACCAGGTCCGGGTTCTTATTTGTTGTCGGGCTTGGAGTAGCACAGTTATGATCACTTGCACATCTGAGGGTTTTTGGGCTAGACCCTCGAGACGCCGCCTGGGTGGTGAAACAAAAAGGCAATCTACGTGGCCTTTTTTATTTGGACGTCCCAGACTGAGCCTTCTATTGGAGATAGATTCATTTTCTAGGAGCTGTGGGAGGGCTTGATCTCGTTGTTGAAGAGCCAGAGACTCTTGAGGCCTCTGCACGTCCTGCGTTTTGCGTTTCTATGAGATGAGATGAGTCTAGGGGCCTTTGCAGTGGTAAAATGTGTGAAGGGGTCAAAGGTCTTTGCTACAGGGGACCATTTCCCTGTTGGCCTCCACACTCCCCATCATTGGAGGGGAGGACTTGTTGATATATGCTTTAGAGTTTTGCCTGGACCGAGAAACCCCCAAGGATTGTGAGGACTGAAGACAGGAGGCCGGGCTGGGGACCGCCCACGTTTCCAAAGGTAGTTTGTTACTCTTCTGGCCTAGTATTTGGTTGGTTACTTCCGGCGGGCAGGACACACCAAAAACCGGAGAACTTTGTGGAGAAATAGGTAACAGGCTAGTCGTACTTGGTAAAAGTGATTCGACTCTGCGTTCTTTAAGTGGTGGGAGGTCTTGACCAGCGTCCAGTATTTCACTGTCTGAAAGTTCAGAGGAAGAATCCAATTTCCTCTTGCATTGTTTTTGAAAAAATATTTTCAAAGCCTTAGACAGTAGTGGGGTCGTAGAGATTTTCCTTTAAGACCCCCTGTTCTTTTTCGCTGAACACTGGTGGTACTTTTCTTCCCATCTAAAAGTTGCTGGATTTCCACTGAAGCTTTAGTGGTCTTCTGGATTTTTCCGGGTCTTTGCTTGTCTTTGGTAAGAGCAGATACTCCTTGCTGTTTTGAGAGAAGTGGCTCCTTCTGTGTTGGAGATGGCGCCTTTGAAGAGGTAACACTGGGTTCTGCCAAGCTCCCCAGTAGACCAGACTGCTGGGTATTGATAGACTGAGGGTGATAACTTATATTCTGCCCAACGTGGGGTCTTTGTCAAAGGCAGACAAACGTTGGGCATGGATAAATGCCGCTTCTGGTACTGCGTGAATCATTACTGTGGTTAATCCGGGCTTAGTCCCACCCACTCCATCAGTACCGTTGTTATTGTCAGATGGAGTCGGAGCCGGAATAACACCGCCCCCAGATGTACTTTCGCCGATGGCTTTGGGTGGATCAAGGACATCAGAGGCGGGTCCTTCCAGCCCACCAGATGCTTCGGCATCCAGCTCGGTGACGACACTGGCCAGAGAGGTATGCTGCAGGGACACAAGGACTCCGTCTCCTCCCACCCCTCGAGAGGCCGGGAGGACACCTGGGCACTGCGCAGTACCTCGGGAAAGCCCCTCAGAAACGTCTGCATCGATGACTTCGATGATTTCAGCAGCCATCTCCACACCCGCCCCCAGGTCACGGGCAAAGAGGCCACCATTCGAGTTGTGCTCCGCTGGGCTAGGTGCAGGGCTCCGGTGGCCAAACCCCACACCCCCACCAAAAAGAGGCTCCGACTCCGTCTCTGTCCCCGGAGATAAGTTCAAAGCAGGCGTACAAAAGTCTTCAGAAAGTAGTCGGATGAGAGTATGGTGGCTTTGTAAACGCCGCCCCTCTCCCTTGTCTGAAGATTTGTTGGCTTTCCGGACATGGGAGTCCATATTTCTCCAGATGATTAGGTGGATGACAACAAAGAATGTTTAAAATTTCAAATTAAGATCCGAGGGTCTTCCCAAAGTGAAAGTTAAAGTTGACAAGAAGCGGGGGGAGAAAGCGGTCGGCGGCTCTCGGCTCCCTTGAGTCGCGAGATCACTGCAGGTCACTTTCACTCCCACTTTCCGCTCCGCATTCCGCAGACAAATGGAGCTTTTGAGTCCTTCTGCTGGGCTCCAGGGGCAGAGGCCCCTCCTTCCGTGTCAGGTGCTAGGGAAAGTGAAGAAACAATGCAGGGCAAGGCGCAGGCACCGCAGATCACTTTCACTCCCACTTTCCGCTCCGCGTTCCTGAGGGGCGGGGGAGGAACATTTGTGCTCCCTGTGCAACAAAAGGTTCACCCCCAAAAGACGATTTGCAAGCTGGATGCTATGCTGTCATGTAGTGGTGGGCCATACAGGCTGCTTCCATCATCTCTGCCATTGGTAATGGCCCTCACTGCACTCAGCTCTTTACCTCCTGCTAGTGGGCTGTTACCATCTGATAAGGCCCGTTACCAGCTGATAAGGCCTGTTACCAGCTGATAAGGCCTGATAAGGCCTAACACCCTTTGAATTGTTGCCTATGTATTCTGTAAGATGATTGCTAATATTAAAACTCATGTTTTTACACATACTTTAGACACTTTGTGTACTTTATCCGTGATGGTTCTATGTGAACATTTCGCATTTTGTTGTAAATGATGCGATATTTTCATATGCGCACTAATGGTGTGCGCCATTATGGGGCGATACCATACATGATAACGCAGTTTTAGGTAAATGCGGAACAAAGGATGTTGTAAATGATACCATAATTTCCCCCAGACGTTAATGCTGTGGCAAAATAAATATGGTTTATGTACCCCATGCAGTCACATGTTTCTTATTTGGCAAATAGCCCACGTACGCCCAGCTCATAACTAGGTGGTATTTGAGGGACAATTTGCATTTAAAACATTGCATGATTTTACTGGTACGTCATGCTCATAATGAGGTCCTTCCTTGGCTATCTCATTGAGATGTCTCTCTCTCTCTCTCTCTCTCTCTCTCTCTCTCTCTCTCTCTCTCTCTCTCTCTCTCTCAGCTGATTGCAAGCACTACTAGGCAGACAGGATGCAGGATGTTAATGTTAATGTTAAAGGATATTTGTACCATGCACTATCACCACCTGAGTGGTTCCCTGGCGATCTGGAGGCTCTGAAAAAGGGAGAGGGCTGGTGAGTTAGTGGGAATAAGCTGGAAAGTGCAAGAGAGGAGTGATGTGCTGTTGGCAGCCTCAGCCCGGTGGGTCCGTTGGCTGGGCTTGGGGTGTTTTACGGTCGGTAGTCGTCGTATGCTGTTGTGCAAGTCTATGTGTGGTTTGTTTTGTTGTTGTGGTGTAGTGAAGTTTGTACAGATTGCAGTGTTTTAGGTTTGATTGATTGATTGATATTGTATTTCTATCGCGCTCATACGCAAGTGTTTCAGAGCGCGACCAGGCAGGGAAAGGGAACAGGGGAGAACAAAAACAACGATCTTACTTGTGGTTGTGATAGTAAGAGTTGAGAGGTGTATGCAGAGGGATGAAATTGTTATTCAATTGGTTAGTTATCATTGCTGTCCTTGCAATTATGTCTAGTTGTGATGCTTGTTATCATCCACTACGTCATCCGAGCGTGTCACCATCTAACCATCAACATTCAGTCCAGATGGGAGGCAGGCCAGTGCTCATTAGTCCACCCAAGTGTGGCACCAGTCATCACTCACAGTTTCATCTGAGTGTGGTACATGCTAAAATTCATTTTTCTGTCTAGATGTGACGCACGCTAAAGTTAAGAATTCCACCTAAGAGTGGCACATGCTAACATACATAGTCCTGTCTAGCATTCATGATGTGTAAACAGACATCCAATACAACATGAGGCCTGTCCTATGCTCCGCTTTCGTTTTGTGCAAAGGCATTGCTTTGTTCACTGTGTAGATTGCTCAAATGTTTTCTGCGCTGTGTTTGACTTTCCAAAACAACATGCATTTCTATTTCTGTGCTGAAGTTGAAGTTTAGCTTGAAGGAGGAAGGAGGGTCATGCATTTCTGACCTCTAGCGGGGCTCGGCCAAGCCGAGGTGAAATCATGCAAAGCACCCACAGGGCTTAGTTTTTGTGTGAAATCGAGCTTCTAAATATAACTTGGAATGTAAGACCACAATTCCTGGAAACCACGGGCCTATTAAACAGCTGTGTGTGTCCTCTTTAATTTCGCAGTGAAACTGATTAAAGCCTGCGATTTTCTGTCAAAATCCCTTTTTGTTTTCGTGCTGTCCTTCCGTGGAAATAGGCTGCTTATTCTTGTGTGAACGTGGCAGATTTCACAGCTATTTCTGGGAAACTAGCCCTTGGCTTCTTCGCGCCAGGCGGTGACAGCGCTTTGACGTGATGCAAGTCATCCCATCATGTACACAGATGCAGCAGGGCTGAGCGGGGCGCGCAGCGGTGACATTCAGCATGGCGCGCAGGCTGCGCGTGCCACGGGGTCCAGTCACTGACAGCCCGTGTCATCCCAAGGACAAATGAACTAGAAGGGCATGCAGAAAGTAATGCTATCATAAAGATATGCAATCCAGATAGCCCCTCCAGGGCACCTGCTGGGATGTATGTTTTACCAACCAAGGTGCCATTTTGTGCATCACCATCCATAACAATGAGTCCAGATGTTATGTTAGAGTTAAAATGGCGGCGCCATTGCCCTTCTGAGGATGATATTCTAAGCAGCTGCTTGGAACTGTTTTTTTTTTTAACACTGACCCTTGTCGCCTCGCAACCGAACGTGAATACTTCTGGAGCTCACTGGTCAGTCTTCTGTTCCCAAAACATTACAGGTGCTAGGCCCTAAATTGAGAATATATAATTGCACTGTATTCCACATACCATGCTGCTGAATACTTATTTGTGGCAATATGTGTTCTGACCCTTCTGCAATCAAACCTCCCCTCAACAAGTTGCCCCCCCAACCCGCCATGCCGTGCTCCCTCACCACCTGATTACCTTCCCATTCCATTGCACTCCAGGAAGTCCTCGCTATCGTGGCAAATACCATTAGTGGCTAGAGAGAGGATCTGGAAGAGGGAGTTTATTGACATTTTTTCCTTACTAGAGCATGGCAAAGTAGGGTCAGATACAAAAAAAGATATGATATGATGTGGCATTTATAAGGAGCCTGTACACAAGGGTTTCTAGGCACAACAAGACAATGAGGTGCGGGGGACAAGGAAGGACAAAATAACGATATTACTAGGTCTTGAGTCATTCAGATCCAGATCACACAAGTGCCGTGGAGAGGGAAGGGGAGAAGTACCAGGGGGTAGGGGAAGGGGGCAGTGCAGTTAACTCACAAGTGCAAACAGCGGGTGGCTCAGAAGTGTAGAGAGAAGGGACTCTAGGGTTGCAGATACAGACCCTTAAGTGCTGGGGAGCCCAGAGGCAGTGCAGGGGCAACTGGACATGCAGGAGCCTGGGCCTGAGGTCAGAGAGTGACCAGGTACCAGTGCATGGAGCAGTCAGGTGCATCAGCAGGGGGGAAGAAGAGAGAATGCGGAAGAGAAAAGGAAGGTCTTGAGTTGCTTCCGGAGCCGGAGTTGGTTTTGCTCAAGTTTGAGAGAGGCAGAGAGGCTGTTCCAGAGGGAGGCCCAGCTGTGGAACAGATCTGCCCCCAATTCTCTGCATGGAGACACGTCTGACCCCCAACCAGAGTTGGAAGCGGAGAGCTCAAAAAGGAAGACGTTTTGGAAGAGAAAGTTGGAGATAAAGCGGTTCCAGGTCCCAGAAAGCCTTGTGGACGATGCAGCAGGTCATGATCTTGATCCTTGAAGCCACGGGGAGCCAGTGAAGAGATGTCAGAGCTGGAGAGATGTGATCCATGGACTTGAGGCCAAGGGCACGTCTTGCAGTCCCATTCTGGATAAGTTGTAAAAGTCGAAGAGTAGAGGCAGGAAGATTTAGGAAGAGACTGTTGCAATAGTACAGCCTAGAGAGGACCAGAGATCTTGAGACGGTGAGCTTCTGGTGAAAAGTGAGAAAAGGAAGAGCACCTCTGAGGAGGTGCAGCTGATAGTTTGACTTCTTAGAGATCTCAGAGATATGAGGAGAGAAGGAGAGGGTGGAGTCAAAGATGACACCAAGGTTCTCAGCCTTACAGGAAGGAAAAGGAAGAGAGCCCAGATTGGGCAGCCAGAGAGAGAGAGAGGAAAGGAGGGTGTGGGTGTTCCAATGAGGAGGGTCTCAGTCTTACTGGCATTAAGCCAGAGATCATTGGCGGCACACCATTTCTGAATTGCGGCAGACAGTCTGGTATGAGAGACGAGGCAGAGGTGGCTGAGGGGAATCTGAAAGATAGCTGAGTGTCATCCGCATAACATTGAAAATTGGGACAGAAAGTAGCGATGTGTTGGGCAAGAGGTGCCAGGTAGTGGTTGAAGAGCCAGGTAGAGAGGTTAGACCTCTGGGGTCCACCACAAGTAGAGAGAGATAGAAGAGAGGAAATGCCCCAGTTGGACCTGGGATGTCTGCCATAGATGAGGCTAAGAAGGAAGGAGAGTGAGGCCAGAAGACTATATAGACAATTGGTTGGAAACCTTTGATATGATATGATATGATATGATATGATATGATATGATATGATATGATATTATATTATATTATATTACATTAATAACCTGCCTGTACAAAAGTGTTTCTAGGTGCCACAAGACCAGTTTAGGAAGACAGAGGGACCAATAAGACAAACAATCTTACTAGGCCTTGTGACATTCAGATTGTGCAAGTGCGACATTGAGTGGTTTAGGAGGATGTAGTTGGGGAAGTGCAAGAGAGAGGGGATTGGGAAGTGCAGCCAGGGCCAGAGTGGCTCAAGGAAAATGTGAGTCAGCAGGGGGGGATTCAGAGGTTACCGATAACAGTCCCTAAGTGCGCAGTAGGACAGGCGGCAGCGCAAGGAGGATTGGTCATAGAGGAGCCTGGTACCCAATGAGACTCTGAGGGTACCAAAGCAACCAGTAGGCACATCAAACAGGAAGGTTAGCAGGGGAGCGAGAGAGAGAGAAGGCAGAGGATAAAAGCAGGGTCTTGAGCTGCTTCTGGAACTTCAGGTGGTCCGGCTCAAGTCTAAGAGGGGCAGTGAGGCCGTTCCAGATGGAGGCCCCTACAGAGGAGAGAGATCTACCCCCCACTCGCTGTCTGGAGAAGCGTCTAACCCTTACAGAGTTGGAGGTAGCTGAAATCTCTTAATTGGCTCCCAGTGGCTGCAAGAATTAAATTCAAGACCCTTTGCATTGTCCACAAGGCTTTCTGGGGCCTGGGTCAAAATTACCTTCAACTTTCCCTCCATAAACACCTTCCCTCTCAAGCTCTTCACTGCTCCAGCTCCAACTCTGTCATGGTCAGTCATTTCTCAAAGAAACAAGCTGGGGGTAAATCTCTGTCTTCTGCTGGGGCCTCCTTCTGGAATAGCCTCCCTCCCACTTTCAAACTTGAGGAGAGTCATCTCAAGACCTTCCTCTTTGTTTCTGCCTTTGCTTTTCTTCACCCCTGTTGACCTGTTCTGCTTCGGCATTGTACACCTGGTTAGAGTCCCAGGTACTTGCTCTTCCTGCCACGCACCCGCACTGCCTCCTGGCATCCATTGCACCTGGGTGTGTATCTGTAAAGCTACAGTCCCCGCTTTTTCTGGACTTGTCTGCACCTTGAGCCTAGCACTTGCCACTTGCTGGCTGCACTACCACTTTGTTGTTATTACTTTCCCTTGCTTAGCACTTCCCACGTTTCCCCCTCCCTCCTGCACTTTTCCCCTGCACTTGCACATTCTCAATGTCACTGGGCCTAGTAAGATCGTTGTTTTTGTTCTCCCTTATTGCCCTCCCCTGCCTCGTCGCGCTCTGAAACACTTATGTATGAGCGCAATACAAATAAAATATCAATATCAGCTGAGCAAAGGGTTCGAGAAGGAAGGTACTTGGGCACAAATAATTTAATGTAGTGCGGGCCCCGGCACCGGAAAGCCTTTTGGATGATGCAGAGGGTCTGGAACTTGATCCTTGAAGCCACTGGGAGCCAGTGGATAGATTTCAGGGCTGGAGGAATACAGGCCCAGGGCTTAAGGGCAAGGATAAGTCTCAGAGTCCTGTTCTGGATTAGTTGCATTGGGTACATGATAGAGACAGGTAGATTGAGAAAGAGGCTGTTGCAGTAGTCCAAACCGGAGAGAACCAGAGCTCTGGAGACATTGAGATTCTGGAGGATAGTGAGAACATGTAGACTACCTCTGAGGAGGTGCAGCTGGAAGTGGGCCTTCTTAGCAAGGCATGTGATGTGAGGAGAGAAGGAGAGAGTGGAGTCAAAGATGACACCAAGGTTTTTTTGCTTCACAGGAAGGCGAGGTTAGAGGGCCCAAGGAGGGTGGCCAGAGTGACAAAGGGAAAGTGGGAGAAAGGTTCCCAATGAGAAGGATTTCCGTTTTACTGTCATTAAGATTGTTGGAGGAGCCCAAAACCTGAAACATGAATAGACAGTCAGGAATGAGTGAGGAAGTAAAGGATGATGAGGGAAGTCTGAATGAGAGCTGAGTGTCTTCTGCATAACACTGAATGTTGGAGTGGAATGTGGAGATAAGGTGAGCCAAAGCGGGCAGATAGACACTGAAGAGTGAGAGTATAGAGCCCTGGGGGACACCACATGTCGAGAGAGTGGTGGTAGAGAGGAAGGACCCAAGTTGGACCTGGGAGGGTCGGTCCAAGAGGACGGAGGTCAGCCACACGAGAGCCTGATCCGTGATGCCCAGGTTCTCACAAAGTTGATTGATCAGGGTGGAGTGATTGACCATGATGAAAGCAGAAGGAAGGTCAAGAAGGATGAGGACAGAAGGAGAGCTAACATCAAGATAAGACAGCAGATCTTCACGGGTGTTCAGGAGAGCAGTTTCCGTGCCTCGGGCTGCTCTGAAGCCAGAATGATGGTCGTGGAGGCAACCAACGGATTCAATATGGAGAGTATGCTGGGAGATGGCCAATATTTCCAGGAGTTTGCTCAGGAAAGTAATGGTGGACATTGGGCAATAGTTTGGCAGACGGGTAGGATGGGAAGAAGGCTTTTTAGGAAGGGGTACACAAGGGAGTGCTTGAGGAGAGAGGGGAACTATCCAGTGGCGAAAGAGTGATTGCAGAAATCGGCCAAGGCTGGAGCCAGAGTGTAAATGTTGTCCTTGATTGTTCTGGAAGAGTAGGGGAGCAGAGGAGTACCTGTTTAGATGGAACTTGTCTCGAAACATCATCAGGTGTCGAGAGAGAGAAGGAGGAAAAAGGAAGAGGAGAGGAAGAGGAAGAGGAGGCCATGGGGGACCTGAGAGATTTAGAGTGAGAGGAAGAGGAAATTGAGGACATAATGGCCTGAGGTTTAGTGGTAAAATGAGAAGCCAGCGCCATGCAGAGGGCCTAGCAGGGGAAAGGAGAGGTGGAGACTAAAGCAGGATTGGCCAGCTCCTTGCAGATTTAAAGTGTTTGGCTGTGTTGTTAGAGTCTATGTTGATGCAGGCTTGGATATGGACTCTCTTCTTGTAGAAGACAGAGAGCCTGTATTTCCTTTGCAGCAGGTGGCATGCTAGCTTGTCGGAAGATGCACCCGAGGCCCTCAACTTCCTCTAAGCCACCCTGCACTTGCGCGTGAGGGCAGCGAGGTCGACGTCATATGCACTTGGAGGTAGGTTTCAGATGGATTCTCATGGCAGGGGCCAGGATGTGGAGTGTTGGAGATAGAGAAATGCAGGTTAGAGAGGGCTGTGGCAGAGTGTGAGTCAGCCACAGGAGTAGGAGGAGCTGTCACAACGCAACCCTGGACACTGTGGGAAAGATGGAGGCTTACTTAGGCACCTTGCGGTCCTTTTGTCGTTCTAGTCTTTTCTGGTCTTTTTCCCTTTAAAAGGTAGCCACGCCCACAACGCTGTGCGTTGCAACTCGCATTGTCAGCCTTTCGCTAACATCGCCTGCAGTGCCTCTCCTCGAGCTTGGACCTTTGATTCTTTACTCCGTAGTACTTTGCCCGCTTCTGCTTTTCCTGTGTCTCGATTCTTTCCGTCTCGCGGCCTTTTGTCCGCTCCCTCGTATCTGCTCCCTCTTCCCTCTTGTGCTGGGTTCCCCACTGATACTATCCTCAGTGTCCCTCCGATCTTTCTCTCCCGCTTGCTCTCTCTATCTCTCCTGCTCGCTCTCTCTCCCTTTTTCTCTCCCTCTCCCTTTCTTGCTCACTTTCGCTTCCGTTTGTTCTCTCATTTTCCACTCTCTCTCGCTCACCTGTACCAGCTCTCTCTCTCTCTCTCTTACCTGCATATTAGCTGATACCTTCCCTCCGGACTGCTCGTGTTCAGCCTCCGCTTCAGCTTTCCTTGAACGCAGTGGACACTCCTCCAATCCTTTGCGACATCAGCATACCTCGCCCTGATATACTTGGACTTAAGTACTGTTTGCTGCATTACTATTCATCGGCCTCCTTCACTTCCGATACCCTCCCTGCTAGCAAGGACTCGCCATCTAACAGGGTTTTTTTTCTGCCGTCACTGGCTTTTTCCCTGGCGACAAGGGACTGGCTCCCCTGGGTCCACCTGACAGCTTGTTCTCACCACTGTCAGGGTGGCCTCAAGCGGAGCTCGTCCCTATCTCTACGAGCGAAAGAAGGACAAGAAGGAAAGGAAGGAAAGGAAGAGTTCCGAGACGGACGAAGAACCGGAGGAGTTCAAGAAGGAGAGGAGAAGAAGACCTAAGACTTCTATCCAGGAGGATTCCTCTAAGGAGTCAGGTGAGGAGTCATCGGGGGTGGTAGTTTCCGATTCTGACAGTTTGCAACGCCAACAAGTCAACATGGCCTCTCTGGAACAGATCCAGGAGATGGTAGCTGCTATCCAAGGCCTTCAGACTGAAGTACAGAACCTCTGATCCGAAAATGTCAGTCTACGACAACAGATAGCAGTGCGAGATGATACTTGGGGCGACTTGCCTCCACAGTCGTTCTCTTTTGGAAAATATGATGGCAATCCAAAGCATTTGAAGGAATTCTTGGATGCTTGCATGGTCTATTTCCCTTTTAGACCTAAGGCTTACGAACTAGACAGGTCTAAGGTTGGTTTCCTAGTTGCTAATCTCATCGGAAACGCCTTGGCTTGGGCCACCCCGTTGATATCCCAATCCGACTCAGCAGTCAACGATTATTCCAAGTTTACCCAGCAGATGAGAGCCAGATTCGACAGACCTGAGGTTCAGTTTTCCTCTTACGAAGCCATCTTGGACATTCATCAAGGGAATCAAGATGTTCAAACCTATGCTTCCGCATTCATAAGACTGGCAAGGGATGCAGGATGGCCCGACTCTGCTCAACAAACCCTCTTTCGCCGGGGGCTCCATGACGATCTCAAAGACGAGCTAGCCAGAGTGGCCCGTCCGGCCTCCTTCCAAGAACTAGTGACCCTGACTCTCCAGCTGGAATACCGACTTCTAGAGAGAAGACAAGAAAAGAGGAGGTTCAAAAACCTTCCTTCTGCCAGTACGACTCCAGTTCCTCTACCTACTCGGAGCCAGACTGAAGAACCGATGCAGATCGGAACTACTAGAGGCCCCCTGATTCCAGAGGAGAGAAAGAGACGTAGAGATCTGGGTCTCTGCATGTACTGTGGATCTTCTAAGCATTTGCTCCGGAACTGCCCAGAAGTACCTCCAAGACGTTCCGGAAATGCTTCTCCTCGGTCTTAAGCAGGGATAAGAACCGGGCAGAGACGATCAATCCCTGCAACCTTAATTGTCAGAAAGCTACAGAAGAAGATAACAGACTGTTGGTGTTCACCATACATCTCACTTTCGAGCCCAATCCCACCGTTGAGGTCTTGGCTATGTTGGACTGTGGTGCGGCGGGTAATTTCATCGATGTCCAGTGGGCTCAAGATCAGGGGGGGCCTTTTCTACAAAAGAGCTGTTCCTTACCCGTAGAAGGAGTGGATGGAACTCCACTCTCTTCCGGGCCCATTGTACAAGAAACCATACCCGCTACCATGCTTCTTTTTCAACACCAAGAACAGATCGTTTTCGATGTTATAAGAGCTGCACACTTCCCAATAATACTGGGAATACCATGGCTACGTAAGCATAATCCTACCATAGACTGGTCAGCCAACACTATATGTTTTTCATCTTCTTTCTGTACTTGTTCCTGCCTTCTTCAGACTAATCCGGTTCCTGGTAAGGGAATCCCTACTCCTAAGTCCGCCTCAGTGGTGCAGATGGTGCCACTCTGCTACCAACAATACGCCGAACTTTTTGAAGACGAATTACCACGCTCCTTACCTCCTCATCGGCCTGAAGACTGCTCCATTGAGTTAAAGCCAGGTGTTTCCGTTCCTTTCGGCCGAATGTACCCCATGTATCTCCCAGAAACAAGGGCCCTTAAGGAATATCTGGACGCAAACCTTCAGAACGGTCTCATCAGAGAGTCACGCTCCTCTGCCGGAGCATCCATGTTCTTTGTACCCAAAAAAGGAGCCTCCGGAATGAGACCGTGCATTGACTATCGAGGTTTGAACTGTTTGACTATAAGAGACAGATATCCCATGCCTCTTATAAAGGAAGTACTGGAAGCAGTTGAAGGGGCTAACATTTTTACCAAACTCGACCTTCGAGGTGCTTATCATTTGTTGAGAATCAAGGAAGGGGATGAGTGGAAAACCGCCTTCAGAACCCCTCTGGGACACTTTGAATATCGAGTGATGCCCTTCGGACTGGTAACCGCCCCGGCAGTGTTCCAATGGTTTGTGGACAAGATATTCTCTGACCTGCTATACTCTTTTGTGGTAGTCTATCTTGACGACATTCTTATCTTCTCTTCTTCTCCGGCCGAACACTACAGACACGTTGAGCAGGTGTTAAGAAGACTACAAGAGAACCACCTATTGTTAAAGCCAGAAAAGTGCAGTTTCGGGTCCTCTTCGGTTCCCTACCTAGGCTTTATTCTCTCCAAAGAAGGAGTTCAGATGGATCCCGAGAAGGTGAAGGCGGTACTACTATGGCCCACTCCCAGCAGCCCTAAGGATATACAGAGGTTCTTGGGTCTCTCAAATTTTTACAGACGCTTTATCCCAAATATTTCGGAGATTGTGCTACCCATTACCAATCTACTAAAGAAGGGTCAAGAATTTGTATGGGACTCGAAGGCAGAACAAGCTTTCCAGGTACTCAAAAAGGCCTTCACTACTGCGCCCATCCTCATTCAACCGAACCAGTCCCTTCCTTTTGTGGTTGAAACGGGCGCCTCTGGAGGTGCCATAGGAGCAGCCTTACTACAATCTGGTAAGGATGGTATCGAACACCCGGTGGCGTACTACTCCCGGACACTTACCCCGAGTGAAAGAAACTACTCGGTATTGGAACGGGAATTGTTGGCCATCCGCCAGGCTTGTGTCGAGTGGAGACATCTGTTACAGGGGGCTGCTCATCCATTTTTGGTAAGAACTGATCATAGGAACCTTAAGATACTCCAACAAATGGAGTGTCGCAATTCCAGACATGCCCGGTGGGCCTATTTTTTCTCCCAATTTGACTTTGACATCACGTATCTTCCAGGGAAGGAGAACGTTTTGGCTGATGCCTTATCCCGGAGCCTAGGAGAAGAATGCCCAGAAGATGGACACAAACCCGAAGAGATTCTTTCGGGGAAAAGGATATTAGGGGCGGTCAATTCATTTCTACAAGAGGTTGAACGAACAACTAGCTTGACCCAGATACCCAACGACTATCTGGCTCCATTGGAGAAAAGAGGGACAGTGTATTTCTACAAAGACACGCTGTTCCTTCCGTCTAAAGAGCTTCAGATTCAAGCCATGCCTTAGTGTCACGATCTACCTTCTGCTGGCCACAAGGGGCAAGGAGCCACAGCCAATTTGGTATCAAGGTATTTCTGGTGGCCCACTTTAGCCAAGGATGTAAAGGCTTATGTAGCCGCATGTCCTATTTGCGCCTCCAGTAAATCCTCTACTCATCGCCCTCTGGGTCTCCTTCAACAAGGACCTTTGCCAGCACGTCCTTGGGAACACATTTCTACTGACTTTATTGTGGATCTTCCTCTCTCTATGGGTTCTACCGCCATCATGGTTACAGTAGATTCCTTGACTAAAATGGCACATTTTTCTCCTCTATCTGGCCTACCATCGGCTCCGGAATTCGCTGAGGTTTTTCTGAGAGATGTGGTTAGGCTTCACGGTCTACCCCAAACTATTGTTTCCGACAGAGGGTCTCAATTCACTTCTCGATTCTGGTCTACTCTGTGTAAGACGCTGGGAATCAGTAGAGCTCTCTCTTCTGGTTATCACCCCCAAAGCAACGGACAAACTGAGCGTCTAAACTCCACCTTAGAACAATACCTTTGTTGTTTCTGTGGTCAAGAACAGGAGAAGTGGAAGACCTTTCTCTCCACGGTGGAATTCGCCTACAATAATACAGTGCACTCTTCCCTAGGAACCAGTCCATTCTTTTTTTCCTATGGCTTTCATCCCATGCATATCACCTTGGTCGGTATACCCTCGACTGCTGTTCCTGCTGTTGACTAAAGACTTTGTGAGCTAAAACGTATACAAGGGGAGGCTAAGAAGAATTTGGAGACCAGCAGGGAGCTCCAAAAGAGGTATGCTGACAGGAAGAGATCTCAAAACCCCAAATGGACAGTTGGCACTAAGGTTTGGTTGTCCACTAAATTCTTGCAATGCTGGTTACACCCATGAAAGTTTTCTGCCAGATTCATTGGGCCTTTCCCCATTTCCGCTCAAATCAATCCGGTGGCCTTTCGCTTGAAACTTCCTCACAGTATGAAGCGCATCCATCCTGTGTTCCACACGTCCCTTCTCAAGGCCTACCTATCAGATCCGCATGGTCGGACAATGCCACGCTCATCATTTCCCGATAATCCAGAACCGGAGGAATACGAGGTGGAGAGGCTGGTGGATTCTCGCTACAGACATGGTATTGTTCAGTACCTGGTACATTGGAAGGGGTACTCCGCGGCAGAGCGTACCTGGGAACCTAGAAGCCACATCCATGCCCCTCGCTTGCTACGTCTTTTTCACCGCCTTCATCCGGGTAAGCCCGGGGGATCCCAGATGAGAAGGGGGCATACTGTCACAACGCGACCCTGGACACTGTGGGAAAGATGGAGGCTTACTTAGGCACCTTGCGGTCCTTTTGCCGTTCTAGTCTTTTCTGGTCTTTTTCCCTTTAAAAGGTAGACACGCCCACAACGCTGTGCGTTGCAACTCGCATTGTCAGCCTTTCGCTAACATCGCCTGCAGTGCCACTCCTTGAGCTTGGACCTTTGATTCTTTACTCCGTAGTACTTTGCCCGCTTCTGCTTTTCCTGTGTCTCGATTCTTTCCGTCTCGCGGCCTTTTGTCCGCTCCCTCGTATCTGCTCCCTCTTCCCTCTTGTGCTGGGTTTCCCCACTGTTACTATCCTCAGTGTCCCTCCGCTCTTTCTCTCTCGCTTGCTCTCTCTATCTGTCCCGCTCGCTCTCTCTCCCTCTTTCTCTCCCTCTCCCTTTCTTGCTCACTTTCGCTTCCGTTCGTCTCTCATTTTCCACTCTCTCTCGCTCACCTGTACCAGCTCTCTCTCTCTCTCTTACCTGCATATTAGCTGATACCTTCCCTCCGGACTGCTCGTGTTCAGCCTCCGCTTCAGCTTTCCTTGAACACAGTTGACACTCCTCCAATCCTTTCCGACATCACCATACCTCGTCCTGATATACTTGGACTTAAGTACTGTTTGCTGCATTACTATTCATCGGCCTCCTCCACTTCCGATACCCTCCCTGCCAGCAAGGACTCGCCATCTAACAGGGTTTTTTTCTGCCGTCACTGGCTTTTTCCCTGGCGTCAAGGGACTGGCTCCCCTGGGTCCACCTGACAGCTTGTTCTCACCACTGTCAGGGTGGCCTCAAGCGGAGCTCGTCCCTATCTCTACGAGCGAAAGAAGGACAAGAAGGAAAGGAAGGAAAGGAAGAGTTCCAAGACGGACGAAGAACCGGAGGAGTTCAAGAAGGAGAGGAGAAGAAGACCTAAGACTTCTATCCAGGAGGATTCCTCTAAGGAGTCAGGTGAGGAGTCATTGGGGGTGGTAGTTTCGATTCTGACAGGAGCATAGAAAGTAGAGGCAAAGACATCCACTGATACTCGCTTCATGGGCCAAATGACCGAGAAGGAAGGTGGCAGTGCTCGGGTAGGGTTTGCATGTGGGACAATCCTTTCCACACAAATAATTGAAAAGCACCCAGACCAGGGCTCAGCTTTATTTCAATACAGGGAGACCACAAATAAGGAATTTAAGAGACAGGAGGGGATGGGCTGGTCATCATATGACCAAGAATATATGTTAAGTGACTTCAATTCAGCACTCCAACTAAGTCAATGCCTAGTCTGGGATGCCCAAGGGAAGCCCTTATTTATATATTTTTATGACAAGTTCATAGATCTGGATGGTGACCCTTGTATAACGCCCCTCTCTTTGAATCCCCCTGACCTCACTGAGCCAAGAAGTAGGTTTGTTTTGCAAATTAAAAGATTTATTTGAACAATTAAACAATATATATATATATATATATCACACTTTTATAAATAAATTAATATTTGATAGCACACTTATGAATATGACAGTGATCAACAATGGATAATATTACACTAGCACACTTTTTTAATCACTTTGGAGTTGGTATAGAAAGGATAAGTTAGCTGAGAATACTTTATGGTTTTAAGGAAATGCAATGATGGAAAAGAATGCAGCACAGGGATAAACTGATATGGATTCAACAAGAGATGATATAATCACTTTTCCCCTTGTGGCAATTCACTCCCCCATAAGGAGATGGAAGGAGAGCACACAGTTTTCAGGAATACAATCAAACGCAATACAAATTCTAGTTCCCCCCTAGCAAGCTTGGAGCAACCAGTATGCTTTTAAAACATGCAGAAATACTTTTAAGGTGATTTGCAATTAAGTGAAAATATGCTAAAAATGATTTTAATTCCCTCTAGGAGATTCAGGGTAAGTGACATGTGGTTCAAAGGATACGGACGATTTAGTGGAGGTAGATTCTCAGAAATAAAGTAAGATTCAAATGACAAATGACACTTTCACAGGTTTGAAATCACAGAATGGACACACAATTTCTATGCAGTTCTAAATAGGTGGAAATGGTTTGAATTAGATCATTTTAAACTAAGAGATTGGTTTGCACAGCTCTGGCTGGATGCTCACTCCTAATTTTGGACGGAATGGGCCTCGTCACAGATCTGGTCAACAGGTTTAGCTGTGGTTCTCTCTGCTCTGCTGGTCTGGATCTCTGGTTCTGGCAAAAGTTCTGGCACTGCACGGCGGTCTGGTCTGGGTCTGGTCTGCGGTTGGGATACAGCTCTGGTTTCTGGGTCTGGTACTGGCACTGCAGTCTGGTCTGGGTCTCTAGTCCCGGCAAAAGTTCTAGCCAGAAGCGAACAGCATAGCCCGGATGTTGAATAGTTTTGTGAGGTGGCTGGATTCTGAGGCTTGCTTGGAATGATTCAGCTTTTGGACTAGGCCTCTCTGCTACAAATTCTGAAGTCTGGATTCTAAGTTCTGGTTCTGGAGTCTTGTGGCAAAGCTCTCTGCAAGAGATCAGTTTGAAGTGGAAAGTGAATGTCCCTACCTCAGTTTCAATGGTTCTTTTTATGTCTTTTGAAAATGGGTGGGAAGGCTGACTTTCTATGCCCAACCCTCTGAGGATCCTTATAGGCTATAGGAGTTCTGGCACCTGACTGGGGAACTGAATTGTGAGTTATCCCGTGTCACGAGACATCATTTTTATGGCATACAGAAAGAACACTCCCCTTGTCACTTTGCACACAAATCTATTTTTGATTCCAATGCATATTTATCTATGTACAATTTTTCTAATATTATATGTCCGGTTAACATATTTTCTGTAGCGCCAAGCCATCCGATCCCTGTCTTTGTAAGATGTTGTGTTCACTTCTGACAGAAATCTACCCTTTTCATCCAGAACACAATCTCTAAACTTTTCCAGAATTTACACAAATGTGTGCAAGGAATATGGGCATCAGATGATGAAGTGTTAGATTTTTAACATACAGACATTTGGAGCAATACCCTATATTCCGCCACTACCCCCCAGAACATACCACAGAGTCCTAACACCTCTTAAAATGTGCACAGAAAAATCACAGGAATAATGATTTGGTTGATATAATTTTGACAATTATGTACTATGAATTATCCATCTTTCTAAAATTATGCTCTGGTCCAAACGGGTGTGTTTAAGTCCCCAAAGCACATGGGGAATTTCTGGTTTGTCCACCTCCTCCAAGCTCAGCTGGCTCACAGAGGCAGTGCCCCTCCCATTTCCTTCCAAGAGGAAGCCATTTACGACCCCCTGATTTAGCAATTGCTTGGAGCAAGGGGAAGTTCATTGTTCTGTTTCCCTGCTCCCAGGTACCCCTCCCCTGATTCAATCAGAGAGGTGTGATCTCCTTTTGGTGGGGCAGCAGAAGGCATGCCAGGCCTGTGAATACAGTTGCTGGGCAAGTTTCAACTCCTGTCGGGGGTAGTTGCCGGGCAGAATTCAGTCCCTTTAAGCCAGGCTTCAGCCAAAGGTCACTTTTGTTCCCATTTTTCTTCATTCAAATCAAACTTAAAATTTTGACACATGCAGCTAGAACGCTGATTCTAAGTTCAAAACTATGACATTTAAACAGTTGAAACCTATGTGACACTCAAAGTAGGTCACTCATTTATTTTAAACGTTTTGATTTTAGTGGCTTTAATCGCATTTCACTTAAGCTGCTGACATCCACAGCTCAGACAGTTTTGTTATGAAGATTATTTTAGGCTCTTCATCTTTCCAGATTTGGTATGCACACAAGACTTCATTCTACCAGACGTCTGCTGGTGTTCAGTAAGATTTTTGAATATCTTGCAATGTTTGAAATAGGCATTTGGAGCTTGCACTTCAGAGAAACAAAGGTGATTTCAGAGCGCTTTTTCAGCTAACAGGCACTGCTGTTTTTCCTTTGACACCACGTTTCACTCATGGCGCTTCTGGCCCATCACGCTCGCACTGGTGGGTGGCGATCATTTTGGTGTGCACCAAAACTGTGCAGTTTTCCTGGATTCTGGTGCAATTGTGGGGTTTTCAGCCATCTTGGATTTTCTAAGCCCACAGCACCAAATATTGCAGCATAATAACTTGAACGTGGGTCGATACACCTGACAAGCCCCCCGCCCGACTGCACTTTGATTCCGAGTCGAGGGGGAGTCGGGTGCAAAGGATGTTTTGATCCACGCGCTGGGATGTCCGCATCATCTTCTTCCGATTCCGCAGATGGCACAGTTCAGCATCTTTTCCTCCATCAGGGTGGATCGATCTGTTCTCCTCGCCGGTCCTGATGGGAGTTTGGACCGTACCTCGGCCCCTCGGATCTTTGCTCCCGGTCCCCGGGTCATCCTCCTTGGGCAGTCTCCATGGTTTATTTCTCCTAGGATGACAAAGCAAAGCGGCAGAAACATATTCGTAGACAGTTCCCCACCACTATTAATGGTGGAGCGAACATATACATTTTATACATCAGGATACATTTGCATTCCAGAATCATAGAATTTTATAGGCTATATGTGGAATATTTTAGGGTTGGACTTGTATTACTCTGGGATTGCAGAGGACTCCTCCAGTTGCTGCAGAGTGTGCCTGGGATGGCAACACTTTAGCTGATTTAAATGGACCCACTTGTCTTCCCCTTCCGCCAAACTGCCTTTGGGGATGCGGATCTTGTAGGCGACTGGGGAGATCTTGTCTACAATTTCAAAAGGTCCCGTCCATGTAGGCAGAAATTTCCGCTGTTTGGCCTGGTTCCTTTGGAAATTGTATAGATAGACCCGGTCTCCCACATTGTATTCTTTCCTAGTAGTCTTCAAATCATAATGAGTCTTCATGCTATCGGCTGATCTTTCTAGGTTTCGCTGAGCATAGGCAAATGCATGTTGAAGGTGTTTCCTTAAATTTTCAACATACTAATGAGTTGTGGAGGAATTGATCAATGTTTACTCTTGGGTCCTGTAGAGCAAATGCTGGGGAAGCACCATCCTGTGTCCAGTCATCAGCTCAAATGGTGACATTTTAGTTGCAGATGAAGGGGTAGATCTGATGGCCATTAGGACAAGAGGTAATTGAATAACCCAACTTGGCCCAGAATCTGCCACAAACTTTTTTAAGATGCTCACAATTGTTCGGTTGTAACGTTCTACTGCACCAGAAGAGGCTGGCCGGTAAGCAATGTGTAGCTTCCTTTTAACCCCCAGTATCTCCCACATCTTAGTCATTACTTCGCTGGTAAAATGGCTACCTCTGTCTGACTCGATCCTTTGGGGTAGACCGAAATGGGAAAAGATGTGGTTGATCATCAGGGCAGCTGCTGTTTCTGCCTTGCACCATCAACATGTACTTATCCCCCCTAGAGGAGCGAATCACGGGCCCTATGTAGTCGACTTGCAAATCTGACCATGGCAGTGTCACCCCCTCTTTTGGAGAGGCGCACGGTGTGTGAGGGATGTTGGCTGAAATTGTGCACACACAAGACACCCCTTCAAGTATTGGTCGAGGTCCTGCCCCATGTGTGGCCAGTATGCAACCTCTCTTAAGATCTCAAGTGTTGTATGAAACCCCCTATGACCGGCGATGGCCGCATCATGGGCGTGACTTAACATCAGGCTTCGGAATGAGGTAGGGACCACCCACTGATCATGGCCAGCTTGGGATTTCCTTTCCAACAAACCGTCCTGGATTCAGAACATTTTTGGACATTTCATCAACACTCTAAGGTCCTCTTTCCCAATGTAATCGGTATCCGTCAGGGGAAAGTTCTCAGGGTCCTCAATGTGTTGGTAAAATTTGCCAATTATTGGATCCTCTTTCGGAGCTGTAATCAAATCAGCGTCTGGGGTCTCCTTACTCCATTGTGCAGTTGAAAGATCATTGTGAGCATTTGTCTGGACCTAGTGATAGCAGTGACCTGGATTTCCCCCAACAGGGACTCAATCTCTATTAGATTCCCTTGGATGGCCCTGGTTTTGGCCAGCTGATCAGCTAAGTCATTTCCAGTTTTGTCTGGTCCCTCTACTTTGGAATGACCCTTGATCTTCTTCCAGTAGATGGTCATCCCATTCACTGTGACCAGATCATCAATGTTTTGGATTAACTTCCCATGTTTCAGGGGTTTGTTATTAGCACATAAAATTCTTCTGGTTTTCCAATTACCCAGGTTCTCCATGCATCCGTTCCGTACATAATCTGAGTCTGTGATTATGACCAGTTCATGGAGTTGATGTTGGTCAGCAGTGAGGATGGCTTATGCACAGCCATCAACTATGCCAGCTGACTACTATGGGGACCAATCTTGTACCCAGCGGAGGGTTCTGGGGACTCATTCACCCATGCATTCCCTACGCCGGCCACAAGTTCTTTTTCCCCGTCGTTGTCAACATGGTAAGAGCATCCATGCACATAGACAGTCTCTTCAAATACTTTGTGTGGGGAACTAAGGTATGCCTCCATGTTGTCCTTGATTTTTAGACTTTCGTCCTCGAGACAGTTTTCTCTGGCACAATCATGCAAGTCAGCCAGACCTTGCGCGAGGGGACTCTTCTTGTTTTGGCCATATCTGACCTCCACAGGAAAGCCTTGCATTGACAGAATCCAGGAAGTAATTCGGGAATTACTCACATTTCCGGCCCGGATTCTGTCACTTTGGAGATATTGCAGAGGCTGGTGGGGAGTCTCCACTATGATGTGTTCCCCCTGGATAAACGGACAGTAATCCTTCAATGCCCACACCGTTGCCAGGAGTGCCTTCTCACAATCGTTGAATTTTTCATCCACAGAGGATAAAGTTTTGCTCGCATAGGAGAATACTTTATTGACCTTGTCATTCTTTTGATATAATACTGCAGTCAAGCATGTATTAGAGAACCCTGTCTCCAAGAAAAACTCCTTCTTTCTGACATGGTAAGCTAGGCAAGGCGCTTGTGAGAGGCTTCTTTTGAGCTGTTTTACTGCCTCGGATTGTTCTGGACCCCATTCCGACTTGACTCCCCCTTCAAGAGATGAATCAGGGGTCTGGTGATCTCTGCGTAGCCCTCAATGAACTTTCTGCTGTAATTAGTCAGGCTCCTTAGTTCCCGCAGAGTTGTGGGGTCTTTCAGTTTCTGAAGTGCTTCCACTTTCTTTTCCTGGGGACAGAGACCCTGAGGAGTAATCTCATGCCCCAAGAAATTAACACAGGTTTTATACCACTGTACTTTTTTAAAGGAAAGTTTTGCTCCGGTGGCCGTCAACAGGGACAGAACACAACGGATCTCTGCTGTGTTCCTCAACAGATGAACTTTTGATGAGGACATCATCTACGTAAGCCAGGTTACCCCATGCACCCAGGTCAGGCATGGCCTTGTGTAGGAAAATGTTGAATTCATTGCCGGAGTTGAGGTATCCGAAGGGAGTCCGGGTCCATGTGTACTGCTGGCCCCCAAAGGTAAAAGCCAGCTTGTATTGGTCCTCCCTACTGACAGGCACAGTCCAGTATCCATTGGTCAGGTCTATTGCAGTGAATATCTGTGACCCCTGGATCTGGGCCAGCCCTTGGTCAATGTAGGGAAGAGGCCATCGGAAAGTATGGACCCGTTTGTTGAGCTCCCTAAGGTCGGCGCAGAGTCTCCACTGGCCGTTTGGCTTCAATATTCCCAGCACCGGATTATTGAAGGTGCTGTGTACTGGACGGATTATTTCCCGGGACTCAAGGTTCTTAATTATTTCAGTAAGGGACTCCATGGATGCGAGAGGCAAGCGATATTGTTTCACAAACACTGGAGTCATGCCAGGGTGCATGGGAATTGTTGTTGTGTGGATGTCGGTGCGACCACAGTCATATGAGTCTACCCAAAGAGATCTTGGAAATCCAAGAAAACGTGTTTCAACTTTTGCTTCTGTTCCAGAGTCACACATGCATCAGCTAGGTTGACTCTCTCTTCCACCATCTGCCTGAAGCCTGAAAAGACTTCTGGTTTTGCTATCTCAGCGGCCTCCTCCAGCTGGGTGGAGAAGTCCCTAGTCAGAGTGCTGATTTGGACTGGAGGCTTCAGGTGGGAAAGGCAGCCCTCATGGACCTGGAAAATCACCTCATCCCTTCTGAAGTCACGAGTCACATCTTCCTTACCATAAGGGCAGGAAGTGTACACCAGGAAGTTCCCCCCATGCCGGGTAAAGATCCTGTCTGGCGTTGTGTTGTCATCACTGTCACTGTGAAAACAGTCCTTGGGGATTGGTCCTAACAGTTAATTTCCTAAATCAATGGAAACATGTCGGTCATCAACCGCCATTCCAATAATGCTGCCTTCGGCTAGAGTAATACTCTTTAAGTCGCTGTTATCCACCTCTATTGGAATGGTGTCATGTTCTATATTGACTAGTGGTGTTGGGTTTACCCCCAACCCTTACTGTTGGAGAGAAGCATTTAGATGAATATAAGCATCAGGGTTTTTCAATTTTTGTCCTCTTTTAACTTTCACTTCCAGGGAGAATTATCGGGTCCTTTCTGGGATGGTGACTTCCTCTCCAATCTGAATTTTAACTGCATAAGGTAGCAGTTGAGTTGACCTAAATGCTTTTTCTTGATCATCAAAGCCCATGGGATCATCCGCTAATCGGGACCAAGCTTTGAAGTTTATTAGGTCCAAACTAATGGCAAAGCGATTGAGAATGTCACTGCCCAAGTAAAAGGCAGCAGTGACGTCTCGCACGACCCAACAATTATGGACTATGCTCTTGTTGCCAATGGAGATTTGAGCATACACCTGCTTGGCAGGAGATGTTTGGAATTGGGTGTTTCCAGATCCATTTCCCATTTGTCTATCAGTTTGAATGTGCGAATGGCTGGATCTTTTGGGAATTGGCAGAACTTGGCTTCGCTGATGAAGCTCTTACCGTTGTTCACACACACTCGGGCGAGAACAGAGTCCTTCCCATAATTCAACTGAGCAGGGATGAACAACTGCTCTCCAATTTGCTGAATATCAGCCAGGATCTGAGCTGATTTCACATCTTTCTGGACTATTGGAGTGGGAATGTCTGATTGTGGATTAGTAAAGAATTTCAAAGTTTTTCCTTCCAGTGTGGAATACCACCTTATGCTGTAAGGAAGGTTCATTTTCAGAACTAGAGAGGACCCCCCGTCACCAGTCTGTTGTCCTACTGCTATTACTGTCACGTCTGGAATTTGGTTGTTCTGGAAGTGAAATTCTCCTTGGTCAGATTTTTGTTCAACCATGTGGCATGTGCCGTTTAAACTAACATGGTTGACACTCTGTTTTAATTTTATTGGTCGGCTAGTCTGGGTCCAGAGGACCTTGTTTACGCAATCTATTAGGGGTGACAACCTTCTCAGGAGGTCATTCCCTAGTAAACAAGGGGGGCCCTCTGGAGTCACTACTATGACCGGGTGTTTCACCTTGTGTCGCCCAATTTTAATGTCCAAATCTGCAGTCCCCTCGATGGGAATTTCCTTCCCGTCAAAGTTCTGAAGTTGTCCAGGAAGAGAGGTGAGAGGAATTCGATAATTCTCCCCCCTTCCTGCATTTAGTTCATCAAAGGCCCTTTTGGACAAAAGGGTAGCTTGGGATCCAGTGTCCATCAGTGCCAAAATTGTACCCTGCCCCTGCACTTGAACCGGGACATAGTATCTTCCCTCCTTCTCCTCAAGGGGGCACAGATGATGCACATTTTTGGACAACTGGTGGGCTAATTTTTTTGTTTTAGACATTGCGAGAGAAGAGATCTGGGCAGAATTCTGTGGAGAGTCATGGGAATCTGCCAACTGGAAATCAGAGCCGTTGTGGGTTCCCCTGGTTCCGGTTCTGGGCCGCCCCCCCCCCTTTTTGGAGGCAGTCACCAGAATGGGTTTGAACCAGGGGATTGTGATGCTGTTGGTTCTGGGATGAGATGATGGGCGGTGCTAGCTCAGTCCCCACATCTACCCATTCTGGATCTGGATCCCTTGGGACCCATTTTTCTTTGGGAGGAGTTCCCCCATCTCTGAAGGAGAAGATCCTTTTCCCAGGATCCTCTGAGGATCCCTCTACCTCAAATTAGAAGATCTGTACCATCTCCACAAAATGGGTCTGTTTGGGTCCTTTGTTTCTCCTACCTCCTCTCTGCTCCTTGGGTGGCAGACTTTCAGGGGTAGGAGATTTCGTTTCCGGTTCAGGGTTTTCCAGGGGCTGTTTACAAGTGGGGAAGGAAGCTTCCTCCAAGGCGTTGCACCCCCCTTCCCCTTTTGCCTCCTCCCTGGGAACCGGTGGGTTATCGGGGTGCTGCCCCGTCATTGTTCTGGAGCACTAGGCCCAGAGTTTGGGGCATTCTGCACCGGCATGCCCATCTGAGGGTTCTGCTGAGCCCTCAGCACGCGACCCAGCTCCTGGGCTAGTTTTGGACCTGGCGCTCTAACTGTGAAACCCGCTCAGGCTGATACGGGTTCTGTTTTCCCCCCTGGGATGATCCCGGGAAGGGTAGCTATCCCTTCTCTGGTAGTACCCCGGGTTGGGAAGATTTTGGTACCCCTCCACCCTTGGCCTCCCCTCTCCCGGATTAGGTTGTCTGGGTACAGGGAATTGGGGAAAGAAGGATGGATGATTTTGGGGCTGGAAGTTGGGTGGATACCTGGGGAAAAAGTTCTGCCCAGGGTTTGGTGAATTTCTGCCCTCCTGTGGGAAGTTAGGAGGGGAGTTTCCTGGGTTAGGTGCTTGGCTGGATCCCCTCCTTGGCCCGGAGGAGTCCACACATAACCCAGGATGGGTCGGTTTCCCTTGTAATGGGGATTTACATAATCAGGGGAATGAGGGATCCCATTAGTGGGACTTCCTCCTTGACTCCCTGTTTGTGACCTAACTTGGGCAGAGGTTTTTAGGATGCCCTTATTTGGCCTACTCTCCTGGGGTTCCCCACGAAATTGCACTGTACTTAGGTGCCCATACCCTGATGCCCGCCCATCCATTCCTGGGTGGTACTGGCCTATGAGCCCCATACTTTTGGCTGGATAGTAATCTGCCATCCCTGTGTCCCTGTGCTCACGTGCGCCAGGGGACATGGGGGTGGCAGAGTCCAGGGACTGGGAGAGATGAAGGCCTCTGGTACTAGGGCTCCTGAGGTTATGCTCAGGTGTTTCCCTTTCCCAGCGAACTTCATCTCTATCAGCCCCTGCTCCCTGTTGCCATGCAAAAGCCTGTGCTTTCAGTTCCTCAGTCAAGGCCTTACTAGACTCTATCAGTCTCTCCTGCATGGCTACCTGTTGCTGGAGCCTATCATTGTCCTGGCAGAGAGCCTCATTCTCTCTCTGTGCTTCCTGGTTTGTCCTGGAATACTGGGCCAGTCTTTGCTGCAGGAGGGTTACCTCCTGAGTCCCATCCCTACTGGCCTGCTCCTTTCTTGCCAGAGCATCTTCCACCCTCCTGGTGTGCTCTAACAAGTTTTGATGTTCTTTTTGGATGTCACCCAGTCCCTGGAGGGCCAAGTGATTTTCTTCAATTTTTCTTTTTAAGTGGCATACTTCCTGGCCTAAGGTGTCCCTTTCCTGACTAAGAGCCTGCTTCTGTGCCGCCAGGTTGTCCCTCTGCCTTTGAAAGGCACCAGCTTTCTGGCGCTCCTCCTCAAATTCTGTCTGGGTATCTAGGTCTTTCAGAATCAGTTTGTTGCTCTCTGCCTTCTCCCTATCTAGGTGGCTTTGCAGGGTGACTACCTGCTCTGCGCATGCCTTATTGAAGTCCAGTTGTTGCTCCAGTTTTTTCTGGCTCTGCAGTAGGGCGTCCAAACCTTCTTGGTACTCCTTCTGCAAAGCCAGAAATCTGGTATCCTGGTCAGACTTTTCCTGTTGCAGGATACCCATATCCTCTCTGATTTTAATGAGATACTGTCTACTCTCATTTTCTGACTCCTGGATCCTGTGCAGCCTCTGCTCAGAAGAGACCAGGTCAGATTGGGCCTTCTCTAATGCCATCTGATGCCTATTTGCCAGATCTTGGCCTTCAGCACATTTGTCCTGTATGGCTCCCATATATAAATATAAATATGCCGCTATCCTGACAATCTTGTTGTGCTCATCTTTGGCTTTAGGGGCCATACATAGTTCACTCAGGGCCACATGTAATGGACCCTGATCTCTCCATGTGTCTGACCCTGTTGCAGTGATCTGGGGTGCGTTTGCCTGCGTTTGCCTGCAACCACACCGTCTGGTCCTGTTCCGTCCATTCGCCTCTCACAAATATCTTATGTAAGAGGTGCTCTCTGGATATTTTGATATCTACCAAGGTCGCCATTCTGGATATGGATTTCCTTCCTGACTTACAGAAGTTAGTATTTTATTTTGCAAAACAGACCGATTCCTTAGAGTGTCCTTCTTTTGAGGGGTGCTTTTACAGTGAAACACAGCATGGTGATTCAACAGGATTTATGCATCCTGTCAGTTAGCACACTGTATTAAGCTGCACAAGTGGTAGATCTAAACCAGACGTCCCGGCTCGAGCCCCCACTCTGTTAAGTGTCATGATGCCTACCTCCGGGCATCCGGATCAAGCCCATCAGCCCCGGGAGCAGGCATCCAGGTATTTAATAAAACCCCAGCAGCCCCGGCTGGGGGCTGTCTGGGTTCAGTCCTGGCGCCTTAGGCGGCAGGCTCATAATAGAAATAAGTCCTGGCGCCATAGGCGCCAGGCTCATAGACTTTACTTACCTCATGCAGACCATGCTGTAAATGAATCCAAGCCAACGTGAGGCCTGGATGGGACTATTTTTCTACAGGGACTATTTTTTACTCGGGTGTGGTTCTAGGGACTTCTTACCTGGAACTACTTTGGAGGCTATTTAAACCACGCCCGAACAGCAGCACATGCTTCGTGTTATTCTGCATCCAGCAGCGTAACCCTCACCGTGCCTGCAGTCAGCATCCAGTCTTCAGCCACGCCCGTCTCGAATCCAGAGCTCCTAGCAATAGAAGAAAGAAGAAGGAAAGGTTAGAAAACAGATATTATTTCAATCCTTACCTGAATTCCGGATCCATCACGTCTTCGAACTTGAAAAGGACATTATTCTACACGCGTCGCATCGCCAGCTGCAGTGCCGCGCCATACTCACCAGCAATGTTCCCTCTAATTATTTTCTTCTATGTGCGGAACTGGTTGGCTGATGTGCGCACATTATTTTCTATGTGCACAACTGACTAATGAGCCACTGCAATTCTTTACAAATCTTAAGACACTTTTTCCAAACACATAGGCTTAAATAAAATGTCATGTGATTATACAGAAAACTCATCCAGTCCAAACATCTGCCAAAGTTCCTTGCAAACGTACTTCTATGCAGAGAAAAATGTATGTGTTATGCCACTGGAAAATCACTCATGTCACGTGTATTCCAAAACACAAATATGTCGTGTCATATCTGAGGTGTCTGTCAAGAAATTCCGAAAGAATACAACATTTGTTGATGGATTAATGGCAATTAAAAGCAATGTGTCAAAAAATATGCTGATCAGAGTTCAAGTGCCACTTTAATGAAGTAATTCAAGGCCCAGGAGAACAGGCTTCTAATAATGTGTGAGGATGATAATTGCATCAAAATAACTGCACCTCAGAATATGATAATCAAAAATTCCTGTGCCTCTGCTTACTATCCACATTATGTTGTTTTGTGGGTATCGATAACACCAACCTTATAACTCAGAGACATATGCACCAGAGGGAGTAGAAGCTTGTTACCCTCCTTACTCACCTTCCTCCCTGTAACTGGAACAAGCTTGTCAAGCTTATCATTGTTTCAACCCACAAAGCTCCACTGATATTTTACTAAATGAGTGACCAGAAGGAACTCCAATAATATTAAAGCCCGATCTGAAGAGGAATTTTAAGGGGAAAGAACATCTTTTAATACACAGAAAGTATGCCTATTGCCAAAGCTAATAGCTTTTTTACTCCCTCAAAAATCATTTGACTCCAGGTAGGAAGCAAAATCTGATTAGAGCCCTGCTTCTACCCCTGACATAGGGAGTAAAATTAAATGGCACATAATAAAGTCATTCGTTTTGCCCACACTTCAGCACCACAGCCTAGATCAAATGTAAACAAGAGCCTTACTGAGGTTTATTATAGAGCCCTGTTGAAGAAAATCACATGTATATGCCTTTTAAGTTGATAGCATCAATTCATCAGAGATACAACTGATTGAGTGCCTTTTTCTGTAACTATGGATCCCTCTTATTTAATTCTTAATCAGTTAAATAAGATGCATGGAGATGCTAGAGACGATACACACAGAACACATGGTTATATTGAAAGGCCCTCAGCAGCTGAGCATGGAAAGAAAAAGCGGGTGCTGTTGTCTAGAAGGTGTTAAGTGAAAAAATTATTTTCACTTTACTGGAAAAAAAAGATCAAAAGAGCGTGGCTGACTTCTTTCCTCTCCTACCGACCCTCCCAGGTCTAACTTGGGTCCTTCCTTTCCGACATCTTTTTCTCTACCTGTGGTGTCCCCCACGGATCAAACCTCTCTCCCTGGCTGTTCAACCAATACCTGGCACTCCTTGCCCACCGCATCGCCGCTCTCTGTCCCAACTTTCAGTGCTATGCTGATGATACCCAGCTCATTTTCAGGCTACCCTCAGCCTCCTCATCTCCTTCCCTCATCTCTGACTGTCTGTCTGCCATCCAGGAATGGTGTGCCTTAATGCCAGTAAGACTGAGATTCTACTCATCGGCACACCCACTCCCTCCTTCCCTGCAGCTCTCTGGCCGGCCTCTCTTGGCCCTCCTCCCACTCCCACCTGCAAGGCTAAAAATCTTGGGGTCATCTTCGACTCTGCACTCTCCTTCTCCCCTCACATCTCCGACGTCTCCAAGAAGTCACACTACCACCTGCACCTCCTTAGAGGTATTCTTCCTTTCCTCTCCTTCCCCCAGAAGCTCACTGTCTCCAGAGCCCTGGTCCTCTCCAAGCTGGACTACTGTAACAGCCTCTATCTAAATCTGCCTGCCTCTACTCTCCGCCCTCTGCAACTTATCCAGAACTGGACTGCAAGACTTTTCCTTGGCTTCAAGCCCAGGGATCGTATCTCTCCAGGACTGAAATCTCTGCACTGGCTCCCAGTGGCTGCAAGGATTAAGTTCAAAACCCTCTGCATTGTACACAAGGCCTTCTGGGGTCAGGGACCAAAATACCTTCAACTCTCTCTACCTAAATATCTCCCTTCTCGAGCTCTTCGCTCATCTGCCTCCAACTCCCTTAGGGTCAGTCGCTTCTCCAAGCAACGAGTTGGTGGCAGATCACTCTCTTCAGCAGGGGCCTCCCTCTGGAACAGCCTTCCTGCCTCCCTGAAACTTGAGGAGAACCATCTCCGGTTCTGGAAACACCTCAAAACCCTCCTCTTTGCTTCTGCTTTCTCTCCTCCCCTCCCTTGCTGAATTCCTGACCGTAATTGCCCTGGTTACCTGGCCACCCTTTTGATCTCTGGCCCAGGCCCCGTTAATTTCCCACCTGCACTGCCTCCCTGGCAACCCCTGCACTTGAGGACAGTTTTCTGTATCCTTTCAGTCCCCTTACTAGCACTTACGTCTGCACTTCCTTGCACATGCCACTAGCTGGCTGTTTGTATCATATGTATTCCACTTCCCATGTACTGCACTTCCCCTCTCCGTTCCCCCTGCGCACTTTTCCTTTCCCCCTTCCCATGCACTTGCGTGATCTGAATGACACCTGGCCTAGTATGATCGTTGTTTGTCCTCCCATTGTCCCCCCCCTTGCCTCGTTGCGCCTTGAAACACCTGTGTATAGGCGCATTATAAATGCCATATATCATATCATATCAAACAAGCAACACATTTCCTTTAGTAAACTGCCAAAATGTTTGCCTTGGTTTTTTAAATGTGCTGCTTTGTTCATCACACGCAAGGAGTGATGACCTGTGCTGTTCCACCCATAGCCTTCCCCGACCCCTGTACTAGCCTCCAATACCAGTTGAGAGAGCACTGTAAAAAGTGAGGGATTGTAGTAGTAAACATCCACTGGGAAATTTACAGACCCACAATACTTTGCATGCAAGGCATATTTAATGCCTCAACATATTATCTGAATTTTTAAGAATGTAGTAACTCTGCATGTATACAATCCTTTTGCAGAGCATACAAGATTGTTTGCAACATACCTGTAGGGTATTTTGTGGAGATTTGGGGCCTGACGGTATTTTATTATCGCCGAAAAGTAACTTAGCAATAATCACTCTTTGTATTCAGATTTGGCCATGTGCAACAATAATACAGTGGACATGCATTATTTCAGCACCCAGACATGCATATTTGGTATACGTGGTTGGTGGTATTTTGGTGAGCATAATTCCCTTGTTTTATTTGTGGCCCCAATGTCCAGAATCCCTTATCTTTGCTTAGATTTTTCGTGTAATCACTAGAGAGACCTCAGACCTACATTTTAGGAATACCACATTTTCAGTGTTAGTGTTAGTGTGCCACCATGGGCGATCTCACTGACTTATTTACGACAGAGAGCTATATGTGGTAATTTTGTGGTAATTTCCACTACCTTATATACGGTAGGGAACTATGTTCAGAGAGTCTCTCTTCCCATTGGCTCATGTACCTCCAACGAGCTATGCTACAAACAATCAATCTCAACTCTCCATACTGAATATGTCATGCACACATCTGTCTTAAAATGACAATTGTATTGTTTAAAAATCTCCCCTCATCATCAGCACTGTATTGGTAAATAGAAGACACACCACCTGTCTGCTTTCAAGTATTTTTCTGTATTATAAAAGTTGCATTTAAACACGATCTCACTCTTTATAGAAATAAATAAAACAGCACATTAACAGCATTGTCTGAAATACACTGAAAAAAAAAAAACTGGCAGAGAACAGAACATAATTTGCAACATTAACGTGTGATTAAGGCACCGGAATCTCTTTTCCTACTCTGACTGAACATTCTCGTCTCGTACACACTTAGCTCCCACACTTATGTAATTACCTTATCTGTTCAGTCAAGTTTTCTTTAGCTGTTCTCTTTCTGAATGTGGCTCCCTTGAAGATTAACCCCAGTAAAAAGGAACGCCTGCCTTCTCAAACCGGGGTCATTGCCTGGAATTCTCAGCTTTTGCAGATAGGAATGCTCCAACCAGGAAAAGGTCTTCCTCCCAGCTCTGCCAAATCTTGACTGCCCTTCTCTCTCCTCCAACTCCCCCCAGCAAAACACTGATCACTCCCTCTAACATGATACTTGCTATGACGCTGCTCCAATCAGAATCAATCATGCCATCTCCTCCTTCTCTACACAATGGCTCATTTTTATAGTAATACTTTGTAACCAACTGATTTCCTGTTCTTTCGAGCTCTTTTGCTTCCTGTAATTATGTGGACAGGGCAGCAGAGAGGAGAAAAAAAAAATGGATGTGCGTTTAAAAGTTCACTTTCAGAATAGGCCTAATTCTGCAGTGGAGACACATTTTTATTAGTGGATTATGTTTCATTAGTCAGGTTAGTTATCAGTAAGGTTAGTTATTATTTTCAAATGTGTCTCTCGCACCATAGGCATTTCAGGTGAAGAATAGTGTGCATTTTTGAATGTGCACGTGTGCTTTTAACTGTAAAAATAGATTTGCATCTTATATGTTAAAATCGTTTTTGACTGAATGGCCTGTCTTTCCTTGTTAATCTGGTAACACATATAGCAATGCACCGCACCCTTGTGGTGGTGCTGCAAAAAAAAAAAAATTGCTACCTGTGCAGTAGTGCTGTACTCTGTGCTGTTTGCTACCTGTGCAGTAGTGCTGTACTCTGTGCTGTTTGCTACCTGTGCAGTAGTGCTGTACTCTGTGTTGTAACACACCAAATATCCTTACATACCCTCCTTTTGTTTTTAGAATCTGGCTACGATCCAAGCCAATTCCTAAAAATAATTTGTTCTTTTTCTTCTTTTCACAATATAGCAATCCAATAAAATGAATATTCATGTGCATCAATGAAAAAGTTGCAATCAATACAGTATTCATCTGAGTTCATTAGTTTACAAAATGTTCTACATTTGCCTTCTCAGTGGAAGTGGCATTACTCTAAGTTTAGATTTTTCAAGTCAATTAAAACAATGAAATAAAACAACTAACCAAAACAAATAATTAATATAACAAATTAAAATAAATAATTAAAATAATAAATACGTGGAACTCCATATGTCAGCACTCTTGTCTGCCTCTGATATGTCCCGACCAGCGATGTTATTTGGTTCATTCGAGTACACTTTCATCTTGGCAATCTTAGATCCATAGGAGTCATCTTTTTCAGCATTCTGGTTATCTTGTCTTCACCTCCACCTGGAGGCAGACATCTTTTGGTCTTCATCCAGGGGACTCCAGGACTCCATCGTCTCCCGTGGCCTCTGATCCCGGAACCTCCGACCAAATAATGTTAATTTTCTAAATTAAATAGAAAATAAACAAATTAAGTACATAGCACAATACTAATTTCACCCTTTTGCCAAAAATAAAACATGCTTGGTAAAAATATTTCGTTTTTCTTTTTCTGAAATTAAACACAAGTTAAAAGAAAACAAGCACACATAAACAGCATTCAATATTTAATACATTTTCTCTCTGCACACCAACCATGAGCTTCCGTTATATGTGCATTTATTTATTTATTTATTTATTTATTTATTTATTTTATATTATATATTTTACATATACTACAGTGTTTATGTACCATCATAACAATCAACTTTTTTAACTTCTTTGTCACTGCCTCCTGATTACACCCATTTATTTTCTCTTTTTGTGTTCAAGGGACTTTATCTGTTTCTACATGCTCAAGCTGCCTGATCTCATGTCTGGGATGGCATGGTTTGATTTGATTTACATGGACAAACTGCTCTATTGCTGTTTCACCTTCATTTTTCAAAATTTTATACACTACAGGAGAGACCTTATCTATAATTCGAAATGGCCCCTGCCAGGCTGCTAGAAATTTAGAATTTTTCTGTTTACTTTTTCCAAAATGAAACTTGTATACCTGATCCCCTACACTGTATTCCTTTATTGATGTCTTTTTATCATAATACGATTTTGCACTGTCAGCAGCTCTTTCCAGATTTCTCTGCACAAAAGCAAATGCATGTTGCAAATGCCTCCTCAGTTCATCAATATATTCATGAACTGTGGATGCACTCACAAGGGTTTGCTCATGTGTTCTGTATAGTAGGTGTTGTGGTAACACCATTTTCCTACCTGTTAAGACCTCATGGGGGCTAACACCTGTTGCTTTGGCAAGAGTCGACCTGATTGCCATCAAAACCAACGGTAAACGTAAATCCCAGCTCGAACCTGCTTCTGCCACAAATTTCTTTAAAATATCCACAACAGACCTATTGCTTCTTTCAACTGTACCTGAAGACGCCGCCCGATATGCGATATGTAGTTTCCTTTTCAGACCTAGTATTTGCCATACCTTACTCATTAGATTACTTGTGAAATGACTTCCTCTGTCTGACTCAATTCTTTGTGGCAACCCAAACCTTGAGAACACATGGTTCACCAGCAATGTGGCTGCTGTTTGCGCACTACAATCTGGTGCAGGAATGCATTCAATCCACTTCGACATCAAACATACCACACTCAAAATATAACGGTGTCCCCTGCTCGACCTTTTTAAAGGACCTACATAGTCTATTTGCAAATCTGACCATGGGAGAGTTAGGCCTCTTTTCATCAATGGTGCTCTATGCATTGGTGAAGCAGGTTTAAATTGGGCGCATACTAGACATCCTCTAGTATATAATTCCACATCTTGGGACATATGTGGCCAGTAAGCATAATCTTTTAGTATTTCTAATGTTTTTTGTGAACCTCTATGGCCTGCAGTTATGGCATCATGTGCATGGTGTAGCATTAGTCCTCTGAATGAAAGGGGTACTACCCACTGTATTTGTCCTGTTATGGACTCTCTAATCATGAGTCCATCCTGTAATCTAATTCGTGTTTTGTTCTTTAATAGCACCCTCAACTCTTCTTTTCCCATACAGTCATTTTCTGTTAAAGGATTTTGTTCGGGATCTATCAAATGATTATAATAGATTCCCAAAATTTGATCATTCTTTTGTGCCTCAATCAAATCTTGGTCTGGCGTGTCATGACTCCACTGCCCCACCGGTTGATCTACCTCCTTTGGTGCTTTAGAACGTGTGACTGCATCAATTTGTATTTCACCCATTAAATAATCAATAGGTAGCAATTCTCCCATCACAGCCCCAATCTTAGCCAGGTGGTCTGCCTTATCATTTCCCTCCTTATCCTCTCCTGGTGTTTTTAAATGCCCACGAATTTTTCTCCAGTATATTGTTAACTCATTCTCTGACACCAATTTGTCTATGGCTTGTATCATTTTTCCATGTTTAAGTGGCTTTTTGTTGTATGTAACCATGCCTCTTGCTTTCCAACCAGGCAAATACTCCACAAAGCTATTCCGTGCATAGTCAGAATCAGTCACCAGGACAATTTCACTGAACTTTTTATCAACTGCAGTAGCAATTGCTTTATAAATGGCTGCCAATTCCGCCACCTGACTGCTCCTATCTCCAATCCTCATCCCTGCACTGGGAACGCCTTCACATTTCAACCAGACATTTCCTATTCCTGCCACTAATTGTTTATTACTGTCATTTTCAATGTGAAAAGCAAAGCTTTGTGTGGTGATTGTTCAAATTCCTGTAAACTAGTTTCTACTTCCATTTCATTTGGTATTTGTTCAGCTGCACAGTCATGTAAGTCAGCTAACCCTTGAGCAATTGGGTTCTTTTTATTTTGTCCATATCTCACTTCTACGGGAAAACCTTGTAATGCCAGCGTCCATGAAGTGATTCTGGATTGCGCTAGATTACCTGATCTAATTCTTTTACTCTCTAAAAATTGCAAAGGTTGATGATTTGTTTCAATAATCACCTTTTCTCCCTGAACAATGGGGCGGAAATGTTGTAGCGCCCACACAGTGGTTAATAGGGCCTTTTCACATTCATTAAATCTCATTTCAACTTGGGAAAATGCCTTACTTGCATATGCAATGGTTTTGTGATTCAAATCGTGTTTTTGTGATAACACTGCTGACATACAATGTTCAGAAAAACCTATTTCTATAAAGAAATCCCTGTCCTTTATGGGGTATGCTAAACATGGTGCCTTTACAAGACATTCCTTTAATTTAGCCACTGCATCAGACTGCCCTTTTTCCCATTTCCAGGGAGTATTCAGTTTAAGCAGTTTAGTCAATGGTTGAGTGATTTCTGCATAATTTTCAATGAACTTTCTGTTATAGCCTGTCATCCCTAATAAACTTTTTACTCCTTTCACATTTTTAGGATCTTTTAATCTTTGTATGGCCTCTATTTTCTTCTTTTGTGGATTTAGCCCATGTTCAGTCACTTCATGCCCTAGAAAGTTCACTTTTTTCTTGCACCATTGTGCTTTTTGCAAAGATACTTTGGCGCCTGCTTTCTGCAATTGGCCAAGTACATGTCTTATTTCATCAAAATGGCTTTTCAAACTTTCATTTTTTATCAGGACATCGTCCACATAAACTATTGTTCCTCTTTCCGCTGCATCCGGCATGGCCTTTCTCAAAAATATGCCAAATTCACTCCCACTATTGATGTACCCGAACAGAGCTCTAAGCCAGGCATATTGAGTCCTGTCAAATGTAAAGGAAAATAAATTCTGTATCTCCTCTGCCAATGGCACGCACCAATATCCAGAGGTGAGATCTAATGTGGTAAATACATTTGAACCATGTATCTGAGCTAGGCCCTGATCAATGAATGGCAGTGGCCATCTAGATATTGGTACTCTTTTATTTAACTCTCTCAAGTCTGCACACAGCCGCCATTGACCATTTGGCTTCAATAGACCTAAAATAGGTGTATTGGATGTGCTATGAATGGGCCTGATGATTCCCCGTGATTCCAAATTTTTAATAATCTCTGCCAATGATTCTAAACATGCCAGCGGTAGTCTATACTGGCGTACAAACACTGGATTTCTGCTACACCCTTCTGGTAGTGTGGCCACATGTAAATCAGTTAAACCACAATCATAAGCATCTTTTGCAAATACATTCTTAAACTCCATAAATATCTCCCTCAGATTGTCCCTCTCTTCATTGCTTTCACATGCATCCGCTAAGGAGATCTGCTCTTCTACCATTTTGGAAAATTCTGGAAAATCTTCTGGTAAGGGAATCTCGGCGCTTTCTTCTAACTGTGTGGCTGTGTCTTTTTGTAAAGCTGCCACTTTTAAATATTTTGGCATATCAGCTTCCACTTCAATGGGCTGATTTTCTGTTTCATTTTCATTTAAATTAAATATTATGCAATCCTCTTGATGGCAGCACACCGTCTCATTTGAATCATAAGGATACACAGAATGAATTTTAAATATTCCTTTGGGCTGAGAGTCCAGGTGTTCTGGCAACTCGCCCTTGGCATCTACATATTTTTCAGGAATATTCCCAATCACCATGTTATTTAAATCTGCCGTATAATGCGATTTTTGTATGGCCATTCCTAATGGGGAGTTTTCCTCTAAATGAATATCCTGACAACCTTTATTATTTACCATGATTTTTACAGATCCCTCACCAATGTCTACCAATGGAATGTATTCACAATCCAGGCCTTGCTGTTTTATGGATTCATTCAGGCATACAAATGCATCAGAGCCTTTCATCTGCTGTCCATTTTTGCATTTCAGTGTTATTGCAAACTGTTTTGTAAATGCAGGAATAATAGTATTTTTCCTCATTTGTAATTCGCTTGCATAAGGAACCAGTTGTGCACAATGATAAGCCCTTCTTTTGTCTTCAAATTCAGGTGCCGGACCACCTAGGCGTGACCATATTTTTTGATTAAGGAAATCTAACACCATACACATTCTGTGCATGATGTCATTTCCCATGTAAAAATCATTTTGTGCTCCACTCACTATCCATACATTATGGTAAATTGTTTTCTGCCCAATGCTAATTTTAAGCATGCATCTGCCTGCAATTCGGTTTTCAAAGTCTGGACTGTCCAAGCCAGAAACATATTGGTTTTTAATCCTAAATCTCGGGATTTCTTCCCTTTCCATTATTTTTTGCAACAATTTCTCATTAATGAAACTCCTTTCATGTTCAAGCGCTAAAGTGGCTTTTATTGTTTTAAAATAATCATTTATACCAACATGAACCCATGGTTGCTCATCTTCCATGTGTATTTCTGCCAGAGTGGTAATGTGTTTTTCTGAATCTGTTTTAGGAGCAATATTCTGTTTGCAAGTTTTCTCTTTTAGATAAAAACATAATGTGTGCTCATCTATGGCAGTCTGCCAATCTTTCCTTGGGTCCAAGTATATTTGTACAGGTAGTTTTTCATTGTCGCTCTGCATTTTGTCTTGACACATTAATATGACAGTGACACTAGGTATGCAGCTATTCTGGAGATATACCTCCACAGCATCATTTGTTTTGGCAACGGTGTGACATTCATTTATATTGCTGTTTTGTGATTTTAGTTTCTTAGGCCTCAATGGTTTTTTGGTTAAGGACCACAGCACTCCATTCACCCCATCTATGAGAGGAGACAATCTTTTCAGGCAATCTGTCCCCATCAGAAATGGAATTTCACAAATAGATGTGATCAATACCTCTTGTTTCATTCTGTGCTTTCCTATTTTTATGTCAACCTCAGTTATACCTATGATGGGCACCTCCTCCCCATTAAAGTTATGCACTGGGCCTTGATTTTCCTTCACTGTGATCTGACTCTGTGGAGGTCTCCCTTCATTGATACTCTTTACCAGCTCCTTGGACATAATTGTGGTTTGTGCGCCAGTGTCAATCATAGCAAAGGTGTGGCATTTTTCTTCTACAGTGATGGGTGCATAATATCTGTCCTCAACTTCCTCTAATACACATAAGAAATGTGAATTCTTACTGATTTCAGGGCTCACCTTTCTCAGGTCTTTTTCACTTTTGGCTAAGCACATTGGTAAATGAAAAGACATTTTTCCCTCCTTTTTACCCATTTCTGTGCGAGAGATTTTATTCATTTCTCCATGTTCAGAGGTTTTTTGGAGTGTGGCCACTGTTCGCCCATCCATCTGGGTAACATCAGAGACCACATTACAATCCTCCAACTGAACATGTGTAACAACATCATTCAGCAATTTGTCATTTTTTAATTCTGTGCATTTGTGATCATTTAGTGTAATACCAGCCCTTTCAGCCTCTTCAAAAATATGTGGCTCAAAGAATTCTTCAGGTGATTGACTTGTACCCTCCTTGTGAGTATTTCCTTTTTTTGTCTGTGTTTGGTCATTGTTTTGCTTGCCCAGGGAAGGAGCTATAGCATCCCCACTTACTCCCTGTTCACTGGTATTCCCCATGCATGAGTCATTTTTCTTAAATCTGTTCCTTTGTTCTTTTGGAATTCCTAATGTTTCTTTTTCATTTGTGCAAATCTTTACTGTTTTATTTAGCTTGAGTACTTAGTCACTATTCGGAAGCCCCCCGGTCATTGCTATGGCCATCAGCCCCCTCTTTGGAAGGTTGTTTTTGCGCTGTATAGAGCTTTCCTATTTGCTCAGCTAACATTTTCACTTGGGCCTCAAGGCACTGGAACCTTTCCATCTCTCTAGGATCCTCTTTCTGTGGCCTAGGTCGATATTGGTTGTTTTCCCCCTGATTGGATCTATTCTGATACCTCTCAGGTGATTGATGTCGGTTGGGATGGTTTCTGAACTCTTGATTCATTTGTGGAGGGGAGCGGGTTGCACCCATCCTTTGATTATAGTCCCCTGGTGGGGAATCATTGTACTGGCGTGGACTGTAGTTCACGTTTTGCCTCATGTCCTGTCTCTCAGATTGTGGGTACTGGCCCCTATGTTGATTTCCATTATCAGTAAATCGATCCACATATCGGGGCCTATCCTGATTACCATATATCATGGTGCTGGGATCAAATCTGCTCTGTGTCCCCAACGACTGGTAGGGACCATCATTTCTTTGATCTTGATTTTGTCTCTGGTTATTGTTCATACCTGCCATATCAGGCCGATATCCTACCCGGGGTCTGTCCCCTAAATACCTAGGGCTGATGTAGCTCTCTCTATTACTAGGATCATGTGATTGGAACATTGGTACAGGAAATGGCGATCTTTGTTGATTACCCCTTTGTTCAGGTGTCACATTATTTTTACCTTGGCTTTGAGCAGACTCAAGGGACATTTTGGCTGACCTGATTTCCATTACTGTGGCTGAGGGTTCTTTAGATTTAGGTCTAGTATCTTTCATTTTATCACTTTCTCTACCCTGACAATAGAGTACCTCATATAGTTTTGTGCTTTGATGTACAATCCATTCAAGGGACTTGTCACGGTCAAATTCACGGACCAATTGGGATATGATGTCTTTCTGTAGCCCATAGAAGTATGCAGTTTTAAACTCATTGGAATTTGAGTCAAAAGATACATCAAAGCGAGAAAATGCTCTTTTTAAGTCTTGTAAAAATTGCCGAGGGGATATATTAGGTCCAGCAGTAATTGTGTATGCGACTTTCTTTGCCTCCTGCAATGACTGAAAAGGAGAAAAATGACGCCTAATTTCTTTTTCAAACTCCAGCCATGTCATATTCTGCTGTTCATTTAATCCCCTTATGATGCTGGCCGTCGGGGCATCTAAAGTTAAATGAAAATATTGTCTGTACTGTTCCTTAGGTATCTGGAGTGCTTTAAAAATGTCATGTACCGCTTCTAAGTGATCCTCAATGCAGCATTCACCTCCCTTTTTAAATGGTTTGATCAGGGCTTTAATGGATTTCATTATTTTTATGGGGCTACTTGTTGCAATGCATGGAATTGCACTATTTTGTGATTCAATCCTGTTTTCAGGTGTATGAGATTGGTGGCTGCCCCCAATGGGAGTATCAAATCCCCCAAGGGCGCTGCAACCAAGTTCAGTCACCGGCCCAGTCACTGGAGCACTAGCTCTTTGGGCAGAGCTAGAATTCACCTCCACTCCATTGAATGTGGTACCCTGCCGCCTCTCCTGGGACCTGGGAATGCACATTTGCTGTTCTAAGTCCTTACACTTTTTAAGGAGTCTGGTTGCTTCATTTTGCAAATAATTATTTTCATCACTCATCTTATTAATCACCTCCTGCATGTCGCACATTTGCATTTGGCATTCATTGAACTCTTTATTTCTCTTGTCTCTTTCTTGAATCATTTTAATCATTTCTTGTTCTGCACTCTGGAGATCACCTTCTTTTTCACAATGTTCTTTTTGTAAAATCTGCATTTCTGAAACAACCTCATCTTCATCCTGCCTAATGTGATCCACTAAGGCTTTTAAGTGTGCCAATTCTTGCTCACTATCTTCAAATTGTTTCTTGCTTTTGGATAACTGAGTATCAAAGTCTCTGCATTTTAATTGCATGTCTTTTTGGCATACATCCAATTCTGCTCTCAACATTTCCTGATTTTTACTTGCCCCCTCTAATTCAGTCTTTAACCTGTTAATTAGCTGTGTATCATTCTCTTGCATTCGCAGGGACTTGTTTAAAATAAACCATATTTTGCCGCATAGCCGTATTAAACAGTCTTTCTCTGCACTTTTATCGGCTGCATTCAATAATCTTGTAAGGCAGACCTGAATTATGCTGCCTTCTGCAAAAATATTGTCTAATTTTTCTTTCTGCACCTCACCCTGAATGCGGTTACTCCATTCCAACGTGCTATTCGATGACCAATTCCCATGTGCAAACAACTTTGCCTCTAAATATTGCACTAGATCTGAGAATGTGGTTTCCCTTTGTGACATTCTGAAATTCGTTTTTAGTGGCACACTGCTATTATAAAATGGGTTCCCTTTAATGTGCAAATGGCAGTGTGAGACACGCTTGCCACGCCCAGTAGGTACTCTATGATCACTTTCCCGACCTGCAACGCACCATAAATATGTAGGGTATTTTGTGGAGATTTGGGGCCTGACGGTATTTTATTATCGCCGAAAAGTAACTTAGCAATAATCACTCTTTGTATTCAGATTTGGCCATGTGCAACAATAATACAGAGGACATGCATTATTTCAGCACCCAGACATGCATATTTGGTATACGTGGTTGGTGGTATTTTGGTGAGCATAATTCCCTTGTTTTATTTGTGGCCCCAATGTCCAGAATCCCTTATCTTTGCTTAGATTTTTCGTGTAATCACTAGAGAGACCTCAGACCTACATTTTAGGAATACCACATTTTCAGTGTTAGTGTTAGTGTGCCACCATGGGCGATCTCACTGACTTATTTACGACAGAGAGCTATATGTGGTAGTTTTGTGGTAATTTCCACTACCTTATATACGGTAGGGAACTATGTTCAGAGAGTCTCTCTTCCCATTGGCTCATGTACCTCCAACAAGCTATGCTACAAACAATCAATCTCAACTCTCCATACTGAATATGTCATGCACACATCTGTCTTAAAATGACAATTGTATTGTTTAAAAATCTTCCCTCATCATCAGCACTGTATTGGTAAATAGAAGACACACCACCTGTCTGCTTTCAAGTATTTTTCTGTATTATAAAAGTTGCATTTAAACACGATCTCACTCTTTATAGAAATAAATAAAACAGCACATTAACAGCATTGTCTGAAATACACTGAAAAAAAAAAAACTGGCAGAGAACAGAACATAATTTGCAACATTAACGTGTGATTAAGGCACCGGAATCTCTTTTCCTACTCTGACTGAACATTCTCGTCTCGTACACACTTAGCTCCCACACTTATGTAATTACCTTATCTGTTCAGTCAAGTTTTCTTTAGCTGTTCTCTTTCTGAATGTGGCTCCCTTGAAGATTAACCCCAGTAAAAAGGAACGCCTGCCTTCTCAAACCGGGGTCATTGCCTGGAATTCTCAGCTTTTGCAGATAGGAATGCTCCAACCAGGAAAAGGTCTTCCTCCCAGCTCTGCCAAATCTTGACTGCCCTTCTCTCTCCTCCAACTCCCCCCAGCAAAACACTGATCACTCCCTCTAGCATGATACTTGCTATGACGCTGCTCCAATCAGAATCAATCATGCCATCTCCTCCTTCTCTACACAATGGCTCATTTTTATAGTAATACTTTGTAACCAACTGATTTCCTGTTCTTTCGAGCTCTTTTGCTTCCTGTAATTATGTGGACAGGGCAGCAGAGAGGAGAAAAAAAAAATGGATGTGCGTTTAAAAGTTCACTTTCAGAATAGGCCTAATTCTGCAGTGGAGACACATTTTTATTAGTGGATTATGTTTCATTAGTCAGGTTAGTTATCAGTAAGGTTAGTTATTATTTTCAAATGTGTCTCTCGCACCATAGGCATTTCAGGTGAAGAATAGTGTGCATTTTTGAATGTGCACGTGTGCTTTTAACTGTAAAAATAGATTTGCATCTTATATGTTAAAATCGTTTTTGACTGAATGGCCTGTCTTTCCTTGTTAATCTGGTAACACATATAGCAATGCACCGCACCCTTGTGGTGGTGCTGCAAAAAAAAAAAAATGCTACCTGTGCAGTAGTGCTGTACTCTGTGCTGTTTGCTACCTGTGCAGTAGTGCTGTACTCTGTGCTGTTTGCTACCTGTGCAGTAGTGTTGTACTCTGTGTTGTAACACACCAAATATCCTTACATACCCCACCCTTATATCATTGCGTAGGATTACACAAGTGCTAATTGAAACCGTCTTTGCATAACATTGAGTTACCATATAATGTGTGAAGATCTATGCCCAAGGGACTCTGAACACTTGCAAACGATGCAGGTTGTGTGAAAAGCATTCTCCTGTCTGAAACTTCAGTGCCCTGATACTATGGACGAATAATTCCAGGCATAGGCCATACCCATTATCCCTTGTAGGCAAAGTAAATGATATTGCAATGTTGCTCTCCACTTATAGGGTAATGATAGTCTTCTCAAAATCCTCACAGGGAAAATTAATATTTGATTGTTTTAATACATAAACTTGGAAGGGGGCCACTTCAAAGCACCTGTGTGACATATGTACAAAGAAGAGGAAGTATGGGATAAGGTTACACATCTGAGTAGCCTGTTTACTTACAGTCAGTATCTGATATTTGAGCTTGTAGTGCGATTAAATATTGTGGGTGATGCTTTTGGTAAGGCACAATGAGTAACAGAAATTCTGGCGCGTGAACGTTATATTACAATAAACATAAAACAAGTGGATGTAGCCACACGTTTGCTAACCTTTCGCAGAGCCAAGAGAGGAAGCGTCAAGGTTGTCCGGTAGTGGCTTTGTGTTCTGGGGCAGAAGTTAGTCATAAGGTGAAAGAGTGGTAGTGAAGTTTAGGAGTCCTAGGTGGGGAGGGACCATTATTTGGTTAATGAGTGCAGGCAAATCTTGGTTAGATCATGGAGCCAGTTTTTCATATTCGTTTTTAAGCTCTTGTGTGTGTATTTTACTGTCAGGGATTTTCGGTGTTTACGGTCACCCTTGCAAATGAAAACGAGCAGTATATCAAGACTATTGGCTTATTTTATGAGAGAGAAAATTTCAGGTAATTGCTGTGACTTGTGCCTTATTAAATCTTTTTGAATAGGTGAGAATTGTCTGTGTGCGCTGCTAAAATTCTTCTGAGCAGCACCCAGAAGGAAGCTGGGCAAGCGCACATGCGCACAGTTTAGAGGGAACATTGCTCACCAGTCCTCACTGCATTTTTCGATCCGGCGCAGCCTCCATCATTTTCTCCGCCGAATTCCACCATTTTAGGGACAAAAGAAACATAAGGTGAGCCGAGAGAGCCAACAAATACAACCTCTCCACCATAGACTTACCTGATTAACAACCGGAGGCATTATTCTGTAACAAACCGCAACTTCTTATGCCGCACCTGTAAGGAGAGAGAAACCAGCAATTTAAACACACGCATCTTTTGCCGGACAGTGTTGGGTAATACAGACTCTTACCTCAACACCATCAGCTGCCACAAGACAATCTTCCCTTGGACCCAGCTGCAACACAAGAAAGGAATGTACAAGAGTGAACATCGGACATATTGAACTATTTGAACTTTATACTTACGGGTTCTCGCCTGGAACCTCGGAGTCAATATTCATCTGGAACTCTTCCAACGCCCTCAAACCAGTGAAGTAACTGGTATCTACGCGCCCCTCCATTCCACGCAGGATGGAGAGCTCATCATTTACAAACATAAGGTGAGCTTACAGAAAGTGAATATCGGTGGTGATTAGTGGGGAGAACAGTGGGGTGCCATTACTAAAATCCACGGGTGGCTGAATCCCTTTCTCCTCTTGCAGGAAAATATTTCTACTGGTCAAGCAGATGAGATTAGGCGATCCAGTCCAGTCTGTCATCTCTGCACTATGCTTCACGTTGGAGTGGGTCGCAGCTGTCCGGGTCCGATCAACGCCCCTGTGGGAGCCAGGTGAGCGTAACATTAAAGGAATGGTTCGGTCAAACATTTTTATTGCCCCTACGGGTCGGCCATGTGTTTTTAAGCCTAAATCGCTCGATTTTAGAAAAATTTCCTATGGACCTTACCCGAGTTTTCGTCCATTAAACGCAGGCGAAAACAGGCAACAGGGAGCTGCCATTTTGTGATAATCCTATCATTTCCCCCATCGCCCTGGCTGACCTGCTTTTGCGGCACTAAATCATATCCCTGCCCCTGAGCCTGTCATCAGCAGACGCGTACTGCCCATTTCACAACTCCAAAGGACGTCTCGTGTCAACATTCGCTGCGCTTCAGCTAATGACGTGTCGCCATGGAAATGGCAGGACGCCTCTTTCCTCAATAAGTATAAACAGACCGTTTCACAACACACAGCAGCAGATTTTCGATTCCATTCCTCTCTCTGTGTTACTTTGAGTATTCTGTGACTCGTTTCTGTGCTCTGGTCAGCTACCTTCGTTGCTTATAGCCCGTGTGGACAGATACCAGTATCACCGCTATCAATTATTTTAGTTTGTGCAACACACAATGGATACAATAATGCCCTACATGTACGAGCCCGAGTATACTGAGGAAGAACTACTGGAAATGGAAACACGCGAAAATGATGGGGCTTCGGACAGCAGTTGGCAGGACAAATCAACGGATGAAGACACTGGACCTAGTGGCATGGACGGTGTTTCCACCTGGTGCACATGCAATCGGTGCGAGCTAATGCCAGCCAAGGAGGAGAACTGCTGCTGCTGTGAAAACTCGGGATGCGTGGCCTACATTTCGGAAGGCGATCCACGGCCGCAATGCATCACCGAGCTGCCAGACTTCAGGGCAGCCTGCCTCACACGGTCCGTGTTGAGGATAATGATGGTGCTTATGCACGAACTTCGCGCAACTGTTCGTCCTCGTAATCCGAGTAACGAGTAAATATACTCTGCTTGTCATGCCACTGCTATTTCATGGTCTTCTACTATATCCAAAATTACATATACATATCATTGTAACGCATGAAAGTCGTTCAATAGTGTGCAGTGTCTAGATAGCATTTGTCCGTGCAGAATGCCATTAGTTACAAGAATTGTCATTGACAACAAACGTTTATTAAAATTATCTTGGTCATTTAAAAACAGTTTGTTTCATTCCTTTTCACAGGTGGTACAGGCTGGTGGCCTATCGCTGCTTTACATGGTGGCTTCTCGGGAGGCTTGGACACTGCGTTCGAAGAGTGATACCCGCCTGTGCCGTTCGTGCCATAAGAGAAATGTTCCCAAGTGACAGCGGTCAGTACAGGGGATTTTCTCTCGCTGTGCTGCAACCTGAACTGTACAATGTGTAAACTTTTGTATTTTTGTGTCATCAAAATAAGCTACAAAATAAAACACCACATATATTTTAACAACGGTTGTTTTGATTTTTTAAATCAATCAAGTGTGTCTCCATTCAAGGATGGACGTCAGACACGGAATGGGTGAAGTTCAGGTCGCTGTGAAGCGGGGTGGTCACTATCGAAGCTAACCAAATATATTATCAATAATGCATGCACTAAATAACACTTGTTCAAAGTCTTTCAGTCGGTTATGTCTCTATAAAAGTCACACATATATCAATACTATCAATGAACATTGGATTATACAGGCCTTAGGTCAAGGGTCTTGACCCCTATAATACAGTGTTTGAATTGTGGGTCTGTGCTCACAAGAATCTCCGATATGTGGCATTTGTTATTGATAGGCAACGATATACTGCAGTAGGGGTCTAATGTTAGTTGGGGATCTGCTAGGTGGCCATCATGGCGTGGTCAGTGGTCTGGCACATGAAGAGAATACCTTGCAGGGACACAGGGTCAGAATGGCAGTTACTTTCCACTGGCGAGGGTGCGTGGGCAAGGACACGTTTTTGGAGATGAACGAGCCATGCGCATGGTTCAAGCCGGTTCACATGCAGGACCGTGATCTCAGAGAGTGATGTGTTACATTTATTAGCTGTTGCAAATACCTCTGGAGTTTTCCAGTCAGAGTGGGAACGAAGCTGTGGGCCATGTGCTCTGCGCGCTGTACTATCGCAGTGAGGCCTGGTCACCAAAATGGAGTGGATAGGGGGTACAAAAATGGATGCCCCGTGACCTTTAAGATCACATAAGGGCAAGGGACGGGCGCAAACGGCCAAGGTGTCAAGCAGCATGTACACTTCAAAAGGTATCCCACGCAAACGGGCCATCGCTCACATGGCCTCCTTAGACCCCGTGTCTCCAGGCCGGCCTCCTCTGAGGCAGGCCGCCCCCCTGCAATCCACATAAGTGGGTCTCCATTCAGCAGTTTTCCTGTGCCTTATCTGCACACCCCAGGCCCATCCATCCCATCCCCTCTATCAAAGGCGGTTCGCACCCGGGATGAGCGCTGGCATGGGGGGCTGTGACGGGCGCAAACGGCCAAGGTGCCAAACAGCATGTACACTTCAAAAGGTATCCTACGCCCAGGGGCCATCGCTCACATGGCCTCCTCAGACCCCGTGTCTCCAGGCAGGCCTCCCCTGAGGCAGGCTGCCCCCTGCAATCCACATAAGTGTGTCTCCATTCAGAAGTCTTCCTGTGCCTTATCTGCACGCCCCAGGCCCATCCATCCCACCCCCTCTATCAAAGGCGGTTCGCACCCGGGGATGAGCGCTGGCATGGGGGGCTGTGACGGGCGCAAACGGCCAAGTTGCCAAACAGCATGTACACTTCAAAAGGTATCCCACGCCCAGGGGCCATCGCTCACAGCTCTCATGGCCTCCTCAGACCCTGTGTCTCCAGGCAGGCCTTCCCTGAGGCAGGCCGCCCCCCTGCAATCCACATAAGTGTGTCTCCATTCAGCAGTCTTCCTGTGCCTTATCTGCATGCCCCAGGCCCATCCATCCCACCCCCTCTATCAAAGGCGGTTCGCACCCAGGGATGAGCGCTGGCATGGGGGGCTGTGGCGGGCACAAACGGCCAAGTTGCCAAACAGCATGTACACTTCAAAAGGTATCCCACGCCCAGGGGCCATCGCTCACATGACCTCCTCAGACCCCGTGTCTCCAGGCAGGCCTCCCCTGAGTCAGGCCACCCCCCTGCAATCCACATAAGTGTGTCTCCATTCAGCAGTCTTCCTGTGCCTTATCTGCATGCCCGAGGCCCATCCATCCCACCCCCTCTATCAAAGGTGGTTCGCACCCGGGGATGAGCGCTGGCATGGGGGGCTGTGACGGGCGCAAACGGCCCAGGTGCCAAACAGCATGAGCACTTCAAAAGGTATCCCACGCCCAGGGGCCATCGCTCACATGGCCTCCTCAGACCCCGTGTCTCCAGGCAGGCCTCCCCTGAGGCAGGCTGCCCCCTGCAATCCACATAAGTGTGTCTCCATTCAGAAGTCTTCCTGTGCCTTATCTGCATGCCCCAGGTACATCCATCCCACCCCCTCTATCAAAGGCGGTTCGCACCCGGGGATGAGCGCTGGCATGGGGGGCTGTGACGGGCGCAAACGGCCAAGTTGCCAAACAGCATGTACACTTCAAAAGGTATCCCACGCCCAGGGGCCATCGCTCACAGCTCACATGGCCTCCTCAGACCCTGTGTCTCCAGGCAGGCCTCCCCTGAGGCAGGCCGCCCCCCTGCAATCCACATAAGTGTGTCTCCATTCAGCAGTCTTCCTGTGCCTTATCTGCATGCCCCAGGCCTATCCATCCCACCCCCTCTATCAAAGGCGGTTCGCACCCAGGGATGAGCGCTGGCATGGGGGGCTGTGGCGGGCACAAACGGCCAAGTTGCCAAACAGCATGTACACTTCAAAAGGTATCCCACGCCCAGGGGCCATCGCTCACATGGCCTCCTCAGACCCCGTGTCTCCAGGCAGGCCTCCCCTGAGTCAGGCTACCCCCTGCAATCCACATAAGTGTGTCTCCATTCAGCAGTCTTCCTGTGCCTTATCTGCATGCCCCAGGCCCATCCATCCCACCCCCTCTATCAAAGGTGGTTCGCACCCGGGGATGAGCGCTGGCATGGGGGGCTGTGACGGGCGCAAACGGCCAAGGTGCCAAACAGCATGAGCACTTCAAAAGGTATCCCACGCCCAGGGGCCATCGCTCACATGGCCTCCTCAGACCCCGTGTCTCCAGGCAGGCCTCCCCTGAGGCAGGCCGCCCCCCTGCAATAAACATAATACCACGACATACACACGTCATTCATTCACAAACACACCCCTGTTTTTAATACTTTATAAACCACTTGATATGTCTCATGAGAACATCTTTGTGCTTTGCAAGTCAACTCCTGAACCTTCTACCTGAGAAGCACTGAGATCTATGCTAATCTGCTCGTCGCCGTGCTATCTGTGACCACTTCGAGCAAACTCGTCAGTTTGCTACCCGTGGCCATCTACCTGTTCTCCTGCAACATACTGCTCTGCCTGCTGAATCCATCTGTTTGTTGGTCAAGGTAAGGCCATGTATCCTAGTTATATTTCGGTCATTTTTACATTTCAATCTATTTGCTATTACAGTGCCCAATAGAACTATGGTCATTGGTCTCATTGCTATTGACTTGAGTTTCAATTGTTATGCTATCAATAGATCTATTTATTTTCATCTGTGTCAATTGTCATCGAATTGCATCCTTCTGGGGTCCAGTCTATAATGTAAGCATGGTTCCTTTTCGTGCAAGACAAAACAGACATTTCTGTAACTTATGCAAATACTAAGCCGCACATGATGAATTGGTATAGTTCCGGCGACCAAAACAAACCTTGCATTGAGCATGGTATGGTTCATTTACTTTTTTCTGACATTTTTATTCATCAAGGTTTTATAATAATCTTGATATTTACTTTTCAGAATTTTCAACAATGCCTACCTGTTCGATTAGCGGTTGCCCTTCGAAGACCCATGCTAAATCTGAAGGCACTACAATGCATGCATTACCGAAAACTGTTGATCGAATAAGAGAATGGGTCAGAGATTGCGGGTATCCACTGGATGAGCTGGAAAGTAGAGTCCAACAAGTCTTTGAGGACAAGAGGGGTGATCGATACCGCATCTACAGCCGGCACTTTCCCTCGAACATGTACACCACATCTTGGGTAACAAAGAAGAACAAACGGCGATCGACACGAAAATTTCTCGCAAACGCTATTACCACTCTATTCATCCACAATCTGCCACTGGTGAGTCAAGTGTCCGTTTTTAGCTTTAGACCTTGCAGTAGTGTGTAGGTAGCCAAATGGATTCATTGATATTTTAGGTGTTGTTTCCAATTTGTAATACTTTCGACATTGATATGAGTGTATAGCTTTTTGATTAATGACATTTATCAATATATTATTTTTAGATTTCATAACTCACAAACGAAATCTATATATGGGCACAGGGAACTGTGCTATATTGCACATTATTCAAGTATTCTGTCTCCTTACATGGCAATTTTAAATATTGGCATTTCATTATCAAACAATAATTTACCTTTACAACTTCTTGACTATCCCTTGAATCTGAAGCAAGAACATTCTACTTCCGTCACGTGCTCGCAGTTATCAACCACTTCTAGCGCGTATCAGGTAATCATACTTGGCTATTCCGCTACAGACTTGTTTTATGCATGTCAAGTAATAGTTTGTATGTATCGTGTGATTATTTTACCAATTGTTTGGTTAGTGCTTTCCAACTGATATACACCTTAGTTGTCGTCTCCTGGTGTTTGTTTTCAGTTATAATTAGTGTTATCCATACTAATGCAAGTACTGTCTTTCAGGGAGATGCTGAAGCGTCCACCACATTGACAACAGCCCTAGATGTTCTTCAGCAGCCCGAGGTATGGATACTGACAGCTCAACTGACCGTGATTATCAGGACTGGAACACTTGTCGTTTGATTGTTTTACACCATGTTTCATTTGTGGTTAGCCGTTGATATGTACCTGTGCGGTCGACCCCAAGCGTGTGTTGTGTTTTCAATATTGTAATCCTTACTAATGCAAATATTATGTTTCAGGCTGTTGTTGAATCTTCAACCCACGCACTTGATGCAGAGCCTGACATTCAAGTAATTCCGGTGGAAGCGGGACCATGCGGATATGAATCGGCGCAACAGCTTTCGGAAGTGCGCACCACATTGACAACAGCCCTAGATATTCTTCAGCAGCATGAGGTATGGATACTGACAGCTCCATCGAGCGTGATCATATAACGTGATTCCATTTGCTATACTTTCTTCCCTATTAACGCAAGTACTGTGTGTCACGGAGATGATGGAGCTTCCACTACAATCACAAGATCCCATTTAGATGATGCAGATGTAAAGAAATCGGAGAAATAAGTCGATTAAATCTGATCACTTTTAAATATTCCTTGATTCTTTTAGACAATGCAACATTTGTGGTTATCTCTTTATATGCACCTGTGCCGTCGACCCCAAGTGTGTGTTATGTTTACGATATTGAAAACCATACTAACGCAAGTACTGTGTTTCAGGGAGTTGCTGATGCCTCCTCTTCAATACAATCATTTGTGGCAGTCCATGTAGAGCCACAGGTATGGATACTGACATCTCCATCGAACTAGGTCATCAGAGCTCGAATACTTGTCGTTTGATTGTTCCACACAATGTTTAAATCGTGTTTGGCTATTGAGATGTACATGTGTGTTCGTCCTCACGTGCGTTTTACACTAACAATATTTTGATACACAGTAATGAAAATACTATGTTTCAGGGAGTCGATGGAGCCGTGCTGTCTATGCGGATACAGAAAATATAGTTGTTGCAGCGCAAGCAGAAGGGGAGACATGCGGATACGTATCAGAGCAACAGCGTGCAGATGTTGAAGGTCGAGTCAAAAAAGTTGTAAAGAAAAGAAACCAAAATAAGGTTAGTTACAAACAGTTCATAACTTTAGAAATTTTTTTGTGCTGGGGACTATTTTATATTTTTTTCCAGTCAATTGTACTATACTTTATCTTGTGTTTAAACTGAACATACCTTTTCCAATCTGTCCTCTAGCTACCCGTGGGTCTACGAACTATACATACACAGACAGTGAAGCGAATGAGAGATGTTGCTTGCCAGACCATTTACACTATGGAGGCTATGGAGGAACTATTAATTCAGATGCGGCGTGTTGAGACTCGGGATGCTCATGTCCAATGGCCAGAACATGAAATTAATGTGTCCGGAGAATCCAGCAAAGTTTTATTGGACCATTGCTGCAGTACGACCGCACCGCCGCAACAACATGATACTGGAAGTATTGAAGATAGCTCTGAAGTAGTCGCAGATCAATTCACACAATCTACACCCGCAAAAAAATTGCCACCAAAAAAGCTGTCGACATTGTTGTGTTCTCCCATCAATGTTGAGGTAGCAGATGTTGAAATGACAGAGAATGAACCAGCAGCAGCATTCACCGACGCATCAGAACTTGATAGCAGCGATATTTCTTTCAAATGTGGTGATATGTCCTCAATGTCACAGGCCGAATCAACTTTGATGCAGGATGACAGTCTAATGAAAGAGGGCAAATACATTGTATTCGACAGTTGTTTGATGGATATTATAAGTATGCTGAAATGTGGGCATTCCGTCAGAGGGAAAGTATGTGGGAAGCCATTGATTCATGTGACTCGTCAAAAACAAGGCAGTTACGTCACAATACATGCCGCCTGTGGATTACATCATACGTTCTCATGATCTGCACAACCGATGCTGGGGAAACTGCCAGCAGGCAATCTACTGTGTGCAGCTGCATCACTTTTTAGTGGCTCCAGTTTTATTCTTTCAGTTTGTGGGACTCCATTTCATTTAAAAAATGCAGTACTACAAATACCAACATGATTATCTGTTTCCGGGCATTAGTGATGCTTGGAAAATTGAACAATTGTCTCTAGCAAGTACATTCGAAGGCAAACGATTCAGGCTAGCTGGCGATGGACAATGCGACAGCCCTGGATTTTCTGCCAAGTACTGCACCTGCCACTTTCAGGACATGGATAGTAAGAAAATTGTGAGTTCGGTGGTCATGCAGGTAACACAATGTACATCCTCAGTGGCCATGGAGAAACTAGGATTTATAAAATCAGTGGAATATCTACAATCGAGGGGAATGCACATCGACCTCATAGCCACGGACAGACACGTTTCAATTGCCAAGACAATGAGAGAGCAGTTCCCACATATTAAACATCAATTTGACGTATGGCATCTTGCTAAATCAATCAATAAGAAAATCTCGGCTGCAGGGAAAAAAAAGGTTTGGAAAATATTTCAGAGTGGTCCCAGTCTATCAGCAACCATCTTTGGTGGAGCTCCAAAACTTGTGAAGGGTCAGTGGAAATACTACTTGAAAAATGGCGGTCACTGATGTACCACTGTACCAACGTGCACCGCTGGTCAGAAAACCTACATTTCCACCAATGTGAACATGGCCCGTTATCCCCATTGGAGGCACGGAAGAAGAAGTGGTTGAATCCATCTTCACGACACACAAAGCCATTGAGAAGATTGTTTTCGATAAAACTCTATCAAGGGATTTGAGGGGACTGACAGAATTCTGTCACACAGAAGGTTTGGAGGTGTTCCACAATATGTGCCTAAAGTACAGGCCAAAGCGCTTGCATTTCAGCATACAGGGCATGAGACATAGGACTCTACTTGCCGTCTTGGCCCATAACGAGAATCTCGGCCGTGAACAATCTAGGATTTAGGGTAATGTAAGGATGCCTCGCTACACTAAGGCCTTTTCAAAACGAAGTAAGCAATGGGTGATCAAACCAGTCTATGAGGAAATGGAGTTCGACTTTGTCAAAAGCCTTATTGTTGCTGTATTAGAGAAGCACAGATATGGAATTTTGAACGTTTCTGTGCAGAGCACTGATCCATTGCCACCCAACATTGCCACTGTGCCATGTCCACCCAAAGGAGAGCTGGTTGTGAAGTACAAATCCCGGTTTAAATAATTGTAATACGATTGTCTTTTTGTAAATAAATTTTATTGTACGGTGTGCATACAAAGTGCGCTAACCCTAACCCCTACCTTCACCATCCTGGGTGCCGAACTTCCTGGGTGTCATCTTTGAATTCTCTCTCTATTCACCTCATATTGATGACCTTGTCTATATGTGTATGTATATATTTTTGTTGATGTAACTAATTTTCGCAATCTCTTATAAATGCTGGGCACTGTTAACCGAGGGGAGGCTTGCGTATTGCAAATAATAAAACAAACAAACAATAAATCTCACTTTCAAATCAACTGCTCAAGTACTTTATACTTTCACCTGACCTTCCCCAAAAAATTAAAAGTCTCAATAGTTATGGTTCTTTGGGGCTTCAAAGCTCGCAGACAACGAGGACAAAATTGGGGCCTTAGAACGCGCCAAGCGAGCCGTTGCAGATGGGAGAGAAGCCAGTTCGCATTTGCACATTGAGGCGCACTACATAGATGGATTCGAAACTTCAAGTTCTCACAGATGGCTTTACTACGGGATGTTGCAAAGAAAGAATGTATGCTAATTTCTAGTGAAGGTCAGTGGCTTTGATTTTCAGCTCGCGCCCTGAAGAGGCCCACAACTCGCACTGGCAGTATAAGGTTCTATTGTTTTTTGACCTTGAGAGACAGGGACCATGCAGAAAGAACTTCATTTGAAGGGGGGTTTGAGGGGTGCAATAACGTTTGAGACGATAAGGCAGAAAATTCTTAAACTAGACCGAGTTTCATGTTAGTTCAGTATACGAAAAATCGTTGTCAAGAGCACAGTGGGATTTACGGACTGCATTACGCAGAGACACAATGGAAATTGCAAATATAATGTAAGTAACTCTTTAGACACTTTTATACCGGAATGAAGAATGGATGCATGAATAAATGAATGAATGAAGAGCTTTGAAAAGGTTTGTGGGATCGTCCTTGTAGCGGGCACATGGGCATGCAGGTCCACATACCACACGCATGTAGACAAAAAGTCGTTTCTCATTGTGTACCAACCTCGATTTATTTAGTTAGTTTTCGCATTGATTTTAGAGCCGAACATACTCCATTGCACTATCCTTGAAAGCAAATAGTTTCAGCTCGGCCGTAAAAATCAAATTAATAATATTGATAAAGATCGGCTGGCGAGACTTATTATAAATTTTATGTTTTCAAAATAGGTGTATACTCCCATTTTGCCACTGTCACCAGTTTCAGACACCGGCAGACGGTTTCTTCAGCCACTAGCTGCAGCTTAATGTAAACAACTGCACCATTCTGAGGATCTTATGGGACGATCGCCAAGGGCCCATATGCCCTTATGCGGTGCTAGCGGCTAGAACCAACATATCAACCTTTACGCTGGCCTAGTGCCTACTTGATGGAACAGCCTTGCGGTTCAACGTGCGACAAAAGTGCCTCTTTGAACGAAAACCAACACCCTGTGTACCATAAAGGAACAGCGCGTGACTCACAATAACATTTTAAGGATTTGCGGATAGAGATAAAAGAAAATAAATGACTTTCGGGGTTCATATGGCAATTGCAGAATATTCTATAAACATTTAATGTCAAATAAATGTACTTTACCAAATTTAGTGTGTTGCTGTTTGATTTTAAAGTACAGTTTCATATCCTGAATTGTGGCGCGCTGTGTTGTGAGCTGATCTGTGTTGGTTTCCGGGTTCTATGTGAAGTCGCGTAGAAGACGACTGGGCGCGTTTGCCTACGCAGCACATAAACGTCACGGAGAGAGGCGGGAATATGAATTTTTGATAATGTCAGGCTCAGGGGCGGGGGATATGATTTAGTGCCGCAAAAGCAGGTCAGCCAGGGCAATGGGGGAAATGATAGGATTATCACAAAATGGCAGCTCCCTGGTGCCTGTTTTCGTGTGCTTTTAATGGACGAAAACACGGGTAAGGTCCATAGGAAATTTTTCTAAAATCGAGCGACTTAGGCTTAAAAACACATGGCTGACCCGTAGGGGCAATACACATTTTTGAACAAACCATTCCTTTAAGTGACTTCAATTCAGCACTCCAACTAAGTCAATGCCTAGTCTGGGATACCCAAGGGAAGCCCTTATTAATATATTTTTATGACAAGTTCATAGATCTGGATGATAACCCTTGTATAACGCCCATCTCTTTGAATCCCCCTGACCTCACTGAGCCAAGAAGTAGGTTTGTTTTGCAAATTAAAAGATTTATTTGAAAAATTAAACTATATATATATATCACACTTTTATAAATAAATTAATATTTGATAGCACACTTATGAATATGACAGTGATCAACAATGGATAATATTACACTAGCACACTTTTTTAATCACTTAGGAGTTGGTATAGAAAGGATAAGGTAGCTGAGAATACTTTATTGGTTCAAGGAAATGCAATGATGGAAAAGAATGCAGCACAGGGATAAACTGATATGGTTTCAACAAGAGATAATATAATCACTTTTCCCCTTGTGGCAATTCACTCCCCCCCTATGCAATATAAGGAGATGGAAGGAGAGCACACAGTTTTCAGGAATACAATCAAACGCAATACAAATTCTAGTCCCCCCCTAGCAAGCTTGGAGCAACCGGTATGCTTTTAAAACATGCAGAAATACTTTTAAGGTGATTTGCAATGAAGTGAAAATATGCCAAAAATTATTTTAATTCCCTCTTGGAGATTCAGGGTAAGTGACAGCCACTTTGAATTAGTTCAGGTCTACACTAGCAATGATTCATGAGGGATTATCAGGTTGAAAATGAAATTCAGCAGTTGCAAGTAAGACAGCTATTTTTGACAGGTGGAGAAATTGAGTCAAATTGCAATTCGCTGCACTTTTTCCAAGTGCGTAAAGTGCAATTATGGGAATACTATAAGGAGTAGAAAGCTGGCTTGATGGAAAGCTTAGGGTCTTAGCTTTAAAATGAAAGTTAAATCTCGCTCCTAGGACATGTAGTTCAAAAGATACGGACGATTTAGTGGAGGTAGATTCTCAGAAATAAAGTAAGATTCAAAAGACAAATGACACTTTCACAGGTTTTAAATCACAGAATGGACACACAATTTCTATGCAGTTCTAAATAGGTGGAAATGGTTTGAATTAGATCATTTTAAACTAAGAGATTGGTTTGCACAGCTCTGGTTGGATACTCACTCCTAATTTTGGAAGGAATGGGCCTCGTCACAGGCCTGGTCAACAGGTTTAGCTGCGGTTCTCTCTGCTCTGCTGGTCTGGATCTCTGGTTCTGGCAAAAGTTCTGGCACTGCACAGCGGTCCGGTCTGTGTCTGGTCTGCGGTTGGGATACAGCTCTGCTTTCTGGGTCTGGTACTGGCACCGCGGTCTGGTCTGGGTCTCTGGTTCTGGAAAAAGTTCTAGCCAGAAGCGAACAGCACAGCCAGGCTGTTCAATAGTTTGGTTAGGTGGCTGGATTCTGAGGCCTGCTGGGAAGGATTCAGCTTTTGGACTAGGCCTCTCTGCTACAAATTCTGAAGTCTGGATTCTAAGTTCTGGTTCTGGAGTCTTCTGGCAAAGCGCTTCGCAAGCAATCAGGTTGAAGTGGAAAGTGAATGTCCCTACCTGGGTTTCAATGGTTCTTATTTATTTATTTATTCAGATTTGTAGAGCGCACGTCAGCCCGGGGGCATCGTGGTGCTTGTTACAGACATATCTTGGTTACAAATAATACAATATAAATAAAGCAATATTAACAAGGAATACATTATTTACAGTGGGAATATGGTATTTGTACAGTAGGAATGCAGTATATTTATGTGGATTTGCAGGGGTCACATTAATGTGCAAGGAAAGAGGTCTTCAGTTTCCTACGAAAGATCGGGAGGGAGTTTTCCACTCTAATGTCTGCAGGGAGAGCGTTCCAGGTCTTGGTGGCAATGTAGGGGAAGCTTAGGCCACCAGCTTTGGCTTTTTTGATGCGTGGGATGCAGAGTAGGTTGGTGTATTGCGTCCTAGTCGGACGGGTGGAGGAGGGTTTGGAGATGGTCTCTGATAGATAGGACGGGGCAGAGAGGCATTTGTGGGTGAGGGTGAGGATTATGAGTGTGATCCGTTTTTTAACCGGGAGCCATTGGGCTGAATGTCTGGCATGGGAGAGAGCGTCCCAGAGTGCATTGTTCTGTGTGACTTGGAGTCTGTTTAGGTTTTTTGCTGATGTGCCCGCTAGGAGGGCATTGCAATTGTCCAGTTTGGCTCCAATGGTTGCTCTGGCTATGGAGAGGCAGTTGGATTTGGAGAGGTAAGGCTTGATGGCATTTATGAGTTTAGTGGTATGGGCAGATGAGGAGGTGATAGCGCTGACTTGTCTGTTCATAGATAGAGAGGAGTCTATGTATACTCCCAGAGTCTTTACCGCTGTGGAGACGGGGATGATGGAGTTGTCAATGAAAAAGTTAGCGTACAGTATGTCCAGTTTGTCTAGGGTGCTCTGTTGACCCAATATCATGATTTCCGTCTTGTCTCCATTTAGGCAGAGGCCGTTTACTGCCATCCAGGCCTGGATGATGCTGTAGATCGAGTGGAGTGCCTTTGCGTCGTCGTGGTATTAACCTGAGAGGGGTGGAAGTACTTGTGTGTCGCCTGCGTATGTAACGCTCACCTGACTCCCACGGAGGCGCTGGTCTAGTCTGGGTTGCTGTGGCCTCTTTGAGCGTGATGCGCAGAACTCGGAACACCGACTGAACAGGACCCTCAAATCTTGCTTGTCTGGCCCGTAGGAATATCCTTCTGCAGATGAGAAAGGGGATTAACAGTCTGCAGAATAGTGTGCTTGCTCCCCCCTTACCCCCTTCGTTCTTCTCTAACTTCCTCCGAAATCCCCGGTTGAAGCTCACCTTATGGTTTGAAAGGATGAACTCTCCATCCTGCTTCTGGTGCAGGGGCGCGTGTTTGTCCAGTTACTTCACTGGTTTTCAGAATGGTGCTGGCAAGATCCACTTGACTTTTTCCGAGCAGAACGCAGTAAGTATGAAGATTGCAAAAGTTCAAGTGTTGAGCCTCCTTTTCTGTTGCCTTCCTAACCTGTGATCTGTCCTTTATTTCAGGTGCAGAATGAAGGCGATGCGTTGAGGGCTTGAATTGCCGATGGTAAACTCAGGTGAGCTAGCGATGGGGGCGATCCCTCTTAATGTCTTTATATTCCTCCAGTAATGTCTTTTGTCCTTTCCCCATAGGGGCCGGGGTGCGGTACCTGCCAACGAAGCGGCGCCGACCCGAAATGAGGAATGATCCACGAACATAAGACCGGTAAGTGTTATGGCGGAAAATTAGGCTTTCCTCATATGTTCCTTCTGCTCACCTTTTATCTCTTCTTCTCTCCCCTAGGCGCAGAGATGTGGCGACCGGTGCAGACAGTTGCGGTGGAGCCAGAAGAACTCCCGAGGACAGGTGAGTGAAGCGCGGCGCTGCAGCGAGCAACGCGGTGCTTTTAAATGAAAGTCTTTTCTCAGGAACGCTGGCGTGAAGGTTCCGGATGCAGGTAAGAAGTTTGATAAAATTCTTGGTTTTCACCTTTCTCTTCTCTTCTTTCCTTACAGGTTTTCCAGGATCGAGGTGGGCGTGGCTGGAGACCAGATGCAGGAGCAGACACGATGAGCGTTCAGCTGCTTGGATGCAGAACAACGCGAAGCGTGAGCTACTGTCTGGGCGTGGCTTAAATAGCCCCCAAAGTAGTTCCAGGTAAGTATCCTTCCCTGGCCACGCCCGAGTGGCAAAATAGTCCCAATGAAAAAATAGTCCCTTTTAGGTCTCAGGGAGGCCTGAATCTTGCAGCATGGTCTGCATCAGGTAAGTGCACAAAACACCTTCCTTTATGAGCCTGGCGCCTATGGCGCCAGGACAGAGTCCAAAGAGCCCCTACGAGGGGCCACTGGGCTTTTACCGGGGGGCATGATGTCTGCTCCCGGGGGTGCTGGGCCTGACCTGGTGCTCCGGGGGTAGGCATCATGACAGCGTAGTTCATGTATGTGATGCCGTAGGAGTCGAATTTATCAAAAAGAGGTTTAGTGAACAGGTTGTAGAGTGTGGGGGCAGTGCAGGAACCTTGAGGGACTCCGCAGTGGATTGTCGTGGGAGTGGCGTTGGCGATGTCCGAGAAGACTTTCATTGCTCTACCCTCTAGGAAGGAGGTGACCCATAGAGCTGATTCTTAGAGAAGTTGGAAGAGTGTGTGAGGTGTGAGGTGGGGGTCTTATGATCAACTAGATCGAAAGCAGCCGAGAGGTCTTGAAGGAGCAAAAGAGCTGGCTTGCCCTGGTCCATGATTTGGGTGATCTGATTTTTTAGGTCCACGAGGGCTGTTTCTATGCCGTGTCCTTTCCGGAAGCCTGATTGCCTTGTTCCAAGGATGGAGTGGGTTTCCAGAAAGTGCTGGATTTGGCAATGTGCAGCTTTGTCGAGTAATTTCAGGAGGAATGGCACTGTGGTTATTGGTCTGTAGTTGTTGGGTTGTATGGGGTCGAGGGTAGGTTTTTTTAGGAGGGGCCGGACCCAAGCCTCTTTGAGGCTAGCAGGGGTAATGCCTGTTTTAAAAGATGCATTGATGAAAGCCGTAAAGAGAGACGCAAAGCAATCTGCGCAGTCTTTGACGAGTTTAGATGGACAGATATCGCCTTTGCAGGGGGAGGGTTTGAGATTTTTTAGTAGATTGATAACTTCTGTTTCAGTGACGTCCCTGAAAGAGAAGTCAGATATGGTGGGTTTGGACGAGAAGGGTGAGGCGTTAGAAAGCTTGGTACCTGTCTGTTTAGGTAGTGCTTTGCAATTCTTTTTATGTCTTTTGAAAATGGGTGGGAAGGCTGACTTTCTAATCCCAAACCTCTGAGGATCCTGATAGGCTACAGGATTCTTTGTCGCCTGACTGCGGAACTGAGTTGTGAGTTATCCCGTGTCACGAGACATCATTTTTATGGCATACAGAAAGAACACTCCCCTTGTCACTTTGCACACAAATCTATTTTTGATTCCAATGCATATTTATCTATGTACATTTTTTCTAATATTATATGTCCGGTTAACATATTTTCTGTAGCACCAAACCCTCCGATCCCTGTCTTTGTAAGATGTTGTGTTCACTTCTGACAGAATTTCATCCAGAACACAATCTCTAAACTTTTCCAGAATTTATACAAATGTGCACAAAGAATATGGGCATCAGATGATGAAGTGTTAGATTTTTAACATGCAGACATTTGGAGTAATACACTATGTTCCGCCACTACCCCCCAGAACATACCACAGAGTCCTAACACCTCTTAAAATGTGCACAGAAAAATCACAGGAATAATGATATTATTGATATAATTTTGACAATTATGTACTATGAATTATCCATCTTTCTAAAATCATGCTCTGGTCCAAATGGGTGTGGTTAAGTCCCCAAAGCACATGGGGAATTTCTGGTTTGTCCACTTCCTCCAAGCTCAGCTGGCTCACAGAGGCAGTGCCCCTCCCATTTCCTTCCAAGAGGAAGCCATTTACGACTCCCTGATTTAGCAATTGCTTGGAGCAAAGGGAAGTTCATTGTTCTGTTTCCCTGCTCCCAGGTACCCCTCCCCTGATTCAATCAGAGAGGTGTGATCTCCTTTTGGTGGGGCAGCAGAAGGCATGCCAGGCCTGTGAATACAGTTGCTGGGCAAGTTTCAACTCCTGTCGGGGGTAGTTGCTGGGCAGAATTCAGTCCCTTTAAGCCAGGCTTCAGCCAAAGGTCACTTTTGTTCCCATTTTTCTTCATTCAAATCAAACTTACAATTTTGACACATGCAGCTAGAACGCTGATTCTAAGTTCAAAACCATGACATTTAAACAGTTGCAACCTATGTGACACTCAAAAGTAGGTCACTCATTTATTTTAAACATTTCGATTTTAGTGGCTTTAATCCCATTTCACTTAAGCTGCTGACATCCACAGCTCAGCCAGTTTTGTTATGAACATTATTTAGGCTCTTCATCTTTCCAGATTTGGTATGCACACAAGACTTCATTCTACCAGACGTCTGCTGGTGTTCAGTAAGATTTTTGAATATCTTGCAATGTTTGAAATAGGTATTTTGAGCTTGCATTTCAGAGAAACAAAGGTGATTTCAAAGCGCTTTTTGAGCTAACAGACACTGCTGTTTTTCCTTTGGCACCACGTTTCACTCATGGCGCTTCTGGCCCATCACGCTCGCACTGGTGGGTGGCGACCATTTTGGTGTGTGCAAAAGCTGCGTGGTTTTCCTGGATTCTGGCGCAATTGTGGGCTTTTCAGCCATCTTGGATTTTCTAAGCCCACAGCACCAAATGTTGCAGCATAATAACTTGAACGTGGGTCGATACACCTGACATATAGACAAAAAATGGAATTTCACCCAGACATATGATGGGATCAGTGGGATTACAAATCGTGGTGTGAATTCTTGGGCGCCAGGTACTTACATCAGGTTTCCCCACCCGAGCAGGGGCGACAAGCCTCAGTGGAAATATAACAAGTGCCAGAAAGGAAATTCACATTAGGCAACATAACTGTTGTGCTGGTTTCGAAGGGAAAAACTGCAGCCTTTTCGGGGTCTTAAAGGTGCAACGAGAGGCTGGGGCAGGGGTTTCACGGCCTTCAAAACCACCACAATGGTTTGCCATTTCTACAATGAGTGAGCATCCTTCTGTGGTCAATGTAAGTTTAGTCACATCTGTTGCACCTGCGCACTAGGCACCCCTTAGCAACATGCACCAAAGGACAAGGCAAGCCAAAACCCAGCGTTGCAGAGCCTAAGCAGCAATATACAGCATGTTAAGGTCCATCCCCAATAAAAATGCAGGCGTTAACCCAATGGCTTAATATATACCCCATGAAACAGTAAAGGGAGTTGTTATTTCACAGCTTCAGTGAAGGTTTTAGAATACTCTACACTGGCTACGCGGTGCACAAGACCGCCAGAAATTTGAAGTCTGCAACAGACTTGCCTGAGGTGGTAGCTGAGAAAATAGAGGAAGGGAGACTATTGGGCCACCCGCCCATGGACCATTTTATTGTATCCCCCTTAGTGGTGGTATCCAAAAAAGAAAAGTGAAAGTACGGACTGATTCATCAACAGTCTCATCCCAAGGGGCACAGGGCGAATAACTAGTTGGATGAGGGGCAGCGTTCAGAGTCTTATACCCCATTTGATGAAGCAATAGAACTGGTGAGAAGGGCAGGGGAGGGTGCACTCCTCGCCAAAGCAGACATTGAAGCCGCCTTGTCATGCAGCGTAGGCTGTGTTTATTTTGACAGCAGTAACAATGGGTGTGCCCCTTGCGACAGACAAAACCCAAAGTAGAGGGCCTCGCCCAGAACATAGGTTTAGTCCTCAAGAAAGAAAAGGCCACACTAGGGACAATACAGGGACTCCTCGAGAAACTTATTTTCGCAGCCCGCATTAAACCCGAAGACCACGTGTTCATCAGGAGGTTTGCTGTCAGCATAGTCAAGAAAAACATGAAACGTTGCAAAGTTGCGAAGTTGGAAAACATTAGCAATTACGCCACCGGAAAACAAAACTGCACACCTCTACTTCTCTACTTTCAAAATGTTCACAGACTTTATACCGCCTTCCACTTTATTTTTCTGATTTTGCTTCTGAAGTAACAGAATACTTCCTCAAGTCTTCAGCCCTTACACACCATCTCTGTGGTGAGAATTGGATTGTTAATCAAGTGTGGTCTCTCTCCTTTCTCACTCTTAGTGTTGTCTAGTTTGCTTCCCCTGCCTCTCTTTGTTGCTGCTCTCCTGCTCTGTGTCAGTACAGTGTATCAATCTCTCTCTGACTCTGTTATTGTATTCTAGTGGGCTTTGTTCTCTGTCTCTGTAGGTTCAGTCTGGCACATGTACACTATGACGGTCCACCTCCCTCTCTGTTCATTCTGTCTCCCACCGTCTCTCCTCTTCTTCCTCTCTTTTTCTATCTGTTTTGCTTTGTGCCTCTGTCCCTCTGTCCCTCTGTCCCTCTTTCTTTGCCCTTCTCTCTATCGGTACCCCTGTTGTGCTGCTCTCTTCTCCTCTATCCCCAGATACCACCAAACTATATTTCCATTACTGCCACTTGGTCTGGCGGAATTACTGTCGGAATACAAGTGGCAGTGGTAGAGTAACTCCCAATTTTGTCAGAGCCCACAGGACTCAATGGGGCAAATGGGGCTTTTTCGGTGGAATAACCTCAGTAGAAATTCTGCCAAGGTAATTCTGCCAAACCCATAGTTGGTCAGTGCGGGAATGAGGCGGAATATGGTAATACCGCTGCATTTATCCCACACCGCCCAACTCATGATGAGGCCCAAAATGTTGTGTATTCTTGGAAAGGCAGGCTTATAGTGCTGTAGTATTGTACAAACTTTGTAATCTGACTTTTGAAAAAAATCATAATTAGCAATGTTAATTTCTAGTGATTACTCCCAGTCAGAAGAACATTATACTTGTCATACCGAGCCAGCACATTTCAAACACCTAGAATAGACATATACATTTTTTTCTATTATACTTTTTTCCGAAATAGCCCTATTAGAAAGGGGAATGGGACAAATAGCAGCAATGACGGTTGCATAAAAGCAAAGAGCATTTTGGGACCATAATAATTGTTATTTTTGACAAATATGTCAGTGCTTCAAGCATGCATCTAATTTAGCACAAAGTACACAATGCACCCAGTGCTTGGTGCTCATTTCATGTTCTGATGGACCATTACGTACTCTTCTGGATAGCCTGAAGTCTTGAATGTCTAGATGAAATGGCTCCAACCACTGTCACTCCATTGGGATCAAAGGCCCGGCCCAGGCTGAATTTTAGAGGATGCAGTGTTTGAGAGCAGAAGCTGGGCCTGGGGCTTTGAGCTTGCGCTTTCCCCAATGTACATACCTCCGTAGAGAATTATATATATATATGGGATATCCCTTCCAGAAGCATGGCATATATTGAGAGTCCATGCATATTCCGTGACATGCATAAACGGAGAGAAAAAACATTCTGTGGAAATATAGCACCTGTCACCGGTTACTGGAAGGAAGCCTGTGCCTTTTAGAACGGACCCACGTGTCCGTGGACACGTGGGTCTGGAGTTACATATTTAAAGGGATACATCTCTGAATAAAGGGTTTTCCTTTGGTGGAAGAGGCTGTGGTCCTGTGTGTGTTCATTGCTGTACATTCTAGGCGTTAACAGCGCCGACATAATATTGAATCAATCTAAGTATGTTTGCAAATGAACAGTTACCAAATCTGAAAACCTTTCAACAATTCAACTCTGCTTTCATAGCAGCAGGCAACACATCTTTTAGAATAGCCAAGAGAGTGAACGGTCTGCTGAAGGGATGCCTGTACTCTTCAGGTGAGAAGTGCAAACCCTGGCAGAACAAGAGGATAGCCTATTGGTGTATTTATTCTGCAGTGTTAGATCCCCCAACTGCAGGTACCCTTTGCAAGAGCGAAAGCCTGTTATCGCCCCCTTGTTCTATTTGTATATTAACAACCTTTATCAATACCTGGTTGATTGTTCTGTGGATGTCCCATGTATAGGGGGAACGTGTACCCCTCTGTTAGCATAAGCAGACAACACTGCTTTAATAGCCTAAACACTGCTAGCACTCCAAAGATTAATATCTGGGTCAGTCTATTATATGGAAAATCTGGATTCGGGAACTAATATCTCTAAGTCAGCCATATTGGTTTGCCAAACTGGGCATAAACATGTTGACCCCGTTTTTAAAGAGTTATAAAAGTCTGTTCGTCCCACACATATTTAGGCTTTACTTTTAAACCCAGACTAGCAGGTACACAACATATGGAAAAGTTGCACCCAAAAATGCTAGTCTCTAGGCGGCATTAATAGATTTGCTAGTCGATGTAAAGCCCAGCTAATAGGAACCTTAATAAGAATGTATACTGCAAAATTGAAGGCCTTAGGAAAATATGGTGCTGGTTGTTGTGGATATTCGACGGATCATGCTTACAGGTCCGAAAATTCCTACTGGAAATGTGCGCAGAAATCCCGCTGTGTGCCAAGAAGGACACTGTGTGAGCCTGCGCGCAGATTTAAAAAAGCACGCCCCACGTATTCGAGGAATTTACTGCCCAATGTAGCCGTATTCGAAAGTTGCACCCGGAACGCCCCCAAAACGCCCCCATGCAAAGCAAAAATGGCCAGAACAGCTACCTCTGTGTGCTCCCCCGGGCACAAATACACACGCCCTTCATACAGTGTGTGGGGTTCCCTGCAAGCTAGCCTACATATCGGGGACCCTGCGCAGGGTCCCCGGTAACTGTATTCGGCACCCTGACAACATGCATATGAAAAATCGTAACTCGGTTGAAATCTCGAAAAGAATCTACGTGCAAACCCCTGCGAACTGTTCCTGCACCACGATACACTGCGTACTTGCACTCCTAAGTTGGATAAGCACACTGGTTGCGTACACACACCCTGAAATCTGATATGCAAACCCACCTCTGCGCTGCGATTGCTATTTGCAAATGTACTTGGGTTTGCCTTTGGGTGGCAGATAGTATGAAGAACTTGCGTGGCCATTTACCAGCCGAGAGGTTGCACGATTGAATACATGAATATCCCTCAGTACGCCCACTTTTTAGCAAGTGCTTCCCCATTTTTGGCGTTCCACCCACTTAACTGCCATCTGTTCAAACCACACCCACGCTCTGTGTGGAGTCTTGTGCAAGGCCCGCGACGGCTCACAGAGGCATGCCGAGCCTGCGCGAACTTCAGGCGAGTCCAGGAAAAGTACTGCGCATTCAGTTCCATGAATCATCGAACGCTGATTCGCACGCAAATAATTTCATGTATCAGGGCCCGTGTTGGGTCTAGCATCCTAGGGCCCAACAGACTTGGTGTCTGAGGAAGTGGGTATGTCACATCTTGACGATGATTTGTTCTGTGGCTTAAAATATGGACAGACCACTATTGCTGTTTTTCTTCCCAATTAACCTTAAACTATGTACTTTCTCGTGAAGCGAACTGTTTACTAATTCCGTTGTTAAATTTTATAAATAAGTACATGGCCTCCTTAAACGCGAATGGAAGTTTTGACAATCCACCAACAATAACTAAAACAGCCAATGCAAATATTATGTTGAGCTTAAAGATCTTAGTAACAGAAACACAAACCTAGAGAACGAAAAAGGGTATCTAATTGAGCATTTATAACTTTGCATGCTAATAAGATTGTGAAATATTTATTATGGCCCAATTGTAAGAATGAACGAGCACTGCTCACTAGGGCACGCTTCATGGTATTGCCTCCGGGGGCTGTCACTGGTAGATGGCTGTCAAGAGAACCACGGAATGTGAGTAATGTAACCTACACACTGAGGACTTGGTGCATTTCAGTTCTTTGCTCTATTTATTCAGAGATGTGGTCATCAACTCTACTTCCATTTTTAGGATGAGCACCTTTTAGGCAATGTAGACCAGTCTTACTTGTTCTCCTACATGCATATTCCCAATTGGCATCTTGGAATCTACCAACATGCCTCTTGTGTGCACTCAAACAGAGACTTATGTGGATGCATTGTAATACTTAGAAGTTTATTTACCCTAATCTGATGGAATTCATTCTTTCTTTTAGAAATAATGATGTGTACGTTTTGTAATTTTATTGTCTATGAACCTTTATGGTTTATTTTATCCGAATAAAGTATTGGTTGACGGTTATCTCTGTCCAGGTACTTATTGTGTAGGCATCTGGGGCAGCAGGGAGGTGAACGCCTCAACAAAACAAAGCCACATGGAGAAAGGAGAGGAGGAGATTGATGTATTGACCATTTACTCATCACAGACTGAAAGATGTGCATGCCCAAAGCTGTCATTTGAGACCTTTCATCTAAAGCGTTTTAGCACAAAATCCACATGTGAAGATAACGAAAATCAAGGAAGGGTGCAGACCACAAACATAATGACCTCTTATTGCATTTAATAACACTTAATTAAATTACTCAACTGAACAGACTCATTTCATCAGCCCTGGAGTAAGGCACACCCAAAATGTGCTTGGTGCTTCCAAAGCATTTCAGCCACACCTGAAATATGATTGAATGTGTTCCAGCTCTACTGGCCTTTCAGAAATACCATGAAATTCCCACACATTAATATTAACCTTTTCAATTGCCTCTTTATGCTCATGTCACGATCAGGTAGCCTGAATCTGCCTCACCTGATATGTTGCTGACAGTCTCGTGACATTACTTCCCTTTAATAGGTAACAGTATGGTAGGAACTCCCGTCCTTTAACCCTTTAAGTTGTAAGGTGTATGTGTTCTTCCTAATTTCAATAGGACATCTGGGTGACACCATACAACTTTGCTTAAGCACCATCTTCAATGACAGTCAACACAACGGTTGTGGCAAGACAGCAATTGTAGTTAAAATGAGAAGAAGGATGACTGTACTTGCAGAAGAGCTGTATGCTGTGATATGATATGGCATTTATAACACACCTGTACACAAGTGTTTCTAGGCGCGAGAACATCTATCTATCTATCTATCTATCTATCTATCTATCTATCTATCTATCTATCTTCAGAACATTGTAGAACACAGAAGACATGCAGCCATTCAGTGTTGTCTAGAACAGTAGTTCCATCATCGTGTTAACTACTTTGCACAACATTAAAACATGCCAAGTTAGAAAATTCTTTGAGAAATTTTGAGAGCGAGAGAGATTTTGAGATATTACTATAGTGCTCTGGATGAAATTAATCGTATTAAGGCACAGGTGGAAAGACACTTTATCATAAAGGTCAAGGGGAGAACAGCCTCAGCTAAGACAGGAGCTTCCAGAAAGCCAGATCCCAATGATTTAGCTGCCTGTTGATCATTTAAACAGGTACGTTTTTAGGTCTTTATGGGATTGAAAAAGAGATTTCAAAGCGCAAATCTCCATAGAAAGACTGTTCCACAATTTGGGACCTTAGAATCCAAATATATTCGGTCACCCTTGGAGACACATTCATTTCACACAAAGCTCAAAAGCAAGAGAAATGTTCTGTCATGAATGAGAGGGTGAGGTTTATCACAGACTACAGTAAAACAAGTCTGTGTGAATGTGTGTACGTATGGATTTTTTGGAAAAGTAAAGAAAAGAATGACCATATAATTCTTTTTACTGACATTAAATCATTTAAAGATTACCATAAACTCTTTGGGCCTCATTCTGAGTTGGCCGATAAGGGATACCGGGCACCGTTAAGGAGACCGGTGCCGGTAATCCCTTACCGCCCAATTCCAAGGTCCCTTAGCGGGAACCGTAAAGGACGTGTGGTCTGACCACATGTTCTTTACGGGACCCGTTAAGGGACTTTGGAGCTAATAACGTGCCCGCAATTAGCAGGCCCGGTATTAGCGCCTTCCCCCTTCCCATTGAGCCCTATGGGGGCTCAAATGGGAATGGAGAATGGCATTCAGAATGGGGACTTACCGGGTCCGCCTAGGTCGGAATGTCCCGGTAAGATCCCATTCCACCAGAACGGACCCGGACTTACCGCCCAACTCGGAATGAGGCCCCTTGTCATTAATAGAGATAGCGCTTTTTGGTTCCATACCAAAAATCTATACCTTCAGTGAAACCCATACTGTCTTTTTAACTACTGACATGTGGACCAGCTCCCAAACAGCAGATTACATGTGCCTCAATGCACAGTCCATGCCATTGCAATCTACAGACCAAGAAATAACCTCTTTTAAACCCTTGCTTCCAACAGACTCCTCTACGGGCAATACATTCAGCGATATGTAGAACATATCTGCTCTCTTCATTTAGAAGAGCTGCAAGATATTATATCTGAGTGGCTTCAGCCGCTAAATACACATGTCACTTGTGTGGCATCGGATAATGGGGAAAACATAGTGTCTGCATTGCAAAAAGAAAGAGTCCACCAATTGTTTAAACCTTCTGGCCAGTGATTTTGTTAAGGAGAACACCTGCATGTTTACCTTGGTAGGAGCAACAAAGAACATATATGGGCCTTTTTGCCATTCTTAGGAGACATGGGAAACATTAGTAAATATTCACGAAAGACACTACATGTCAACAACTTGTGCAAGATGTGCCCACTCGAAGGAACTCCACTTTTAACTTGTTAGGACAAGACAAGGTGTACATGTGGTGGCAGATGTGGATATGAGTAATTCATCAGAGTGGCTCATTTTGTTGCCTAACACACGTTTTGAGAGCTTTTATAGAAGACTCTTGCCAGATTTTCAGGGAGCATGTCACACTAAGTGAAGTGATACCTTTAATAAACATATTAAAGCAAGAAGCTGAGTAACAGAGAAGTGCTTTCAATGCAAAGGCAATGTTTCTGGAATACCCCTTGCTGAACGAATGGTTTAATTGCTTTAACATTGCAAACCATTTAACAAACTGAGGTGCACGGAACACTGTAAACTCAGAACCCCACTTGACCCGTGGTTTAAAACGACACAGGTACACAAGTGTCTGGAAGGTTTATCTTAACATGCTTTTCCTGCAGTATGAGAAGATCTGTGACTACCCACGTCCACCCATCTAGTAGGAGTACTAGATCAGATGCCATTTGCCAGTTAGAAAGTACGCCTCACCAAATGAAACAAGCAGCACCAGTTAAGAAAACCTTTAGGGACAAGTTAGTTGTGTCCCCACAGGACGGCACTCTGGTTGTGTCAAGGGAGAGCTCCATATGGTACCTTGTTAGAGCTATATTGGGGAAGTTGTCAAACTATCTGAACCTGATCCATGCATGTACTGGAGAGACTAGAAGCAGATGTAGCCCATTCTTTCCAGATTAGCTTCTAAGGTCATGAGCTGCCCACCAACCAGTGTTTTCTGTTAGTAGATTTATAGCACAGCTGGAAATTTGTCTTAAATATCAACGCCACTCAGTGATGAAAACGTTCAGCGCCTTTAATTCATGAAAAGCAATCTAAAGGATTTCCCCCAACCAGTGCGACCCAAGCAAATGAGTGACAGGGATTCAGGGTTAGAGTACTCAGATCCATATTTGCACACACTGCCTATGTTTGAGTTATCACTATTAACAATTGCAATGGCTGATGGAAACCAAGACAGCATATTTGAGTCTGAGATATACTGGAAGAGGTTAATCTAATACACTGCAAACAATGATAACATGTTATTTGTAGTATGCATATTTGGGTCTGTGGTAACATGCCCACAATTATTTTTGAGGCCGGCTCTTTTCGAGCAAGGGCATTTGTTCAGCATGTGGCTTTTCAGTTAGGAAGAGCAAGAACAATTTTTGATAGAGCAGATTTTAAGTAAATGAGAGCCAGGACAATTCTACAGATAGTAGATTTCAATCATGCCTGTCAATGAAATTTCAGTCCATAGAGAAAAGCAACAGAGAAATACATGTTTCACACTCCAGCCAGTTAACTGTTCTTGGCGACCACTTGGAATAATACCACTTCACTTCTTGCAGATCCCTTATTCATTAACATAAAGAGATCTAACAATGAAGGTATCAGAATCATATTGTGACAGGGGAGACTATCTGGGGTTAAAGGAATCATTGGATCCCCTGTGGAAAGCAATGGATGACCCGTGACAATGTTACAATTTTTCAAGGACTGGATACACACCACAAGGGATGAACCATAACACATTTTCAAGGAGCGGCTTCACTATAAGGGATGATCCTCGATTTTTCAAGGACCAACTTTCCTACAAGGAATGACCCTTTACAATATTTTCTGGGGGAACTTCCTGCAAGGGATTAAACCTAACAGTTTTTCAAGGAGCGGCTTCGCTGCAAGGGAAGACCCTTAAGAAGGGAGAGCCAGGACAATGTTTCTAATAGCAATTTCTGGTGAAGAAGAGCCAGAGCAGTTTTTCAGATAGCTGCTATTCTGCAATTGAGAGCCAGGACAATTTTTCAGACAACAGCCTCTACTGTTAGTTAGAGATATAATACACAATTGGCATTCCAATTAATCTGGACAGCTTAATGTTAGCCAGACAGAAAAACAATGATTCTCATGTTTCTCACGCAGTCAGTCAATTGTACTTTACCAACACCTTGAATAACTTCACTTTGCTTCCCATAGAACACTTATTAGTCAACATACAGTGTCTCTAAAAACGCAGAAGCAGGTTGTACAAGGGGAGATAAGTGAGGACCACATGGTTGCTTGGATCCCCTGTTAAATACTGATTGAGATTGGCTTAATGAGTAAACGTGCCGTTAATATGTGATTATCAGGGAGCCTGTCTGAGACCTAATCCATTGTTGGATCACTAAAATATCGGAATAGCCCAGCCAGCCAATCAGTTTTTTTCTTTCCCTCAGAAAATAAGCCGTACATCATTCACACTCAAAACAGCCATGGAATTTCTATGTCCCTCAGAAGAAAGTAATCAGAAAATGATTATCATTAAAATGGGTATGAAATAAAAATAAAATCATTCATTATTACAGTGTTTAGAGGTAGGAGGAATCCAGTATAAAGCACTATTTAGTCTGGGGATGTTTTGTATTTGTGTATTTTTTGTGGTATTCTTTAATTTTCTATATGATTACCATTAAAGTGGGTAACAATACAAATAAAATCAATCATTATAACAGTATTTAGAGGTGAGAGGGATTCAGTATAAAGCACTATTTATGCTCGGGATGTTCTGTATTTGTGTTTTTTTTTGTGGTATTTTTTAATTTTCTATATTTCTGTAAGGGAAGGATACAAACTGGGGGATGAAAACTTGGACACAAAATACATGGGAACTTTTCACTGAGCCTGTCTCAGGTGAGTCTTCCACGTGGTAGCATAAAAGTGCTTAATGTTTCCCACCCTGGCATCACCCCAGTCTCGCATTGTTGCCCCAACACATCAGCATGATATATGCAGCATGCCTGGGGAAAGCATCCTAGGACAGCTGGCAATCCATGTGTCCTTCTGGGAGGAATCTTTCTTGAATGCAGGCTCATGTGAGCATCTCCTTTTCTGAGTGGGAGTGATAGAAAGTGCAGCTTCCGCTGAAGCACCTACAGTGACATTGAAATTATGTCTCCGACTCAGTTGACTCAAAATGATTGTGGTGGTAAAATGATTCTTTTTTTCTCCAGCCTATCACCTCCCCACAAAGGTCACATACCCCCTTCACAGTGTTTTTTTGTTTTGAGGTACCCATGTGGCAATGCTAAAATATCTCCATGCTGTTGAATCCCATTGTTGATCCACCTCCCCTGATCTTTAGGGCCTGATTCACAGAAGGGTTTTATAATGGCGCAATCACATAGGAAATGCTCTGTGAATCAGGCCCTGAGGGTCTTCTTGGGTCTCTCTGCTGCAGCACAAGTGTGACTGGTGGAGGCTGCTGAGCTGCTGCTGCACTTTAGGACCTTAGGCACTGGCTACTGCTGATCCCCAACTGGAGTCTGCTGGGTTGGGTCAGTGGAGGAAAACTCATTTCTCTGCAGCTTGCATTTCTTCTTCCACACCTTCTGCTGCTGCTCTTGCATTACGTCCTTCTGCTGCTGCTCTTGCATTACGTCCTTCTGCTGCTGCTGTTGCATTACGTCCTTCTGCTTCTGCTCTTGCATTACGTCCTTCTGCTCCTGCTCTTCAATTACGTCCTTCTGCTCCTGCTCTTGCATTACTTCCTTCTGCTGCTGCTCTTGCATTACATCCTTCTGCTGCTGCTCTTGCATTACGTCCTTCTGCTGCTGCTCTTGCATTACGTCCTTCTGCTGCTGCTGTTGCATAACGTCCTTCTGCTGCTGCTCTTGCATTACGTCCTTCTGCTGCTGCTCTTGCATTACGTCCTTCTGCTGCTGCTCTTGCATTACGTTTCCCTGCCTCCATGCTGTAAAGCAACACACACACATTACACACAGTTCAGCTCCCTCATGCTCCATGTGTCTGCCTCACTCACTGTCCCCCTAAAGGCATCAACAGGAAACAGGACATGCATTATTCACATTGAGTTTCTCTTTCTCGGTTGAGCTGACTTGACATGGTTTGATTACACTGATTCAAATCTACATATGTAGATATATTTTTGCATTTTTGGTTTTATGTCAAAACCTTTTGCACTATTAAAAATAGACATAGATAATCAACATACAATCAACATGTATTAAACATTATTACCAGATTATGATTATATATTTCATTGTTTAAAATGACAGAGTTGCCAATCCTATATATCTTAAAAATAGACTAAAAACAATATTTTTTTTCCCTGTCTCTAAAAAGTACATATCAAACAAGTTTACTAAAAACCTCCACCAGCAGTCATTACAGTTTCTTAAGAAGAAAAAGAGCTTCTTTGCATATATAAAATGACGGAGCAGTGATAACCAGAGACCCTGCAGAAGAAATGGCTGCCCATAATTGATCAGACTTTACATCTACCAGTTGCTTAAGAACTTGCCATAACCCTTATGATAATTATAGTGTAAGTTTGTACAAGTTGTATGGATGTGTCAGCTAGTTTCAATATCCCCTCCACCCCCCACATAGGCGACAAGATATTTTCTCTGCTTGAAAACCTTGCCATGCCCCAATGGACTCTGCAGTAGACACGATGTTAAACCGGAAATATAAAATATAACGCCCAAGCCCAATGGCACAAGAGTTTAACAGGTAAGAACAGTGGAAACCTGGATGAAAGCCGTGGGTTGTATATTCCGTATATCATTTATTTTTGGCCAACTTTGCACAATTCTGAGAACGGTCCCAATCCATGGTTTTAATTTAATTTGTATAAACTGATATGAATATTCATCAGCAGGCAACATCAGGCCTACATTTTCAAGAGGCTTTACAATACTTTTCTTTAATTCACTGTGGACTTCATTATGACAATAATTATATTGATTGTTTTCTAAAAAGCCCAAAAGAGAGTTTGCATCATTCCGAGCACGGCATGATTTAGTAGAACATTTGCAAGGCTGGATCATCCAAAGGGCACTTAATGACGTTAGGCCCAGCCCAATCCATAGAGCCGCCTCAGCAGGAACTGCCCCAGGGACAACAAGAAGATGATGGAGCAGTTTTCCTTCTATCAAATCAACATGGCGTGATGATAATGGGGCTCATCAGGGGTTTGGTGGTATCTCAGCGCAAATTGTGCCGGGATACCACCCAACCCTATTGGCAATACTGCAACTCGGCCCGACGCATTTTGCGTCAGATCCTGAGTTGCAGTGGGGAGGTAAATCCCCATTCCCATTGATTTTTCTAAACCTCCCATGAGGAGATCTGTCTTGTGGATCATGTGCAATGCTTTAAGCAGGGCCTCATCAAAAAACCCTAAAGGGTGCATTTTATTATGAAGGCCCACACTATCCGGAAATAATTGTGTCCTTATGCGTTCCATCAATGTTTGTACATCCCACTGATGTGGAGATAATAATATTACAATAGTACTCCCACCCCAATTTAACAACTAATTAAACGTATTGATATTATGGGAAAACCATACTATTCAATTTCACTAGAAATTGACCATGACTCTATGGGGGATACTTTAGATCGTTTTCCCTGAGAGGTTACTATATTCAGTGACAAAGTAGCATGATCACCAAGGTCAGTAAAATGTGCCTGAAGGATACTAGACATTTGCCAAATAGTTGGTCCCACAAAAACATAGTCCAGTCTTGAGAAAATCCTCCCATTAGACCATGTATAGAAAGCATCCTTAATGTTACTATCGTCCATACTAAGATACCTTAAATTGAAAACATTTAAAAGCTCAGCACAATTGCACCCAGAGGCAATAGGTTTACCATAATATGAATCACCTTTAGATACCATGGTCAATCTTTGCACACTGCTTCCGCTGTCCCAGTTATCAGATCCGGTATATGCAACACAACCTTCTTCTATTATATTATCACGAGGAGACTTGATGATCCACTCAGTCAAAGTATCCTCAATGCAAGTTTGTATCTCAGAGGTATTGCAACCAGCTGAGGGGGTCATACAAGTTGATGAGTAAACGTTTATCCACAGAAGCGGCAATCATTCTAACACAACACTTAATACATGAGGAGAATGTCAACTTAACTCAACTTTAGGTGTACTTTGGCTCTCACACAAAGACCTCACATAGGGCACTCCTTATTCATGGAGGTAGCAGACGTCATACTATGTTGTTGCCATCTATCATGAACTCATCAAAAGACCAAGTCTCCTGTAATAAGAAGATAACACTTGCAGTTATTATGGATATATCATAAGGATTATTAAAAAAGATGTATACTTTCTGGTGTTCCATGAGATTAATTTATATATAGAAAATGTCTGAACACATCATTGTCTATGTTCCACGAATGTTTCAGAGATCCAACGCTCTACCACACCCGGAAGAAAAAAAACCTTCTTCAGGGGTGTCTTAGGTAGTGAACACAATAAGCTAGATCTATTTGTGGCATGACCTTTCTCCATATATATGGGCTTAGGCTGTATAATTTCATGTGGCTCTTTAGACAATGTGTGCTTATGACATATAATTAAACTACAGTCCAAATTCACTAGATGGAAGACATATTTGTGAATGAGCTCCACAATGATTGGGGATATACATTCGACCAAAGCCCAATTCTGTGCAGAGTTAACATCTGGTAATTCAACATGCTCTATGTCAGATGCATTAATCAATGTTGATACAGGTATACTGTGAAATGACTGTAAAATATAGCTATGGTTTAAAAATGGGCTCTCAGCTGTAGGAAATGGTTTCCCTATTTTCACCCATTTGCCCAATAGAATCGCGGGCTTGGTAGGCTGTGAGAGATGTAAGATAAAGTAATTTTTAACATTATAGCTCAGCAACAAATTTGGACAGTTGTGTATAGGTGTGGCCGGGATCATCTAGCAGTCACCCCAATTATCAGCAGAGAACACTTGGGCCCATAAAAGACTCCCCGCCACAAGAATGGACGACTTAGCCCTGGGGCAAAGTTACTGGCCCTCATTAGGACCCTGGCAGAGAGGGTTTTACGCCGGCGTAGTGCATGGCGTACCTCTCCGCCAGACTACGAGTTCCCGTAGCGCCATGGATGATTTTTACGCCTGCTTTTTGCAGGCGGAGAAATCCATGGCGCTACGGGACTTGTTGTTAATTACGCCACCGTAATTTACGGTGGCGTAATTAACGCCTTCCCCACTCCCATTATACCCTATGGGGCAAGAATGGGAATGGGGAAGGGTAAAATGGGGATTGGGGACTTACCGCCCCGCCAAGGTCGGCATGGGGCGGTAAGTCCGCCAACCACCTTGGCGGAGTTGGCAGCTTGGTGCCATGGACCATGGTGCAAATTGCACCATGGTCCTCCGCCAGGGTCCTAATGAGGGCCACTGTCTTTTATTAGCAAACAAAATGACAGGGATCACACCAGAAAAACAAACTTCCGCCCGAGCTCTCGTCTTTTAAGAATGTGTTACCCGGTTTTATCCCAATATGACATCACAAATCCAGGTACCATTCCAGAAACCTATCTAACATTTACATTGGTCAGTTTGGGTAGGATAAATATAGAAGATGTACGGGTTAATCCTACAATTCGATAGCCATATCTAGGAGACCTTCGTAGGGCTACCTCTACTAGTATCAATCTTCACTGTTGCAGGGTCGCAGAGAGACCATTAACCCTTGCAACACATTATATCCCCATGTGAAAAGTGAATCTGGATTGGTCAGGATATATCCTCCCATCCCTGTGATCCTGGACAGTTACCAAACTGAGTGTACCTTTTCAAGGCAATGGGAATGAACATGGAGTTGCAACTTGTTTCCTAATGTTGCCATCTCTGATCACCTAAGCCTGGGCGAGTGCATTAATTTAGCAGCATGTGGGCAACACTTGCAGCTTTTTTCCCTTCTGGTTCGATGGGAACAGTCCTCTTTGTTTACCTTTGTTGTATGGAAACTGTCCTGTTCAGCTGGGGCACATGTGTGGAGACCTTGAAATTAAACTGTCCTGTTTGTAATTCTGAGGATTTTAGCCTGATTTTCTGCAGGTTGTTCATTGTCTTGGTAACTGGAACTTTCCCATATCCACTTGCCGTTGGCTGGGTGCCTTGTTTCTGCTCGCCTCTGGCTGCGGCGATCATGTCAACTTCTCCATGTACTCAAAGCAGGTCTCTACTTTGCCTTTAATTTCAGAGACCTATAGCTTCTATATCATTCCCTGTGGCTTCTCCATGTTAGTAGCAGTCAAGCATGTGCAAGCTAAATATATAAATACTTTTCATCTTGTGGTTTCTGTTTCAGCAAATGATGTGAATATAAAGAAATATGTATGTGTGACCATCCTCTACCTATGTGGGTCGTAAGCATGCGCTTTGTGCCTATATGCAATGAACTAGTGCATTTTTGTGTAACTTCATGAATGGATGAATATGTGCTTCATGTATAATGTGGCTACGTTGGGATGTCAGTGATGACATCATTGGTTTCTGGCTTTGCAGTCAGTCAACTTGCTCTATCGATTTCAATGTCATCCAAGTCATCGATTGGTTATGGTCTAAATGGCTGTCTGAGCAAACAGCGCTTCTCACACCTGTGAAACATTGATGATTGTGGTGATGGGACTAAAAGAAAGGCATATCTAGCATTTATCTGCCTTTGTGTTGAGAGTTGTGTGGGAGCATGAGGGTTAGATTTGGCCCTGTCTTCAATCTCCCCTCTGGCCAACCTGCCGACCACATTACTTGCACAACTCTCTTGGGTTGTCTGCAATTTCGGGAGCAAGACCTTTGTTATCCCTCCAAGATGTCCATACTATTTTGCATGGTCATCCAGGCTCCTGTAAGTGACTTCAATCAAGCGCTCCAACTAAGTCAATGCCTAGTCTGGGATGCCCAATGGAAGCCCTTATTCATATATTTTTATGTCAAGTTCTTAAATCTGAATGATAAACCCTTATATAACGCCCCTCTCTTTGAATCCCCCTGACCTCACTGAGCCAAGAAGTAGGTTTGTTTTGCAAATTAAAAGATTTATTGGAATAATTAAACAATATATATATATATATCACACTTTTATGAATAAATTAATATTTGATAACACACTTATGAATATGAACAGTGATCAGTATTGGGTAATATTACAATAGCGACAACTCTTTAATCAGAAAGGAGTAGGTATAGGAAGGATAAAGTAGCAGAGAATACTTTTATGGTTCAAGGAAATGCAAGATGGAAAGAATGCAGGCACCGAACTAAAACTCGATATGGATTCAACAAGAGATAATATGATCACTTTTTCCCTTGTGACAGCTCACTCCCCCCCCTATGCAATATGAAGAGATGGAAATGAGGGCACACAGGTTTTCAGGAATACAATCAAAAGCAGTTCAGTTCCCTTTCCACCCAGCAAGCTTAGAGAAGCAGGGATGATTTTAAAACACAGGCCAAATACTTTTAAATGTGATTGCAATGAAGTGAAAAATATGCTAAAAATGATTTTAATTCCCTATAGGAGATTCAGGGTAGGTGACAGCTACTTTGAATTAGTTCAGGTCAACACTAGCAATGATTAATGGATGATTATCAGAGTGAAAACGAATTTCAGCAGTAGAAAGCAAGAAGCAGCTATTTTTACAAGTGGTGAAATTGAGCCAAACTGCAATTCACAGCACTTTTTATGAGTGCATAAACCGTGATTACGGAAAAACTGTAAGGAGTTAGAAGGGGTTTGTTGGAAAGCTTAGGTTCTTAGCTTTAAAATGACAGTTAAATCTCGCTTCTAGGACATACGGTTCAAAAGATACTGACTTTTTTGTGATGGTAGATTTTCAGAAATTAAGCCAGATTTCAGAATGACAGATGACACTTTTGCAGCTTTGAAATCACAGAATGGACACACAATTTCTATTCAGTTCTGGACAGGTTGAAATGGTTTGAATAAGATTACTTTAAACTAAGAGATGGGTTCTGGACAGTTCTAGATACTCACTCCAAGTTTTGGAAGGGAATGGACCCCATCACAGATCTGGTCAGGTTTGGGCTGTGGTTCTCTCGCCACGGGACGGTCTCTGGCACTGGTTCTGCTCACAACAGGGCCTCTGGTCTGCTATCGGCACTGCACGGCGGTCTGGTCTGGGTCTGGATACAGCTCTGCTTTCTGGGTCTGGATATGGTTCTGGCGCAGGGTTCTAGCCAGAATCAAACAGCTCGCCCGGCTGTTGAATAGCTTGGTTAGGTTGCTGGATTCTGGGGCCCCTGAAAAGAGTTCAGCTTTTGGGTTTGGCCCCTGCTTAAGGTTCTAGAGTTTAGTTGTAGAGTTTAGTTCTGGAGTCTATCTGGAGTCTAAGTTCTGGAGCCTCAGGAGTCTGGAGTTTTTTGTCTGGATATGGTCAGGCAGCGTGCTGCACAGGAATCGATGAGTAGTGGAAAAATGAGTGTCCCTATCTGGGTCTCAGCAGTCTATTTTTATGTGTTCTCAAAGGGGGTGTGGAGGCTGACTTTCTATGCCCAACCCACTGAGGATCCTGATAGGTTAAAGGATTTTCTGTCCTCTGACTGGAGAACGGAGTTGTGAGTCAGAATGAGTCATCAGGTATCATCTTTATGGCTCAAGGAAAGGACACTCCCCTTTGTGTCCGCACAGCATATCTTCAATTTCATAAAACACATCTTTACAATATACCCCACTTGTTAATATTACCTAAATTGCATGGCAGATTGCTTAAGGTACAGTTCGGTTCAAGTCACATGTTTCTACGAGCTTGGGTTCAGAAATGACAACATTTTGCGCTTTTGATGGATTTTGCAATATTAATTTTGCATCAAATCTTACACGGAGGTACACACCCTCTCTGAGCATATTACTGGAAGTTCTTAGGTTTCTAGCATAAACACTTTACCCACAATATTAATAATTACGGGGCTTGGCCTCAGAACATCCCACAGCATCCAGCTTAGTCTCAAATTGTGAGTGAATTTTTCATATTAAGAATCTCCAAATTGTACATTTTTGTCAGCTTGATACAATATTTTATAAGCAATTTAATAAAACATACATTTGCCTCCACTGCAGTAATCCCATTGGTTTGTACCCGCCCCCAGAAACTTGGTGAGTCAGAATGGTCACATGTCTTATTTCTCCCAGAGCAGTTGTTGCTCAGGCACACCCAAATCAGCATATTCTATTCAATTGAAAGAGTCTATTGTCTTTACTGAGGTCAGCAGACCAGGGTGCCACTCTGCATCTGGTTAACATGACCATGTGATTTCCTGTGCTGTTGCTGGGAAGACTAGGTGTGAAGGCTTCCTGGGGACAGCCAGCCTTTTGAAGTCTCAGCTAACTCAGCTTCAGAAATACAGGTCTCCTGTCAGAATTTAGATCACTAGCGCCGGTCAGTGTCAAGCACCGGTATTGCACCCATTTTTGACAGCTGCCTTACCAGTAAGCAATCCTTAAAATATACTTTGTTCAAATATGGATGCACTTCTGTGGACCTCAGATTCATGTAGATTCTTGCGGGAGAATGATGTTGACCCCCCATCAAGGAGGTGGGGTCTTTTTAATTGTTTCGTGAGCCATGATTTTAGCAATTTATGACATCAAGAAAATGAATTCCCGACAGCTCTGGGTTGCTTTTGGCAATCAGTATTGCTATTTCCAAGTGGTTCCAGGCTACTGTGTGTGTAGCCCAATGGTAGTTTTAGGCAGTGACCTCCTGTATTAACACTGACATAGGCAAACATGGATGGCAGCCTATTTGTCATGTTTTCCCTGCGCACTTCCTGGTGATTCCTGGCCAGCAGCATGCTTTCCAGTGGCCATTCTGATGTTTCCGCTGCCAGTAATGCACAATGATGTAGCAGGGCTTGGATGAGTGGGTTCAAACATCCCACACTCCATGTCATTTAGCTGCAGTCCCCATCAGGTTTGCACCAGACTCATTTTCCACAATAGTCAGGGTGCTTTAGGGATACTGGAGCACTGTTCCTGTCGGGAAAAGGGGACATTGCATCAGTTGTGATTGCAGTGCATTTCCTTTTTTTCTTCAGTCTCTATGTCTATCAGTACTATGATCCCTAAAGTCTACTTGCTTGTCTTTCTACACTATGTGATTATTATCATGACACAAAATGTCAGCAACACTAATATCAAAGCTGTTGCCAGTATTTTCATTCCATTGGCCATCCATGCTGGTATCCATGAGAATATATAAGACAGCCAACCTTCGTCCTTTCCAAAATATTTTGTTTCTGTCTACATCTTTGTGTGCAGTTCTGAGAGTCGGGTGATGGCCTATGTCAGCTATCCGTTGCCTTCGTCATTGGCAGTGGTGAATGTACAGCAGGAAGACCCAATATTGGCACAAATGACTCCCTCCATGGCTGTGAGGAGATCTAGAACATATCTGTTCTGAAGGGCCATTAGTCTAACTGCTCTCAGCTCCGCCTTGATGATGTTGAACCCATTCACGGTTGAGTTTATTGTCTGCATCAGTTCCCAGTGCATAATCTGGAGCCATTTAGCATTCATGCTTGTCGGTACTGCTGGAACAATAGATGCAACGAACATCTCAGTTCTGCTGAACAGTCTGTGTTCTGGTGGTATTGCATCCAATGCCTTTTCCATGTCTGATGAGGCATAGTTCCCTTTTTTCACTCAAACCTACAGATCTCTACTTTCTTGTGCTTGTATCCATTTTAGGGAACCTCTCTATTTGTATGTCCTTCTGAGGCAATACTAATGCTGGAGTGTTCAGATGTTCAAGTGAAGATATTCTCCCCAGTTAGGTGGCAGCTGCAGGTATGCCTTCGACCCACAGGCCCAATAGTGGTCCTTGAGCACTGCCGTTTTGATCTTCATGCCTTCATGCCTGGTATCTTTGAATCTGCATACATCCTTCATTTTCTCCAACCTCTACTTTGCCATCATTCTGGAACCATAAAGCTGCTCCCTTGAACGGTATGATGGGCCCAGCTTCATTTTCTACCCATGTGAGCCGTTTGGCACTTGCTTCCCATTACTTGGCGCACTTGTCATTTTGTTGCAGTACTAGTTCCACTAGAACTATTAGAAGAGCATGTGCTTTGCTCCCAACAACTCCTTTTTTTCCATCTGTCTGTTGTCTATACTTGTCCATACACCAGCATCTGAGCTCTTTACCAGCATCCTGACAATCCTCCTATTTCTATGGGTCCTTTCTTGGGACACTGTAACTCTTTCTGTGTCACTGTCTGTACTTCTCCCTTATGCAGACCCTCTGTGATATACTCTATACTGTTATCTGCATTCCAGTAACCGTCCATCATTTCCTGAGTCTTGATGTTGTTGTCTTCGTATGAGAACGTCTTCTTGGACATCCATCTTCGTGTAGCACGCTTCCCTTCAAATCGGCCTTGCGTGGTTCATAGTGATAAATGCATGAGGCATTGTGCTCTTGCCACTGGAATTTCAGTTGCCACAAACGTTCTGGATGCACTCATGGCATAGGGGATGAGAGAGCAAACATAACAGCTCTCTTTGTGATTTGTTTCCCCACATTGGCCATGTGGGTATATCATATGTTGTTAGATATATGGGGTGAATCAGATATGTAGGAATTTACATGGTTAAAATCTGCTTCTGCACTGCGCCTAACTCTCTTTACTTGCTTGATATGATATGATATGGCATTTATAACGTGCCTATACACAAGTGTTTCAAGGCACCATTAGTGCTTGTTGACTGTTGGTATATGGCTTCCGTAAGGGCTGTGATCGGGGTTACATTGGTACAAAGCTTGTGCTTGGGAAACCATCAATCTTTGTAGAACAAAGAGTTTAAGGAGGTAGAAACAGCAGAAGGCACTAAACATTATCACAATATTACGAATTACATTTCCCATGTTGTTATTCTTGAGTGTTTTTTGCGTTTATCCGAGGGTGTGTGCAACTCACCCAAAAGGCCTTAGAAATGTGTTATTGTCATGTTAGTGTATGTTAGATTAAGCTCTATGCCTATAATATTGGGCAAGTGCAGCGAAGAAAAATCGTCCCACACTTTGCGGATTCTCAAATCACCAAGCAGAGTAATGATAGACGGGTTTCCCTAGGTCAATTCTGGGTAGATGTGGGCAACATATAACAGAAAGGCATTAAAACAATTGTGGAGGAATCATTCATTCAGTTTCTGTCTGTATAACAAAGTACATAAAGCATTCCATGAAATGGATTACATCTACTAAGTACCACATGGCTTGGACTGTCCTTACTTTCTTGACAAATACCTATTGTAAGAAAAAGGTAGTTTGCCTATTTTAGGTGTACGTATTGTCCTTCCTTAACTCGCTTTCTCTGGACCGTGTTAACCACAGTTGTTGTTCATCTTCTTTGTCTTTTTCTTCTTCTTGCATCAAAGCATTTTCTCTTCGATGGGAAGAGGTCTCACCTCGGCAGGGCTTAATGTCTTCAATGTAGTTCCATGCTTTCTTCCGATTCAGTTTCACTGCATGCTCTGTGGCTTTCTCTATAGTTTAGGGGCCCTTCAATCTGGGTTTAAACCAGTGCCTTCCAAAATTCCAGAGTAGGACTGTGTACGGAGGATAAAGTAGTGGTTGCTTGAGTCTTTCACTTGCGGCTGGGATCGTATCTTCCTCATACTTCTTCGACCTCTCTCCATGCGCCTGCAGGTGATGAGAAATAAAAGACACACTAGCCATCAAAAAAGCCACATATTCATACATTTCATTTCCAAACACATCAGAGGTTGAATTTGCATCTGTCAATGCTCTAGTGTGAGGAGCCAGGGGTAGTCATATGTTGGCAGGCACTGCCCCTGGAAATTGTGCCAGAATTGGAAGCTTTAGACCATACGCCGCTTTAGTAAGCGCAGTCTAGTCCTCAAGTAATATGGCTGCCTGGTGTTTATCAACGCACCATTCCCTAGGAACGGTGCATTGTATTCGTCACTTCCTTGACTACGCTGCTGTGCTTGCACAGTTCCCCTTCGGTCTCCACTTCTCCTCAGTCTTCAGTTGGGCTTTTGCTTCCCTTGGTTCCTTGCTTGTAGTTTCGCTTCCTTATTTGTTCTAACCTCATCCAGCTCTGTTATCTACTTCCTTCCGTGTCCTTTTGCCTCTACCGTTTTCCGGATCCCTCTCTACTCTCTTACTGCTGTTGCTGTCCTTGTTTCATCTTCTCTCGTTCTGGCCAGCTTTTCACTGCGACTTCACTCTGCAGCTCTTCCTCATTACTATCAGCTATTCGTCAGCGCACTTTGCGCTTTCACTACTATTTAATTGTTCTGACTCTGCCACTTACCGGTCTCGGCAAGAACTCTCCCTCGTCCGCGGCAGACTGTTCCTTCACTGTTTTGTATTCCTTCCTTTCTTTTTTTACCTGTGCTGAGTCTGCCACTTCCCGGTCTCAGCGAGAATTCTCCCTTGTCCACAGCTGACTGTTCTCTCATAGTTTCGTACTCCTTTCTTTCTTTCCTTACCTGTTCTGACACTGCCACTTGCTGATCGTGTTGAGATCGTTCTGTCTCTTCCACTGTCCGCTTTCTTGTATTTCTTCTTAACTATTGGGACTTCTGTAGTCTTCTTCACTCTTATTCCGGGTCTCTTTCGCTTACCTGTCACGCTACTAGGGTTCTGTCTTCCTTCTTTAGTGAAACCCCATTTTTGGGTAGGCCATTTTCCTGGACTCTGTCAGTGGCCTATCTCACCTACTGCCCGGGCGCTCTGTTACACAGACCATCTGTATCTGACTCTACCATTCTTCTCGAGTGGCCTTGGGAATTATCCTTGCATATCCAATTGAAGTTTCCATCTGACTTTGATTGTACATCCATGTCGACCATTGAGTCAGAGTTAGTTGCAATAAACTTACCAGCATCAACATCCTTTAAGCAATCTGCACTGAACTTGCTACATCACCTACCAGGGTTTTTTGGTGCCTGCGACTTTTTCCCTGGTTCCGAGGATCGGCTCATTAGAGTTCCCCATGACCAGGTTCTCAGGCCGGTCAAGGTGGCCTCTGAAGGAGCCAGACCCTATTTACACACAAAGAAAAAAAAGAAGCCTAAAAAAGAGAAATAACCAAACCCAAGAAGGACAAGAAAGAAGAGACAGACAGACCCCAAGGACAGCTCTTCAGAAGGACAAGGTGAAGAGGAGGTTGGGGTGGGTAACACCCTGCATGACACATGTGCCGTCCTGTTATCACACCATGGGGAATTAAGTGGTGTCCGGATTGGGCTGATTGTGCAGTGCGAACAGAGCTATGGGCAAACAGTGAAGCCATCCCTTTTTTAAGGTGGCTTTTATTTTTCCAAGCTTTTTCTTTGAGCAGGCCATTGAGGTACTCACACTTACCGTTCGCTTGCGGATGATAGGCACAGGAAAACTTGTTCTGTATCCCCAGTAGGTTTGTGATGTGCTAAAACATCTAATTTATTAAATTAGGCCATTGTCTGACCGCAGGATCTCACACACCCCCAATTGTGGGGATAGCTATCTAACAAGGAATTCTGATGTCATTAGGGCATCGGGTGTGAACAGGGACCAGCTTCGACCCATTGGGAGAACGGGATCACAATCACTATCATGTAGCGGTAGCCCTGGGACACCTGGATCATATTGACATAGTTGATGTCGAGATGTTGGAAAGGCCCGATTTGTTGAGGTATGTCTCCCCTCACTAAACATAAAGTATGGCCTGCATGTGAACTTCTTTCAAGTGACGCAGCTTTCCATAAATGCTACTACATGCTCCGACATATTAGTACAGATCCAATGTTCCCCAATGTGAGCAGCAAGTACCTCTTTACCCATATGAGTGGGATAATACAGTTACGGGAGTGCAATCTGCAACAATGCTATTAGGAGTACTAGCTTATCTGTGCTTTCCTGTCACCACAGTGCATCAATAGGAGATTTGGAACATCCCCTTCTCACCCATAAGTATTTCTCCTCTGTTGTAGCCCTTCCCTGAAACTCCATTATCTGTGTGGCTGGTAACGTATTATAGCCTTCCCTTAGAATCCTATTGTGCACACTTATACGTGTGTCTGATGGGGCATCAAAGTCTGTTAATTCCTGAAAAATAAGCTCCACGCTTTACTTCTGCGTCTGCTACGTCTTTGCCCTAGAAGACTGCACTCACCTTCGTGTTGGCCTGGCATTTTACAACCGCTACTGCTGCTAGGAGTTCAAGCGTGTCTATGAGCCCACTGAATAGGGGCATGTGCTGCACCAGTGTGCTGTCAGCACGTCTAAAGCCCCTCCTCTGCCACCGTGACAGCCCAGAGTGTACTGTGGATATCACATAGGCTGAATCTTAATACACTGTGATTTCCTGGTCCCTCCATGCTTCTAAAGCCATAATGAGAGCTACTAATTCTGCTGCTGGTGCTGACAAATGTGAAGGGAATATCGCGCTTGCTATTATTTCTGCTGTACAGTCTGCTTTTAGTCTCACCACTGCCGTTCCTGTATGCCTTTCCCCTGTTGTCTGGTCTATTGTCGATGACCCATGAATGTAAAGTACCCCTGCCTCCTCCAGTGGCTTTTCCTCCACATTGGAAAGGTCATCATACTGTACCATGTATGTATTACAGTCATGTACATAGTCTCCCTCCTCTACTGGCTCAGCTAAAACTGTTGCTGGGTTTATAGTTCTGCACCTCACTACCTTGATTGCTGGATTTGAGATAATGACCTCATACCTAGAAGTTTGCTCTATGGTCAACATACTCTTGGGTCTTTTGAGAGTTGAAAATAGGGCATGCCCCACGCAATGTGTGGTGCTGCACTGCATGGTGATACTCACTGACTTCTCTACCGTGAATACGACAGCTGTCAGAGCTTGCTCACTAGGGTAATGTCCACTCATCACTGGTATAAACGTCCACTATAACAGGCCAATGGCTTTTGCCCTAGGGTTGTCTTTTGTGTGAGTACCACAGTCATCACTACTCCATTTAAGTGTGAGAACAAATAAAATGTGTCATGATAGTCTGGGATCCCTAGTACTGGAGCTGTGCATATTGCTTTCTTCAGCTCTTTGAATACTTCAGTAATTTCATGTGTCCAAACCAATTTACCATTCCCTCTGTGTGCCTCCCTGAGCCCACTCAACAAGGTTCTCGTATGTGTGCTATAGTCAAACACCCATGCTCTGCAATAATTGTAACGGCCCAGACACTGCTGATTTTCTCTCTCTCATTGTCTTTGGCATAGATGTTCAACTGATCACCTCAGCCCTTTCTGGAGTCACTTTTCACCCTTCACCCTTCTTGTGATATCCACTGCCCTATGTATAGCACTTTGCTTTGGCAATATTGTAATTTTGCCTTGTCCACCTTATAACCCCTTTCTGCCAATACGGTCAAAAAATATGCTGAGTCATTTTGACAATGTTCCTCTGATTTGCTACAAATTACAATGTCGTCTACGTATTGTATGACTGTGTTCACTATCTATATGTTGCCTACATCCATCTGACGGATCCTATCACAGATGGAAAGTGACTCACAGTACCCTTGTGGTAGTTTTGTGTGTTTCACTCTGGTTTCTATATAGGAAGGAAGTTAAGTCCTGTGACTTTTCGGGAAGTGGTATAGAAAAGAAGGCGTTCTTCAAGTCTATTACCATGAAGTGCGTAGCTTCCGGTGGGATGCTGCACAAGATTGTCACTGGGTTCGGAACTAACAGGAATTCTGCTTCAAAAATTAATTTCAACGGTGCAAATCTGGATTAAAACACCATGATCCCCCTGTCACCTTTTTCACTGGATGCACTGCGCAATTGCACTGTGATTCTGAGGGTTCCAGAATGTCTTGCTTCACTAATGCAGGGATTGTCTCGTAAATACCCTTGGCTGCCTCCCTTGATAGAGGCTACTGTCTTGCCCTTGGTAAAATAGCCTGCGCTTTAAGCTTCATCTTGACCCTCTTTGCAGACCCACGTCATAGGGACTTTTGGCCCATAAGACACTGGATACTCACCTTAATTCTTCCTGGAGAAATGGTGGTGGCAGTTTTTGCACCACAGCATTTCTCTGCGGCACTTCCCTGTAATGTATTTCCACCCAATGTGTAATGCTTATGCCGAATGCCACCTCGCTGTCCGACTGATCATCTTGGAATAGCTCTTCATCTGTGACGTCAGTCAACCTGTATCCTTCCTGCCTCGGGTTCTATTGGGATCACTTTTCCTTTTTTCTCATCTAACGGAACCTGTGGTCTGAACAGGAATTCATTGGGTATGCATAACAGTCTACCTTGTATCCTTGGGAGCCATGCTATTAACACTTCTAACCCATATGAAAACAGTTCAATGTCTACTGGCACCCACTCTGTACCGTCAGGCCACAATAAGCCTGGATGAGTTCCCTCAAATTCATGTAATGAATACTTGTCATTGAGAACACTATCCCTTGGTCTGTGAATGAAATGGTCACGTTAAGTCGGCTCATCATGTCTCTATCCATTTGATTCACTGGTGTCTGTCGGAAATATAACAGTGGCATGGTCAGTCGCGTTCTCCCATGGAAAGTGGTAATTCGTTAGTAGAAGGAACCATATCCATTGCCCCAGAGAATCCCTGCACATTCATAGCAATGCCTGATGTTGGGTATCTCGCCTCCCTTATACAGGACCTAGTCGCCCCAGTATCCATGAGAAAAGAAAATGTCTTGTCACCTATGGTCACCCCTAAAAGTGGTTCCCCAGCCGGATTGGGTGTGCCAGATAGGACTGAACACATCATGTCTGTCTGTGGGGTGTCCTATTGTGGCTATTATGGCATTTTCATCCCTGTAAATGGATTGCCCCCTACACCAGTCACCCTTCCCAGCTTTCGCATGGGAGCCAACATCATGGAGCCTGCATGTGTCATGGTTATGATGTTCTGTTGTACTGGTGGATGCTGTGCTGGTTGTGATTGCTGCATATGCCCCTGTGTCTGTAATGCATGTGTCATGGGCTGGTACTGCTGCATTTTTGTGTCTTTGGTATGCAGGTTTAGTGGTGAGTACATTTGCGCTTGCGTGTGATCTTGGGCATAATAGCCAGTCTGCTCTCTCTGGTATTTTGTCTGTTTCTGCATTCCTCAATTTTTATATTTGGCCAATTTGTCTGCACAAACAGTAATGTGTGGGACCCTCATCAGTCTTTGCTGTCCCCCTGGAACCCTCCTGCATTCGGCTGCATTGGGTGTGCCAACCCTCTTCCCTGAGGTATCCCTCCTCGCCCTCTCAGCCATTGATTCATATTCTCTCATCCTGCAAAACCTCCCCCTGTCATCTGTGGTTGCTTCTGTGCTCACTGAGTAACTACTCCTTCTGCGAGCGTCATCATTGCCCCTTCCATTGTATACTTAGATACATTCTTCTGTGCTAACTTTGCTTCTTCGTGTTTCCTCTCCTCGCTCTTCTTTCTTGCATTCTGTCGCATTAGTCTGCAATAATGCATTATAGTTAGTGGGATTTCTGACCATGGTTTTGCCTCCATCCCCACTATCAACTTAAGCTGCTTTTATACCTGCTTGGGTAACCCATGATATAATATGTGGCAAAAAAATCCCCACTGTTTTGTCCCAGGGTTCTCTCATCTTGAGACGCCAATTCTCTTGAATTTCTTGAATATATTGAAGTGGGTCTTCATCCTCATGCATTTTGCATGCCATAATCATGCTTATCTCAGACATGTCTGGGTATTTCGCCCTTAGAGTTTGCCCTATGGCTGCTCAGTAGTTATTGAACAGTGCACCATTGTGTGCCATGTTGTGTGCAGTCACTCCAGTATATCCTGCTCTTCTCCATAGATCGTCAGCTACCTCCCCAATAATTGCTGAGAGTAAGCTCTTCCTGTCCCCTACCGCGAATGCCGTCCCTGCTGTAAGTCTTTCAATCTCATAAATCCACTTGCCAGCCCCCGCAGTTAACAAAGGCAGCTTACATCTTAAATTGTCCTTGTCCATCTGTTGCCATGGTATATACTGAAAAGATTATGGATTCGATATATAAGTACTGTGGGCTCGTGACCACTCTTAAATTAAGTATCAGAGAAAGGGGACACAATAGTAGTGTGAACTGGCAGCGATCACTATTGACCCTCCAAATCATCTACCAGAGCTGGAAAATAATAGAACTAGAGATTATTTGGGTGGGAAGGTGAGTTGCGCTCAAGTTGATTACGAAAATAGCAACGTTCAACATCAAAAATACAGTATTCCAAAACGACTGTATACAAAGAAGTATGTTGTTATTTGTTCAACACTATATTGTTTGAAAAAGCATGAATCCCATTTGAATGATAGTGACCTATTGGTCTGAAGTGGATTGATACAGTTTTAGCAACGTGCAAGACTATTGAGTCATTTACCAGGTCTGTTGATTTCAATTGTGAGTAAATTCTGTGGAGGCTCGAATGCCTCGCATATTCTGTACTGCTGCGCCCGGCTACCTTCGGGTTTGGTGTGCAATATAAGTGAATAAAACAAACAAACAAACAAACAAACTTGAGTCATATCAATGTCTTTGTCATATATACACACACAGTTTTAATAGTATTGTAAGGTATGAGGCATGGTAAAACTTTGTGTTATAAGCCGTAAGTTCTTTTCTAAAGTAAATTATCTTAATGGAATATATTGGAGCCATGTGGATTGAAGACGGTGCCATTTGTCAAAAGGGGAGACATTTTAATATTCTACATGTGAATGTGCCAGGCAATATATAGCTGATTTTTAAATGGACTGTCCCAGTAACCCCTTTCATTAAGCAATACACATAATTTACAATCCGCTTAAAGGGAAAAATAGACAGAATTCGGGGAAGTGCATCATTTTCTAAATCCTATTAAAATTTGAAGATTTTTGACCACACCATTTTTCAAAATAGCAGGGGTAAACATTTGAGTTTCAATTGGACTTCCCTTATATGACGGGATCTTCATTGTACTTGGATGGAGTTTATTTAATGACAACAAGGCATCACGGCTCATAATCTCTGAGATAATCTGTAAAATTCACCAAGGTCAGATGAGTAGATCAGCACATCATGTGCATACTCCATATGATAGGTGACCATACCTTTGAGTTCACCAAATGCAGGTCTGGCAAATAACAGGCTGCAACTGCCAATGGCTCTGGATAAACATAATACAGATGTAGCCTCAGATTGCAATCCTGCAGGGCTCTCTACATGTGAGCCTAAATGGAGTGGTTGCTAGATTGTTTATAAGAATGGCTGGTGGTGGTCACCAGAATTGCCCTATTGTTTGAGGTGTTGTATAAAAGCACATAGATTAAATCAACACACACTGAACAATGCTTTCTTGACATTTATTGTGATCAGCTGCAGTAGAGTGTCTTGCTTAGTGGCAAGATCAATGACAATAACAACATCCTGTGCAGGTTTGTAAACATTGTGACCTTGTACAAATTGTTTTTTTTTACTACATATCACAGACAAGAAATAGGGGAGGGAATGAAAAAGAGGCATACATTGTTAAATTGATGTCAATTAGAGACATTGGTTGACAAACAGTCTTGGCTACTTATCTTTCTTATGGAATACACTCATATTAAAGCATGTGTCTATGCAGAAAACCAGCCAATGGAATTGCTCCAGATTAGATTGTTGCATATGGCCGGGCTGTAAACTTTTCATGCTACTATTTAATCTAGCACTGAAAACCCTGGCCTAAGCTTTTCAAAGAATATGAACTGGCTCTATAAGCAGATAGCACCGTATCGCTGCCCTATTAACTATATCTATATTCCACGGCATGCAGTAGAGGCCCTGCAGTTATGGTTAAGTTGTTCAACTCATAGAAAGAGCACTTTTTGGGCAGCTTATAACTTTGGCATTGTTGCAAAAAAGTATATGGTCAACGTGGAACAATTCTGCAAAGTTTGGTGCGGTTTTGTCCAGAGGGTGGGGAGGGGCACTGTTATGGGGGGGTCCTAAAGCCTTTGAAATCATAGTACACACAATTGAAAAAAACATTTTGCTTGCCCTTACAGCACAAACCCTGTCTGTATTTTTACCAAATGTGCACGAGGAGCAGTGGAATAATGTTGAACGTGTGTTTTGCAAATAGTAATTCTAGGTACTATAGGGAGAATATACAGTATTTGTAATATGGTGAAATTATATAATTGAAGTGCATATGGTATTTATGATCATAATACAATTGAAGATAGTGCTTCCGGAATCTGTAGTTGTTTCTTTGTGTATTGCTGGATCTTTTTCTGGGGATAAACAATAGTATAATTTGTTAAATAAGATAGTTTAAAATCTTTGATCGCATATGATTTTACATATGATTGTACATATAGATTTACTTTTTTGACCTTCATAGATAGCACGTTCTATGTATTATGTTTGGTACATCATTAGTGTGTGGTACACTGTTGGTGTATTAACATGAAATAATGATTGGGTGATTGGGACATACAGTTTTTGGCATTTACATAGTTTTAAAGAATATATATGTTACAGAATATACGTGTGTTGTAGTATGGATATATTATGTGAATGTAACTATGATATGACATTTTTTTGAAGTGCATTGTAATTAAGGATATGCTTAAAGTAGTAGGATATCCGTTGTCGTATTCTAACTATACTGGATTTTACAAAAGGTATTGCAGTAACAATAAGTTTGATGTATAAAATAACTATGTTTATGTGATGGGGAAAGGGTAATAAAGTATTGATAGTAGAATGTTTTGAGTACTAGTGGTGTTAGTGAGTTAGGGTGTGTTGGTGTGATGGAATAAGTAGGAACATTATGATGTTTTGAGGAAAACAGTGGTTGTTATAATGTTGTGATTTAGTGCATAGGTGTGAGGGGTTTGTTGGTGTAATTAGAAAAGAGTGAGGAAGTATGTGTATGTCTGCTAATGTGTGTTAGTATTAATATAAATATAATAAAAAATAATATAACATGCTAATTGAAATGTTGGAGAATCTTATTGAGTCTGACTACTTTACTGAGAAATGTAAAGTAGATGGAGTCTATAAGATTATTTGTTCTAATTTTTAACTGTGAAAGGTGGTTCCTAAAGGAACATTTATTTTTTGTTTTTGCTGGAGAGCCCAGTAAGTAAGAAGGGGGAGGGAAATTAGGGAAGCAGCACCAGTGAAAGGTACTGGGGGGAGGTGGACAGGGAAATATATTGTGCATGCCTCAAATCTAAGGTAAGGGGCAGTACTTCTCATGCTTCTTTATTGCAGCCTCAAAGGCACTTCAAAACAGCTCCCCCCTGCAGAGTGGTGTGTTGCAGTATATACAGCTTACTGTTGTCTTTGAAAGATATGGATCAACAGGCTCTTTTATGGCTTGCAAGGTGGATGGTGGGATCTTCTGCCCACAGGAGTAGCCTGTGTGGTGGCATTATTGGTAGAGGTAGTTGAGATAGAGTCAGACAGCCTACTGATTCTCTGAAAAAGTTACAGTCTTTCTCAGAGCATCCGCTGGTTGGGTTTGGTGTGGCGTTACATTGAGGTGGTCCCGTAGGAGTACTGCCCAGGTTGTCCACGACTGAGTATGAGTCCACACTCAAAGCATTCAACTTGGGTAGCCCGAGGTTTTGGTACCCTTCATACGGTCTTAAAGGACTGCCGCACCCATGATTCTCTCTGGGTTCTGAAGGTAGGTATTTCCTCTATCTCATCTTCCTGGTCCTCTTGATTGTTTTCTGCATAATTGTGCTTTTTCTGTTCTGAAGGCCATCTGGGTGGTGGTGGCTCCTGGGGAGGAGGGATGGTAAAGGCTGATGCCATTTTTGAAGTTAAATAGCAGTTGTGCTAATATTGTTCCAAGCATGTGCTCTCTCCTGGATTGGAAATGGAAAATCACTAAGAATTGGTCTAGGAGTTGTGCAAGGTTACATTTTCAGCAGAAAATGCAGTTTCAAACTATTTGTGAAGTACAGACTAGTTCGCAAAGTGCAGACCCTTTTGTGGGCATGTCATCATGGCGCACACGCTTGGTCATGTGACACTATGTAAAGTCTGCGATGATTTCAGATATCTGTGAACATCTGCGATGTGGGAAACAGTGCTAAAAAGTTGCAGAAAGTTCATAGAAGTGTTAAAAATGTTGCTAGGAGGTCTCAAATGGCATCGTTTTTACTTGAAACTTTCTAGATTGGCTGAAAATGCTGATATGTTGAGGGTAAGTGGGATATTAGAAGTTATATCACATTAGGGTGCCCAGGTAAAAACCTATGAAATTAATTGAAAAAACATTGTTAAAGGGACGTTATGGTTAAGTTGCACTAATAAAAACGTATGCAATTCAGTAAAAAATCTTTGTTAAAGGGATGTCAAACCGAAACCGAAAATCCCCAGAAATTTGCCAGTTATGGTAATCTAAGCAACCATAATTTACGCCACCACCGTGCACTGCTAATCCTAATACCCAGGACATCAAAAGGGACATCGCAAATGTTCTTGATGACATTACTGATGGCATCACATATGAAATTAATTTTGATGAAAAGTCCATTCAAGGAGTTGTGTTTATAATGTTGGTAACAAGATGTCAGGGGTGATCGGGATATGTATCATGAATTACTTAATGTGTTAAAAATGTACTATTCTGAACAATATATTATATTGGAGTGTTGTTTTAATACAGGAACATAATCATACATACACATAGGCAATGGCTCCACTATACTCCATAGAAGTATAGCATTTCTAATCTGCTAATATTGGCCAGTTAAATAATAACTTCAATTCTAACAGAATTTTGACTAATTTTAATGATGGAATAAATAGCTAAGAATTGAAGGCTTAGTACACATTTGTGTTATTAGAAACAGCATATAATGTCAATAACATTAAAGTTCATCTTCATGTGTACACATGAATTGAGTGTTCGAGGCCTGCTCATTGCCCCATGTATGTGCACCATGAGCTGAGGCTAAAACCTAAGGGAATTACTTTAAGAACATACAAGGGTAACGTCTACATATATAGTATCTTTTGAATGTTTATATTCTGGCTGTCATTGAACAAGAACACCTGGCTTGGATATGTCAGTGAACAAAAACAAGTGGCCCAGATATGTGATGTCATCAATGACATTTGTGATGTCATCTTTGATGTCCTGGGTGTTAGTCTTAACAGTACACAGTGGTGGCGAGTTATGCTTTCTAAGCTTACCATAACTGGCGAATTTAAGGGAATTTTTGGTTTTACTTGTAACCATAACATCACTTTAACAAAGGATAAGCTAGCATTTATTATTTTCCTAACCAAAATTACCAGATTAGAAAAATGTTACTTCTATGGTGAATGCTGCAGCCACTTCCTATGTGTGTATATAATTACATTCCTGTATTGACAACAAAACTCCAATATAATGTTTGGTTTAGATGAGTAGCTTCTTTAATACATTAAGTAGTCCAGGATAGGTCTCCCGATCACCCCTAACACCTTGTTAAAAACATTATAAACACAACCCCTTGTAGGGACTTTTCATCAAAAGTAATTGTATATGTGATGTCATCAGGGATGTCATCAATTACATTTGTGATGTCATATTTGATGTCCTGGGTGTTAGTCTTAGCAGTGCACAGTGGTGGCGTGAGGTATGATTGCTTAGCTTACCATAACTGGCGAATATCTGAGGTTTTTCAGTTTTACTTGTAACCATAACGTCCCTTTAACAATGTTTTTTTCAGTGGTTTTCTGTAATTTTCATGAATTTTTACCAGTACATGCTAATTTCCTACAACTTACTATCATACTGACCCCAATATAGCAACATTTTTGTCCACTTTACAAAGCTTCACCTTAAACCCCTGCAATTTCCCACCTTCTAGTATCATTTTTAACACTTCTATACCCTTTTTGCAACTTTTTCGACTGTCTTTGCATTCATCGACATCCGCGTCACGTGACCTCGCGTGCTCATCATGATGATGTGTCCGCAAACGGGTCTGTGCTTCACAAACAGTTGAGAACTGCATTTTCTACTGATCTAGGAATGTACAAGCACAAAATGTACCCTTGCACAGCTCCTACACCTCTTACTCATTATCCATTAACAATCTAGCACACAGAACAAACTTGGAAGAATATTAGAAAAACTGCTATTTTTCTTAAAAATGTCACCAGCTATTACCTCCCGCCTCCCCAAGAGCAACCACCAGCATTTGGAGGACCTACGCAGCAGAAAAAACAAAGTACTTCCGAAGACAATGAAGGGGACCAAGAACATGAGGTAGAGGAATTGCCTACCTCTAGCACTCAGAGAGAATCATGGGTGTGGCAGTTCTTTTCTGCTGTTGGAAACAGGGCTCAAGTCGAGGGTACACGCGGGTGGACATAGTCCACCCACTTTATTCAGAGGGTGGACTCAGTCTCCCCCAGCAAAAATGAGAAACACTGAGTGTCTTCTTTGAATTTATGAATTAACACCAACCTCGGTGCTCGAAACCACGAGCTTAAGGTTCACAGGGTGGACACTTTACTGCTGCACTATATAACCTGATGAAAAATAAGAAACAACTAAAGGTGATATGTCCCATTTCGGTACTGTATGTTCCAGGGAAAACATTGGTATTGGTTCTAGGATTTTAAAACATGCACATCTTTAAACGTTTTTCCAAAACACTATTATATGAAAATATCCTCTCTTGGTTTTGTGTGCGTGTTGATTTTATGAAATGCAAATGCCATTTGTCACGTGCAATTTGAGTGGTTACGCAATGCCAATTCAATGAATTGTGTATATTTCACCTTGATATGCTCATTTCTGGTGACGTTGCATCCAATTGCATGTGTTAATGAGTACCCCCCACTTCTTTTTTTAGGACTTGACCGCTGATTGGAAATGTACCAAAGGCTAAAGCTACCAAAGTGAAATGCACTCAGTGCAAAGTTGTACTCAGTCGTGGACTACCTGGACAGTACTCCTACGGGACCACCTCCATGTGCCACCACACCAAATCGAACCACTGCAATGCTCTCTGAAAGGATGTTCCTTTCTTACAAGTAGTAGGCAGTCTTCCTCCACCTCATCTTCCTCAACCAATACTGCAACTACACAGCCTACTTCTGGGGAACACAAGATCCCACCAGCTACCTTGCAACCGATAAAAGAGGCTGTTGATCCATATCTTTCCAAGACAACAGTATGCTGTATATACTGCAACACACCACTCTGCAGAGGGGAGCAATTACAAAGTGCTTTTGAAGCTGTAATCAAGGAGCATGAGAAACACTGCCCCCTACACAACAAACACACAACATCCTTCTCTGTCCACCTGACCCTCCATATTAGTGCTTGGTGCCTCTTCCCTCATTTACCTACCAACCTTACTGTCTGACCTCTCCTGCAAAAAAAATAAAAAAAAATAAACAAACAACAAAGAAAAGGTTCCTTTAGGACAACCTTTCACAGTTAGAAAATAGAACTGAAAAGAAATGGTATGGACTCCATCTAATTAACATTTCTCAGTAAAAGAGAGAGACTCAATAAGATTTTCCAACATTTCCATTAGCATTTTGTGTCATGCTAATGGGAATAATGTGGCTTTCATCCCCCGTTCCAGGGGCTGGAAAGTGGGATAACGACCTGGCAGCCCAAGTCATCAGCCTTTGTGATGTCATCTTTGATGTTCTGAGTGTTAGTCTTAGCAGTACACAAGGTTGCGAGAGCTATGGTTGCTTAGTGTACCCTAACTGGCGAATTTCAAGGGTTTTTCGGTTTTACTTGTAACCATAACTTCCCTTTAACAACATTTTTCAGTGAATTTCATAGGTTTTTACTAGTGCACTTTTAATATGCTACAAGTTCCTTATATTATACCCCCCCTAAGGTGGCAGCTATGGAGTCTGCGGACAGCGTGGTAGTCTGCAGATGTCAGAGACATATACAAGGCTCGGAATCATAGGGCAGACCCAAAAAGGATGTACCCATCAACCAAAAAACAGATGTACATAAAATCAAAATGAATGTTTACAACATGCAAATATACCTTTTCGTGCAAACACTTACGTTTAAAAAAATACTAAGTATTTTTTTATTTAGCACACATTACAATGGAATGCACCAATCACAAACCATAACTGTACACTTCATATGATCTCCTCACTACAACTCTGCATACAGATTGAGAAACACCAGGTGCTTATTGAACAACAAATTCTTACTAAACAATAGGTGCATTGTATTTATTTCTCTATTATTATCTTTCGTTATATAAACGTGTTATAAAGACAGAAGCACTTTTTTTCTCACAGGAATGGCAAGTACACTTGAGTGGTTAGAGGAGAAGAAGAAATGTGTGACGATAACATATTCAATGGTATACAATACATATTTTAATGTAAACAAATAATGTATTTTGAACAAATAATGTATTTTGTACACACCTTACTAAAATAATAATTTCTTTTTTTCTTACAGTACATAGTTTTCATGAAGAAACCGTGTCCCAGTTTAATTACACACAATCCCAAGAATCACAAACAGAAGTCTGTTTTACAATAAATGTTTTGTTTATTGTTGTGTGATATTGCCTATTTTTTTTAAAACTCCCATTATGAGTCCGCAGACTGTCTGCAGTCTCCTCGATGTTAAAATGGAGGTGCCCCCGGACAGGTGCGATGACCAGTTTCAAATGACACACTTTTAATTAGTACAAGGACACTGCACCTGTTCTACGGACATCCAGCTCATGCGCCTTGCGATACCCACCCAATGGGTGTCCACGAACAGCCGTTAAGGTCGTGGACGACAGCGGACACTATCATGTGACTGCACCCGTGTGTCATGACAGCAGTGTCTACGAATGGTGTCCGTGGCCACAGACAGTTTAACAGTGCTTTTCCAGCCAATCTAGGGTGTTTCGAGCAGAAACGTTATGCTTGCACAGCTCCCAGACCCATTCTACCTTGTTCTGGCACATTTTTACAACTTTTCAAGGAGTATTTTCAACTCGGTACATCATGATGTCAGCCGACGGTCCCTCTGGAGGGACCCACCCATTAGTTTTCCTCATTCTCAATCTGGCTGTCCAGGAGAGAGCATTTGGGAAACAACGGCTCTGCAGATTTGTGAAAACCTGCTGCAATGGCATCTAGTATGGCCATCTCTGCTATCCAACCACCTCCACCACCACCACCATCATGGCCTGGAGAAGGAAACAGGTGTGGTGATACAGAAGAGGAGAATCAAGAGGATGAAGAGGATGAAGTGGAGAAAGTCCCTGTCACCAGTACTCAGAGTGAGTCCTGGGTGTGGCAATTTTTCACGACTGTTGGAAATGTCCCAAAGGCTCATGCAAGCAATGTTTGATGCATTGAGTTGTACTCAGGAACCCTGACCTGTATTCCTATGGGACTACTTTCATGAGGTGCCACACCAAATCGACCCACCTGACTTTCTCAGGTAAGAGCAGGTTGACTTACTCTACCCCATCATCTTCATTTGCTGCTGTCACCACAAAGGGTACTCCTCTGGGGCAGATCCCAGTGGCAGATTCGCAGGCCATACAGAATGCTGTTGACCCTTACCTTTTGAGGGTCATAGTACTATGTATGTACTGTGAAGAACTGATCTGTGGGGGAGCAGTTTTGGAGTGCTTTTGAGGCTGCGGTCAAGGAGCATAAGAAGCAATGCCACCTATCTGATTGCCTAATATCTTCCTCTCTTTACCTGCTCCATTCATCCCTGTGGTTGGTGCCCCTTCCGTTCCTCCTTTCCCTTCCCTACCTTGCCTGTCCTGAAAAAAAACACCTACAAATACAAAATACAAAAAACACAAAAATATTTTCCTTTAGGAGCCAGCTTTAACAGTAAAAAAATAGAAGTGAGAAAAAAAGTCACAGGCCCCATTGCAGAAGGTATAGACCGCAAACAGCGCAGTAGTCAGCGGACTTCTAAATAATTCCAGGTGCGGGCGGGACAATTGAAATCATTCTAATTGTTTTGCTTTCAAAAACCGTGGCTCTTAAAATAACCTTTTTTGTGTTTTTGGCTTTTATATTTTTTTTACATTTTTGGTTTTACAAACTAAACTAAGAAAACATTTCACTAGACTTAATTTTTTTGTATTTGTATTTTCTTTGTGTTTTATAAAGTGCCTTAATCCAAAGCGCTGCACATTTTAAAACAGAATACAGTACACTAAAAATGGTTAAACCGTTAGAAAATCAAATCCAGGTAGCAATTATTCAGGGGTTTTGAAGAAGGTGGATTTTCAAGGAAGCATGGAAGAGAGAGTAAACAGTAATAGATCGAAGTGAGAGTGGAAGAGCATTCCAGTTAAGGGGAGCAAGAAGCTGAATGTATCGGAACCAAGACTGGCCACATGGAGGATGAGAAACCACAAGTCTAAAGAGAGAGGAAGACCAAAGAGAAAGGGTCGGGGTGTAGAAAGATACAAGCACAGCAAGGTAGCTAGGAGCAAGTCCATTGAGGAATTTAAAGATGAGGCAGAGAAAGTGAAATTTGATTTGAGAGTAGTTTTGGAGTGCTTTTGAGGCTGCGGTCAAGGAGCATAAGAAGCAATGCCACCTATCTGATTGCCTAATATCTTCCTCTCTTTACCTGCTCCATTCATCCCTGTGGTTGGTGCCCCTTCCGTTCCTCCTTTCCCTTCCCTACCTTGCCTGTCCTGAAAAAAAACACCTACAAATACAAAATACAAAAAACACAAAAATATTTTCCTTTAGGAGCCAGCTTTAACAGTAAAAAAATAGAAGTGAGAAAAAAGGTCACAGGCCCCATTGCAGAAGGTATAGACCGCGAACAGCGCAGTAGTCAGCGGACTTCTAAATAATTCCAGGTGCGGGCGGGACAATTGAAATCATTCTAATTGTTTTGCTTTCAAAAACCGTGGCTCTTAAAATAACCTTTTTTGTGTTTTTGGCTTTTATATTTTTTTTACATTTTTGGTTTTACAAACTAAACTAAGAAAACATTTCACTAGACTTAATTTTTTTGTATTTGTGTTTTATAAAGTGCCTTAATCCAAAGCGCTGCACATTTTAAAACAGAATACAGTACACTAAAAATGGTTAAACCGTTAGAAAATCAAATCCAGGTAGCAATTATTCAGGGGTTTTGAAGAAGGTGGATTTTCAAGGAAGCATGGAAGAGAGAGTAAACAGTAATAGATCGAAGTGAGAGTGGAAGAGCATTCCAGTTAAGGGGAGCAAGAAGCTGAATGTATCGGAACCAAGACTGGCCACATGGAGGATGAGAAACCACAAGTCTAAAGAGAGAGGAAGACCAAAGAGAAAGGGTCGGGGTGTAGAAAGATACAAGCACAGCAAGGTAGCTAGGAGCAAGTCCATTGAGGAATTTAAAGATGAGGCAGAGAAAGTGAAATTTGATTTGAGAGTAGACGGAAAGTCAACCAAGTGTAGCAAGAGAGGAGGAAATAGAGTCTCGATAGAGAAGAAGACAAAGTAAACAAATAGAAGAGTTTAAGACTGATTTTAGTGGTGCAGGACGAGAGCTTGGAAGACCAAAGTGAGTAGTAGAACATAAAAGAGTTGAGGAGAAATCAGTGAGGAGAATAGGAGTTCATTATTTCTTCTCACTTTCACAAAAAGTGCTTTAAAGCATTTTAAATGTTCTCCACAAAAATTTGATTACCTACATCAGTTAGATGGAGTCCATCTCTCGGAAAAATGTTGACCCTATCAAATTGTATGTTCTCATTATGAAACAATGTTATGCCAACATCTCGAACAAAAGCACATACAGCTGTATGACATTGTGCCTCGCTTTTCCATTTGCATAGCAAATTAACTCGAATGCATCCACATCTTGGCAATGCGTGAAAAAAATAATGATCAAATTAGGGAACATTTTCTTCAACTTTCCCAATGCCTCCTTCATTACAAATTACAATGAAATTCCAGTCACGTTCCCCAAACTGTTCCCTTCACAATGAACCATAATAATGATCGGATGTATCAATTCAACCATATTTGCGCAATATAGGAGCAAGTCCACCCACTTCATGCCTCGCACTCTATACCAGAACACTTCCAACTCAGGGAATCCAAGATATTTGGCTATTCCACAATGCTCAGCCGTCACTTCCAACCAATGAACCTAAGAGTCCCCCAAAATCCAAACACTCTGCCAGCTGTCTTGGCCATTTGCAATCCTCTCACAACTTCTACTAACAAAACTCCTGCTACCTCTCTTCCTGTACACCACCTTTCTTCCTGTACACCAAACCCAGGAAACCTGATTGTCTGATCCTTTGAAGTCAGTGGACACCGCGACTGTGTGCGGCCACCTCCGCAGTCCCCTTTCCATGCCAGGCAACCTTAAAAACAATAATAATAATAATAATCATTGTGCATTTATATAGCGCTACGTACCCTGAGGTATCTAAGCGCTGCTTATTATTACCCCTGGTGTGTGGTGATCATTTATCAACCTTGGAAGGATGAAAGGCTGAGTTTGGCCCTGCCGGGATTTGAACCTGCGTTAGCAAGCTCTCTCTGCATGGATGTCAAAGCGAGCGCTCTACTCGCTGTGCCACTTGACCGGCTAAAGTACCAGAATGAGGCATCATCACGCTGACTAAAACGGGTGGGTGGGAAAATTAAGCACAATTTAAGTAATTTAATCTTTAGTGGTGGCTCTGAAAAGAACCTTTTTTTAAGGGGGTGTTTGTAAAACAAACACCTTTTTTTCCCTTTACTGTACACTCTACATCTTCCTTTACAATGTTCTGAAAGGAACTATGTCAATGCATTCTTAACATTGTAAAGGAAAATTTCATTTCCAACATCTGTGAACTGAACTGCATCTTGACAAAAAATATTCACACCATAAGAACTTATATTGTCATTCTCAAAAGATGGCATTCCTGCAGCATATAAAAAAGTAGATACAGCATTTTTGAAAAGCTGCCTTTATTCTTCAATTTGTATACTGAAAAGGTTTGTTGGACATCTCCATGTTTGCCTCTGATTTATTTCAGAAACAATAATCTTAGCAGTATGAAACAGTTGCATCAGGCTTTTAAAGAAATACTTCATGGCAACCTGCAAATGCACTGGAGTCACAAACCCCAAACTGTCCCCTCCACAATGCACAATCACAATGTCTGGACATTTAAAATGAGCCATACTCTCACAGAATGATAACAAGCTTGTTCAGTTTAATCCACAAACTGCACGCAACAAAATGACCACTTCTGCCAATCCAATATTTCTTTTTAAACACTGGTATAATGTGTGACATTCTCCAAGAGCTGGGAACAATACCAGTGGTTATTAATTTATTATGCAGGGTCCACAGAATGTCAGCCCATACTACCGGATTATCATATTGCAAACCCCATCAGGGCCAGGCGCCCTAGAAGATTTGAGCTTTTGTATGATATCTAATAGTAAGATAAGGTATAGGGCTGGTTACTAACATAAAGCCAGGGCCGGAAATTATTTTTCTTTGACAGCTCACCCAAGTCCACTCCTCAATATTACAGAGTAGATCATCATTACTTCCACCCGTAACCATTTTATAGTTTGCCCACATTTTGCGATTGTCTCCCTCAATTAGTATTTTTACCATATTCTGCCAGACTACATTCCTCTCAGAGCTAAAGTGTATTTTTCTCCAATTTCTATACTTATTCCTGATAGAGTATTTCCTCCTAAAATCTGTTTCTGGTCCAATGTTGATCTGATCAACAGCTCTTATGTTGTGATATGATATGATATGATATGATATCGTGCCTTAGTTTCTTCTTAGTTGCCACTATCACTTCATCATAGGGTCTTTCCGGCCTATGTACCCCTTTGATTGCGAGTATTCATCCCCTCACTGCACATTTATACAGTTAACCAGTACACAATCTCTTCAGCTGACTTCATATGACTATAATTGTCAATTTTACCACTACTCCAGATTTTGGCCTTTTCCAAGTTGCTATCTGACCATCCCAGACAAGAACACTTACTATTTATTTCTAGTTCACCTGTCCTATCACTAGTAATGGTCCTTATCGCTCTGTTACCAAAGCTAAAACAGAGGGTTGCATGGTCGCTGAACTCATTGAAGTTAACTTGCATCTCCAAGGCTTTTTCTAGAGTCGCAGTGTTAACAAAAATGTAGTCCAGGGTAGAGGTGCAAACATCATTGTGCCATGTCGGCCCCATAGGTATAGCTATTTTTACTGTACCATTCACCATTTTTAGCTCAATTTCTTCCAAAAATGTTTTTTTTTCCCATTCCTTCCCTTACTCACAGAATGAACATTGCCATTGTCATATGTAATTTTTGAGTTTAGGTCACCAGCAATTATGATATCCTTTTCATCACCATGAAGGTGACTGCTAGTAATTACCTCAAAGATTGTACCCTAAATACCCAGAGTGAATTCATCCCACAGGGGATCATATACATTGATTATCAGCAACTTTTGTTGACTACCAATTAAGATTTCAATACCCAGAACATTATTATCATTGTTGCGAGCATGGATGTCTTTAGAGCGGATATCATTGGCCACCAGAAAGACCAGTCCCCCATACGGTCTACCTTTTGACCCCCTACTGGCACCACGACCATAAGATGAAAAGCCATCAAAATAGGATGCTGCCATGAGCCAGGTCTTTTGGAGGAGTATAATATCCGCCGTAGATATTAGACTAAGAGATCCATCCTTCTTAAAGAGATGCTTATGGCCTCTCGTGTTCCAAGTAATGATTTTGGTGTCTACTCAGTTGTTAGCAATCATTGGGGGGAGAAAGGAGCAAAGACAATCCCAGTGTGCTCTTACATTAGGGCCACCCATATTACCAATTTTAGCTTTTCCATACTGCACACATTTATTAGCCGCTTTTTCGTTATATTTGTTGCTATTTGATTTGTCTTTGTTAGCCTATTTGCTCACACATTCACAATCCAATTCATAGCCCCTTTTCGTGAGTTCCCCAGAATGTACCCTGATTAAATCCATCACTTCTTCAGCGTGGCAATGTACCCTGGTTATCATGTCATCACATAATTCAACAAATGTACGGTCCTCACTTTTAATCAGCCTTAGTGGAAATAGCTAGTTGAAAATGTCCAGCAGTCAACTACGGTTGATAGGTTTCCTCCTTCCTATAGTGATACCCCTGACGTTAAATGATTTGAGTAGAAGAACGCTCTTTTTTCTTCCACCAAAATCAACTTTATTTTGTTTAATGCGTTTAGAGGTAGGCACCACTTATCTTAGGCCTTCTTCAGATTCGTAATTAGATTCACACACAGAGGATTCAATGGAAATTGAGCTGCCATTCAAAGAGGATTTGGAGCTTTCAAAAGAGCTTTACAGTATTTATTCTTCTATTTCGGGTATTTCTTTAACCACTTTAGGTTTTCGTGCAGTCGCTCATAAAAGCCAGTTAGTGAGGATTCCTGATTTATAGGCCACCCTCTTGGCTCTTCTGGCAGCTTTCTTCCTAGAACGCTTCGACAAACGTTTATTATTCAGGGATTTTGCTACACCGTCATCTTCACCACAATCCCCTACTGCCTTGGGGATAGGTCTCTCATTGTTACCCAACGTTTTCTTCCTCCTCCTTTCTCTGTTTGTTAAGTGAGCATCTTCATTTCCTCCATCATTGTCACTACCCAATAAGATCTCAACTTTCATTGATACCAGATTTTCAGGGAAGCTGGGGCCATTATATTTTGTGGAGCAAGCCTTCACATTTATGTCTAGGGTTGAGGGGCCAATGTGACCAAACGACTGAGTATTGGGATTACCCTTTCCAAACCGGCCAAGAGCAACGCATTGATTTCAACCTGAGATGCAATTTTGTGTGATATTTTTACAGCATTTTTAGGGCAAAACTCGTTGCCTCATAGTGAGCCTCTTGTGCTTTAATTTTTTCCCCAAACAAAGTTTCCCATGTTTCCCACTCATTCCTAGAAATGTTGAGATCTTGGTCTTTGGTGAAATTAGATGTTACATCATTTAGTCCAGTAAGCTGGGGTGAGCAAGATAAGCACCTAGAAACAGAGATATGATTTTAATTACCAAGCACAGATTCATCTGTAGCACTTCTTATGGCATTAGTTGAAGATTTTAGAGCATTCTCAGCAGTCACTTTTTCCAGGTTGATAATTTGGCCTTCAAGGCTGTAGCAGAGATTAAGGAGTGAAATATTATTATCCAATTTGGCTGTTGTAAAGGCCGCCTCATCACCCAGCATCGCTGATTAGCTGGTTCATTATGAATTTCATTGGGGACAATGGCAGCCCCTGGCGCCACAAAGAAATCAGTCATTTCTGAGGAGGAAGAGGCTATATTCAAATAAGCCTCCTCCTGCACTGGCGCCAACTCATTGTGCTCCTTTGTCTTGGCAATAACATTTTTTCTTATTTCTTAATTTCATGTTTACAAGAACAGAGGCACACCGGCAGCTCTTTCAATTAGAACAATATCACCACTTATTGATTTTCCTATTTTGACTCAGCCCGTCAGGGAAACCACAAAAACAGGGGCGGCTCAAAGACTTAAAAGTCTGCAGTCACCACCCCTGAATTACACATGTTCAGAAAAGACGTAGGTAGAGCGCATCTTGCCTGACCAGAAGCTGGCTCTACGGTTGCAGCAGAGCATGGTTTCAACAGCAAACTGTGCTTACTCAGGAAAGCTCAAAGACTAACTTAGTCCACAGTCCCCGTATTAGTATATTAGTGCAGGTTACTTTTAACCCGTATACGAGGAGGAGAATATCAAGTTCAGATTTCAACGATCAGTCTCACCAAGTTCTGCTGCCCAAAGCCCACCGCCTACCGCCTGCGGACTGCACACTGTCCACTTCAGGCTCCATTTTGCGGCCCGTTCAGGGATAACACAAGGTTTTGATGAAAGGTTCCTCCTCGGCACAGCAGCAAATGAGATGTGGAGACAGCACTAGACAGCCTTTCCTCCTTCCAACCAAGTAGCAGAGTGACCAGCAGGTACTACTGACTGTCCACTTCAAACTCCACTTCTCAGTAGCTTCACCGATCCCTCTAGGTTTTGATGAAAAATTGGGTGGAGTTCCTCCTCGGCACGGCAGCAAATGACACGCTGAGACAGCACTACACAGCCTTTCCTCCCTCCAACGAAGTAGCAGAGTGACCTGCAGGTACTGCAGACTGTTCACTTCAGGCTCTACTTTGCAGCACGCTTTGCAGATCCTGCAAGGTTTTTATGAAAAAGTGGGCAGAGTTCCTCCTCGGCACGACAGCAATTGACACACTGAGACAGCACTAAACAGACTTTCCTCCTTCCAACCAAGTAGCAGAGTCAACATATATCTAGAAGTCACTCAAGAAATTGAACATGGTTTTAAACATGAAACTAAAACCTATAGCTGTACAAAGTATAAACCGCTGTCCCTTTATGTAAGTGGTGAAGCTGGTTCTGGTAAAACATTCTTAATTAAAATAATCAGCACATTTCTACAAAACCTAACAAACAAAAACCTTTCTGCTGTAGTAACAGCCCCCACAGGTTTATCTGCCTACAGCATAGGAGGTATAACTTTACACTGACTACTGCTCCTCGCTGTAGAACACCAAAACAAATTAGAATACTACAAATTATCAGCAGAAGCTGTACTGACGTATGCAGAATTCTAAAACAAATGGAAGTGCTCTAGCTAGATGAAGAAAGTATGGTTTCCAACCTCATGTTGGCTTTAATTCATCTTAGAATGCAAGAAGTCCATAAAACCAAACACAAAGAACCGTTTGGAGGACAACATGGTATTGTTTTCAGAGACCTCCATTCGGCAGCATTGGAAATGAAAATCTCTAGCAACATTTTCACTACAGAGAACTAACTCAAAACATGCATCATTTTAAAAAGCATTGGAACTGGTCTGCTTAATAAAGATGAAAAAAACATCTTAAATATTAGACTAATCCATGAGCTGTATGGATGAAACACATTTGCTCCTGATGGGATGACACAATAAACTAAACAATATCTTAATGTTGAAAAATGAAATGCAACCCATACTGCATATCATCTACAAGACAAATTGGAAGTGCACAGCAAATCACACGGTCTAACCCTAGATCAAGCATTGTTTGACATTAGCAGCACAGTCTTTAAAGAAGGTATGAGTTTTGTAGCACTTTCACGTCTGCGTACACTCAATGGTCTATTCCTAGTTAACTTTGATGCAAACAAAGTCAACACTGATATTCCTTTCACCCTGGAATACAAGAGGCTTCAGGAACTATACACCCCCACCCCCAACTAGATATGTACCCTGCACTTCAAAAATACAAACAGAAGCTATAGCATATCTGCCAACAATACAGCAAAAAAAAATAAATAACCAACTCCTTCTGCATTAAACAATACAACCACAAAACAGTGTAGTACACAGCCAACTGCACGTCCATCAGATAAGAAAGACACAAATGTCTCTTTTCCAGAAACATCTTCAGGCCCATGAAACTATCCACAAACAGAACTCTCTTGTCCATTTTAATTCAGCAACACATCTGGAGTAAATTATTATGCTAATGTGACAATGAATCTTCTCTTTCAATTGCCATCAATTGTTCACAACATTTACTTAAACGTCTCGGACCAGTTGTGTTTGCAAATGCCCGTCCTTCATAGAAATGCCACAAATAACCCTGACAACACTTACAGTGTCTCACGTATAAGGCAAGAATTGGTCTACTGTAAACACACAGGAAGATCCACAAGAATTCCTAATGTGCTTACTACAAGTACTGGGAACCAAAAAACATCCCTATAAATGAAATCTTCCAGATTTCATACACATAGAAATACACATGGACTCGCTTTACCATGTTTTACAAGAGCACATCCCTAATGAACAATTTGTAAATGTATCAATACCAAATTATGAATCCATTCCATTTCACCAGCTTCTGCAGAATGCAAATAATGGCATATTATGCCCTTTTTACAATTCAGCCAATCGTTCCATCATACAAATAAACTCACATAGCCAATATATTATACTAATGCTTCTAAGGTACAATGCAGATAGTACCAAAAATAACTGTAAGCTTACAGGCTTCACACACGGCCAAGTATCTCTTGGAAAGAAAGACTTCACAACACTAGGTATAATATACCACACTGATGCCACAACCACTTCAGGGCACTACACTGCATATGTCAAAAAAAGAAGTGGTTGCTTTGAATGTAACAATGACTCAGTTACTCCAAAACATAGGTTACCAGCAAATTTAACAAATGCCTACTTATTATTCCTTCAAACCAAATGTAGTCACTAAACTATAGCATAATTAACTGTTAGAATACGCAAGCAGGTATCTAACTACAGCCATAATACTACACTAGTACTTTTGAAAGTCAATCTAGTTAGAATACGCCAACAGGTATTTAACTACTTGAAAAATACCCTTCATTCCAAAACACTTCAAATACGCCATCTCAATTCTTATACAACAAAACATCTTCTAACCTCTAATGTAGTTAGAATACGCCAACATGTCTCTAACTATTTCAAGCATTCTCTTAAACACAGCATACTTCAAACAAACATACTATCACCCTTACACTCACAAAACTGTAATCAGGTTTTTTTTTAATCCAGTAAAGGTTTTTTTTCCCAATGAACCAATGATTATTTAATGTCAAAACAACAGCAGTGTGTCATACACTAATGTTGTAACAAACATAGTAGTTAGAATGTACTGTTCATGAGGGTCTAAAAAAATGCATATGTAAAAGTGTATATAACTACAGCTTTTAAACTATTCTGCTTAACAAATTGTACTGTTTTTTCCACAGTGTGAGTTTTACAAAAAAGCATTTCCAAACCCTTTTGAACCTAGAAAAACAGCTCCACATTACCTTCATTCAACTTCCCTACTATTTCTATGCCCTCTTTCAGCCATCAAATAACCCCAAATGTCTTTCGCAAGCTGTCCATTCACAGCACTGTCTGCGAACTACCGCAGTGTCCGTGGACAGCTACAACACCTGCCTGTCCTTTTTCAACCTACAACAATAGTCCCATATCATCTTTTTTCCACTCCCTACCCTTCCCAGCCCCTCTTTCCACCACCAAATAACCCAAAATGTGCTTTCCAGATTTATTCACCAGCGTGCTGTGCGTGGACACCGGCAACTGTTCACGGATACAACATGGAGGACGTTTCCAAAAATATGAAGTGAGTCCGTAGACTGAACCCAGATATCACTAACTTATTGGTCATTAAAAAAAAAATAAACGACTGAATGGATTTACCCCAAATTTACAAAAGCACTCTTTCCCAACCAAGTCACTGCTCCTTCCGCATATTTGGTGAAAATCTGTCCAGCGGTTTGGGCTGTATGCGTGAGCAAACATATTTGTCCATTGCGTCTATGGGTAAAACCACACATTTTGGGACCCCCCTATAGCTTTGGCCCCCTTAAGGAAACCTCACCAAACTTTGCAGAATCAATCGGACAGGGCCATATACTTGTTTTTCCAAACTTCATGAGTATTCTTACAGGGGGGCGCAGTTATAAGCCGGCTAAAAAGTGCTCTTCCTATGGCTTGAGCAACTTAACCATAACTACAGATTTATGATAGCTCAACCCATAGACCGCTCGACAGATTTTCACCAAATCTGCAGAAGGAGCAACGGCATGGTCCCGAAAGCATGCTTTTGCAAAGTTGGTGTAAACCCATCCAGAAGTTCTTTTTAAAATGGCCAAAAAGTAGGTAAACAAAAGTGGGTCTGGTCCGGGATTAAGTTCCTGATTTGGATTCAGCTGACACCTCTGGACCAATCAGAGAGTGGCGTGACATTTGAGGACCTCATATACACTCACTAATTGGTCAATAAAAAATGTGAGGTGCGTCAAAACTTTTGAAATGGATGCGATGTTAGATACGCGAACTGCGCCCGTAATCCACCGACATCGCAGTAATAACATCTTAAACAACACAACATTGCACTTTTCAAACTAATGAAACAATCTCTGGGGAGTTGAGGGGTGATGAGGTTGGGATGGAAAATGACCACAGAAAGCCAAATACCGGGTGTTCGGGGGCATTCCTGTGATCGTGATGTTCGTGAACATTTCAGATGTTCAGAGACATCCATGCATATTTCTGCATTTCAGGGTTAGTGAAAAGCAGTTTTTGGATGTCTTATAACTTTGGCGCCACTCAATGGAATTGCATGGAATATTGCAATATCATTTTAGACTTGACCCTGAATGGTTTTGCAGAGTTTGGTGCTGTGTCGCCAAGAGGGGGCAAAATTAGACGGGGGCTCCCAAAATATTTGAAAGGCTTTTAAATTTGGTGCAGTTTGACAAATCTGCGCAAACGTATGCAAAAGATCTTTGACACAGATTTTAATGTTTTTGCCCACTCTGGTCGGATTTTGTCAAGAGGGGGTACAATTAGATGGGGATCTCAATATTTTTAGATGGCTTATAAATTTATTGCTGTTTGACGAATCTGCACAAAAGGTTTCTGAACAATTATAGACCCATTCTTGAATGTTAGTGCAAAATCTGATCGGATTCTGTCAATTGGCGGCTACGTCATATGACAATTTTCTGTATGTATGTTTTGCTATTGCTACTTAAAAAAAATAAAACATGGACGAATTTGGCTGAGTCTAACGACAAGTGTGCTGAGGAAGTGAGGTGGTGCCAGAGTGTGTTGTTGTTCACCAGGTCAAACGTGTCGGAGAGATCTAGGAGCAAGAGTAGGGAGATGTTGCCTTGGTCATTGGCAGCATCAAGCTGATTTTTGAGGTCTAGGAGTGCCGTCTCAGTACCATGTTTGGGCCGGAACCCGGAGTGGTGGGATCCTAAGATATGGTGGGAGTCGAGGAAGTCCTGGATTTGCAAACTGGCGACCCTTTCAATGATCTTCAGCAGGAAAGATACTGTGTTGATAGGATGGTTGATGGTGGGAATGGAGGGTTTGAGGGAGGGTTTCTGGAGGAGAGGGCATACCCAGGATTCTTTGAGGGCCGTGGGGACAGTGCAGGAGGAGAAGGAGGAGTTGATGATGGCAGTGATGAGGGGGAGAGGGGTTCAGCGCAGTCCTTCATGATGGGGGCTGGGAAGGAGTCCCCTTTGCATCGGAGGGTTTGAGGCCTTTGAGGATGTTTCTGAGGGTATGATCGCGGATGGGTTGGAGCTCAAAGGGGGGGAAGTACGTGGGTTTAGCAGGCGGTGTGGCAAGGGGGGCTGTGGTGTTGTTTTTTTTGGCAGCAATCTTTTGCTGTAGAGAGTTATTTTGTTGCTGAGGGTGTCTTGGATGACAATGCACCATGCATTAACTTTGTGGATGGTGCTAGGGGGATGGTGGAGGTTTCCAACTCACGGAGGATGGCAAAGCATTCATGCAAGCTGGATGTTGCTTTGGAAATTGTTTCATTGTATGTAGATGCATTGAACCTCTACACTTCCTAACAATCAAAATGATGTACATTGAACCACTTGATGGCAGATGAGAGGTGGGTGCAAGGGGATGTAGGTCACCTGGCCTAAGCCCTGCGCACCTGGTGTCTTCCTGGTTGCCACTCCTTTTCCCTACCTAAGGATCCCTCCTGGCGTAAGCCCAGCACACCTGGTGCCTTCCTGGTTGACGTTCTTTTTCCCTACTTAAGGAACCCACCAGCCTCTTTTCCTTTGCAGATGGGGAGCAGGTGCAAATGGTTCTAAGTCACCGGGCCTAAGCACCACCCACCTTCTTAGCCCTGCTTCTTCCTTTCTGCTCTTAACTCTTAAATCAAGGGCATATCTCACAAACCAAAGTGAAGGGCAGATGAAGAATAGGGCAAATACTGTTTGGACCTGTTCGGACCAGGGGGCCGAACCCCTGCTCAGTCAGCAGGTAAGCATGCACCAACATGTGTTTACTCCCTCTATCCCCACGGGCCATGCCCACCATCATCAGGCAATGGAAACGTCAATTTTTCCGGTGCTGGGGTGAGGACAGGTGCTCAGTGGCACAGTAAATTGTGCATTTGTAGAAGTATTATTCTTGCGCTGAGGCATGTGTGTGCAGCTTGCTTGCAGCGGTGCCTCCTTGGCCACGTGGTCCCTTGCAACTCCCTATCGCATAGTGCCTCGCGCCCCCCCTTCTGCAGCCTCCAGCACCCATGCGCCCCCTTTGCTCTTGCTCACTGACTGCCCTGTTTTGCATTGTATTGCTTTGTGTTCCGCTGCATTCTTCCTTCTTCTAGGTTTACATTTGTCAACTGCTTTGTTATTTTGTATATTGTTATGTGTTCTGCTGTGTTCCACCCTCCTCTAGGTTCTCTTTTTAATGACTGCTCTATTCTATGGTGAAATATTCTCCCTCTCTCCCCTTCTATCCTGGCATTCCCTTATCCCTACACCCGCCTATCCACCCCTGTCCCGCCAGAATGTGATTTTGCTCTGTAGTGAAGTGGGAAAATGGGAAAACACTCCCCCATTCTCATCCAGACCCTGGCCTAGAGAATCGCGGCCCAAGCACCCCCCGCGAGAGTAGTTTGACCCGCTCGCCTCCTTACCAGACAACAAGGTACCATGTGTTCATGGCCCAGATGCACGAGGAGCATGCCCACTACCATGGCCTGGTCAAGCCGACGCCTGCGACATGGACCAGCTCGAAAAAAACAACAGCCACAAGGTATCAACATCGTTAGAGATGCCATGACGACATAGCCAACAGACAAGAATACATGTGCCATCATGCACACTGGTCAACCCACACGAAGAACATACTCAGTGCTATGACGTAGTGGACTGACACAACCACGGACATGCATCATTGTTATTTTTCACATAGGCCTCCTACAGCACTGCAGAAACGCAAGATGCCTGAAGAGCTCATGTATACGGTTGCAGACGCTTCATGCTACCCTGTCCCCATAGAGACGCCATCATATATATATCCACTACTACTTGTGACATTCTGTCGCCCTGTGACACCCATGTTATGGATCATATACCGCCTTCCGGAAAACTAGGCCCGAGTAGGCCGCAAGCAAGTGTACCCAGGCAGGAGCCTCTAAGACTAAAACCCTCTCGAGATGAAAAGCAATGCGCTGACCATGCAGAACGAGTCCCAGCGAGAGCCCACAGCCAAGGCCGCAATGTTGTAACCCACATGCTGAGCTTTCAGTGCCAAGGTTACACCTGTCGCCGCCAAGCGCCACTCTGGGCCAAAAAACAAATCAAATGCTCATAATTCTACTCCAGCTACGGTCTCTCCACACGTGACCAAGCCAAACTGACAAGATGCCAAGCATGCGAGACAGAAAGTCGCCGGGGTCCCACGTCTGGGACACAGGCTGCAACAACAAAGCGACAAGTTGGACACCTACTCCAATGGGAAAGGCGTGATCATCAGCCACTAGCAAAGACCTGTCCATTGTCCGCCACTAACACATAGTTGCACAATGTTGCCAACACCAGATACCTTGTGAGCTGGGAACAGCGATGGTCCCAGGCTTGGGAGCTCACGAGGGAACCAATCAGAGTACGAGGGGCTCCTCAATGACGCCATTTCAGTTAATCAATCACCAAGGGTCCCCATGTAACCAATTTATTGTAGCAAGTGTTAGGGACATCCCAAGTGTGCCACCTGACCCGTCCTTATCCACTAATATTCCTTCATGTAGGCAACTATACTAACCCTACCACTCGGAAAATTTTCCCAGGTGATGTGAGTAGCGCGTCATACTACAGTAAAAAGGGCCTGTGAGCCACACTAAGAAGGAGAGAGTCTCCGCGGATGCATACGGGCTGAGAACAATCCCTGCCGTTACTATAATAAACAGCAGTAATTACTTTGCTCGTTTGTGTGCCTCATACTCCTTTTGGGACGCGGGAGGAGTTGGGGCCTCCCCAGACCCAGAGGTCTGCGGACGGCTCTGCCGGCCCCCGGGAGATCTCCCCGACAAGTTGGAGGCACTGCTTAGATCTGTTTGAGGTCTACGTAACCTGCCCTAAGAGCATCACTGCCAGGCCTCCCGCAGCAAGGCAACCTGGCAGCGCAGCCCCCTCTGCCGCTGCCCCCTTTTGAGGACTACAGGACCATTGCGGAACTGCGAGAAGACTATATCCACAATAGGGCAGCCCACAGATGCCTTTGATGTGTCCCATCCTATCAGTAACACCTAACCCTGCGGAGGAGCCACGCATACAGGTGACGATAGGTGACAAAATGTTTCCTTCTTAGTTGACACAGGGGCCACTAGGTCATGCATATGAGAGGGAAAGTTTCAACTGTCAGGCAAAGCTATGAACACTCAAGGATTATCTGGGGCTTGAGGGTTAGTTCCCTTCACAGATAACATCTCCTTATCTGTAGGTGATCATGATATGTCACTACCACTGCTATACTCAAAAAAGTCACCAGTAAACATACTAGGTAGAGACATCATGAGCAGATTGAATATGACCATCTCCTTTACTGACAAGGGAATAATTTGCTCCACACCAGGCATGAACATGCTCACAGCACGACAAATATTACAGGCCTATTGCGGCAAAACAGTAGCAAGAGCAGAACCAGTAGATGGAGAAATATTCCAATATGGGACAGACATGGCAATAGCATGGCTACCAGGAATTGAAGGAAAGGTTTGGAGGAGGCCAGCAGCTAACCTTTTCAGACCCGAAACACCAACCAGTGAGAGGGAAGGGACAAGGATATCACTGAGCATTGAGAGCATTGTGGCAACACAAGACTACATCGCAGTATATGCCCAAGACAGGGAAAGGAGAGGGCAGTAATAGCTCTAGCCGAGGGGTGCGGACTAACACAGGTATCTGATGAGGAGCTCTTCTCGGACGATAATGGTGAGGGGGAGATGGTGTTTGAAATGAACGTCCACATCTGGGTAACAGTCACATACAGAGACATAGCACAGAGGATGGCACTGGCTCTACAGGCACCGGCTGCTCCGGTTGTGCCATTTTATGAGGAGGATCTGGTGAAAGTACCTGCATCTTTATGGACAACCAGTCCATATGACGTGGGCTGCATCAAAAGAATTGGAGGGGTGAAAATAAAGTTGAAAAAAGGAGCCATACTGCTGAGGGTAAAGCAATACCTGCTATCAAAAGAGGCATAGGAAGGAATATATGAAACAATAACAGCACTGATAAACAGAGTTATAGTAGTACCATCAGAATCTCCATGCAACACTGCTGTGTACACTGTGCGCAAAGCTAAGGGAAGGTCTTGGCGTTTCATCCAGGATCTGAGACCCCTCAACCACATTGTAGAGGCAGAATACCATATAGCGGCTAACCCAGCCACCATACTATATGGGATACCAGCGTAGGCATCACAATTTACTGTGATTGACCTCAAAAATGCATTTTTCTCAATACCTCTACACCCTGACTCACAAGATTTGACAAGTTTCACATACCGCAATACAAAATGGAAACACACAAGGTTGCCCCAGGGGTATTGTGTGTCACCATCCATCTTTAACCGAGTGATACAAATGGACTTGGGAAACATTGAAATGGAAAGCACGGTGCTGCAATATGTAGATGACATAATCATCTGCAGCACCACAGAAGACAGGTGCAGGAGAGACTCTATCAAAATGCTCACAGTGTTAGCAGAAAAAGGGTATAAGGTAGACAAGGAAAAGCTACAGTACTGCCAAGAACAAGTGTTCTACATAGGCCAGCTCATTTCACAAAATGGAAGACACATTGCACCTCAAAGGGCAGAGGCCATAATCAACACACCACAGCCACAGACCGTGAGGGAACTGCAGCAGTTCTTGGGCCTGTGCAACTACTGCAGGGCTTGGGTTTTCGATTACAGCTCATACACAGGACCACTGCTTGAGGCCCTCAGAGAAGCACAGAGGGGGGAGAGGAAGTTGAAGTGGACAACAGAAATGACAGAAGCATTTCAGGAACTAAAACATGCCATATCCTCAGCACCAGTTAGCCACCCCAAATTATTAAGTATACTTTTTCATCTTCTCACATTGCATCTCAGCGGTGATGAGGGCAGTACTGACACAAAAAACCAGCATGGGACACAAACCAGTAGCATTTTACAGTGGTCACCTTGACCCTGTAATGCTAGGTCACTTCCTGTGCGAGCAGAGTTTTGCTGCTGCAGCATTTGTGGTAGAAAAATCATCCTCAATTACAATGGGTTGCCCAACCACACTGTATGTGGAACATGTCCTTTTTGCCATCCTGAACAACCCAAAATCAACATTGACCACTCAAAGGGCATAAGGCTGTGAAGTAATTTTATCCAGACCTGAGTTAACAATTGTAAGGTGCAGCAACGTGAACCCAGCAAGGTTCATGGCAGAGGTAGTTGAAGATGGTAAATACGCTCATGACTGCACACAGGCTATCGACACATATTCTAGCACAAGAAACAATTGACCAGAGTGTTAAGGTCCGCAGAACAGGAGCAGCAGTGGTGAGATTAACAGAGGTTTGGACATATGTCCCAGTGAAATGTGTCCAGCTACCACAACACTACTCTTCCCAGGCAGCAGAGTTAGTAGCCCTAATTTTAGCACTAAAATATGCAATGACAAAAGAGTAACTATATATTGTGATAGTGCATACGTCACATCAACTGTACATTCTGGATTAATTAAGTGGCAGCAAAGAGGATTCAGAAGAGCCGACGGCACACCAGTGCAACATGCTCTGCTACTTGCAGAATTAATTGAGGTAATTGAAGATCCTAAAGAAGTTGCCTTGGTGAAGTGTCAGGCCCATACAAACGGGGACGACCCCATTTCCAAAGGTAATGAATCAGCGGACGCCCATGCTAAACATGCTATGTATTACGGGGAGATTTGGATCCCCCCAGAAAAACACAAAGATAAGGGGAGGGCAGAGGAAAGACAGATGTTGATGAAGGACGGGTACACCCATATCCCTGAAAATCTAATAATGGAATTACAGGCAGCAGCACCCATGGCAGAAAAGAGCTGTGGGTCAAAAGAGGATGCACCATGTCCCGCACAGATGCATTATGGTGACAAAACAATACAGGCAAAATAGTGATGCCCCTGGTCCTATTTAAAACAGCCCAGGCCAACTACATCACCCCGCACACACAGGGAAAGAGGTGATTGCAGCACGAATAAAAGAGGGGTGGCTCTGTCCCGAGTTAAATTCACATGTCGCAAACTTCATTAGCAATTGCCTCACTTGTCAACAATTTATGGCCAGTAACACACTACAAGTGATCAAAGGTATTATACCCCGGCCGGAAGCACCCTTCCTGCACCTCCACATTGACTACGTTGACATGAAAAAATGTATGTCAAGGATACAGATACATGATTGTGGTAGTATGCCCATTTTCAAGGTGGATCTAAGCTGGTCCATGCTCCCATGCAGACGCCTTCAGAGCAGCAAAGTTCCTGGTGAGGGAGGTGTTCCCAAGGTCAAGGGTGTGCGAAGTATTGCGGTAAGACAATCGCCCGCACTTTGCCAATGAAATGTTCCAACACATTACTGCTCTCCTTGTTATCAAACACAAGTTTGCATGTGCATTCCACCCACAGGTGATTGGCGTTTGTGAACACCTCAACGGTCTCCTAAAAGAAGAGATAGCAAAAATTCAGCAATCTACCAAGAAAAGCTGGCTCTACTGCCTCCCCTTAGTCCTATTTGAGTTAAGAAACAGGCCAGGGTCGGATCACCACCTCACACCCCATGAGGTGGTGACCAGATGCCAAATGCATCTCCCACTGACACCACCATCAAGGGCTATTAAAGATTGTAACTCATCTCAGACTGTTTTTGGTTAAGAAATGTACGAATATGTCTCTTCTTTGGTTAATAGTGTTACCTTCATCTCTCAACAGATGGAGCGGACGTGGGGCGAGTCGAAGAACACCTAACAAGGAGAAAGAGCAATTGAAGAACTGGAACAGCAGCACAGTGGACAGTTAGCGAGGGGGATCACGTCCTCCTCCATAACTTTAACAGAAAGTGGAATAGCCCAAGGTTTACTGGGCCCCACCAGATTGAAAAAGTAGCTCCCAGAGCCATCAAGCTCCGTGATAAAAATGTATGGACTCAACTGCATGACATCAAGCCCTACAAAGATCAGACCCGCCCTTGCGTCGACGACAGGGCCAACGCAGCAGCAACAGCAACGAAAGACAACGGCAACACAGCCCCTGAACCCTCCCAAAATACAAACACCCTTAAGGACTTAAGTGGACAATCGCCCATAACCCACCCCATGGTCACGAGATCCCAGAGCAAACAAAACACTGCCCGACAAGCCCTGCCCCTACCACTACCTAAATAAAGGACATTGTCTAACAAACGGTCATATTTCACCACACTTGTAGACACGTGCATGTTCTCCTTCTCTTTTTGTCTTGCACATACAGGTACCGCGTACAACTGTTTACGTATAAAGAAAAGGGAAGTAACTAACGTTGCATTTTGCCCAGGGGTAAATGATGCCCACAGATGACGATAAAAAGACCAAAATATTTAAAGAAGCGAAAAATACGTGTGTATTACAACACATTCATTTTAGCCATAGAGCAATCATTCCCACATCTCCATGAGCACTTACCAGCCCTGAGAGATAGGTCGCTAAGATACGCGTGGGAACAGCTTTTCGCTTGGGCATTAAACGATTACTTGATAGTGAGAACTTGAATAAACAAAACTAACGAAAAATAATGCTTATTTTTAGAAATTTTCAGGCGGCCATCTATATCATCAAAAGTAATAAGCTGCAAGGCTGCAACAAAGGCAAGAGGAAAATGACGGTGATATTAGCTATTGTAATAAAAATTATAGGCGTGTTGTTTATCACTGGTCTACTTGCTGCCACTGCCTGGCAGGCACACTACGCTTCTTATGTCATTGCTGCACCTCCTACTAATGAACCCCCCACCACGGCTGCAACAGATACGGTGTCAGGTGGTACGAGAAAAACAAGAATAAAGGCGGAGAGGATTACACGTAGCATATCTGTTGATAATAATGGGATTGACACATATTTTACAGATTCCGCACACGTCTCAAACAACATGTGGTATCAGCACATGTCCAAAATTGGTAAGGGGACAACTAAGAACTACTGCTATGTGTGCTCATTGATCCCATACACCATGAGCGCCTCCAGAACATTTGTGGCTACTGAAGTACCAGCTACATCAGTAGAATGCCTAATATATCTGGCCCTGTTCCAAAGAAAAGGACGTTTCCAAGGCAGAATGGCAATAATGAAGTGGAAGACGAGAGACACATACCCATATGAAAATAACTTCATCAAGACAATTCCCATGTACCATGTACTGGCAACTAAGACAAGGGCTCCAGTACGTAACGGATGGGCCAGACAAAGGAGAAACAAAGGAAATAACATTGAATTACCTACCATGTCAATGGCGCGCAAGTGAAGTTGCTGGAGTAATGGGGTGCTGGGAAAGACCACTGCTGCTAACATATGGGAAAGTGTACACGAAGGACGGATGGACAGATGCGGTCGTCGGGAACGAGATGGTAACACTGACAAAACCAAATCTGGTGAAAATAGACGAAGAAAACAACAAGTGTTACAATGGATGGATAAAGAGTGCTGGACTGGTGACCTGGTTAGAGAAGGACGAAGACCCGGTAACAATTCTCCCACTAACTGCACCAACACTATGTCATCAACACAATGGAGACGTTCATGTTGGAAGGAACAGCCACTGCAAAAGAATAGTAACGATAACTAAGGAGGGTGCCGGTACAGCGGTTTTAATGGACCACTATTGGGCCTGCGGAGATAAGGCATACCACAGCTTGCCGCCATCTTGGAGTGGACTATGCACAATGGTACTCATAAATGTACCATCCCTAGTGGTACCACAGAAACATGTCAATTTGGGGAACTTCCCTAAAATGGACGAAGGGAATAAAAGGAAGAAAAGATCTGTGAAGATTGGAGGAGGAAAAGAAAACAACGGCACAAATATATTGTCAAGAGTGAAATGACAAGGAGAACCACTGACAGGAAACTACCTGTGGGGAAGATCGGAAACAGCTCTCAGTGACATTCCACCAGGACACAGACTGTTTAGCAGAACGGCAATGTTCTTCTCATCCATAATGCATCCAGGTCTGCATGAGTATGCAAATGCAAAATGGCTCCAGATCACAAGGTGGGAGCTAATGATGACAATAAACTCCACCGTTAATGGATTTAATGCAATAAAAGAAGAATTGAGGGCAGTACGAATGGTAGCACTCCAGAACAGATATGTGCTGGATCTCCTTACTGCAATGGAAGGAGGAGTTTGTGCAAAAATTGGAAAATCATGCTGCACATTCATCTCTGCCAATGACACAGACAATGGCACACTTACTGAGGCAGTATCACAACTTGCCAAGATACACGCCAAGATGGAAGAAGAAGCTAAGGGAGTGAAGAAAGATGGCAGCTGGTTTTCCTACTTGTGGTCTTGGATGCCATCATGGTTGTCAGATGGACTTAAAATAATAGTTGGGTGCATAATACTGGGTATGGCTGCCCTTTTAGGATTAAAGTTGTGGAAAGCACGAGCAGCACGGACAACTGATGAAATGATGGAAATGATCGGCATGCAAGCCCTGATGCCAGCAGAAGACGACAAACACACAGATGTCATAATAAAGGAACGGGAGAGATTGCGCAAGCAAATATTAGAAACAGACTCGCACTCGCCATCTGTGAAGGTAGAGAACCCAAGGAACCCGAAGAGCTGTGTTGGAAAGTGGGTCTACTGCAAACCCGGTGGTGGGTGTGTGTATATGTACTGGTCATTTGAAGATCATGTGAACCGGTATGGACACTTAGGAGGAATAACAAAAGTATGGAGAACACGCAGAGACAGGAGAGCGATAATTTTGTGGTCGACAAGTCGACCAGAGGGGGTACTGAAGTGGGAAAATGGGAAAACACTCTCCCCTCATTCTCATCGAGACCCTGGCCTAGAGGATCGCGGCCAGAGCACCCCCCGTGAGAGGAGTTTGACCCGCCCACCTTCTTACCAGATGACAAGGTACCCTGTGTTTGTGGCCCACATGCAAGAGGAAAAACAAATGAGGTGATGGCTGGAAGGTTTAGAATGAATCTTAACCTCTGGCATTGCTCTGGGCAACCCTCCAGACCATCGTTCTTCGCCTGCCAAGCCATTACAGAAGGGGAAAGACCATATGCAAATCAGACTTGGCCCCACCCCAAAAGGGGCAGACCAGCCCGAACTGCTAGGTCACATCCCTTCTGCATGAGACCACAAGCATCCCCAGACATGTTTCAGCCTTGTTGGGTGTCATCAGTGAGGAGCAGCTTGGGTCTCTAGGCTCAGCAGGCATGGGACCCACGTCTGGGCATACCCATCCCACTCGGGGTGACATTAGCAAAACAAAAGAGGTGATGGCTGGAAGGTTTAGAATGACTCTTAACCTCTAGCATTGCTCTGGGCAACCCTCCAGACCATCGTTCTTCACCTGCCAAGCCATTACAGAAGGGGAAAGACCATATGCAAATCAGACTTGGCACCACCCCAAAAGGGGCAGTCCGGCCTGAACTGCTAGGTCACATCCCTTCTGCATGAGACCACAAGCATCCCCAGACATGTTTCAGCCTTGTTGGGCGTCATCAGTGAGGAGTAGCTTGCGTCTCTAGGCCAAGCAGGTACGGGACCCACGTCTGGGCATATCCGTCCCACTCGGGGTGACATTAGCAAAACAAAAGAGGTGATGGCTGGAAGGTTTAGAATGAATCTAAACCTCTGGCATTGCTCTGGGCAACCCTCCAGACCATCGTTCTTCGCCTGCCAAGCCATTACAGAAGAGGAAAGACCATATGCAAATCAGACTTGGCCCCACCCCAAAAGGGGCAGTTCAGCCCGAACTGCTAGGTCACATCCCTTCTGCATGAGACCACAAGCATCCCCAGACATGTTTCAGCCTTGTTGGGAGTCATCAGTGAGGAGTAGCTTGGGTCTCTAGGCCCAGCAGGCACGGGTCCCACGTCTGGGCATACCCGTCCCACTCGGGGTGCCCGAGGAGCAGGCCCACTACCATGCCCTGGTCAAGCCGACGCCTGTGACATGGACCAGCTCGACTAAAACAACAGCCACAAGGTATCAACATTAATAGAGATGCCATGACTACATAGCCAACAGACAAGAACACATGTGCCACCATGCACACTGGTCACTCACACACCAACCCACACGAAGCATATACTCAGTGCTATGACTTAGCAGACTGACAGACCCACGGACATGCATTGTTGTTATTTTTCACATAGGCCTCCTACAGCACCGCAGAAATGCAAGATGCCTGAAGAGCTTGTGTATACGCTTGCAGACGCTTCATGCTACCCTGTCTCCATAGAGACGCCATCATATATATATCCACTACTACTTGTGACACTCTGTCGCCTTGCGACACCCTTGTTATGGATCATATACCGCCTCCCAGAAAACTAGGCCTGAGTAGGCAGCAAGCAAGAGTCCCCAGGCATGAGCCTCTAAGACAAACACCCCCTCGAGACAAAAAGAAATGTGCTGACCATGCAGAACGAGTCCCAGCAAGAGCTCACAGCCAAGGCCGCAATGTTGCAACCCACATGCCGAGCTCTCAGTGGCAAGGTTACACATGTCGCCGCCAAGCGCCCCTCTGGGCCGAAAAATAAATCAAATGCTCATAATTCTACTCCAGCTACGGTCTCTCCACACGTGACCAAGCCAAACTGACAAGATGCCAAGCTCGCGAGACAGAAAGTCGCCGGGGTCCCACGTCTGGGACACAGGCTGCAACAACGAAGCGACAAGTTGGACACCTACACCGATGGGAAAGGCGTGATCATCAGCCACTAACAAAGACCTGTCCATTGTCCGCCTCCCAGAAAACTAGGCCCGAGTAGGCCGCAAGCAAGAGTCCCCAGCAGGAGACTCTAAGACAAAAACCCTCTTGACACAAAAAGCAATGTGCTGACCATGCAGAACGAGTCCCAGCGAGAGCCCACAGCCAAGGCCGCAGTGTTGCAACCCACATGCCGAGCTCTCAGTGCCAAGGCTACACATGTCGCCGCCAAGCGCCCCTCTCGGCCGAAAAACAAATCAAATACTCATAATTCTACTCCAGCTACGGTCTCTCCACACGTGACCAAGCCAAACTGACAAGATGCCAAGCTCGCGAGACAGAAAGTCGCCGGGGTCCCACGTCCGGGACACAGGCTGCAACAACAAAGCGACAAGTTGGACAACTACACGATGGGAAAGGCATGGTCATCAGCCACTAGCAAAGACCTGTCCATTGTCCGCCACTAACACATAGTTGCACAATGTTGCGAACACCAGGTACCTCGCGAGCTAGGAACAGCGATGGTCCCAGGCTTGGGAGCTCACGAGGGAACCAATCAGAGTATGAGGGGCTCCTCACTGATGCCATTTCAGTTAGCCAATCACCAAGGGTCCCCATGTAACCAATGTATTGTAGCAAGTGTTAGGGACATCCCAGGTGTGCCACCTGACCCGTCCTTATCCACTAATATTCCTTCATATAGGCAGCTATACTGACCCTACCACTCGGGGAGCCAACCCAAAATGGCGATAGGTTTTGTGACTATTTTCCCAGGTGATGCGAGTAGCGCTTCATACTACAGTTAAAAGGGCCTGCGAGCCACACTAAGAATGAGAGAGTCTCCCCGGATGCATACGGGCTGAGAACAATCCCTGCCGTTAATAATATAATATAATAATAATATAATAAACAGCAGTAATTACTTTGCTCTTGTGTGTGCCTCATACTCCTTTTGGGACGCGGGAGGAGTTGGGGCCTCCCCAGCTCCGGAGGTCCGCGGACGGCTCTGCTGGCCCCCGGGAGATCACGCCGACAGTAGTCATGTTGAAATAACAGTGCCGATCCACATAAAGAAGGGGATTCATCATTTGGGTTCATACAATTCCGTAATAATATGTCCCTTCACACACTGCAACATATGATGACTCATTCTTGTATTAAATGTGTGTCATATTACATTGCTATTGTAACCATATTTTTGTTAGTGTACTCTGAGGGATACAGCCTTAGGATGCCACTTCCGGTGATGTCATGTCAGGTGGGGTCAAATGACATCACTTCCTGTGATGTCACTTGGGGGTGGGGCATGTGATGTCACTTTCGAATACCCCTGGCATTTTGGTGAAATGACGTCCCTGGGTAGTAAGAAGTTCAAAAAGAATATCCTGCTCTCCAACCCAGGCCTCTCTATCGCTGACACCTATACCGGTGCTTCCTCCAGACAGGCCCTCGCGACATCCTCTTTATTGCTCCCTCGCCAGACCTGTGGACTCTTCATATGGTCTCTGTGGTCTCTCCTTTCTCTTCTTCTCCCATTAATGGTGGAACCCAGTGGCCTGGACCCCTTCCACTCCTCTAAGGTCATCATTAATGTTTACCTGAATGGCACGGTCTTGATCCAAGGCCCCCAGTCCAACCATCTCCTCTTCAATAGACATTTCCCGCGCCTCATTAATTTCCTTTCTTCTACTGCTGTCCGTTCTCCCTTCTTTGGCTTCCTTGCCTTCCCCCTCTGCCTCCTCCTTGGCTACCTTGCCCTCTCGTCCTTCCTCTTCTGCCCCCTCGGGCTCCTTCTACACCTCTGCAGGGTGTACCTGATGTGTACTACTCCCCGGAAGTCTTTCAAGGTTGGCAACCTTCTCCATATTGCCAGTCTCAACTCTTGCTCAGCCATCAAACACTCCTCCGACATCTTCCGCCTCCTGGAAGAACTTGATCTCGATGTCCTCGGTCTCACCGAGACATGGTTCATGGCCAGCTCTGTCACACAAGCTTTGACACTCTCCTCCCTGATGGCTACAAGATCCTCTCTGTGGCCAGATCCAACTGTGCTGAAGGGGCTATAGCCTTGATCCTCCCGGAGTGGATTCCTGCCTCTGTCATTCCTATGCAGGCCTACTCCTATTTCGAATGCACTGGCTGCAGGCTCTCTCTCTGGCCACTCTCTTACCATGGCTACTATTTATCAGCCACCTGGTCAGATCACCTCCTTCCTCTCTGAGTGGGAGGACCTTCCTGGCCTTCGACCACTCAACTCCTTCTTCTAAGAGACTTTAACATCCACCTGAATACTTCCTGTCCCTCAGCTGGACTCTTTTGTGACTTCTGCGACTCTCTCTCTCTCTCTTTCTATTCTCCCCTCTGGCCCGACTCACTCTGCAGGGCACACTCTGGATGTCCGGATCTCTTCAGACCTCCCCCTCTCTATCCCCCTCACCATGCCTCTCCCCTGCAGTGATCACTTTCTCCTTTCCTCCCATCTCTCCCTCTCTACCCCTCAGGCCAAGCCAACTTCAGCACTGCCATCTACCATCTCAGTCATCCGACCCATGAAGCGTGTGTCAGTTGAGGCTTTTGCCGTCACTTTCTCTACCCCTCCTCCTCCTCTGGCTGACTCACATCCTGACACAACCCTTTCCATGCTCGACTCTTCTATCTCTGACACTGTTGATGTTCTTGCCCCTGTCATGAGTATCCGCTTGGAGTCCAAAGCGAAGTGCAACTCCTCGTATGACTCTGACCTCATCACCCTTAAACACAAGTGCAGGGTGGCTGAGAGGAAATTGCTAGCTTCTTGTGCATCCTCTGACAAACCTGCTGCCTGCTCCAAAGGCAATACCGGCTCTCTGTCCGCACTAAGAAGAAAGCCCACATCCAAGCCTGCGTCTCTGAGGCATATAACAACTCAGCCAAACTCTTTAAAATCTGCAAGTAGCTGGCCAATCCTGCTGCAGTCTCTGCCTCTCCTGTCCCCTCCCAGGCCCTCTGCACAGCCCTGGCTTATCATTTCATCTCTGAAACCCAGGACATTCTGTCCACCCTGTCCTCCTCTCCTCCCTCTACTCTCTCTTCTACCTGTGCCCCCCCTGTGATCACCTCTCCTCCCTCTTTCTCTTCCTTTCCTCTGTTCCCCTTGATGAGGTTTCTAGACAAGTCTAATCTATGAAAGTCTCATCAAAACAGGTTCCTCCCTGTTCTTCCAAAACCATCAAAGACCACATTGACACCCTCACTCCTACCCTGGCTGACTTCTGCAACCACTCCTTTACCACTGGAGCCCTCCCTTGCCCCCTAAAGCACTCTCTTGTGCACCCTCTTCTCAATAAAACCTCAGCCGACCCTTTTTGCCCGGATTACTATTGCCCGATCTCCATCACTCCTTTCCTGGGCAAACTCCTGGAAAAGCTGGCCATCTCCCAGCTCATTCTTTACACTGAATTGGTTGGCTGTCTCCATGACCATCAGTCTGGCTTCAGAGCAGCTGAAAGCACGGAAACTGCTCTCCTGAACATCTGTGACCGATCGAAGACCTGCTTGCTAATCTTGATTCTAATCTCCCCTCTGTCCTCATCTTACTCGATCTCTCTTCTGCCTTTGACATGGTCAACCAGGCATGACAGAACCGGCACGACAGAGACTAGCTGGTCTGTGTCGGTCCATGACGGATGTGGTGGGCAACTCAGCCCCTTATGACGGCCCAGGTCAGTAAGTGCTTGAGTACGGCACTACTTTCTTCCAGATAATTGTGTGTATTTCGTGTTCTCTCCCTGTTCTAACATCACAATAATGGTGTTAATGTATGCTGGTGACTACTTACATACTTTTAAGAACACTACACACAGAATGTTTATGCTCCTTTTATTACCCTTTGACTACCCTGTATATGTCATTCAATTCAACAATGCCCTAATGTGAAGGCTCCCTAAACTACGTATATGTCTGCTCTATGTTATTGCCTACTTTGTAAAATAGTTATTTTGCAAATGACACTCTCTTCCTAAAGCAAAACAAATTTTTAGAAAGGCACAGATCCACCCTACTGATGAGGTCCAACCAGACCGAAACACGTGTCTGGGGTTGCTGTTGGGGCTCTTGTTCAGAGGTCAATTGCCTAGCATTTCGGTGCTGGACTGCCCCAGGGCAGGACAAAGACTGATATCTTTGGGATATATCTTCTCTGTGAAAGATAGTGGGCTAAAGAGTCTGGGTAAGTCTCTCGTAACCAGGACTAATGTCTGGCAGAGGGACTCCCAGAACCCCCTTGTTAATTTGCATATTTGAGTAACTTTGGCTCTCACCCTAAGTTACTAGGGGAATCCAGGCATAGACCCCTTGCTCACTATCTTAGAGAGGCATATCTCCACCCTGCTGATGAGGTCCAATCAGACCGAAACATGTGTCTGGGGTTGTTGTTGGTACTCTTGTTCAGAGGAGAATTGCCTAGCATTTCAGTGCTGGACTGCCCCAGGGCAGGACAAAGACTGATATGTTTGGGATATTTCTTCTCTGTGAAAGATAGTGAGCTAAAAACTCCGAGTAAGTCTCTCTTAACCAGGACTAATGTCTGGCAGAGGGACTCCCAGGCCCCCCCCCTTATTAATGTACTCTCTTCCAAAATCAATGCAAACATACAAATAGTTCATGGAAGAATAAGAGTGCCGGAGGTGATCAATGATGAGGATGTTTGGAAAAAGGGGTAGGATGAAGGAGATGGAGTCCGATGTATACCAAAAACAATAGAGAGAAGTCAAGAGGGAGAGGAGGGGATGACTTTGACCATAAAGCTCACCCCACCAAGGGGAGTGCAAGATTGTCACAAAGTCAATCTATAAGGCTATCCATGCTTCACTTAAACAAGTTACCTGGTTGATCCTGATGGGATCAGCTCTGCCTGAAGCGCCCCATTGCTAGGAGCTGTGCTGCACTTGAATCACTGCCATGGCCCTGGACTTCTTTCATGTGTCGCCCCATTGCCAGAGTGGGTGCCACACTGTTAATCACTGCCACAGCACAGGCTCGCTGCTTGGCGCTTTCCTGCTTAGGAATGTTTATAGTGTGCTAACGTATGAAATGTGTTACCCCCTTTTTCAATAAAAAATAACTGTTGGTGTACTGGGGTTTGCACCTGATGGGCCTGATTCACAGAAGCGTTTATAATGGCGCAATCCCATAGGAAAATGTTCTGTTAATCAGGCCCCATCCAATATCTAATGAACAACTAAACAAACATTACTCTGTCCCCCTTTCCTTCTGTTATACATTTATTCTATGGTAATTTTCTTCCTAGAGGTTTGGGGAAATCTTAAACCTATTGCCTTTTCTGTTCATGTACTTTTCCTAGAGCAGCACACCACACATAGGACGATCCAGAAATTCAGGTAAGCAGGGGACTCCAGAGAAAGGTAAGAGGCGGGTTACGTACTTATAAGTAAAGAAAAGTGTATTACAGTGCCTGCCGATACCTGCCTCCCACCGATTGTGATTATATCCATGCCCTCGCTATAATAGCAGAACATTGAATGCATGGGTACATCTTTTGGCATAGGGCTGAGCTCTTTGGTCCAGGTATAAACTCCAGTTAGATTTTCAGAATGATGAAACAAATGTGCAAATAACATTTTCTGACATTCTTAGCAGCAGATGCGGATAACCAGGAAATCTGACTGAATGTGTGCAATGCAGTGGGTCAATAAGCAAAGCCCTCGCGAGCTTTGTGGTGGCGTGAGCATTTTCTTCGAAACTGCTCAAGCAGTCAGTCACGTTTCATCGTTTGGTTTCTGTTGCTTTCTGTTGCTGTTCTAATCTCTCTGTGGCAAAAGGCAGTCAGGCAGCGGGGCGCCACAAACCAGAATAAATTGTTTTCCGTTGACAAAGCCTAGAAGACGCCTGCCAGCATTTTAGAAGGTATGCAAAGTCTCGTTACACTTGTGGGACTCAGGGGCGTTATTGCCGCTTAACACATGCCAAAATGACACTTACTGACAGCACTGCCCTTAGTACATCTGTAGGTTGTACACAGCACTCCATTTCTTGTGTCTGCCCCTTAGGCGCTATTGAGTCTTGCCTACATTTCCACGTTGGCATCGCCAAGCTGGTGCAGGCCTGACCATATGAACTCTCAGGGCAGTCGCTTAAGAGGGGGAGAGGGCAGTGTTAAAATGATTGCCTATATAAATCAGAACAAAAATACATGCCCATAAAACTAACTGGTTGGAAAGTGCAACACCTCTCCTGGATGCACCTGACCTCCAACCCCTCGCCAGTCCAAACAAGTTTTGATGATTTCCAAAATGTACTGTGGTAAAGCTATTTTGAGTGGACTTCCAGTTTCCCCTCTGGCCTGACTTTTCAAAACAGCTGCTGACTTGGTGGAGGAGGCTCACAAATTCCATCACACTACTCCGATTTTGTTTCACCTACATTGTTTCATTTTGACTTTAAGATTCAGTTTAAGTGGTGTTTCATGACTTTTAGTGGTGAAATTCTCTCTGATCAGAAGATTCAGGGATCCTAGAAGGCAGGATTGGTAGGATCCAAAATGGTTTGTGTGTATTAATTGAATTTTAACTGGTTTAACTTTTCTCAATTTTCGTCACCATGTTGTTTACGACATAATGACGGGGCAGACACCATCCACGCTCCTGCCAACCCATCCCCTACACCCTATCCGAGCCCACCATCTACCTTTTGCTTTTGAAAAACGGTAAGGAATTTAAAGGGAGAAAAGAAAATCAGTTGAGGGTCGACCAAAACGCATTAACCCTCAGGAAGGTTTCACATGAAAGCATCCATGCAAACCTCCGCAGCTTAGCTTGGTACCCATTCTTGCCTGTGGTATTCCCTCTTTCTAGAAGTTTATGTTAATGCTACCGGTTTTCACTACAATACTTTGAAAACACACCTCTTTAAATTTACATTAGCACTTTTCGTTTAGGCCTTGCAGAAATTATTTTTAAGCGAGGTAATACTTTCTAAAATCTCTGGTAAAATCCTTTATTTTTTGGATTCTTTAATATTCGTTAATATTTGTATATTTGATTTGTAAATATTTTCCTTGGGTCTAAAGCCCTTCATTCCTACTTTGCAGGTATCAGAGCTCTTAAATCCTCCAAATGCAATTAGACGTACCGCTACAGGTAACTGCTACATTTCCACCTGATTATGAGGGTGCTGCGCCCCCATTTCCAAGTCCTGTAGGATTTCAATGAGAAATGAGTGACCAAACTACAGAAGTAATTCCACTCTATTTAATTCCGCCGTTCTGAGGAGATAATTCCTCCAGGTTTATGTTAGAGGTACCACCTGCTTATGGGTTTTCAGTTTATAGTCAGTAATACTGAAAAAACCGGGGGCTACCCAGTTACCTCCAGTTTTTTTCCGTTACCTCCAAACTCATAAAGAGGCAATTGTTAGATGTCTATTTAGTAAGGCTATTTTCATCCCGGTGCCCTCAGGTAAGGGAGTACCTTGAAAGTGTTTCCACTGAAATCAATCACTGGGATTACCTACATGTATCATCTCAGAGTAGGGGGTTCAAAAGCAGATAGGAGGGCAACTGCTAGTCCGTTATGGATGCGGGAAAGATCTTTTCAAACACGTTCATGCAAGAGAAGCGATTGCAGAAGAACAGTGAAACCCTGATCTAAAGCAAAGCTTTAGGCTGTGTGGAAATCAGCCTTAGAGCCTCATTACAAGTTTGAAGGTATTATGGTGGTACATCCACTGGAATACCGATAAACAGAATTACTGTTACCACCACTTGGTCCAGCGTAATTACTGCCGGATTACAAATGGTGGTAGGTGATGTTAGTCCAGATTTATGGAGTCCCTAGGACGCCATGGAGATATCAGTGACATTACTGCCAGTGGTAATTCTGTCAATTTTGCTGTTTTTTGGTGGTAAGGCTGTGGAATTGCCCCCAGCATTTTGCTGGTTGTTTTTCCTCCGCCCACCACCAGAAAAGTTATAGTTCTAATGTAGCCAGGTGTTTGGCATGACTCATTAATAATACCCATATGTCACTCTGCCCCATCTCACCCCCACTTTGTCCTTCTTCTCCCTTCATCGCTTGATGATCTGAAGGGACTATCTATGCAAAGAGCACATTATAAAACTCCCTCGGCCAAAGATTACGAAACCAGGTGATGTAAGTTAATAGTGGGGCGTTTCCACGTGATTTTCAGAATTGCTCATACGAAGTGATCCCATAGTATATGAATTTTGGTATTTTTCGTGTTGATACAAATAGTGTGTTGCCTCTCACTAGGTAAGTAATGCAGCAGCTCAGGCACCAGTCCTGCGACTACGGTTGGGTGACATTTGCAAATATGGCATGCAACAGGTGTAGCTTGCAGATTATTCCGCTTCCATGTGCAAATAAAATTCTTTCCTGCCTCTTTCAATAATTTTGCGGTGCTGGCAGCACCAGGAGCAACATGAAATTGTGAACCTCCCCTACCTCCTTTCTCACACACCCGTCGGGACTTTGCGTAGCCCAACATTTTGCCCTTGAGGCCTATTTCGACTGCCCTCACCGCCCTGTTAAAAGCATTGGGAAATGGCCAATCCTTGGGGTTTTCTTTGAGCCTGTTAACATTGGCCTAATAATTTGAGGGGTACAGAGTTGCTGACATACCTAGGGTACTGTAAGTGCGCGTGGTTTCTTTGCCGTTCAGTCTGCATTGGCTGCCTCAGTGACGCACATGACATCTACTTCTACCTACTTGACAGCTACTATTGGCTGATAGTACTGCTGCGCTACACTGAAACTGCTGACGCGCCACGTCCAGAGGCTAGGATACGTATGAGCCTCATTACGAGTTTGGAGGTAAAACCGCAGTAAATCTGGCAAATTACCGTGAAGCTCATTTACCATTACCGCCACTCGGCCCTGTGAGCTAACCAAAGGATTATGAGTGGTGGCAGTGTGATATAAATCCACATTTTTGGGGTTCATAGGACAATGTGGGGATTTTGGCAGAAATGCCTGAGCAGTAATTCTACTGTGATACAAATCAGCTGATTTTTAACCTTAACGTAGACGGTATACAGTCAGCATGATGCTGGAGGTAAACCCTCGACTTCAAAGTCAAACTCGGATTTCAGCGGTGTGGTAAAAATGGTGCTAATTCTGTTACCACCCAACAAAATGGGTGGTGACAGAATTACTGCCACTTTTTAACTACACCGTCAAACTCATAATGAGCCCCATGTATTTCTTGCTGCCTGCGTTGCCCTCCGTATGCCCACTTTGGTCGGTAGTGTTTTGGGCTAAGTGTTCTCTTCGTATTAAGCAATTCTTCAAGTCGCCAAAACTGGACAATGCCGCCTGAAAGGTGTTTGCCACGAGAAGGGAAAAGTGGGGACAGCTATCAGCCCAGGGAGCCTGCCAAGAAAAGTGCAACAGGACTCACTGCATGCACTGTGTCTGACTCAGAAGTGGTGAAGGACTCTTCTGGGATTGAGGAACACGAGAAAGTCCTTGATTGCGGATCTGGCAACCTTTTTAGGCACTCTCCCACCGACTGACAGGCAACAAGCAAGCACTATTAGCATAGTTATGTTTAGGTTGGTTGCCAGGAGCATGCCCAAACCAGAGCCACAGCAGAAAGCCTCTACCCCATCTCCAATGGCACTAAACCCTCCCCTCGCCCAAAACTGAGTGCAGCACCCCATACCACAAAAATTCAACAGTGTCGGACTATTTCACCTTTTACCAAATCACAGAGCAACATTGTGGTTTGCTTATTGTGCAAGAAGGAGGTTAGCAGGGGCGAGTCAAGGTCCCATCTGGATCCAATCAGCCCGATATACCAGTAGAATTGGCTATGGAGTCAAGCAGCACTGGCGGGCAAACAAGGCAGGGTGCAATGACAACTGCAATTAAATGGAGTACAGACAACATGCACCAGCCATAGATAACAGAGGCTTACTAAAAACAAACACCCTGCAGCTGTAAAAACAACATTGCCAAGTAACTTTGAGGCCTTTGGGCGATTTAGATTTTTATAAAAATTAAATAGAATAGAATCGAACTGATCGTTTTTTTTATAACCCACCTCATACCGTACCTGAGTTTGGTTTCTAAGTGTGGATCCGGACCACCGTTGCTCTGCATGGTCTCATTTCCAAGACCAGCACGTTACTCCTGTGCTATCCTTCCTCAGGAATGATACTTGTTGTGGATCCAGTGCCCTTCTTCTATGATCCGGAACATGGCTTCCAAGAACTGACAGCATGTGCTGCACAAATGGTGACGATTCAGAGCCATCATTACTTCTCAAAGGTTGAAGTTCCAGAGCTCTATGAAAAGGTCGTGGAAGAGCAACACAAAGCACTGCAGGTGGCAGCCAGAGAAGTGCTCTTCACCATAGACAATTTGACAAGAGTGCAGCGGTTGGACTACATCACTGTAACAGTGAGCTGAGTGTCCTTTGCAAAGTCACACACCGCTGCCATGTCTTCCAACAGACAATGCCAACGTGCAGTGTTCTGCTTGCAGAGCTTCGACCAGATTCCGCACAAAGCATCAGACATCAGAGAGTTGTTTGATTCAGGTTCTCCTAAAGTCGCTCTGTCACCCCTGTCAAGGGCAGCGATGTTGGGGCAGACTTGAACTGTCCCAAGATAACCCACATTCCATGGCTTGCACAGTTGCTCATCCTTATTATGACATGGTTCTTAAAAGACCACACACGTTCTTAAATGTTTCATTGTGCTTATAAGGTATGTACATGCCACACCCACAAATCAAGTTCTGAGCTTGTCACTCACTGGAGCTCCCCCCATTATGCTTGTAGGCCTCCTTCAACAAGAGCTTGCTGTATTTGACTACTGCAGGGCACCCTGCCAAACGAAGGCAATTCGCGGCACTGCTCTAACAGAAAGCCAACGGTACTTGATTTTACCTTGTCTGTAAGGTACCTGGGCTGTTCAAGGAGGCTACTGTGAGGGCGAATCACAAGGAAGCAGGCCCAAGCAAAATCCTGCTCCGACTTTCCCTTCTGGGGAAGTGACTGAGCAACCTGGGCTATGGGACCATAGTGCAAGAAGACACAAAGGATTAAGAACTGTGGACCCAATGTAGGAAAATGCTGATGTGCTTGCAGGCTGACAAACATCAATGATATATACCTTCTTGCCACTTTAATGGTCTCCTGTATCCAGGATCACGTGCCTGTGCCCGCCTGTCATTTCTGCAGATAAGTAGCCTGCCTCAGTACTCGTCAGGTGGAAATCAATATTGCCAAACACATTACAGGGAGGCTTAACTGAGTGGTCCTGCTCCCGCTTTAGCAGTGCAGGGAGATGGAGGGGTTTCAGCAACCGCTTGTGCGATTGTCACCCTTTACGTGGTGTGTTCCCCTAGCGCCTCAGGGACGATATTGGCATGTGTGCTGGGTAAATGCACTATGCATGTAGAAGGCGAATTCCTCCATTGCTGGCAAATAAGAGAAAGCTAAGGTGCACGAGTAAGCATGAGTTACTGTTGAAATTCAGAACGTCACTCGAGAAAGTGGCAAATCAGAACATGTTTTCAGTGCTGCTGGGAGGGCAACAGCAAGTGTGCAGAAACCGGCTTTATTTGAAAGATAACCTAATGTCATACCTTAAAACCCGTCCCTCCTACTCAACCCCGTTCAAAGAGAAGCTGAGAGCAGCAATGGTGATGATGGATTGCATTGGTGATCGTTATTATTGTGGTGAATTGGAAATAACAGGTGTGATTTAGCCTAAGATGCAAAAACCAGAAACACAGAAACTGGACTTGGGTATGTTAGTCTCCATGTATGTTGGAGAAAGAGTGAGAAGGAGAAAGTGTGACAAAAGAAAGAGAGACTTGAGAGAGAGAGAGAGAGAGAGAGATAGAGAGAGAGAGAGAGAGACAGAGAGAGACAGAGACAGGGAGGGAGAGCGAGAGCGAGAGAGAGAGTTATCCTTTCTGGATGAGTAGTTCTGCTGCTTTAGAGTTGGTCGTCTACTGCAAGGACCCCAACACTGCCTCTCACCATGCTATGATCACCATCCCCTCGTTCTCGACTCTGCCAGGGGAACAAAGGAAATGTGCTCAGTCTTGGTGTGCGTGCGTGTGCGTGAGACACAGAGAGCTAGGGAGAGAGAGGGAGGGAGGCATGGATAAAGAAACAGAAAGAGAGAGAAAGAAAGAAAAACGATACAGAGAGATATGTATCTTTTCTGGGTGTGTGGCTCTGCTGCTTTACACTTGCTATTATGTTGTGTGTATTTGCGTGTGTGGTGTGTTTCTGTGTGTGTGAGAGAGATACAGTGAGAGGGAAAGGTAAAGCAGAAATAAGGAGCGGGAGAGAGTGAGCTAGAGAGAGGGGTGGCAGAGAGAGAACGAGAGAGAGAGAGAAAGTTTGTCATTTTACACACGTTTTATTTTCTGAGGGTCCACAACATGTCCCCTCCCCTGAGCCACTTCTCCATCTCAGTTTACTCTGCTGGGGATTGCAGGGGGATACAAAATGGTTAATTTTGCGGTGCGTGTATGAAAGTGATAGCGAAGGACAGCGAGCGAGAGAGAAAGAGAGAGAGAGAGAGACAGAGAGAGAGAGAGAGAGAGAGAGAGAGAGAGAGAAACAAATGCATGGCTTCTCTCGTGACCATGGGTTTGCTTCCCTTTGCTGGTTATCCTGCTTTTGCTCCTGCCTTCTCCTCTGCTCCTCTCCCTTTGTGGTGCCCCCCTTGTTCTGTTGGTCCTGGCAGGCTGATATATTCTTGGTGGTGTTTCCTGGTGTGCTCACAACAAACAGCCAACCCACTTCCAAACACCATTTCATTGCACCACAGCAGACATCCATAGAAACAGCATAATGTTACTAGGTAGCCAAGTAATGGCTCACAGCCCTGTGTTGCCGATACTGGAACTTCACACTCCGGTAGAGGGGGAACTCCAGAGACCTAGTGAGCAGGTTCCACTGGTGTTGTGGTTGTCATCACCCACGGTTGCTGTAGGCTCTTGGCTGATGCACTATGAGAAGAGCTGGTGGTGGTTGCGGCTATGCCAGTGCTCATCGTGAATGCAGTGCTGGCAGTCATATCAATGTCAGTGACCATCTCTATGCATGTAGTCATCTGTATGCCGGTGGTCATCTCTGCATGTGTGGCCACTGTTTATATTGCAACACCTTACCTGATATTTTGGCAGTGTTTCAGGTGCCGGGATATGGCTGATGGGTAAAACGAATATGCCCCCATCAGGATAACCCTCCAGTCATCCTGGCTACTGGCTACAGTGGTTGCCTATGATTGTACCAGCACTGTTAATCCTGGCAACACTTCCTACAAGTGAAAGGTGGCCCATGTTTATGAATGCCAGTAGTGGTAGCGGTGCCTCTTGGTCTGGTTTCGGGGGCTGCTGGTCTGATGGTCATGATGGTGGTAGCTGCTGCTGGTGGCATTTGGTGCTGGTGTGGCAGTAGTGGCGTCTGCTACTGATCTGGTGGTGGCCGTGGCAGTGACTGCAACAGGCCCAGTGGTGTTGGTGCTTGCTGCTCGTCTGGTGCTAGTGGTTGCCGCTGATGGTCTGGTGGTTTTGGGGTCTCAGCTGCTTGTTCAGTGGTGGTGGTGGTTGCTGCTGATCCAGCAGCGCTTGTGCAGGGTGCTGTGTTTCCAGTGGTAGTGACAGCAGCAGCTGTTGATCTGGCAATGGTTCGACAGCTGCTCCTGGTCCAATGGTGTTGGAGGTAGGTGCTGGTCTCATGGTAGTTGTTTTAGCTGCTGGCATGGTGGTGGCAGCAGCTGCTGGTACAGTGGCTGTGGTTTGGCTGCTGCTCGACCTGGAGTTGTGGTGTCTGCTGGTCTATCAAGGGTGGCCGTGGATGCTGCTGGTCTGGTGGGGGTAGCAGTGGTTGCTGTTGGTCTGGCAGTGGTGAATGTGGTTGCTGCTAGTCTGACAGTAGTGGCAGTGGCTGCTATTGGTCAAGCAGTATTGATGGCTGCTGCTGAGCTGTGGTGGTGTTGGTGGTTGCTGCTGGCTCTGCAGGAGTGCCGTTAGTTGATACTGGTATGGTGGTGGTGGTGGTGGTGACTGCTAATCTTCCAAAGGTGCTGCCGGAAGCTGCTGCTGGTGTGGCAGTGGCTGGTGGTCTGGTGGTGGCTGCCTCATGCAGCCTGGCAGTGGCTGCTGCTACTGGTCTAGCTGTGGCCTCTGCTCTAGGTGTGGCAGCTGTTGGTCCAACAATGGCAGTGTCTGCTGCTTCTTTCCACTGCTTCTATGCTGGCGGGAGAACTCCTCCCAGCCCTGGTCCTCCTCCTGCTCACTGTCTCTGAGACACATTCTGCTGCCAGTCCCCTTCGTCATGTTGGCTGGCAAAGTATGTTCAAGACTAATTTGGGGGACAGGGTGGGATGCAGGCTCTTGACGGCTGGAGAACATGCTCTTGAAGAATACAATATCTGAGATCTGGAATTCCAGGCTTTCATATGCTCCGGCCACATTCCTTGGAAGTTTCGCCAGGCCCTTCTCCTCCCCGTGGTAATGTGCTGCTCTCAATGGTTGTTGTTTGTGGTGGGGAATCACCTCCTCCTGTCACCATACTCCTAGATAAATTAGTGAATACAATAAAATAGTGTGGTTAAAAAGTGGGAAAGAGGAAGTTGGGGTAAATTGAGGGAGGAAAGAGAAGGAAACGGGGAAAAGTGTGGAAAAAGGAGGAAGAAGACAGGAAGATGAGGATGAAAGGGAATAGAAAAAGAAGCAGAAACGGAAGTAAAATGGAGGGTAAGAGGAGCTAGAAAGTGATGTTTTAGATGATGTAGTGATGTTGTTGCTGCTTGTGGCTGATGATGGTGCTTCAGTGGTGCTGCTGCTTTGCTGCTACTTACTGCTACTTACTGCCATATGCTTCTGCTGGTAGCCTTCTCCCCAACTGGAGGCAGTTTGGTGAAGAGCATGCGCAACAGAAAGGCACAATGTCCCTTTCCTGATGTGATGTGCGTTGCAAAGTGCATTCGCGTGCAGGAGGGACGTGTGCTTCACTTTGTCTGAAGTGAAGCACGCGCATGAGCAAGAGTAATAACACCCAATGTGTTTTTTTCTAAGCAATGGATATGTATGTTGCCTGCTGGTGAAAGGGACACGCATGCTTTGCTATTAGCGAATATTGACATAAGGGCTGCTCCAGCAAGAGAAAAAGTCTGCTTCGCCTCGACTGAAGCGTGACATAGGGCGCATGCGCAAAAATAACGAAGCATGTGCACGCGCATTTGGGGTGAAATTTCGCAAGCGCGTTCACCGCTGCTTCCTCCACCATTTCGTTTCACCAACCTCTCACCGACAAAGGCCGTGATGAGGTTGGTGGAAGGAAGTGACATTTTAGACGCTTGCAATCAGGGGTGTTGTTAGGTCTGGAAAAGACCCGGGGCTACGTTAATGTCGGGACTGCCGGGACCGGGGCTAGCTAGCCTTTTGGTTATAGCTCCTGAGATTCTATCCGGGGCTATAACCAAAAAACCAGGGGCTATAGCCCCCTTAGCCCCCCCCCCCCCCCTAGCAACGCCTCTGCTTGCAATGGAAAATTCAGTGCCATGCCACCAACCCCAACATCGTACTTGCATGACCTTTCATGACCTCGGTTTCTATATACACTAGGTTAAGGAAAAGCTATTGCTCGGGATATACTCTGAACAAAGAGAGTTATCTGACCTCCCATTAATTCCTCTTACAGAAAGCTAGAAAATATATATTTTTTTTCTAAAAACAAGCATTGGCAAAGCCAACAACTTGGGCTTCTCTATAGGCGTAAACGAGACCAAGATTCATCTATTTTAACATTGCAACGTTTATTTACTTCAGTTTCGACCTGCAAATCACCACACACTCGAAAGAATGACATGTTGCCACCAGCTTTTAACTTTTCTACAGAACAAAAAGAAAAGCGACAAGCTAAAATGTTAGTTCGGAGCTCTGTGCTGGGGTGTTGAACTGCTTAGAAATCAAGTGTAGGAAGGCACACTTTGTTGTGAAGTTGTTACTGCTCTGATTACTTACCGGTAATCTTCATTACTCCTAGTCCTACTCTTCCTCGTCACAGTACTTACTTCATGAGGCACCCGCCTCCGACACAGGACCTTCTTCTATTTCTTTAAATCCCTATAACTCCTCCCCCACATCCATGTCACTCAGTTTTCATATTACCAAGCCGGAGCATGGGACCTTCCCCGCAGGGAGGGTGAGGAGGGTCGTCAGTACTGTGACGAGGAAGAGTAGGACTAGGAGTAATGAAGATTACCGGTAAGTAATCAGAGCATTACCTCCACGTCCACTCTTCCTCGTCCCAGTACTTACTTCATGAGGTATACCAAAGCATCAACGGGGAAAAGGTCCCAATGAGACAGAGCCAAAAACAGTGCAGCAAAACACACCCACAATAACTCTTAAATCACATCCCCACAGCCAAAAACTCCAACCACGAAGGAACCAACCCCCGAGTGGGAGAAACTCAACCCATAGCGGTTGATGAAAATGCCTAGACCAGCCAAGGCGGCAGCCATACAAATCTCTTGCAGAGAAAAACCCTCCTTACATCGGGCCAGGAAGCCGCGAAACCCCTGGTAGACCGCCCCTGATTGTGCGCAGGCACAGGCAGGCCAGAAGCCACATAGGCCCTAGAGATCACAACCCGGAACCACCGGAAAATGGAAACCACAGATGCGTTATGCCCAGCCCCAGCCAGACCACAAGCAATCAGAAGACTATCAGATTGGTGGAAAAGGCAAACCAAGCCAAATACTCCAACGCGTCCCGCCGGACATCAATGTTAAGCCGAGCCACCTCCTCAGGCGTTCTTGGATCATGAAAGAAGTCAGGGAGAACCAGACCCTGAGAGGTGTGAAACCCGAGAGACAACCGAAGGGAGAAACTTCGGACAACACCCCGGCACCACCGAGTCTGGCAGCACCCTCAGGAAAGGAGCGTGACATAAGAGAGCCCCAATCTCCCCAAGCCTACGGGCAGAAGTGAGGGCAATAAGAAAAGCAGATTTCAGTGTAAGATGTTTGATATCAATCTCGGAAATGGGCTCAAAAGGAGGCCCGTGAAGGAACCGTAATACAAGAGGGAGATCCCAAAAGGAAAACCCTTTATCAGCACAAGGAAGGGAAGAAGAAAAACCCTGGATCAACTTCCCCACCAACACCTCCCCATCCAAGTGACCATCAGAGCCCCCCAAAAGGAATTTCATGGAGGCCCGCTGAGAGCGAAGCCTGGAAAAACTGCCAGGCCCCTGTCAAAACCCCTCCTGGAGGAACCGAAGGATAGCAGAGGCCAGAACGCAGGGGAGGGATCTCAGACTGCCCATACCAGTCTCGGAAATGGCCCCAATGTCTGCCTAACACCCTCAGAGGGGAGGGTCTAAGAGCATCCATTTGGACTCAACTACAGGATCTGAGAACCCCTGAGATATCAACCTAGACTGAGCAATAGCCACACCGCCCATTGCATCCGGTGGAATTCTAACCGCAGATCCCCTTGAAGGGGACACGGCCAACTCCAGAGAGGGGAGCCAACTCCAGCGGCACCAGAACAGAGCTAACAACAACACAGTCACCCTGGAAACTCAGATGCGCCAAACCACCCGGGGCAGAAGGGGAATAGGCGGAAAGGCATAAAGGAAAACCCCAAGGCCACTGTACAGAGAGGGCGTCCATCCCCCAATCCCCTCAACCTGAAACTGAGAGCAGAAGAGGGGAATTTCTGCTGAGGCCGGGGATGCAAACAGGTCTAGAACCAAGGACCCTAAACTGACACAGGTCACCGCAAAGACCTGGGCCAACAGGACCAGTTCTGCAGAGGAGTGAAAACCGGCGTCTGAGAAGATCCGCTTGAACATTGTCCACCCTTCTGATACGTGAGGCCAGCAGATACACCAGATGAGATTCCTCCCAGGTGCCTATCAGCGCTGCCAGAGCATTCAAGGAACAGCGGAACCCCTTTTGCAGTTCACATATGCCAAGGCCGTCGTATTGTCCGATCGGACCAAAAACCGCCGACCGTCCAGCAACTCCTCGAAGTACACCAGAGCTTGCACAATGGCACAACTCTTGCCAATTGGATGATCACCGGCTCTCCCCAGATCTCACAACCCTTGAGCTGAGAGGACCCCCAATGTATACCCTTTCTGCTGGTGTTGGTAGTAGGAGAGGTCACAGGAGGAAGGACCATGCACACCTCAGCCTGTAGACCTGAAACCCCCCGCCACCATAGCAGGGACCCTCGCAGCGCTGGGGACACTGAAAACAAAACTACGAAAGCCGAGATGTCGGGAGCCAGTGGGAGAGAGTATAAGACACCAGGAGACGTAACCGAAGACAGGCTCAAGGAACTGGAAAACATGCAAGACGCCACGTGCCCCGTAACTTCAGAGACATACTGCCTTCTGAGAACCCAGCCCAGAACAGCCAGCAAGCGCCCCCCCTGCACAACATCCAGAGTACGCTCTCCCCAGACGTCCGGACAAGCAGTGCAGGGTCTTGAGACCCATAAGCAGGTGACACATCCTAGAAGGCATAGGGACCAGGAACACCCGCAAGTAGAAAACTTGACCCTGAACAGGGAGAGGAACGGGCAAGACGGTAACCCACAACAACCGTTCGGAGAGAACGGATCCCATGGCCAACTACTTGGACCGTGAGCTGGGTACCAAAGTCCTAACCATGCAAACCTGCACAGGAGGAGACAGGAACGGCAACTGATACCCCCTCCAGAAGGAGCCCATTACCCAGGAAGCCGAACCCCACCGGTCCCATACACCTCCGAGAAGATAAGAGACGAGGAGCCAGGGAAAACCGCCAGTCACTGCACTTGCACCAGAGGGAAATCACAGGACGTTGAAACAGGCCTGCACCACAATATAACAGCATGCTTGTCAGCCCACAAAAAGATTTGACCTATCAAAAGGAAGATACTGGACAGGCCAGAAGTCCAGCAGACTATGGCCCCCTCAGCCGACAGAGGAGCCACCAGGCTGGCGTCAAAAGGGCAGAGTACTGTCACAAAGCGGGGCAAACCAATCCATCCCGGATAGCCGACATCAAAGGAAACCCCCTACCTGAGGTATGCCTATACTGGAAAACCCACTGAAGTGACATCCCCCTCCACCGGCACCAGGGGCTCTGAGAACCCCTCTAAGCACAGACATGTGCCACCATGTGCCCTATCACTTCCCACAAGTCTGAGAGGAGGCGTGAAAGCAACACGTCAGCACCGGAGGACCTAGGGCCTAAAAGAAGAGACACTGGGAACCCCCTGCATGGCCGTTACTTCCATGATCATTTTCCATAATCCCATGCCGGACAAGGGAAAAGCAAATCAACTCCTTTGACTTTCCCTTGCGCAGTTTAGAGGAAGAGGACAGGACAAGGAGTCTGCGTCCATAGCTAGCACAGACCCAAACACACCACTAACACACCACATGACTGAGAGGTGGTTTGAGCCCTGTATCCAGTAGCTGGTAGCCCCATGCTCTAAATCGTTCCAATGCATCGGTCTAGGAAGGATGAAGGACCGAGTCAGCACCGCTGAGACTCGAACCCGAAGTGTAGACTATGCCAGGCCGGTACCCTTCCGGCCGCTTGCAGATGTGTCCAAAATCTGCGCCGTATTCACAGGCAGCACGCAAGGAATGCAGCCAACATCCGGTGCATACTGGGCTGTGTGTGTCTGAGGAGCTGGTGGTATGTGACATGTCTGTGACAGAACAGAGCCCCGCACTTTCAAATACTCTGTCACAGTCACCCCACGACAAGAAGCAGAGAGTCCTCACAACAAAAAAGAAAGGCTAGCCCATACTGCCAAGTGCTTGCCATCATTTCCAATAAAGATGTGTACACAGAGCACGAGGTAACGGCCTTTCAAAGGAGTCAAGATGGCCATACCAGCAAGAGAGGGGAAAACATCAAGCACAGTCCTCCCCTCTCCTTACCTTCCCCCAGAGAATGCAGCTGACATCCGGTGCATCCTGGGCCGTGTGTCTCTGAGGAGCGGGTGCTATGTGGCATGCCTGCGACAGAACATAGCCCCCGCACTTTCAAATACTCTGTCATAGTCACCCCACGACAAGAAGCAGAGAGGCCTCACAACAAAAGGGAAGGCTTAGCCCATACTGCCAAGTGCTTGCCATCATTTCCAATAAAGATGTGCACACAAAGCACGAGGAAAACGGCATGTTGAAGGAGTCAAAATGGCCATACCAGCAAGAGAGGGGAAAACATCAAGCACAGTCGTCCCCTCTCCTTACCTTCCCCCAGATAATGCAGCCAACATCCGGTGCATCCTGTGCTGTGTGTGTCTGAGGAGCGGGTGGTATGTGACATGCCTGCGACAGAACAGAGCCCCCGCACTCCCAAAGACTCTCTGCCACTGTCACCCCACGACAAGAAGCAGAGAGGCCTCACAACAAAAGGGACGGCTAGCCCATACTGCCAAGTCGAATCAAGATGGCCAAAACAGGAGGAGAGGGGAAAAACATCAAGCCCAGTCCTCCCCTCTCCTTACCTTCCCCCGGGCCGTGCAGGACCCGGGACACAATGCTCACGCTGCGGTCCGGAGCCCAGCAAAGAACCGAGCGAGGCAATCCAGCTCAACTGTGACCCCAAGCCCCGCAGGGGGCCCAGGAGCAGTGCCGCACCTGAGGGAGCCGAGGGCCCCGCCACACAGCCCCCCCCAGGGGGCCAGCAATCGGTGCTCCCCAGTGCCCCGCACCGGGAAGAAAAAGTCCAACCTGCCGGAGGCAGGAAAAATTTAAACTGAGTGACATGGATGTGGGGGAGGAGTTATAGGGATTTAAAGAAATAGAAGAAGGTCCTGTGTCGGAGGCGGGTGCCTCATGAAGTAAGTACTGGGACGAGGAAGAGTGGACGTGGAGGTAATGCACTAGGAGCTTCATTACCAGCCCCAGTTAACCCGTCACCTCGCAGACAGATGCTTTTGCTAGCAAAAATGCCTCTTTTTAATCACTGTACTCTGACAGTAATGTTAATAGCAAGCAGCTTACTGGCTGCAGATCACCTATCACCATTCAGTGAGATGCTGTGGCAGGCGGAAATGACTGCCTTAAATCAGCTAATGCAACAAGGATTCACAGAATGTGCCACTGGTCATGTTATTAGCATATATGTATACCTCCACCACTGCCACAATACGTGCTGCCAGAAACGCCTCAAAGGTGTGACAAGAACATAGACAGCCATTAGCTTAGTAGCTGCAATGAACTCCTTTACCTTTCCGACACCTGATTTTGTAGGATGAAATGGCTGTTTAAAATCACCTTAAAGGATTAAAAAACAATTTGCACTGGTCCTTTTACTGGCCTATATATGTAACTCCACAAGCGTGCGCCTGAAAACTGCCAAAATAACATATACTTGCTGTACACAATGTTTTTTTCCCCTCCACTTTTAGATGGTAGCATCACAACGAAAACATTTCTTGTGTATGTGAACAATGACCATTTGAATCAGAAAAATGTAGCCTGTTTTTCCGAAGCTACATTTAGGGAGTCCCTAATGCATATGGCTTTTCTATCAAATACCTAAAGTCACCCAATTAAAGCAATGGAAACTACTGTAAACCCCAACCTTTGAACTCTGTCCCTGAGTGATTCGTTGGCTGGCATTTGAGACTGGCAGAAAAAGACCTGTTGTGTTGTTATTGCAAGCGTCCTACTACAAAGAAGTGGGCTGAAAATGCCAACTCATTCTACATCATCACGGGTCTCCGGGTACGTAGCCGGCCATATCTGACCCCATCACAAATCCCCCGCTAATCCCGTCCGTAATCGCCTTTTCACAGAAAGTGCTAAAATGTACCAGCTGAAATGGGAACATTAATGGCTTAAATATCCAATTAAGAAGGGATTCAATTACTCCAAGTGCCACGCAAGGAATTAGGCCCAAGTTAATGCGACAGAGATGTGATTGAGTGAGAGGAAGTCAGGGGGGAACACAGCCGAAGCCATGAGGAAGAGGAGGTCATAGGTTACACCTGAGCAAGGAATGGACACATCTCCAGATACAGGGATGAGAGGCAGGGAAAGTTAAGCAAGTCAGGGATAGCAGGCAAGGATTAGGTGGTGATTATGTGTGTCTTGTTTGCTGGTAAAATTATACAAGTACTCGATGTAAAAAAATAAAATAAAGCAGAACATGCTGACTTGTATATCAACTATTTCCAAAAGGTTATACACAATTCAAGAAAAGATGGTATTAAAGAAGTGCACCTTCGTCTGTGACATCACAGCAGTGAGCAGTCAATTTCCTGTTCCTCTGTCGGGTCTCCTGCAGGCTGCAGCTTGAGGAAAGCAGGGAAAAGCTTGGTGTCTAGAGGGCAAGAGAGTGTCGAGCACTTCTCTGCTCCATTAGAGCCAGAGGCATCACTGCACTTTGTTACCAGTCCTGTCATTGTGACATGTGTGCTAGCTATCGCAGTGATGGGGCAGCTGTTGAGCTAAGCGCTGCTTCCTGGAAGCGGGAAATGACATGAAACCGGAAGAGTGGCTGGACTCCAGTTAATCATTGGGCCCTGCGGAAACACAAGACGGGCGAGGCCAGATCGTGTTTTCCAGTTTTTTGTGGAAAAGACGCATAAGGCAGTGGCTTTGTGTGGCAGGGGGCCAGCCATTTTTTCGTGTGTGTCTGTGATCGGAAAGGGAGGTACAGTCTGGGGCGAGTCATCCCTTGAGCAGCTGGTCCCTGAGAGGACAGCACAGAGTGTATCAGCGGAAGCGTAGCAGCCATACACAACACAACAAGCTGAGTAGGTATTAACAGGGGTGTGCATTTAACCTCTGGGTTCTGAGGCACATGACAGAACACTCGGGCTACACCCTCATTCTCTATGAGATCCCTCTGGACTCTACTGTGGATAACCTCCCCTTTGTTGATGCCCTACTGATGCACAATTCTACTTATGATCATTTTGTCATTCTCTTCAACATAAGAACAGGTGCTCCTATATGTTCTACAGCTCCGAAACTCTCCACTGGCTGGGAGTCTTGCCTATCATTGTATGGTCATGGGGTGTCTAGTCTATGCATAAGAAGGCCAGGAAGTCCACTTTGAGTCATGGTTCTTTGAAGCACCACTCTTCACTGTTACCTACCGCCGGACCTCGCACGCCACATCCCGCAACCGGATCTCCCACTGCAGCACATCTTGCTGAAATTGTTTCACCAGTTCAGCCCTTCCATCGTCTGCCCTGTTTTCCCCTTCTTTCTCCCACCCTAATGAGAGCTCTGATCCCGTGCCACTTTTGATCGTTGCCATGCCCCTCACTCTCCATCACCTCTTGCTTAGTATTCCCCCACCCTTGGGCAGCACTCCATGCAGGGCTCCAAACCCCTTCCACCCCGTTCCCCTCACCTGTTGTGACTGAACAAAGGGAGGCGGCTCTTTTAAGGAAGGAGAGCATGCTAGGGCGGGAAGAGGGCGGAGAGGGAGGGACAAGGGGGGGAGTTAGTTCAGTATGTGTTAGGACGAATAAAGAACGGTTGTACCTACGAGTGGCTCCTGTCTTCCTTGAGCCGCAGTATGGCAGAGTGATTAGAGCGGATGTTGAGGCCAACATCACCCACCTCTCAGTCCACCCAATCCTACTTGTCTCTGTCATCTTGTATGGCGGGCCTTTGTCCCTGTTACTCTGCCTGACTGCTACATGGCCCTCTTCCCACCCATTTGTCATCACAGATAGAGGCAATGGACTTTCACAGCAATTTGGCGGATGGTTTCTTCACTAAATTGTGGGAGTTAATGAATTCATTGAGTTGCATTGGTGTTGAACAAAGATAATTTGATGCAGACAATCTGAGTCTTACTCATAAATATGGTCTGTGATCTCTATTTGTGGGTGCTGATAACAGCAGAATCTGATGTACAGGAAAGTGCTTTCACTTCCAGTCCATTGGCATCACTGAAGAGCCAATGCTGGCATAAAAAAGATAACAAGAGACATATAGGTTGGGGGCAATTCCCAAAAAGGTTTTTCGAGGTGTGAGAATAACTTAAATCTCGAAAAAAAATGTAATTTTTACCAGCGCAAGTTACGTTTGATTGAGGTGCATGTTTGAATGGCAATAAGATCTACCAGTTTCTTGTGGAAAGTATGTCTCAAAGAAAACTCCAAAACGTCTTTCAAGGGGTCTGTCGATGGACCTGACCTTGGGCCTCATTATGACCTTTGCGGAATGGATTAACAGGCTCCGCTAATGGAGACAGACCCGTTAAACCCGTTCCGTGAAATTACGAGGTCCCCACGTGGGACCCGTTAAGGATGCCTGGTAAAACCATGCGTCCTTACCGGGTTCCGCGAGGGGAAGAGGGAGCTAACAACGGGCCGGTCATAATCGGCCCGTTGTTAGCTCCCTCTCCCATTCCCATTGAGCCCTATGGGGGCTCAGATGGGAATGGGGAAGATCCGGGCCCGTGTTCCCAGAGGGAGGAATTACCGGGTCCTCCAAACTCAGAATGGCCTGGTAATTCCCCATTCTGGGAACCCGGTAAAGGAGCCCGGTTTGGCGGCAGCCGTGGAGCTAATAGCTCCATGGCTACCGCCAAACTCGTAATGAGGCCCCTTGACTTTGTGAGTGTGTCATTGTCCATGAAGTACACACCTAGAAAGGGGTAACTAACTTACCTGGTGTTCTCAAAACATTACTCGGTCTACTAAAACCAGTCTATTATTGTATAAAGTGTTGATATACACGTGGATTGAGGCGTGTGAAAGAGAAAATGTGTGCTTAGAAGTGAGTGGGTTACATGGAGTAAGTGGAAATGTCTGTGAAGAAAGATTTTTGTGCTAGAAAAAGCCTTGTGACAATGTATTTAGCAACATAGTTATGCATTTGAAAATTTGCTGGGGAAATATCTGCTACGACAAGATTCCCGAGGCGTCTTTGGACTTCTTAAGGCAATCAGACAGATCTTCTGCCCGTTGTTCCAACAGGAGAAAGTTGTGTGTGAAACTTAGTGGATAACATTTTCAGTTGTATGTTACACCACATGTATGTGAAATGTCCGCGAGGTGTAACCTACAGCCACCTCTGGTTCTGCTCAGCATGCTCTGAAGCAGAACATATGGTAAAATTAGGACTTGATAGATATGCTCCCTTGACTTAGCAAGTGGGATTTTGGAGAGAAAAACTTGCAGCTGAGAGGGACAGGGATGATGCTTTGAGAGACTGTGGCTTTAGGCTGATGAGTGCTAGCATGCAGTAAGGTAACTCCACAACAACCAGACTTAGAGAAAACAACCAGCTAGGGAAAAAAGCCAGGTCCACCCTGCTTTATTTTTCATACCAAAAGGAAAATAGCGACAGGGTATTATAAGTCCAGGGACAAACCGAAACAACTGCATGGGAACCACACACCAAGCTAGATAAATAAAGTTGATGTCCTCTCTGTATGGTTCTCAAGAGTAAGTGCTTGAATTAAAGGTTGAGTTCCAAACAAACGATCCTGAGATTTCTTTAGTGCAAGAAAATAGAAATGTAATGTTCAACAGTGAGGGAGGCCAGCTGTTGCCTCATCTAAGGTAGAGCTCTAAAGGCAATGCATTTCGGAGTCAAGACTCCTTCATCATTGACTGTATGCGCCTCTGCCTGCAGCAGCTCATGAAACCGTGTGCCTTATCACACAACAGCTTCTCTTCGAGAGAGAATTGGAATTGATCACTTTTGCCCAACCCTTTAGGGCTCCACCCTGATGAAGGAATCTTGACTACGAAAAGCATTGGCTTTAGAGCTCTCAGTTCATGTTTTTTCAGCCCAAGACCTCTGCCATACTCACATGAGTATGGCCTTCACACTGGGCCGCAGCCCTTCTCCCACTTGGCTGCTCGCATTCCTACCTAATTATTCAAAGGTCTAACTAGATACATTTATATGTGGGCATACGTGCATGTACCCTACCATTCCTGGGAATTGGAATGTAATAATCAGGCAAGAGAAGGGGCCTTGTTGTTCTGTGTTTTCAGCACAGCCTGTGAGGATCCAGGTCTACTCTTAAATGCAGGATTAGTTCATTTTATAAATGTTGCGCACATGCAATGTATTCTATGTGACACTATCGCAAAACGAATGATTCATTTCCCCTATATAAGCTTCCACAATATGTGTGTCTCCCGCCAGTTGCTTCCATCCATAAGGCTCCCCCCCTCCTCCCTACACTACCATCTACATGTTCTCCACATATTAATATATTTTCTGCAATCTAAATCATTTGGGAGGGGCAGTGATTTAAACATGCATCCCAACATTCCCCCCTTTAGTTAATCCTTCATTAACTAAGTTCTCTTTTTCTCTTTATATCCATCCCATCCTTGGGAACCCATGCCCTACACACATGACAAAGACTGCTCCCTTCCCATGCATATTTGGGAACACCGAAGATATTCAATACCCATCACTCTCTAGATTAACCCAGTGCTCAGTGTAGTTTTCTGGATCTGGTGGGGTGAAGTTAATGTCCCCCGGGGGTTATATAGGCCTTTCAATCCTAACCATACATGTCTTATTTGTATCCTCAGTTTGAGGTTGCCCATCCTTTGTACCTGGGAGAGCCATTCCTGCCCCAATAGTAACCATCATCATTGCACTGTTGGGATAGTCTATGCACAGTATCGAAGCATCATCTGGCACATGCAGAACAACACTGGTAGAAGCACCACAATCGGAACCAATATCTTCACTACAGCCCCAAGCCAGGATTGCACCCATGAGAACCTCATGTCGATCCAATCTTCGGCCTGCACACCCGCTTCACTTTCCATACCAGTCTTTATGCACCTATAATGTGTGCTTTTTGCACACGTCCCCTGCCATCACCGTCAGAAGATCCAGGACCTACCGGTTTTGAAGTTTCATTAGCCGGATCACCCTCAACCAGCTCTTGATAGCATTTAGGGCCTCATTATGAGGCTGGCGTTAAGGGTTTAACGGCGCGGGTAAGGATGCTGGTGCTGTTAGCCCCTTACTGCTGCATTATGAGGTCCCTTACTGGGTCAGGGAGCTAATAACGGGCCAGTTATTAGCTCCCTCCCAATTCCCATTGAGCCCTATGGGGGCTCGAATGGGAATGGGGATGGGTATTTTGAATGGGGACTTACCGGTTCCTCCAAGGTTGGAATGACCCAGTAAATCCCCATTCAAGGAACCCGGACATGAGTTTGGAGGTAGCCATGGCGCTAATAGCACCATGGCTACCTCCAAACTCATAATGACCTCCTTAGTCTTTGTTAGGTATCATTTGCCAACTGGATCACTTCCCATTGAACAATTTGCAGCCATTTTGTGTTGGCTGCAACCTGGGCCCCTGGAGAGATGCAAAGAACACTTCCATCTTCGTGTACAGCTGGTATTTATCTGGAAGTTCTTTGAGCAAGTTGGATACATTTTCCGACAGATAATTTGATATCTTCTTTCGCACCTTTATCAGCCGCTTCTTCTTCCTTTTCCTGGGGTGTTGGATGGGGGCTGGGATTAATTATGATACCCCACACTTGGACGCTGTCAGATGAGCTTCAGGCACCATAAGGATAGCTGAGTGCAATGATGTTATTGCACACGTGCCTTGACAAGAAGAAGGAAGATGCAGATATGCCTGTTGACCATATACCCAGTTCCAATCCATCAGGGCCACTGTTCCTTTTGCAAGATCTGAAATGAACATGGTCCTGTTGCACTTAGTGTTAGCACCCACAGGAACAGTGCCATGTCCTCGAAAACAGAATTGATATTCTTCCACTTGAACTTTTACTGGAGTTTAATTTACTTCAATCCATGTTAGTTTTGGCATGTATGTAGTCCATGTTGTGAAACAATTCTTATTAATGTTCTATATCACTTCTACTTCAAACCCTGCAACCCCCCCTGCTGCCCAGATCACCACTGCCTTCTCCCATCTGTTCAAAACAAACAGCACACAATCCTATTTTAACATGGGCCGTGGCTTGCGTTGAGGTTCACTGTCATCTTTGGCACACTTTTCTGCTTCTTTGTCCATTAGTACAACTTGTACCTTGTGCCCCTGGAACAGACTGTGGACTCAACACAGTGCTAAATACACAAAACAATGGGCTTCCATGGGAAACATCCCAGGGTACTAACATTTTGGGTGCTCCGGAGCATGGGGGATGAGGGAGCAGAGATACCAACTCCCATTATACTTCTGTTTCTCCACCAAGTTCATTTGTTTGTGCCATATGTTACTAAATTCTGGGTGGTGCACATCAGACATGGCAAGGCCGCACCTTTATATTGGTTATATTAATTTTCCTTATCTAGACCCCATTTAACCCGCAACTTTAAGTTCCATATTATTGTGTCTTGTATTTTCATTAGTTTAAAGTTCACTACCGTTGCCATGTAATCCTCCCTTTTTGTTTGTAACAACACAGCATTTATTATTTTCACATCCCCTTATATAATACCCACCCCCTCTTTATATGACCTAACCATATAAACTCACTATACAAATATAAAAATAAACCAAAGAATAATCCACACAAGAGAAAAAGAATGTCTACTACACAAAATCCTAAAGCATGCAACTTTAGTACTAGCAAAAATTATAAAAGATCGAAAATGCATGTTAAAAAAAGTAATTTCAAATTAGCAAAAACTAAATATCACTAGAACAATTGCAACCTGGAAAATAATGAAACGCAGATAATCTTCAAAAAAGAAATGCCGCAACTGTTGTCGTCACAGAAAAAGGAATGTCAGATCAAAAACACTCAGATAAAATACTTGTTGTGGAGGCAATGTTTGCAGTGATTTCCTAACATCAGACAAGTGCACACAATACCGCAATTCTTTCAATTTGACCGCAAGCAGAGTAGCATACACCACGGTTTAAGGTCTGTTGTATCAAGGCTCAATCCACCTGCAGACAACATTATTTACATAAACCCTATCACCAGGAAACAGTTGCAATAGTGGTGAGCTTGCAGAGTCTACTGCAAGCCTGTTTTCACCCTCTTCCATTCGGCGTGGAGCAATCTGTTGAAAAAGGTATTTAATAACGTTGTTAAATGAGCAAAACACGAATGAAACTCATCCCCCAAAATTGACGCAGCCCTGTGAGCATCAGATGCACCATGCGTAGGAGACAACGGTGTGTGCATATATCTCCCCATCACAATTTCATGCAGGGAGGGGTGATGGTCCTTACAGGGCTGAGTCCTTAAACTGAACAGGGCCAGAGGGAGGCAGTGTACCCAGTTTTTCTTTAAGGTAACACACAGTTTAAATAACATAGTTTTCAACAAACCGTTCATCCTTTCCACAATGCCATTGGCGTGAGGGTGCTAAATGAAACACATCTTGTCTTTAATTCCCAAAAGAGCCACAATTTAATTGAACAGCTCATTGAACAAGTGGGTGCTGTTTAAGCGTTTTGCACAACACCCATCTGGGGAACACTTCTCTCACCAAAAACCTAGCTGTCAATTTGGCATCAGGATGTGCACATGGACCAGCCTCAATCCAACGGGAGAAAGGACACACTATAAGGTAACAGAAAGTATTACATCTTTCACCCACATCTGCAAAATCTATATGACGATCTTAGTGGGGACCAATTGGGTGAGGTAATGTTTATCTCAAGGTTTTCAAAGTTTTCCTAGTGGTGTAGGCCTGACAGACAATGCAGTTTGACGTGAACATGCACAACAATTCCTGAATATTGGGCACATACCAATCTTCTTGTATATCTGCATCCATATGCTGATAAAATACATGAGCGGGTTAATGCAGCTAATCAAACGCCACTAAAGCCAATTTATGGGGCATCACTACCTTTCCAGTACTAATCTGTCTCCACACCAAATCAGTTGGAGACTGCGCATAACCCCTTCTCTGCCACAACAATTTCTCATTTTACGATTCTTGACCTTGTATCTCAACTGTTTCAGTAGCAGGGAGTGCAGTATATGGAACCTGCAAATGCAGTTGCATATTTACAAGCTCTGTATTCTCAGGAATTTCAGGTACTGGCAAGTACATGACCTGTTTTGCTGCTGTGTCTGCTGCTTCTTTCCCAAGAGAGAAAGCATTTCTGCCACTTGTATGGGCAGCAATCTTGACGACTGCGGCAAGTGTGAGCTGTGAATGAGCATCATGAATTAACCAAACCAAAAGAGTCACATGTTTAACTTGAGACCCATCTACTCTGCAAAATCCTCTCCTCATCCATCTCAACAACCCTAAATAATCAGTGGTTGTAACATAAGCCGAGTTTGAATAAATCATAACTCAACACCCTTGCATTGCCTCGAGTGCCTCAATACAAGCAATGTTTTCTGATGCCTGTGCTGAATAATGGCCTGGTAAACTTTGCTGCACAAAAACCTCATACTCCCCATCAACCAGTCGAATCACTGCTGCACCAGTCTCCTTGTCAAAAGTTGATGACCCATCAAACAAGAACTCCTCTCCATCACAAGGGCCTCTAACTCAACTACCTCTCGTTCTCACACGCCCTTTACACTGGGCAGAGAGATCCCAGATCCACTCAATATACCGGGTCTCTATCGGTATCCTTTTCCCTCTGTTACACAATCTTCCTCCCTAATACAATAGGAAAGGGGCCCGTGACACTACAATCCTCTATATAAAAAAATAAATAAACCTAACTTATAAACAACACCATATGGTTCTTCCTCCTATCTATTGAATCCTCCCACACCACACAAACACACACCACACACATACAAACACTCATATTTCACTCCCGTACACCACTTGTTTTTCTCCGAAGAGGGAGCACTTATGTCTACATGTTAATCCGAAGTGTTGCATTGCGGGGTCCCATTAAAGGCCTACACAATCCGGGTACGGCGCCCCGCTACAAAGAACAGACAGCCATTCTGATCCACAGCTCCTGTAAACCTGTCGAAGGTGCGCACAAAGGGGACTGCTCACTGCATGTGGGCGCAGCCCCTCCGGATGTGTTGCCGGGAATCCTCTGTCTTCACAGGGGAGTCTAGGATCACATCAGGGTCACCAATAATGTAGGGTAACTCCACAGCAATCAGACATGGAGAAAACAACCCACTAGGCAAAAAGGCTAGGTGCACCCTTTTCCGAGAAGAAAAAGAGCTTTATTTTGTATACAAAAAGGAAAATAGCAACAAGGTATTATAAGTCCACTGCGACAGAGTTCTCTCCCTCATCAACGTGAACTTCACCTTATCAACGTAAAAACAGGCATTTATGACGCATATACAGTGTTCATCCCCCACCCTCATTGGCTACCACCTATTTACATGCTAATAGTTACATATGGGCCCCTCTCCGATTGGTCTTGTCATCTTCTCCTCCATCTTCTCCACACATGGATAACAGCCTCTTCACCTCGGAGAGCTGCAAGATAATTGGCTAAACCTCAAAAGACACCTACCTCGCTTTGACATCCGTGCAGAGCCTGCTGATGCAGGTTCGAATCCCGGCGGGGCCAAACTCAGCCTTTCATCCTTCCGAGGTCGATAAATGAGCACCGCACACCGTGGGTAATAATAAGCAGTGCTCAGATACCTGAAGGTTTGTAGCGCTATATAAATGCGTAATTATTATTATTACCTTTCTTTACTCCTAACCACACATGATGTGCACCTGGTCATCAACATGAGCTTGGCATATCATTTCGAGGTCAGCATGGTCCTTGCAAACAAAGCAACTCTTTTCTCATCCCAGACATGCAGGCATCCTCATAATGCCTTCCTGCTGCAATTTTATAAGCACTGGCATCGATCGCCCTTTGCTCTCTCTGATGCAAATCACGGATCTTGTTCTTCTCTGCTCCCCCCTGTATCAGTTAACCATCCCAAGAAGTAGGGCTGGTGTCCCACTAATCCATCCAATCCACAAAAGATTTAAGAGTCTTATTCCTGCATATCTGCTAGTACAAATAAAATTACCATTAGTCTGGGGGGAGCTAGTGTCCTAAATCTCAGTTCATGTTTTGGCAGCCCAAGACCTCTGCCAAACTTCCATGAGTATTGTATTCGTACTGTGCAGCAGCCCTACTCCCACTTGGCTGCTTGCATTCCTACCTAATTATTCAAAGGTCTAACTAGATACATTTATATGTGGGTGTACGTGCGTGTTCCCTACCGTGCCTGGGAATTGATAAATGTTGCGCGCATGCAATGCATTCTATGTGACACTGTTGCAAAACAAATGGTTAGTTTCCCTTATATAAGCTTCCACAATACATGTGTCTGCCTCCATTTGTTTCCACTCATAAGGCACCCGCCTCCCCCAACACGTTCACCACGCATTAATATATTTTTCAGAATCTAAATCATTTGGGAGGGGTGGTGATTTGAACATGCATACCAACCATGCCAAAGGAGAAGAAGTGAAGAAATGACCTTCTCAGCAAGGAGAGCATCTAGCATTCCCTACATTCCAAAGATTTAATAAACGTGGATGGAACACCATGAACTCTTTAGGACTCATAAGACACATCCATTTTATAGCACTATGATCCACCTTGCAGCACAGGCATGCATCCATACTATGACAAAATATTGTTCTGCTGCAACATCACTCCCTCCCTGTCTTTGGGTCTGATCACGAATTGTGCAGTATCCCAGCTGGAATACCTCCCATCTATATTAGTGTTAGCATGCACCGGTCCGGCGGTATTACCGCTGGATCATGGTTTGGGTGCTAACTGTTAATCCCCAGTTTTCAGCGCAATTACAGCGCGGTAATACCGCAGGTGGGATTTGTGCGGAAAGTGGGAATTATTTTGGCGAATTTACCCACAGCTCAATAAGGCAGACTCGTGATAGTGCCAGCCTTTAAATGCGGCAGTAATACCGTAACGCCCAACTCATGTTGAGGCCCTTTGTATTACGTATTTCCTGCTCTCCCATCCTCTTATTTTTCCCGTGCTCATTTTCTCTCCTCCAGCAGACTAAGGTCAGGATGCAGAATGCTTGTCGACCCACAACCAGCACCAACATCTCTCAATATCAATAATGATGCGATTGAAATATTGGTAATGTGAAAATGATCTTGTTATTGGTTGGCCCTTTTGTGACACGTGTTTCGACCTGTTGGTCTTCCTCAAACCAGGGCTTACCTCTGATGCTCACTGTTAGAACCCTCAAATGAGTGTGGCTCGTACCCTCCTGATCCCGTTGGAACCTTCTTTATTAGAGAAGGCAGAGTCGTGATCCGCACATGTTCAGTTTGATGAGCCACACCCACCAAATAATTATATAAATATGGTGAAACAACTAAAACAGCATAAATCACCTTTCAGTCCTGACTTAAATGACAATTGTCATTTAAGTCTCCTAGATTAAGTATTTAATCCTGAATGTTTTTTCTATAATAACATGCTACATGACGACTGCTCTCATTCAAATTAGTGTGAAATACTCATGACATCATCAAGTAATATTCTAAAATATTTTGGCTTTCATGGCCATTGACAGTGTGCAGGTGACGGGAGTTCCTAAATAGGGAATTTATCTTGTTTCTATGATATTCTTCAAACACATCCTAGGCAGGAAGCAGCCCTTTGAAACCTGACTTTCATTCTAATTCTACTAGCTTCCTAGAGCTTAAGCTGGGTCTCATATTGGGCCATGAAGAGATTGGCGACATCCAGAGCAAAAGTATCCCCAAACTGATGCCTTTCAGGTCATTTTTTCGGTCATAGCCAATCTGATACATTCAAGAATGAAATCAGGTGGTACTGTAGATGTCGCTGGTCTGTTAACCAAAACAGTAGGTAACATCTAAGCATTCACTTTTAGGGATAGATGCATAAATTGCCTCAACATCAAGGGTTGCTAAGATGGATGGTCCTGTTAGAATGATGGCTTGGAGCACCATGAGGGCATCTGTGGTGTCCTTGATATATGAAGTCATCTGTGTGACGAAAGGTTTAAAAAAAATGGTCTGTGTACAAGAATAGAAGTTCCAGTAGTGATTCACAAGCCAAGACAATAAGTCTTCCTGGAGGATTGGCAAGTCGTTTGTTTACTTTAGGGAGGATGTAAAAAGTCGATATCATAGGGTGCGTCTTGTTGAAGAAATACCTTTCATCTTCACATAAACAGCCTTCCTGGGTGGCATGTCTTGTGAGGCTCAGTATCTCTTCTTGTAATCTCCCAGTGGGATTACAGCAGCATTAGATAGCAGCAGTGTAGATTATTTTTTTATAATCACATGTGATGAGTATCACTATTCCCCCACCTTTGTCAGCTGGTTTTATAGTAATGGCTCAGTTGGTATTCAATGATTCTAAAGCTGTCCTCTCATCCCTAGTGAGTTTGTCATTGTAGAAATGTTTCTTCTGGATAGTTTCCAGGACTTTCTTGGTTACTATGCTTTCAAACATTGTAAACTCTGCCGGTATATTGTAGAGGGGTGGATTGAAGTTGGGCTTGATTTTGAGACCCATAATGTTGTCTCTGGCTGAAGTCTGGTCTCTGCTCTTCTTGTCAGTCTGGTGTTCTGGTAAGTAAACCTCATAGAAATATTTGAATTTGATGTATCTAAAAAATCTTTTACGTTCCATTTCAGTGAGGATTGGATTGGCCTTGGTGGCAGATGTTACCGCCCGTGTTGTTGAGCTCCCTGATCACTGTCACTGGATGATGTCGAAATGCCAGAAGAGGTGAGACCCCAAACAATTCTTTGGTAATCCTTGAATACCAACCGGGACATTACTTACAGGTATGAGTCCTATTATGGACATTTTCCTTGCCCCTGCACTCCATCAACTGCTTACACCCGGTGCAATCCAGGGTGACAGGGTGCCATTCTCTCGCACGTGCAAGTAAATCTACAGTACACTTTCGACATTCTGTCTTTCGGACACACGGCCCACTCTATGCCATACGTATTTTATAACTGCTCTTGATGTGGGAAACACATCGTGTCGACAACCTTTGAACTACCTTTGAACTGTATCGTGTTTATTCCTACACTGTTTACTTCGCTGACTAACTCAGCCTGTATATTGTTACATGAGCCCCACAAAATGCAAAGGGGCCGTGCTCTATTGCTATGATTGTGTATAGACTGTACAATATCTGATTTTCATTTTCCTGTGATATATTGTTGAATCATGTTACACTAGCTGCATTCCTTCGTTTATTGTCCTCACCTAAGTATTTACATTAAAAATATTGCTGTGGTTTAGTATATTTTGGTCTGCACTGATCATATGCTCATTATACATCTGTGTTCACCTGGGCAGATCGGGGAATAGCCAGGCGCCCTTTTGTTTCTATACACTGTATATTATATACACTGATCAGGCACTAGCGATGGACTTTAGCACAATACTGGCCAGTGGTCACAATCTTTGGCTGTGCCCACTATATACCCACTATATATTCTAACATATAAATGGTCCACTTGTCATGGGCTTTGATCTTGAGCAGTTTGTACATCTTTTGGCCATGTCCACTGTATATTTTAGAAATTCAATTAAGCGATGGCCTTTGGACGTGCCCAAAGTGTATTATACAACACTAACCAACCACTAGCTATGGCCTTGGGCTGTGTCCACTGTATATTATATACACTAAACAGCACTAGCCATGGTCTTCAACACAATACTAGCCAGTGGCCACGGTCTTTGGCTGTACCGATTGTATATTCTAACATATTAATGGGCACTAACTATGGCGTTTAGCCATGGCCACTGACTACAATGTTCAACGTTGCCCACTGTAAATTTTAAAGCAGTGATGGGCTACTAGGCATGCACATTGGTATCTTTTAACAATAACCAACCACTCGCTATGGCCTTTGGTGCTGGCCAGCCTTTGTCATGGCCAATCCCATGGCCTAAATTGTTATTAAGGTAATCAATGTTTTCATGAGCTAACTTATAAATGATGTTATGCCTAATTCCATAATTGATGTAATCAGTTACATTCAATGTAATTAGTGTTCTCACCAGTGATGGCATCCGTGATGTGGTTTGTAATGTCACCAGTGTTCTCATACAACCTGTAATTAGTGATGTTATCAGTGATGTGATCTGTGATGTCATTATTGTGGTCATGGGCTGTTCAACAGGGGTCGTGAAGTTAGGGTGGCTTTAGCTGAATTTCAGGGGTCTAGTTGCGTTAAGTTCTCACCATAACGTCCCTGCCCGTTTTTTTTCCTTGAACATCAAAGGTTTTGTTAGAATGTATTGCTCACCTTAACGTCCCTTCAACTAAAAGTTTTTCCTTGAATTTCAAAGGTTTTGTTACAATGTATTGCTCACCTTAACATCCCTGCAACTAATGTTTTTTCCTTGAATTTCAAGGGTTTTATTATTCCATAGATTTTTAGAAAGCTTTCAGACCACTAGCATGGTCTTCAATGATAGACAGTGGGCATAGCTCTCCAATTTAAAATGCGACCAGACCACTGGTAGTTCAAGTAACTTTCTCCTTAGTAGAAAGTGCGCAAGACAAATTAGCATTAGACTTTTACAAAAAGTAATGAAGACCAGAAAAATAACCTGAGAAAGGACATTTTCCAATAAATATGCTGGCAAAGTATAAAAGGTGCTTACCTTTTAAACCCTGCAATCTGTAGTGAAATATGCCATGGAAAACTAAATCTCAATACAAAACAAGTGCTTGTGGTCTTGTGGGTAAGCATCTGTACTTGGAACATGACAACCTGAATAAAATACTGGTAGCCAAATACTTGAGCAAGCTTGGCAACTTAAAAAATAACAAGGGGTTGCGTCCACCCACTGAAAGAAAAGTTCTGCTGTCCACCCACGCGTATACTTTACTGGTGCCCTGATAAGCAGTCACAATCAGAGGAAAATAACTGCACCAGAGTCCAGGATTGCTAACTCTCTTGCCACATTGTGGACAAATACTCCTGACTCACTTACCCTCTCATCATTTCCCATCCTCACCCACATGTCTGGCTTTCAAAAATACTCTGCTTTATAAAGCTAACTTGAAATGTACACATACCATAGTGTCACTCAAATATATACATCCTTATAGAACTAGGTTAGGAAAAAATTGTACAATTGTGGCATTATTCCCCCCCATCTTGACTGTGAGACTAAAAATACCAGAATTCAATTCAGCCAAAGTCAGAAAATGTGTCTCTGACTGCAAAACTTTCAAGGACTGACAGTAGTCAGTTTAAAAAAGAATATGGATGCTGTGTCTTATGAGATATTTAAAACTAAGAAAACACACAGAATTCGGGACTGTGGACTCCAGCCCATGCAGTAACCGGGACCAACCCTGCTTAGTTTCAAAGCAAGGAAGGATTCAGCCACCTTAGGTCATGTTTCTCTAAGTAATTTGTAAGATGGGCTCCTTTATTAGTCAACATGACCTTAGGGAGGTGACCCCTTCTACGCTTTGAAGCTAAGCAGGTTTTATCACAGTTACTGGAGGGATGGGAAACCCACTGTTGCTGTAAACATAGCTTTTTTTTGTTTTTATTATTGACTGGCAGACTACAAATACCAGAATGCAATTCAGCAAAAGGCAACAAATGGTCTCTGAGTGCAAAACCTTGAAGGTCTGACTGTAGCACATTTAAAAAAAAAAAAAATTTGGATGCCCATTCAGTCGCTCCATCCATGCAGTAACCAGGACTGACCCTGCTTAGCTTCAAAGCGGGAATGACCCTGCTTAGCTTCAAAGCAATGAAAGGGCCAGCCTGTTTCTCTAAGTGGTCTTGTAACTTTGGGTTACTCATTGGGCAACGTGGCCTGAGGAGTGTGACCCTTTCCTCACTTTGAAGCTAAGCAGGGTCTGTCCTGGTTACTGTGTGGATGGGAAATCTGAATGGCAATCATGTCACTGGCCATGGCCAGATTTTTCACCCCCGACGTCACTATAGCTGTAAAAATATCTCAGCTATCTGTAGTCCTTTATAGCCGCGAATATCAGAAAAACATCTGACAACATGCTTTCCTGTGCCCCCCTCATCTGTGCCAGCTCCCTCCAATCCGCAGATGGCCTCCTCACCTACCTTGCCCTCTCCCTTCCCCGTAACACATTCTGCTTCTGTGAGATGGCAGCTATAACCACGGCTACAGAAAGCTTTGTGTTGCAAACTCAGTCCCTAGACCCCCTCCAGCTCCCAAATTTCACTTGGTACCATTTAGCCACCCCCACCTCTCACATGTTGTTTACCTGCAAATGGCTTCATTCCTGTGTTTAATTTTTCCATATGCTTGAATATCTCTCACATTGAGAGAAAAACATGATGGCGCTCTTTCATTTCTAAAAACACCCAGTTTTGGGCTGAATACCAGAGATTTAGCTATCTATTTTTGAGAAGGGTACCACCTTCTCGGTCAAATATTTAAATAACTACTGCACAGAATAACCCCTAACCAAGCACAGATCGCAATTTAACAGATCATGGCCAAATTTGTTTGGACCTGGCCCAAATCCGTCCAGCGGTTTCAGGTGTGTGCTTTGGGAAAAATTGGCCTTTCTTTTTCTGGGAAAATGAATGGGAAGTAGGCCGCAACTTTAGAAAAAAAACTTTTTCGTCATCTTAATAACTTTCTTATTTTTTAATGTATCTTTACGAAACTGGGGGGGTGCGAGTCCCAATTCACTTTCGAAAACCATTACTCAAATCAAAAGTTCTTAACAATAGAATTTTAAGTTGTTCGTATAGGAGTCTGACTCACCTTAACTATAGGGTGGCTATTGCCACCATTTTATATATATATATCAAAACGAAGAAAAAAAAACACCAACGGCAGGCGAACCGTACTCCGGGTCACTGGATAACACATTAGTAAAAAACACAACCAACAGGGAATAGCTTGAAACGTGTTTAATAGTCAATCACTGCATACACTGGTACAAGGAAAAAGGATACACGTTTCGCGCTCACAGAACGCTTGATCACACACTGACAGCAACAGTAAAACCACAATGAAATAGAGTGCTAAGTCCTTCCACCATGTCGATGACACAGTGAAGTGAAAGGGTAAATGAACAGAACTCAACGGCAGACATTTTTTAACATAAGCAGACCGTAATGCACATAACAGGGGATCGAAAATGTGCAGTCCCATCTACAGCAGAGAATACAAAATATGGCATCAAGCATACAATGAAAGCACATACATACAAAATGGGAGCATGTTGATTACCAATTAAAAGATTCTGTGTATATACAGTGGTGCCAGCAGAAAAGTGGAACTTCCTATGGGAAATCATGATAAAGCGCAAGTGCAAGAGCATAAAATTATGCAAGCCACAATGACAATAAAAAATGCAAGTGCAAGCAGCGCAATGCAACCAGAGGAGAGTCCAACCAACTATCATGTACACAACAATGTGGAGACTAATGGGGTGGCTTAGAAAGTACTGTGTGACTGTAATGGTGCAAACTATGCTGCACCATCAATTAAAGCACTGAATGCATGGTACAAGCTGCATATAAAGCATGAGTGCAATAGCGCTCCACGCAGATCCCAAAAAGAAATGAACATGCCTCCCCTAAGGACCACGATGGGAATGCAACAGCTGAGCCATAACTCATGTCCCGAGATGCACCAAACTGTCCATAAAGTGAAACCAAACGGGTGAACCCAAATTGAAAAGAAGCACAGGTTAACAAAATAGATATGAAAAAGTAGTCTGCTGTCATACGGACAATAGCACAAACAATGTAGTGTCAAAACAACAAAAAGAGATCACGCAATTGTGATGCAACAGTAAAATGCAGTCAAAGAACAACAAAGTGAAAATAAAAAAATTGAAGATTGAACAGCAGGAAAGAACACATTCAAAATGAAAATAGACACAGATCAATCACATGTGCAATAATGCAATGAATGAGCAACACTCCCAAAATCCGGGAAAAGGCGGAAGCAAACTAAGTTTAAGAACAATGTCTGAAACAGACTGCCCAAATGGAAACCACACAACTGAATTATACTCCTATAAAAGTGTAAAGTTGTTCGTCTACGTTGTGCCCCGCCGGGACCTGAATGTCCAGATCCAATATTTATTTGGTTTCTACCTAACGGAGCCTTAGTACTTGATCACCACCTCTGGGATTCATAGCAACATGGGCAACCCCAAAAGAGGTTAAAAGCTGTTCATTATTGGCATGGTGCTTTTTAAAATCTTTAGCCATTGGGTAAGAGGGGTAAGACGTTTTAATGGCCCTAAGATGCTGCAGAATCTACATTTTGAGTTAACAGCTGGTGCTACCAACATACCACTTATTGCAAGGGCAACAAAGCACGTAGACAACAAATGTGGTGTCACACGTGATAAGCTGTTTTATGAAGCAAGAAGTTGCAGTGATTGGATGGGTGAAACATTTCTGAACAATGGCATGGGTAGATACCTTGCGCTTGTGACATTTGAAGAAACCCGTCGGAGATGTGGTTAACCAACTGGAATTGGAGGCAGGTTGGGACTGGTGATGCAAGAATCTCTTAACAAGTTTGTCCTTCAATGAGGGTGCTCTCCTGTTTGTCTGTTTGTTTGTTTGTCTGTTTATTTATTTATATAGCGCTCCAGACCCAGGAGTAAAAGGGCGCTTAAGGACAGGTTACAAAAGTACAATATATGAAAAAATGTGCAGTTATACATTTTGTGGAAGTAATATACAATATATACAGTCAGATGTAGTTAGAGCATACGGTTAAGCATTAGTGTGGAATGTACAGTAAATACAATTAGTAATGGGCTTAGTCCCACTTGGTATTGGTTTTATCCAGTAGCCAGCCGATGACTAGTTTCCTGAACAGTTTGAAGGATTCGGTCGATTTGATATTCAATGGCAGGGTATTCCAAAGGGCGAGGGCCGTGAAACTCGAGCCGCCGGCTCTTTTAAAGGTGTATCTGGGCACCATAAGGCAAAGAGTATTGGAGGATCTAGTGATTCTGGTGTTCGGCTTCAAAGTAAATTTGTTAGTTTGATAGGGTGGAGCTAGGTGGTTTACGGCTTTGTAGGTAAGGCAGAGAGTTTTTAGGTCAATTTTTTGTTGCATGGAGAGCCATTTGCAGGAAATTCTGATGGGGGAGATGTGCTCTCTCCTGGGGATGTTTAGTGCTGCTCGCAGCGTGTTGTTTTGGAGAACATGGACTTTATTGATTATACCTTGGTTGGCACCTAGGTAAAGGCTATTGCGGTAGTCAAACTTGGATTGTATGAGCGCCCTGGCCAGTGTGAGGCAGTTGTTGGTGGATAGAAAAGGTCTGCAGGCTCTGATTAGTTTCCCAGTGTAGGTGGTGGTTGAGGCGGTCATGTTGACTTGTTTAGAGAGGTTGGTATTTGCGTCAAGGTAGAAGCCTAGGGTTTTCACATTTTTAACGACAGGGATGGTGTTATCATCGATGATGATGGTGGTGTAGTCGGGGCTAAGTTTCTGTAAGTTATTAGGTGATCCGACTAGGAGGAGCTCAGTCTTCTCACCATTCAGGTAGAGGCCATGTGTGGCCATCCCTGCCTGAATAATGGAGAATATTTTGTTGATCCTTGTAACGTCGACATTGTAGTTGCCAGAGATGCTGAGTAGTATCTGGGTGTCACCCGCGTAGTTGGTGTAGGTGACAACCAGATGGTCCAGTTTGTCATAAAGAGGTTTTGTAAAAATGTTGTATAGGGTGGGGGAAACACAAGATCCTTGTGGGACACCGCAAGTAAGGGGGATAGGGTCTGCTGCAGCTGCGGATGAAAAGACCCTCATGGTTCTGTTGGCTGAGAAGGATTGAATCCACATGACAGCTGAAGAGGAGAAATGGGCAGCAGATGAGAGGTGGTTACAAAGTATTTTGTGGTCGACCAGGTCGAAGGCTGCTGAGAGGTCTAGAAGGAGCAGGATGGCAGCTTTACCTTTGTCTTTGAAGTCATCAATCTGACTTTTGAGGTCAACAAGGGCAGTTTCTGTTCCATGTTGGGGTCGAAAGCCAGATTGACGCAGCCCTAGGAATTGATTGGACTCTAAATAATCCTGAATTTGCAAGTAGGCAACTCTATCAAGGACTTTTAGCAGGAAGGGGACCGTAGTGATAGGCCTGTAATTAGTGGGAATGGCTGGGTCTAAGGATTGTTTTTTAAGAAGAGGGAGAACCCATGAATGTTTCAAGTTGTTGGGTACAGAGTTGGTAGAGAAGGATAAGTTTATAAGTTTGGAGATGAAAGGGGATAGGTCTCTCGCAGCATCTTTGATGATCTGGGCAGGGCAGCTGTCCCCTTTGCAATTAGAAGGTTTGAGGGATGCTATAATTTTTTGGACTTCAGGTATAGTGACCTTTTTGAAAGGCCAGTAATGATGAAAAGTCTTTGTCTAATTTAAGGACATAGCAATATCGCTGTACAATTTTCCTCACACTGTGAGAGGAGCTGTCATAAGTAATGACCAAACGGGTGTCCTCAATGTCACAACACCCCACCTTTCTCTTGGTGGCTAAAAGATCCTGATGTAGGAGAGAACGAGCTTTGACATAGGCATTCTCAATGACACCTTTAGTGTACCCTTGCTTCAAAAAATGATGTGAAGCTCGGCAACAGCATTTATTGAACTGCACAGTATCAGAATAATTTCTACGATAGCGGTCAAATTCGCTGAAGGGTATGCTCCTTTTACAACTCACTGAGTGGCCAATCGTGGCATGTAGAGGAAGGCCTGAGCTGGTTTGTTTTTTGAACATGGATGTATGAAGGCCTAGACTATCCAAAGAGACAGTCACATCAAGATAAATTATCTTGGCGCTACTATGCCACTCAGTAAACAACAGGTTGACATTGTTTTCATGAATGCACTTGACAAAATTGAACCAGTCTGACTCAGTCCCCTTCCATATGACAAACACGTTGTCAATATCATGCCACCATGCCACAATCTGTTCAGCAAAGGTTTCATTGACAATATCACTCAGGAAAGCCACCTCCCACCAGCCCATCAAGAGATTTGCATATGCTGGGGCAAAAGTACTGCCCATGGCTCTTCCCCGCTTCTGATGGTAAAAAACACTTTAAAAAAGGAACACATGTTTATTGAGACAACATTTTAACATCTCCAGGATCATATTGCTCTGAGAGAGAAAGTTCAAGGACTGTGTTTCCCCAAAAAATGACAGGCATTGATACCAACCGCATGATCTATAGAGGCATTAAGAGAGATCACGTCAAGGGTACACAAAATCAGACCCTTCTCCCACGGTATATGATTAATGTGTGAAAGAATGTCCTTAGTGACCTGTAAATAAGGACGCACAGAAACAAATGAAATTATGGTCTCATCAATAAATTGCAACATATTCTCCAAAGGTGAACCTGCTAATGTGACAATGGGTCATCCTGGAGGGTGCATAAGTGATTTGCAGATTTTTGGTACAAAATAAATGGTCGTAATGGTAAAAAAATCAGGCATAATAAATGTAATCAAATCCTCATCCAGGATCCCCACCTCACACCACTTAGTTACAAGAATCTTCAATTCACTCTGTATCCTGGAGAATGGATTAGCAGACACTGAAGAATAACACTGTTTATGGTGCAGTTGCCGGGAAGCCTCATTGATATAATCACAACGGTTCAATAAGACAATTTTTTGAACCCTTATCTGATGGTTCAGAGATGATCTCAGTCAAGTTTTGTAGTTCCAGCAGGGACCTACACTGCTCCTTGGAAAGATTATATTTGACAGAGGCAAACGAGGACTTACGCAATTTCCTAAAGTCAGCAATACACAAGTCATTGAATGTTTCCAACCGGCACCTGTGGGCATGGAGGGATTGAATTTTGATTTAGATTTGAGCCGGGAACTGATAGATCACCCCAGATTGATATTAAACTCACCAAAATCAATCATGTAGGATCAAAAGAAGAATCCTCCAACACAGCCAAGTCACGTAAAGTTTCAATATCTGAAATCAATAAAGACGTCTTGCCTAAGAGTGCAATGGGTCGCGAGATATTGTCACAATCCATGCTCCTGACCCCCTGAGGTATAACAGCACCCTGGCAGCAGTGGGGCTAAAGACCTTCACACTGGCCCCAAGGGCCTTAAAACTCAATCAGAAACATACATGGAGTCAGTCCTGGCGCCTTTGTCGCCAGGCTCATTATCAGGAATAAAGCAATACCAGTTTTGGACCTTAATCCAACATGGAGGCCTATTACACAGCTCAATTCTTTAGAACCAAGCCATGCGGTCTAGTGTTTTTGGTGTGGCTGGGCCTGGAGCTACTTGGCCTGGAACTACTTTACCTGGGCTATTTAAACCACACCCAAACAGCAGACCACGCTTTGCGTTATTCTGCACTCCTGCAGCGTAACGCTCACCGTGTTCAGCTCCTGCTCATCTGCTTCTCCGGCGGCCCGATCCTGAAGCCCTAGATCCGGATTCCATTAAAATCCTGGAGGAACAGGAACAGCATTAGCGAGCAAGAACACTTACCTGTGAAGTAACCGGTCTTGAATCCATCCTGTGCTTCTCTTACCTCGACCATCCCCGGGTTTCACCGCAATTTGCAAGGGAGAATGAACAAGGTCAGCATGAAAAAAACACTTACCTGGGAAAGCAGCGCTTCGATCGCTCATCACTCTGGAACATCACCACAATGTGAAAACAAAAAGAGACATTGTTAGGGAACAGCATAGTGGAGCAAGACACAGAGAAGACAGAGAAAACAGAGGGAAAGAAAGACACAGAATAAAGAGGGAAAAGACATTATAACTCACCTGGAAGACAGCAAGCAAGAGTCGGAGTCACAGCCAGTCTAGACCCAACATAAGGGCACACGGACCAGTGAACCGACTAGGTCTATGTAACGCCCGCACCAACCGCGCCCCTGCACGGAGACGCAGGATGGAGAGTCCAACACACAAAAACCTAAGGTGAGCAATAACCCCAATGGAGGGGATTTGGACCAGAGGGAGGTGGTCGTCCACCCATCACAGAACCAGTATCTAGTATCTTAACCCTCCATTCTCCTGTTATAGGCGCTACCCAACGCCTGGCACTTAACCGATCAGAGAGGGGTCCAGGATAGCGGTTAGACCTCCATCCAGTATCGTGTGGCACCCCCGTGGCTATCAGGCGAGCATAACAGATATTGACTGGGTTATTCAAAGTTTGATCTTCCTGAAGTCAAGACTCATTTGGACATAGTCATAAATTGCCATAGGACAGAAATTCAAACCCAATATCAACAAATTGATTTGATTGTCAGTTAAAACATGGGAGAACAGATTGAGGACCTGTATGCCTGTCATGGTGTTTATTTCTTTATCCGTGCTTCAAAGTGAGTTAACCTGCTCTGAGATTCCTGATTTGGGTCCTGCCCCAAGTCACCCCCTGCAGGTTTTCTTCCAGCCACTGTTTTTCTCCCTCAACCTTTTCCGTGACCCCTGCCCTGTTTTTGTGATTTGCCCTCTTGGCACAGGAGACGCATTTCTTCTAAAACATCATTCTCAGAATTGGAATCATCAGATCCGGATGAACTAGCGGCCGCTTCCTTCTGAATAGATGGCAAGGATTTGGATTGTGCCGAATTTCGTAAGGTGTAAAACCACTTTGCAAAAGGGAAGACCCTGCCAGTGTCATAATCAGTTTTGACGCGGATGCATTTCCTGTGCTTCTTCTGCTTAACTTCATCTTCATAGTTGACAAGCTTGCCATCAATCCTGGCCCGAAGTTTGTTCCCATCCTCTGTTGCAGGAATATCTTTTAATTCAGCCTCTGCTGCTTGAATAAGTTTGAGTGCTTCCTCACCATCCAATGTGGCATAGTTTACCAATATGGTGAAAAAGTGAATTGAACAGTCTTGGCATGCAAGAGCCTACTCCTCAAGCATATCAGGGTTCTGATCTCCAAAGGATGGGGTGATCATCACTCATAGGCCCTGAGGGACACGACCCGCATCCAGTTAATTTTGCAGGGAGTGCTCCTCCCACCACTTGGAAATCTCCTTCTTTTGTAATTTTTCTGTCTCCTATAAGTGTCAATTCCCTGCTTATAGCAGTATCAGACTGCTTATTCATGTGAATGTTCACAGTGCCCATAACATCCTGCTGTTTGTTGAATAGACTCTGTGCCTGTAATAGGCATGCTGCCTCCCTAGTGCCCTGCATGCTGTGCAAAAAATGTTTAGACAAACAATGTAAGCTTGTAGATTCTTCTAAATCAGCAGAACTGCCAAGGTGAAAACGCTTCATATATATAAATCATTTATGTATTTGAAAATGAGATTGAACCATTCAACCATATCTCATGGAAGCAAAGAAGTGCTTGAGATATGGGGGCTGATTCAAGGAATTATTTGCGCCGAAAAACGGGGATTTGTGCGCCATTCTGCCAGCAAATTCCTATTTGACAAATGGGGATTTGCGGGCAGAAGGATTTGCGGGCAGAATGGCGCACAAATCCCTGTTTTTCGGCGCAAATAATTCCATGAATCAGCCCCATGGTGTTTATACTGCCAAGTATGAAGTTAACTTCTTATGTGAGAGAACCATGACTCAAAGTGATGCTGCCGTGCGTAAGCATAGACACCTCAACTAACAGTGTGCACTATAAAAATGGATATCACAATTATATATGGAGTAATACTATAGTGAAACAATGGATGATTGAGGCTTTCTCTATAGAACATAACTGATTAACTGCTGTGTGATCCCAGATAAGGAAAAAAGGTACTGTGAGATAACGTGATTCGCAGTGGTTCAAATAATGTTTTGAACCCTGATTTCCTGTTTCCAAAATGTACTATTCCAACAGTACAGTAGACTGTTCTATCTTCGGTATTAAAAGCAAAATATCATGTTGTGCATTTATGTTTCATAAGCTAAAGTTAGAATCCCTGCAATAAATCTGACTTGCAAAACACCAACTCGTGTGATAAATCAAGCTGCACAAATATGGTCACATTAGAGACAGGTTTTTGACATACCAAGTATTATTCACGTCTTCAGAAAAATAGAACAATGGAAGTATCTGAGTGAGCTCCACAAGGATTAAAACAGCTACACTGTTATACAGGTTACCTATAGATCTCAGCAACAGTCACACAACATGTTCAGCTACATAATAGTCAAACACAAAGGGGAGTTCTCACTGAAAGAGCACATTTGTGCAGTGCTTTCAGGTCATATCCTAGATGTGGCAGTCACACTGGGAATACAGCTTTTATACAAGCAGTGCCCAGGCGGCAGCGGAGCGTCCAGACAGGCAGCAGGGCTACGCTCTATCTATCTTCCTGAATGGACCAGCTAGGCTCACTAATTAATGTATAGCTGCCTAGCCTTCTACATTTAAGTTTATTTACTGTTCTCCCAGGCCACATAAAAGGGCACTTTACCTATACATTGTGGTAAAGGTTAATTATTTCGCATGCAAAATAAAACAGCAGCTTTGTTATTTAGCTAACTGTCAGAGGTGTACTAAAAAGACGAGCAAAGAAGCCCTTAGAGAGTGCATTGTAGCATTTTTTAATTTTTCTAGTGCTAGTGAATGCACAACATATTTAATGCATTTGATTTTACAAGAAATGTGTTTGGTGTTTCATAAAGCGCACCTTTGATCAAAATACATTCATTTTTTCATTTTTAGAAATGCATTAGAAAGGAAAAGATAACAAGCATATTTGTAGCAAAGGTTTAACAAGTACAAAAAAACAAACAAATGTAGAAAATTGAACCACCATCAATAAAGTTCTTTTGTCTTGAGTAGTTAATATATTCAAGACAACATGGTGTCTGTGAGCTCTTAAAGAGATAGGGACCTAGTCGTTGGTCAACGTCAGGAATCAGATCGAGTAATGGAACGGGTTTGCGGAAATAAAGCCCTCAACGTTATGTAGTCCCGTGACGTTTCGGCTGTGAGCCTTCTTCATGGGCCCCGACTTGGTCACCCCTGTGTGTGGCAAAGAGGGAAAATATTAGAAGGGATGTTCAATAAAAATTGGCGGGGCATACTTGCTGTTGAGTGCATCTCAAAAGAGGGACGAGTCTAGTGCTAGTGTGGCATGCATGCATTAAAAACAAATTAGGACCAAATGGGGGTACAACTAATAAAGTTGTCCTGTGGCTTGCTGGCACTTAGATACTAACCTGGACAGGTGTCCGGGGGTTTGGACTGGCTACTCGTAGTTGGAGGCAAGGAGTTCTGTAGAGCTGTAGGACCGCGGGTCTCAACAGGTAGACAGTGGAATGTAGATGGTGAATCTACTAACAAAGCTAAATTACAAAGATGGATGTGGAGAGATAAAAAGAAAAACAATATATGTCTCAGTAATGCTGTTAGAAATGAAGATCAAGGATAATAAGTGTCCTGACTGTGGGACCACAAGTTACCTGGGGCTCGAACAAGTCCGTGCTTTGGACAGTTCTGCGCTGCATGTGGCAAGGGGACAATCCCTTGTTCCAAATGCCTGGTTGAAGGTATGCAGGCGGGGAGGCACGGTCGTGCTTCCAGTCTCAGGAAGCTAGGATCTGCGTTGGGCCGTCTCTTGGAGACTGCTGTGTGCCCCTAAATGGAGACAGAGAAAAACCCAGGGCGATTAATGGAGTATCCTTAGAGTACTCTTGGAAGAGCCACATATGGCTAGGTGTGCGCTAACCTTCCAACACGTATAGTACGGTCTGGAATTATGGTAGGGGACTGGAGATCAGACAGGTTTTTGACATACCAAGTATTATTCACGTCTTCAGAAAAATAGAACAATGGAAGTATCTGAGTGAGCTCCACAAGGATTAAAACAGCTACACTGTTATACAGGTTACCTATAGATCTCAGCAACAGTCACACAACATGTTCAGCTACATAATAGTCAAACACAAAGGGGAGTTCTCACTGAAAGAGCACATTTGTGCAGTGCTTTTAGGTCATATCCTAGATGTGGCAGTCACACTGGGAATACAGCTTTTATACAAGCAGTGCCCAGGCGGCAGCGGAGCGTCCAGACAGGCAGCAGGGCTACGCTCTATCTATCTTCCTGAATGGACCAGCTAGGCTCACTAATTAATGTATAGCTGCCTAGCCTTCTACATTTAAGTTTATTTACTGTTCTCCCAGGCCACATAAAAGGGCACTTTACCTATACATTGTGGTAAAGGTTAATTATTTCGCATGCAAAATAAAACAACAGCTTTGTTATTTAGCTAACTGTCAGAGGTGTACTAAAAAGACGAGCAAAGAAGCCCTTAGAGAGTGCATTGTAGCATTTTTTAATTTTTCTAGTGCTAGTGAATGCACAACATATTTAATGCATTTGATTTTACAAGAAATGTGTTTGGTGTTTCATAAAGCACACCTCTCATCAAAATACATTCATTTTTTCATTTTTAGAAATGCATTAGAAAGGAAAAGATAACAAGCATATTTGTAGCAAAGGTTTAACAAGTACAAAAAAACAAACAAATGTAGAAAATTGAACCACCATCAATAAAGTTCTTTGTCTTGAGTAGTTAATATATTCAAGACAACATGGTGTCTGTGAGCTCTTAAAGAGACAGGGACCTAGTCGTTGGTCAAAGTCAGGAATCAGATCGAGTAATGGAACGGGTTTGCGGAAATGAAGCCCTCAATGTTATGTAGTCCCGTGACGTTTCGGCTGTGAGCCTTCTTCATGGGCCTCGACTTGGTCAACCCTGTGTGTGGCAAAGAGGGAAAATATTAGAAGGGATGTTCAATAAAAATTGGCCGGGCATACTTGCTGTTGAGTGCATCTCAAAAGAGGGATGAGTCTAGTGCTAGTGTGGCCTGCATGCATTAAAAACAAATTAGGACCACATGGGGGTACAACTAATAAAGTTGTCCTGTGGCTTGCTGGCACTTAGATACTAACCTGGACAGGTGTCCGGGGGTTTGGACTGGCTACTCGTAGTTGGAGGCAAGGAGTTCTGTAGAGCTGTAGGACCGCGGGTCTCAACAGGTAGACAGTGGAATGTAGATGGTGAATCTACTAACAAAGCTAAATTGCGAAGATGGATGTGGAGAGATAAAACGACAACAATTTGTGTCTCAGTAATGCTGTTAGAAATGAAGAATCAAGGATAATAAGTGTCCCGACTGTGGGACCACAAGTTACCTGGGGCTCGAACTAGTCCATGCTTTGGACAGTTCTGCGCTGCATGTGGCAAGGGGACAATCCCTTGTTCCAAATGCCTGGTTGAAGGTATGCAGGCGGGGAGGCACGGTCGTGCTTCCAGTCTCAGGAAGCTAGGATCTGCGTTGGGCCGTCTCTTGGAGACTGCTGTGTGCCCCTAAATGGAGACAGAGAAAAACCCAGGGCGATTAATGGAGTATCGTTAGAGTACTCTTGGAAGAGCCACATATGGCTAGGTGTGCGCTAACCTTCCAACAAGTATAGTACGGTCTGGAATTATGGTAGGGGACTGGAGATCAGAAACGCAGGGTAGAAAATTCTGCTGTTCCTGATCATCCCTTTGCCTCCTTTGTAAGGTCTCTTACCTGAGGGCGCCTAGCGTTGGCTGGTATTTGTTGTGCGTGGCTGGGCGGCTGCTGTTGCTCGCATGGCTGCAGTGGATGAACTGAGCTGTGTATGCGAATTAAAAGAGCGCATGCGCGGGTGACTTCTGTCTGAGGTTCCACGCATGCATACTGGAATAGTGTCCGCAGGTTGTCATGGCACCCACTTGTGTACGTGCGGTTGTAATGCACTCGTATACGAACAAATCGAATAGTGGCGGACATACCCTGTCTAGGTAGCCGCTGTGGGTTGCGGTGTGTGACAAGGGGAATGGATCCGGGGGGGTCGGTGGGTCTACGTCCCGTGGAATGGGGTGCTCGGTGGATGGCCGGGAATGGTATAGGTACGTTTGAATATCTGCTGTGGTGTTCTAGGTCTACACTCAGGGTGTAGCTCGTGAGTGTGGGACGCAAGGAAGGGGGAGTGCACTCCCGGGCCCTGGACCGTACTCTCGGGCGATTGTCCTCATGGGAGGACCCATAAATCAATCAATTTTAGCAAAAACACTGTAAAGAAGCTTTTAAGAAACAATCTTTTTTGGATAAAAGAAGGCATTGCAAGATAGTAACAAGAAAAACAAATTAAATGTTTAAGGATGTCACAAAAGGTGTTGACAATAGATCTGCAAAGGACACAATTGCAAATATAAATTCAATGTTCGAGGATGTCACACGGAGAGCTGACAATAGATCTGAAAAGGACACACTTGCAAATAGGAGGACAAACTTGCAATAAGGGTGTACACTGTTGGTATAAAGAATTCAACATTGGGGGCAGTCACTTGTTTTGTTATGACAAGGTAGCAGCACATTAACAATGTTAACATAGTAGTGTCTTATTGTTATACATGTAGGAATGTATTGGTATTGGATGGAGCTGCTACTCTAGTAGTGTGTGGATTGGGCCAGGCAGTAAAAAGGAGGAAGGCCCTGATCACCCATAGGTGGTTGGTGTGGCCTCATTGAGGCCCTTCGTTATGGTTTTGAGTTTAGAAATCCACCAGAGTTCCTTATGGGTGAGGGCGTTAGAAGCATTGGTCGTATTGACTACTGTGTCAGCACCCACCAAAGTATGTCCTCTGCACTGTGTTGGTATTCCATATAGTGTGAGACTAATGGTGCTGAATGGACTCGACATCGGATCCTTGAGCGATGTTCGCCAATTCTCTTGTTCACCTGTCTCTGAGTTTGGCCGACGTATCTGAGACCACAGGGGCATTCGATGATATATACCACATTACTAGTGTTACAATAAGAAAAGTGTTTGATTTTCCACTCTTTTTCTTCTATTTGGAATGATGTTGTTTTTCTCGTGAATCTGCACACATTGCATGTACCACATGGATGGTGTCCCAATATTTCCCTCATATTCCAAAGTCTGGTCCTTTGGGATTTCTTATTTAGCCTAGCATGGGTTAATATGTCTTTCAGGTTCTTTCCTCTCTTGAGGGCCATTCTCGGGGTTGGTTCGTTCGGAAGGCTTAGTTGTACCAATGGCCAACATTTTTTAATGATGGTTTTAAGTTTGGTCGTATTAGGGCCAAAGGTGGTTACACAGGTCATCAGTTGCTCACTTCTGTGTTGCGCGCTTTTGGGGTGAGTAAAGTCTCACGGGGAGTGTATTGTGCACGTTTGGTGGTATTCCGAATTAATTTCTTCGGGTATCCTCTACTCAGAAGTTTCTGTTTCAGCATACTGGCATGTTCTTTATACTGTTCCAATTCTGTGCAGTTACGTCTGAGCCTTAAAAATTGTCCAAATGGTAGGTTATTTCTAAGGCTCCTAGGATGGTTGCTTCTGTAGTGCAACAGAGTATTCCTATCTGTTTCTTTACTATAAAGGGAGCATATCAGTTTTTCTTCTTTGACACTGATTTCCAAGTCTAGGAAATTGATCGTTTGATTGCTTTTGCAGAGTGTGAATTTAATCTCCTCCGTTCATAGATTGACCCATTCCAGAAAATCCTCCACTGGAGTGTTGATATCTTACCATATGAAGATGATGTCATCGATAAAGCGGTACCAATGTATAATCTTGTCTTGGAATGGATTGTGTGGACTGAGAATATGTTGTTGTTTGTATTCTGACATAAAGATCACTGCCAGGCTGGGGGCGAATGCTGCTCCCATAGCGGTGCCGCTGACCTGTAGATAAAGGTTCTCATCAAATGCGAAGAAGTTGTTTGTAAGGGCCAGTTCTAGTAGTTCCACTATGAAAGTAGCTGGGACTCGGCTTTGTCTCATATGGTGTATGAGGTGGTGGTGGATGCATTCTAATGCTGCATCTTGAGGGATGCTCGTGTAGAGACTGGCGATGTCCATAGTAACCAGGAGGTCCCTTTTGGGTGGAATGTCAAGTCCTCGAAAATGGTGATTGTGGCCATGGTGTCTCTTAGGTAGGTTGGGGTCTCTTGGCTTAGAGGCTTCAAAAAATGATCTACAAATTTGCATAGTGTCTCTAGTATAGAACCACATCCTGATACAATGGGTCTGCCTGGGGGGTTTTGTTGGTTTTTATGTATTTTTGGTAGAGCATAGAACGCCGGTGTTCTACCCTCTGAGGTGTTGAGAAATATTTCCTCCTTTTCTGAAATCCAACCTTGTTCAAAAGCAAGTTTAGTAGCTTCTTATATCTTGATCTTTATTTCCTTAGTGGGGTCTTTTCTGAGTTTTTTGTAATTAGTGGAGACTTCCAAGAGGTTGTTGACCATGTCCTTGTACTGGGAGAGGCTCTGCACTACTATCCCCCCTCCTTTGTCAGCCATTTTGATGATGATTTGGTTGTTGGAGGCGGGTTGTTTCAGGGCTTTGTGTTCATCCTTTGATAGGTTTGGTCTAGCTTTGATGGTTAAGTCCTGTAATTTAGAAATTTCTCTCTTGACACATTTTTCAAAGGAAATGATGTGGGGCGCAACCTTATTTTCTCTCGGATTAAAGTTAGAAGGTACTCTTAGGCCTGAGTCTTCATCTTGTTCCAGTGACTCCTTGTCTTTGAAAAATACTTTCCGTCTTATGGTTCTGAAGAAAGTTGAAATTTCTTGATCAAGTTGGAACCAGTTCGTTCTGGTGGACGGAACAAATGAGAGCCCTTTGGTTAGGACCTGTATTTCAGCTTTAGATAGTGTAGTCCCTGAAAGGTTAAAGATGGGTATGTCCACTACGGTCTCCGTTTGTTGCTGCGCCCTCTGGATGGTTGGCTCCATTGTGGGTAGTAGAAAGGGTAGTAGGGCATGGGCATTGGCGGCGGCGGGCCACTGTATCGACCTCTGGGGCCCCCTCTCCCTAAAAAAGGGACCTGGGAGGTAGTGATTGAAAATATCCTCCTTGTTGTTGTCTACCTGTTGCTTGTGGTTGGTCATCTGATGAACCTGAGCTTGAGGTGTCTGAGAACGAGACCCATTTTCTTCCGAATCTCCTGGGTCCTGTTTGGTTAGCTGTTCTTTCTTTTTCTTTTCTGTCTTTATAATCAGCTGATAAGTAGGGGCATATATTTTCTATTTTGAAATTTTGAATGTCCTTGGCCAGTTTCTTATGCTTCTTTTCTAGTGTTAGGGCCATAAATTGATCAAAGGTGGTGTTGATTTCTTTAAGTTTGTCTTGTGCGTTTTGTAGGTCTGTGTTGTTAAGAAATTTTTCTTCTTCTGTCTCCAGATCCAGTTTGATCTTAGCATGTATCCTTTTGGCCGTAGTTATAGTTAAGACCATCAGGTCTCGTGAGCATTTCGTGGATATCTGGCTGAAGCCAAGCATATATTCTTGGTCTTCCAAGAATAGCGCTGGTTCATTGTGGACAATTAGTCCTAGTGGGACCATATTAACCCTTAGGTATTCCCTAAGAAAGTATCCATGGACTTCTGTTCGAAAACATTTCTTTTTTAGCTTCAGCAGGTTGTCCCCTGATGCGGCCGAGGCGATGTGTTGTTGGGCACCATTGAGATTAAACAAAGTTGGTCCTTGAATAATATCAGAAGTTTCTTCTTCCGAGAAGCAGAGGAACCTGAAAGACATGTTAACCCATGCCAGGCTAAATAAGAAATCCCAAAGGACCAGACTTTGGAATATGAGGGAAATATTGGGACACCATCCATGTGGTACATGCAATGTGTGCAGATTCACGAGAAAAACAACATCATTCCAAATAGAAGAAAAAGAGTGGAAAATCAAACACTTTTATAATTGTAAGACTAGTAATGTGGTATATATCATCTAATGCCCCTGTGGTCTCAGATAGGTCGGCCAAACTGCGAGACAGGTGAACAAGAGAATTGGCGAACATCGCTCAAGGATCCGATGTCCAGTCCATTCAGCACCATTAGTCTCACACTATATGGAATACCAACAGAGTGCAGATGACATACTTTGGTGGGTGGCTGACACAGTAGTCAATACCACCAATGCTTCTAACGCCGTCACCCATAAGGAACTCTGGTGGATTTTTAAACTCAAAACCATAACGAAGGGTCTCAATGAGGCCACACCAACCACCTATGGGTGATCAGGGCCTTCCTCCTCTTTACTGCCTGGCCCAATCCACACACTACTAGAGTCGCAGCACCATCCAATACCAATACATTCCTACATGTATATCAATCAGACAATACTATGTTAACATTGTTAATGTGCTGCTACCTTGTCATAACAAAACAAGTGACTGCCCCCAATGTTGAATTCTTTATACCAACAGTGTACACCCTTATTGCAAGTTTGTCCTCCTATTTGCAAGTGTGTCCTTTTCAGATCTATTGTCAGCTCTCCTTGTGACATCCTCAAACATTGAATTTGTATTTGCAAGTATGTCCTTTGTAGATCTATTGTCAACACCTTTTGTGACATCCTTAAACATTTAATTTGTTTTTCTTGTTACTATCTTGCAATGCCTTCTTTTATCCAAAAAAGATTGTTTCTAAAAAAGCTTCTTTACAGTGTTTCTGCTAAAATTGATTGATTTATGGGTCCTCCCATGAGGACAATCGCCCGAGAGTACGGTCCAGGGCCTGGGAGTGCACTCCCCCTTCCTTGTGTCCCACACTCACGAGCTACACCCTGAGTGTAGATCTAGAACACCACAGCAGACATTCAAACGTACCTATACCATTCCCGGCCATCCACCGAGCACCCCATTCCATGGGACTTAGACCCACCGACCCCCCCCGGGATCCATTCCCCTTGTCACACACCACGACCCACAGTGGCTACCTAGACAGGGTATGTCCGCCACTATTCGATTCGTTCATATACGAGTGCATTACAACCGCACGTACACAAGTGGGTGCCATGACAACCTGCGGACACTATTCCAGTATGCATGCGCGGAACCTCAGACAGAAGTCACCCGCACATGCGCTCTTTTAATTCGCATACACAGCTCAGTTCATCCACTGCAGCCATGCGAGCAACAGCAGCCGCGCAGCCACGCACAACAAATACCAGCCAACGCTAGGCGCCCTGAGGTAAGACACCTTACAAAGGAGGCAATGGGACGATCAGGAACAGCAGAATTTTCTACCCTGCGTTCCTGATCTCCAGTCCCCTACCATAATTTCAGACCGGACTATACGTGTTGGAAGGTTAGCGCACACCTAGCCATATGTGCCTCTTCCAAGAGTACTCTAACGATACTCCATTAATCGCCCCGGGTTTTTCTCTGTCTCCATTTAGGGGCACACAGCAGTCTCCAAGAGACGGCCCAACGCAGATCCTAGCTTCCTGAGACTGGAAGCACGACCGTGCCTCCCCGCCTGCATACCTTCAACCAGGCATTTGGAACAAGGGATTGTCCCCTTGCCACATGCAGCGCAGAACTGTCCAAAGCATGGACTTGTTTGAGCCCCAGGTAACTTGTGGTCCCACAGTCAGGACACTTATTATCCTTGATCTTCATTTCTAACAGCATTACTGAGACACATATTGTTGTCTTTTTATCTCTCCAGATCCATCTTTGTAATTTAGCTTTGTTAGTAGATTCACCATCTACATTCCACTGTCTACCTGTTGAGACCCGCGGTCCTACAGCTCTACAGAACTCCTTGCCTCCAACTACGAGTAGCCAGTCCAAACCCCCAGACACCTGTCCAGGTTAGTATCTAAGTGCCAGCAAGCCACAGGACAACTTTATTAGTTGTACCCCCATTTGGTCCTAATTTGTTTTTAATGCATGCATGCCACACTAGCACTAGACTCATCCCTCTTTTGAGATGCACTCAACAGCAAGTATGCCCCGCCAATTTTTATTGAACATCCCTTCTAATATTTTCCCTCTTTGCCACACACAGGGGTGACCAAGTCGGGGCCCATGAAGAAGGCTCACAGCCGAAACGTCACGGGACTACATAACGTTGAGGGCTTTATTTCCGCAAACCCGTTCCATTACTCGATCTGATTCCTGACGTTGACCAACGACTAGGTCCCTATCTCTTTAAGAGCTCACAGACACCATGTTGTCTTGAATATATTAACTACTCAAGACAGAAGAACTTTATTGATGGTGGTTCAATTTTCTACATTTGTTTGTTATTTTGTATTTGTTAAACCTTTGCTACAAATATGCTTGTTATCTTTTCCTTTCTAATGCATTTCTAAAAATGAAAAAAATGAATGTATTTTGATCAAAGGTGTGCTTTATGAAACACCAAACACATTTCTTGTAAAAAACAAATGCATTAAATATGTTGTACATTCACTAGCACTAGGAAAATTAAAAAATGCTACAATGCACTCTCCAAGGGCTTCTTTGCTCGTCTTTTTAGTACACCTACGACAGTTAGCTAAATAACAAAGCTGCTGTCTTATTTTGCATGCAAAATAATTAACCTTTACCAAAATGTATAGGTAAAGAGACCTAAAGGAAGTGGCAGGACGCCTTCCCACTTGTTTCAAGTATTATTAGCTCTCAAGTCCTTCCACTTACTGATGAGCTTACCCTCCAGTTATACACATAAAAGGGCAAGCAAGGTATGATAAGGATATGTTTGATGGATCACCTTGCTGGTAACTACATAACCTAGAAATCGATTGCTAGACACTGGCACCTGCTGCTCCCCTAAGGGCACAGAGGGGGTGGGGCATTATGAAGAGGGGGCCAGAGCCCTACCTGGACCCACCCTAGAGATGCCACTCGTTATGATTGAGGGTGGGCAGAATAATGGAGTGGGGTGGTTTGTGCATTTGTGAAAGAAAAAGGTAACCTGTCTGTTTGTGTACTTGCAAGTGAAAATTCACACAATCGTTTTTTTTACCCTGAAAAGGCTCCATCAGTCAGAACCTTCATCTTGATTGGATGAATGTTCAATGCCACAACCTATCCACAATTAAAAAAACGAAGGAGCAGTGTTCCTAACAGTACCACAGTCCCTCCTTCCTCGCCATGCCAGATATTACAAAAATAGTCCCCTACAGCCTGTGTACATCCCATCCAGAACACCAGCTAAACAGGCCTTTTTCCCTGATATCCATTGAGCCCGCATGCATTTTAAAAAGGCTTTGTGCCCAGTCACCCGTCTCCTACAAGGTATTTTCCCTTTACCCCTGTACCACCAGAACCCATTCCATTCACTACCCCAGCTTTTAAAACCTGCCCCAAACACATCCCATCTGTCAGATATGCACTGCTGTCAAAGAAAGCTTGCCCGTGACTCCTACCTGTTAGGTGAAATACAGACTTGGATTCCTAGAAGGTGTATTTCCGGGCCAGGCCAGGGACTTGGCTTGACAAATGGGGATGACAAAGCTAGGAAGCCCCAGTACTGAGCATCCATCAATCACAGGGAAAGCAATGCATTTTTGGCACAAAATCACTTACAGAATTTTTCCATTGATAACAGAGCGGAGGACATGGGTAATTTACAATGAGGTGAGAGAATGTGACTTGAAGACCAGATTTTGCAGGCGAAGGTGAAACATAAACCAGAGATGAGGACAGGACAGAATGACATAGGAACGGGCTGGTGGTGAAAGTGCTAAATTAAGGATGCTGGGGGAATACCTTTCTGGATTATGCTTGCTCGCCACCCCTCTAGGTAACCCTCAGCCAGCAACCAAAATGTAATTGTATTACTATCTATACTACGCTGATTATCCGTGTGCTACATCTACTCCTAAGGTAACGTAACTGGTTTAGTAGAGGCGTTACCAGATGGTGCACCCACACCTATTTTGTCTCTTGCTTACCTGTGCATCTGAAGTAGCCCCCGTACCATGTGGTGCGACTTTGCCAGACTTGCACCATTACTTATTGTGTCTCTTGCCTACCAGTACATCTGATATAGCCCCCTTCACCATGAGGCGTGGATTCGGTAGAAGTTGATTTCAAGATCCACCAGCACACTATAAGTGTGGTCGTGCACTTTTGGAATGTTAACCTGTGTTTACTGTAAATAGCGCCTAGGTGACTAGGGGTTCTGTGTGCTACGATAAATGTAATGATTAATAAATAAAATAAACATATGGAAAAGTGCTGTAGGGCTGTCCATGAAGGATAGGGAGAGAGGAAAACAGGGTGATGCAGTAGCGTAGAGTGCTAGGAAACAATTTCTTCAGAAAGAAGCAGAGGTTTGATGTTGATTTTAATTGTGGTAGAGTTAGAGTAATACAGAGAAGGAGATGAAACGCATTTTAGGGAAGGGAGTAGGAGAGCGAGGAAACAAAGAGGGGAAATGAGAGGGAGCACATGGGGCTTGAGTGGTGGCAAGGAGGTGATGAGAAAAATGTTATACTTAGCTCTTTGTTTCATAGCTAGCCAGACAATCTGGTGGTGGGCAGAGGAGGCAGAGGTAAAGCGAGAAAGGTTGAAAAGTGTGCAGACATCAAAGTTGATATCATTGTCCAGAGATGAAAAAGCATAGTTGGGAAGGCCATACAGGCGACATGCACAGTGGTCACATCTAGAAAGGACTAAGGAGAGAATTAGCTGTTTAGCAGTATCTAAATGAAGAAGATGGTGGATTTTGCTGATATTGAGGAGGTTGAGTCTGGCTGCAATGGCAGATTTGGCAATGAAGAGTGAGAAGCTGTGTGATGGTGGAAGATAGCACTAAGGTTACGAGCAGAAGCAGAATAAGGATGGTATTCAAGAGACAAGAACAAAAGAGGAGGAAAGCACGCCTGTTTGGCTGGGAAGTTAAGAACTTCAGTCTTAGTAGAGCTGAACATGAGCGAGTAAGGCGCCATCCAATATTTGATGGCGGAGAGATAGTTTGAAATCTTTGACACCAGCTCATTGGATAAGGAGTAAAAGAAGAAGATCTCAGTGTCATCAGTGAACATTTGATAGGAGAAGCCATAAAAGGAGATCAGGGTGCCAAGAGTTGAAGAATAGAGTGAAGAGAAGTGGACAGTGGACAGGCCCTTGGGGAACTCAAATGGAAAGGGGGTGAGTGGGGAGGTAGGGTTGTTCCATGACTCCTGAAAGTTTCTGAGGCAAGGCATGATGCAAACCAAGCGAGAGCCTTATCCCTGATGCCACGGTGAAATAGTGTAGAGAAACAGTCAGAATGGTTGAAAGTATTGAAGGCAGCAGATAGGTGGAGAAGAATAAGAATAGATAAAAAGGTTTGCATGTTGAGAGGAAGAAATAAAGTTCTTGACATTTAGGAGAGCTGTCTCAGTAGAATAGTAGAATGCAGAGGTCAGATGTCAGATTGAAGAGAGTCTGGGAGTTTGTATCAAGGAAATCAGTGAGTCGATTGAATACTACTCGCACTAGGATTTTGGAGTAGTGTAGAAGAAATTTGGCAGGACAGATAGACCAGGTTTCTTAAGGCGAGGGATGATAGTAGCTATCTTATGGGATGAGGAGAAGTGGCATTGTCAAGAGAAAAGCTGAAGAAGAGGGAAGTAAGATTCCAGACAAGGTCAACTTGACAGCTAGCTACCCTGGCATGTGGCCTATTAAATAATGGATGTTTTCGTATTTAAATGGAAGACACAGTTCCTTGATGTCGCTCCCCCTGCCACTATGTTTGCTCAATGTGCTGATGACCTGCCAAGTGTTCAAGGTTTAGAAGTGTGGCAATTTAATAAAATCCTATTAAACAGGTTGATTTTGAAGAGGTGCCTTGAATCTCTTGATAGGTGCATTGGTGATCTGATTAGCCACTCTCAGGTTGGCTTTATGCAGGGCAGATATGGGTATGATCATGTCATGACATTTATAGATATAATGGGACTACCGATGGAAAAGATCCAGAATGCACTCCTAATTTTTGTGGATGAGGAGAAGGCCTTTGACTGTGTAAATTGGTCCTTCCTAGATTATACACTTAGAAAGAAGGGTTTTGGGGATATTTTTTTAAGAGTTATAAAAATGCTTAATTCATCTATCTGTGCTAGAGTTTGGGTTAATTGCATTTTGTCTGCTCCATTTTTCTTGTCAAGGGGTACTAGGTAAGCTTGTCCTTTGTCACCATACCTTTTTAATCTTGCGATTGAGCCATTGATTGCATACATAAAACAGGAGCATAGTCTACATGGTTTAGAATTCGGTCACAGTGAAATTAAAATCTTGTGTTATGCGGATGATATGACTATTGTTTTGACCAATCCATGGGAAGGGAGTGAAAAGTTAATACGTATGTTCAATGAGGTGGGGTTATTGTCTGGACATAAGGTCAACTGGGAAAAAACGGTTGTCTTTCCTATAGATGTTTCGCTACCAAGGAGGGATATGGGTTCGTGGGATTGTCTGTGGGAGACGGGAGCTATGAAATATTTAGGAATATACCTGGTTTGTGACCTGAGGAAATTGGTGGAGTTTAATGTCTCAAATGTTTTAGAAAAGATACGGAGGAATGTATTAAAATGGGGTTGTTTACCGCTGGGGCTGTGGCCGAAAATAAATGCCATCAAGATGGTTCTCTTGTCAAATGTACTTTACATTATCCAATCTATTCCATTGAAGTTCACTAAGAAGATCATTGGTAGTATTGACAAAGTCTTCCAGGAGTTTCTTTGGGGGGTGGGAAATAGACCTAAGATTCCTAGGTACATTTTGCTGCGGCCTGTGAAGAAAGGGGGTTTCGGATATCCAAATTTAACAAATTTTGTGCTGGGTTTGTTCTAAAAAAGTCAGCGTTCTATTTTTCTGATGCGGATATTGGCATGCCTTATTGACATATCACTGAGAGTACGCTGTTTTTGCCTTATGCTCTACGTGACATGTACTCGATGTCTAAGTTGCCGAATTCTACTGTGAAATTACCTACCTTGGGTGCAGCTAGGGGAGCATTACAAACTTTTATGATGGATACATGGGAAAACATCTGGGTGCACTGCAATGCCTCCTTGTGGCATAATGAGGGATTACAAATAGCAAATAAGACACTGGGCCTCATTCAGACCCTCCAGTTTATAGCGATTTTGCGATCCCGCAAAATGCCGCAAAAACGGCCGTTTTGCGCAAAATGCCGCAAAAACAGCCGTTTTGTGCAAAAACAGCAACTTTTAAAAATTTTTTTTTTTTTTAAAAACTATTTTTAAAAAGGTTATCTGCAAAAATTACTGTTTTAAGAAAAATTATACTCAGGGTGCCAGGTTCTCAACTTTTTTTTTTTTACACAAGAAATGAAATGCGCTAACACATCTCATCACTTGCGCCCCAAAAAAGTGCAGCCCAATCCACAAGGGACACATGAATGGGCACATTTTATATGCGCGCCCATTTAGATCGCCTTTTTCACCTCCTTGATCAAATAAAGTGGCGTTTCTGTCAATTTAAAAGCGCATCCCTCATTTCCAAGCAAGATGCACTTTTAAATGTGTAGAAATTGTAGGCAACCCTACGCGCACGGGATGTGGGGCTGCCACTGCATGACAGGGTCTTTCCTGACCCTGTCATGCATTTCTTTTAAGGTATGAACCGCTGCTGTGTCGCTTGCATTTCTGTTCCTCAAACAGGATAAAAATGCATTTTTTTGGGTCGCATTTTACAGCGGAAGGCACCTGGAGGGCCTGTCCCTGTGAAAGGCGCTGGGAGCTTGCAGAACACTGTCGGGAGAGCGATTCTATTCAAAGTACTGCCCATTTTGATGACAAAAATCTATCGAATGTTCCAATTTGAGCTATTTCGTCCAGTACTATTCGATCGATTTTTATAAATACTGAACATGTGTTGCGGGGGTGTCACCCGCTCCCCATGTTCAGTATTTTTGGTCTAGAGTGGTTGCAGAAGTGTTTTCCCCTTTTTCCTCAAAATTGGAGGCGGGGACAGAAAAAAAGAAAATAACGAAAAAGGGACCCTGCGGAGTCGGATCCGACCCACGTTAGAGAGATGGATCTGGCACCGCAGGGTTGCAGGGGAAGCGGCAGCGACCAAGCAGTTAAGTAGGGGAGAGGGTGGGGTGGTGGTGAAAGGTACATTTTGCCTTGTTTGGCTGAAGTATAAATCAATTCGCAGCAAAATTGACTACGGTCAATTCCGCCGCAAATAATTACACTTCGGTCAAACAACCCAGAACACCATTCAAGGCAGCTAGCGCACAATTTGCGCTACAGCTCAAGCCTGTGGAAATGCGCCGGTCACCTTTGAGAATAAGATGACCTTCTCATTTCCAAAAATGGGTTGTCTAAAAATAGCATATCCTCCGTTCTTTTTTTAAATGCCCCATTATTTGAGGAACTGGGTCAAAATGTACATTTAAAAAAAATGGTTACACTATGAGAGAGAGGGAGAGTGATGGGTGAGATGTGAAGTGATAGGCAAGAAAGCAGAGGGAGAGCAGTGGGTCAGAGGACGAAGCGCTGCCCAAGAGAGCAGAGGAAGCAGTGATGCGGTGGGCCAGAAATCTGAGAGCGAGCAGAGGTACAGAAAGTAGAGGGAGCGTGTGGTCAGTGAGCCACAAAGCAGAGAGGAAGCGGTTGGCCAAAAAGAGGCAGTGAGCTGCAGATTGGGAAAAAGGATGAGGGAAGAGTGCGATAGAATGGGAGAAAGGATGCAAGATGCAGAAGCAGCACAAAAGAATGAAGGACTGTATATTGCGGGAGGAATTGTAGAGTGTAAGGTGTGAGTTGGGAGTATGATTTGGAGTGTGGCAGGGGCTGGGCAGTGCAAATTGTGACTTGACAGTGTGACATAGCATGTGAGTATTTGTATGACAGAGTGAGAGGTTAAGGAATGCAAATTGTGATGGAGAGTTGGTGAGATGTGTGTTGGTGAGAGAGGTGTGTGGGTGTTTGGGGGATTGGAGAACATAGAAGGAGAATATTTTCAGCATTACAATTGATAATGATCAATTTAGTTAATACTATAAAATAGGCATGGACATTAAACCAGAAATGTAGCCAAATCAAACACTGTTCTGCCAAGCCAGAGACATTTGGGACTCTTGCTATTAAATGAATACAAAAGATACATAATAATGATACCCTGGCTCTCTTGTAGCCTTGCACGCTGCCTATTTCCTGCAGTGTGGCAATCTTACACCCTCGAGTTAATACAAAATGTCCCGCAAAAATGCCGCAATAAATAAAGGTTTGTGCTGCAAAATTTGCCATTTCATGCTGCAAAATTTGCCATTTCATGCCGCAAAATCCTGGAAGGTCTGCTCATTACACGGAAGGCGGTGATCCAGGGTGCTATTAGCACCCTGGACCATGCCGGTAAATTACCGGCACCACCTTGGCGGAAAGGGGATTTACCGCCCCATTCCAAGGTTGGTGGGGCGGTAAATCCCCCTTCCGCCATTGCCCTTCCCCATTCCCATTTCTGCCCCATAGGGCTCTATGGGAATGGGGAAGGCGCTAATTACGGCACCGCAATTTTGCGGTACCGTAATTAGCTCCGAGGTCCCTTAGCGGGTTGGTTTTTAACGCCTGCAAAAAGCAGGCGTTAAAGCACCAACCCACTAAGGGACCTCGTAGTAAGGCGGTAATGGTTAACGGTCACCGTTACCATTAACGGTGGCCGTTAACCATTACCGCCTTCCGTGTAATGAGGCCCATTGTGTTTGCAAAGTTGGATCAATAAGGGCATTTTTAGAATACGTGATGTATGGGAGGGTGATCATATGATATCTTTTAAACACCTCAGAGATTCCTTCGGGCTTGGGGGTAGGGAACGTGCACGATATAGAGACCTGACTTCCATTTTAATTGAACAATGGAGAATATTAACGGAACCAATGAGGGAGAGGCCTATGGTTTGTGATGTTATGCGTTCTCTTTCATGCGCAGTGTCAACGTACATGTTGGATAAGTTGCATGTTGAGTCATGGGAAAAATTGCGCCTGGATTGGGTAGAGGAACTTGGAATGGATATTCCTACTGGGCAATGGGATAGTCTGCTTGGTATAGGGGTGCAGTCCAAATTGGATTTATGGTTGAGGTATGTTAGACAGAGAATTTTATGTAGATTGTATTGGACCCCTACTCAAATGGCCAAGCTAGGATTGTTGGATAATGATCTCTGTTGGGGTTGTGCTCTTAGTGGGGGCTCCCTGCTTCATATGCTTTGGTCATGCTGAAGGGTGTCCATCTTTTGGAGGGATGTTTTGAACAGTTTAGATATTGTGATAGGGGACTCCCTACCGTGAACACCTTATTCAACAATATTATTGTCGAATAGAGAGAGAGGGGACATGGGCAGTGTGAGAATGGGATGGATTAATAGGGTATAAGTGGTAGCGGTTCAACAAATATTAAAAGTTTGGAAGTCAAGGAAAAAGACGGTTTTGGATGAATGGCTGAATGATGTCCATACTTTGTCTGATTACGAGAGAATTATGTTAGCGAAACAGAAGAGGGAGGAGCATTACCTTAGAACTTGGGGTTTCTTCAATGACTTATACAGTTGAGCTTTACTGATTGTATGCTTCATTTTTTGACTGGGATAGATGGAGGTTATTATTTTCGTACTCGATGTTAATGATATGATATTTATATCGCGCTTAATACCCAGAGGTTTCTAAGCACGGACCCGGGGATCGAACCTGTGTGACTCTATGTCGTCTTGCTTCCAAGGCAAGCACATTGCCGCTGAGCTATCCTCGTGTGTTGGATTTGTTAGTGTTGTATTGTTTTTTGTCTTGAGATGTTTGGTTTTCTACTATGAGATAGGGATTTGTGGTAGTGTGTTTGGATTTTAAATTTTGGATTTAAGTTTGGTTAGGTTCAGTCAATTGTTATAAGTATTTGTACAAATTGAATGCATATCTCTGGTGTAATGGATATGTACATGTAACTTTTCTCTTGTATGGTTTATTCTCAAAATTATAAATAAAATGATTTTTTTTAAAAGTGTTCAAGGTTGGTAAGACCAATGCCAACCAATCACAACCCTCAAAATGATGCCACCCTGCAACTGTTGCATTAGACAATTACTTGTTGCTGAGATGATGTCTTCCTTACCTGTATCAATTTAGGGGCCATCCAAGGTGGGGCCATCAGGGGCCAGATTACAGAAGCTTTGCACTGGTGCAAGTGCAAAGTTTGCACGGTATTAGTACTAGGGCAACGTTTGCCCCATTTCTAAAACACTTGCAAATATTAGAAAAACATTGCAACTTGACAAATGCATTTTGGAATGTTATAAGCAGTACGGCAAAAATTGCCCTAGTGCAAAAAAGATCCATTTTCACTGTATTTGTGCACCAGGGCAAACTTTGCCCCTGTGCAAAAATTAATTGAAAATGTATCTTTTTGCACTAGGGCAATTGTTGCCTTGGTGCCTATACCATGCCAGACTGAACTTGTGATGGTGCATTGGTTTTCTAATATTTACAAGTGTTTTTAGAAATAGGGCAAACTCTGCCCTAGTGCTAATACCGTGCAACTTTGCACTTGCACCAGTGCAAAAGTTCTGTAATATGACCCCAGATAGGTATAGCCAATGAAGAGACTAAGCCATATACAAACTATATGTAGACAATTCCCCTAACCAATCCCTCAACTCTGTAGGTTTTTGTAACTTAGATTGTAATGTGACATTAATTATGACGTGTTTTACGGTTATAACTTGATGTTGTGTATTGGAAAGATAGAGAGCTTTTGAGACTAGTGTGCTTATTGCTGTCCCTGCTATAAGTAGGTTGTTAATAACGCAGACTTTGCCATTTACTTTGCCTATTTCCGTCATTGGGCGTGGGATTTCCCTGCCTGTCGGTTCCACTTGCGCTTTCGGCACCCCATTACACTAAGGTAAATAAAAAATATAAGTCCTAGGAAATACACATCGTTTTTTTTTTCTATAACACAATTTAAATTTTTGGTTTCCGCCACTGGATCTTTTAGGCTTGGGAAATCGCACATGACTGAGATGTGCTATGCCAATAAGGCCTGTGTACTGAACAACACATACTTAAGATGGGGAGTGATGAAAATACACTTCTGATACATGTTCTGTGAGTTGCACAAAGGCTGAAAGAAAATATGTTACTGTACATTGATATCAGGATTTCAGGCATTGAAAATACATTATTTCAACAGTTTATTTTTCAACATTCAGGCACACACAGGAGTCGCTTTTTAATGTGACAACAAGCTAGGGGCAGAAATACCTAATAAGCACCAAAGTCATTACATCTTGTTTCACTTGCTCTTGCCATGAAGGCCTTCCTCATTTTAGGCATCCTCAATATTATCTATATACTGAAAGTGCTATAATAACTGGTCAAACCGTCAACAATTGTTTGAGTAAGTGTGCTTTGGAAATCAATTGCATGAGCATTGGGGATAAACTACAATACCTGCCCATGATGGGAGTACCTCGGCTTTTGACAGCAAGAACAAACATAGAAAAGGTGTAACTACTAAGCATGTTCATGGCAACTGCTGGCGTATGATAACTGTTTGTGCCTTGCTTCCAGCAGCCATGTTCCACTTGCTTTGTGAACTGCAATCTGGAAGGATCTGGTAGGAAAACCACTTTGGAAGAAGCTTTAGGGGCTGGTTGATGCTGAGTGAGTATTTGTCATTGATTGTAATCCGTTTTTTGCCTGTTTCATGTACTCTATTGGAGTGATGTGAGTGTTTTTTTTTTCAATCGTTTGAGTGTGTTAATCTCGTGGGTTTTTCTAGTGTTTTTGTGGCTTCTGACCCTGTTTTTTTGTGCCGGTCTGCATCTAGAGTGTGCAGTCCCTGGGGAGTAGTCATTTGTTTGTGTCTGGTTTTCCTAATCCCACCTTCCCCTCTTGCAATTGGTTGGAAGTCAGGTGTTTGTGTACCTTGCTTCCAGCAGCCATTTTCCACTTGCTTTGTGGACTGCAATTGGAAGGATCTGGTAGGGAAACCACTTTGGAAGAAGCTTTAGGGGCTGGTTGATGCTCAGTGAGTATTTGTCATTGATTGTAATCCGTTTTGGCCTGTTTCATGTACTCTAGTGGAGCGGTGTGAGTGATTTTTTAATCGTTTTTGGTGAGCACTGTGTGCTAATCTGGTGGGTTCATCTAGTGTTTTTGTGGCTTCTGACCCTGTTTTTCGGTGCTGGCCTGCATCTAAAGTGTGCAGCCCCTGGGGTGTAGTCCTTTGTTTGTGTCTGGCCTTTTCCCAGTCCCACCCTCTGCCTTCTGCCTCCCTGCCCGCCCCCTGATTGGTATGTCCACCTGTTCATAACTGACCTTCCCAGGGCAGCCCACTACCTGTGCAGCCCCTGCGGCCAAGGCTCCCAAGGCAAAGGGTGGCTCTCACAGAGGCGTCTCAAGATTGTGTCTGCAGGTGTCAGCAGAGGAGGCCAGTGGCCAGCCGTCAACCAGCAGCAACCATGAAGGTAGGTGTGGCCTGGGTGGGGAGTAGAGCAATCCCTCGAATCCAGAAGCCCTGCCACTCTACCAGCCATCAGACCATAGCAGACCAGGATATTAACACTAACCTGCCTGCTTAACAACTAGATACATTTGTGAACGTTTGCCTGCGTCGCATCTAGATAGCATTTTGAATGTTAGCAAGTGCCACACTTAGAAAGAATTGTGAATGTTAGGAAGTGCCACACTTACATAGAATTGTGAATGTTAGCAAGTAGCACATTTAGATAGAATTGTGAACATTAGCCTACGTCACATCTAGATAGCATTGTGAATGTTAGCAAGTGCCACAATTAGATAGAATTGTGAATGTTAGCAAGTATCACATTTAGATAGAATTGTGAACATTAGCCTGCGCCGGACCCAGACAGAATTGTGAACATTAGCATGTGTTGCATCTAGAAAGCATTGTGAATGTTAGCAAGTGCCACACTTACATAGAATTGTGAATGTTAGCAAGTACCACATTTAGATAGAATTGTGAACATTAGCCTATGTTGCATGTAGATAGGATTGAGATTGATAACTAGTGTCACACTTACGTAGAATTGTGAATGTTTGCAAGCACCACATTTTGATAGAACTGTGAACATTAGCCGGCACCGGACCCAGACAGAATTGTGAACATTTGCCTGCATTGCATCTAGAAAGCATTGTGAATGTTAGCAAGTACTATATTTAGATAGAATTGTCAACTTTAGCCTGCGCCAGGCCCAGACAGAATTGTGAACATTTGCCTGTGTCACATCTAGAAAACATTGTGAATGTTAGCAAGTACCACATTTAGATACAATTGTGAACATTAGCCTGCACCGGACCCAGACAGGATTGTGAACATTAGCCTGTGTCACATCTAGATAGCATTGTGAATGTTATCAAGTGCCACACTTACATAGAATTGTGAATGTTAGCAAGACCTACATTTAGATAGAATTGTGAACATTAGCCTGCGTCACATCTAGATAGGATTCAGAATGATAACAAGTGCCACACTTACATAGAATTGTAAATGTTAGCAAGCACCACATTTAGATAGAACGGTGAACATTAGCCTGTGTCGCATTGAGATAGCATTGTGAATGTTAGCAAGTGACACTCTCACATATAATTGTGAATTTTAGCAAGTACCACACTTATATAGAATTACAAATGTTAGCAAGTGCCACATTTAGATAGAATTGTGAACATTAGCCTGCGCCGGACCCAGACAGAGTTGTGAATAATAGCAAGTACTACATTTAGATAGAATTGTGAATATTAGCCTGCATCATATCTATATAGCATTATGAATGTTAGCAAGTACCACATTTAGATAGAATTGTGAACATTAGCCTGCGCTGGACCCAGACAGAATTGTGACTGATAGCAAAGTACCACATTTAGATAGAGCTGTGAACATTAGCCAGCAGCAGCCATCAAGGTAGGTGTGGCCTCGGTGGGATGTAGAGCAATCACTCTACTTCAGAAGTGCTGCCACTCTACCTGCCATCAGACCATAGCAGACCAGGATATTAACACTAACCTGCTTAACAACTAGATACAATTGTGAACATTTACCTGTGTCACATCTAGATAGCATTGTGAATGTTAGCAAGTGCCACACCTAGATAGAATTGTCAATGTTAGCAATTGGCACACTTAGAATTGTAAACATTAGCCTGCATCACATCTGGACAGGACTGTGAATGACAGCCAGTGCCACATCTAGACAGAATAGCGAATATTACCCATTGCCACACCTAGACTGCATTGGGAATATTACCAATGCCACACTTAATTAGAATTGTGTATGCTTGCTTGCTTCGCATCTATACAGTATTTCAAAGGTGTGCCAGTGCCACGTTTGCTTGTCATTGTGAATATTAGCCAGTGCAGGATCCAGATAGAAATGCAGAGCTCAGCAAACTGTGTTAACCGAACTGAAGCTGCCAACAGCACATCACTGCTCTCTTGCACTTATCCCAGTCGTTACCACTAACTCAAACCCCACCCCCTTTCCTTTCAGATCTGCCAGAGCACCAGGGGACCACTCCGGTGGTGATAGTGCTCGGTACATCCTTTAACATTAACATATAATGTGGTTACTGTACTTGAGAGTGACATGTGGACATATCACACTTTTTTCTCACTTAAAGCAGTCACACATTGCCACTATGTTGTTCCTAAAATCTCCCAGAGCTGCAGCTAATAAAGTGTGCAAGATTCTGCCTCTGTTTCACCACTAAGTCACTTACAGTTTGCAACAAGTTTGATGTAAGATCATCACTGCATGTTCATGCTCTGTTCATATGCGCTCAGGCACAGATCTTTGCCAACGAGTTGGTGGGCCATAGAGTAGAACACACACCTGGGAAGTGAACATCTACTGGCGCTGTGGGTTTATTTCTCCCCACCATTATCCCGTATTATCATATATTAATATTCCGCTCCTTATTATTATTGTAATATATGAACAGCCATTTGCCTTTTTAGTATAGTCATATTATTTTTTGGGATAATGTGCAGCCACATTGTATCATTCTGGGACTTTAAGTCTGCTTTTATAATGGTGGAATCAGGTTTACTCCAGTGTTTCTTGAGGAACAGGCATTCTAGTGTGCAATGGGGCATGGTGGCATGCACAGTAAGTTGTTGTAAGTTGTTAGATGATGCGAGGTTGTATCTACTCTCTCCTGCACAATAACTCTGTAAATCGCTATTTATTTAGGAATTTACCTCTGCCACCTGGTTTCCAGCACTACTTAGCAAAAGTGTGTCCAGCTGCTTCTGTTTTGGCCCTTGGCCAGATCAACCAATAAGGTTTGCTGGTGTTTTATACAAAATAGAGCGTCTGCCTTTGTATGTGTTAATCCATGGATTCAAAGTGAAATCCCGATAGCTCGCTGTTGCTGTAAAATGAAAAGAATGATCATGATACAACATTTGTTTCTACAGCCATAGAGCCATTTAACAGGTTATAAAAAAGGGCTCCACCACAGTAAAGCATTATTCATTCAGTGATCTTTTTTAATAAACCAAACCACACAATCAAACTATGATGTGCAGCTTCATTCAGGTTATGATTAGTGTTGGGAAACTGGTTGATGTCATAGAATGTCATCAGCATACATTCATCCATTCACCTTATTGCATGTGCCCTTTTCATAATCACCATTTTTGGAACTCCCATTGCACACAGCCATTAATCCAATGGAAGTTCAGGAGAATAGATCTCTTGCTGCCTGCCCCCACACATCCCATTCTTACTCCTCACATTCCGGTGTACACACACAGATCCCCATTCCGCATTACCCCCATTACTTGACACTCCTCCCTCTGCCTTTCCCCTGTTTTTTCTCCAGCTTACACCCCAGATTCTCCATTACTATTTTACCAATGATGGCTGAACATTGGCACTACCTCCTCCACTAACAACTTTGAACCAAGCTGTGTTAATATCACTCTGCCTTCCTTGCCTTACCCAATTTACTTCTTTTTTCATTGCATTTTGTCTCCCTTTTTCATAAATGTGAATCCTGGTGTGTTTTTTTTTTACATCTTTGCACCCCAATTTTGCATTGCAGTCTGTGTCCCTTATTAGAATTTCGATTCCTGGAGTGTGTTTTCTAACATCTTTGCACCCCATTTTGCATTGCGTGTCTCTTTTTTGAAATTCGAATCCTGGAGTGTGTTTTCTATCATCTTTGCACCTCATTGTGCATTGCATTTTGTGTCCCCTTTTGGAAATTCTAATCCTGGTGTGTGTTTTCTAACATCTGTGCAACCCATTGTGCATTGCATTTTGTGTCCCTTTTTGGAAATTCGAATCCTGGAGTGTGTTTTCTAACATCTTTGCACCCCAATTTTGCATTGCAGTCTGTGTCCCTTATTAGAATTTCGATTCCTGGAGTGTGTTTTCTAACATCTTTGCACCCCATTTTGCATTGCGTGTCTCTTTTTTGAAATTCGAATCCTGGAGTGTGTTTTCTATCATCTTTGCACCTCATTGTGCATTGCATTTTGTGTCCCTTTTTGGAAATTCAAATCCTGGTGTGTGTTTTCTAACATCTGTGCAACCCATTGTGCATTGCATTTTGTGTCCCTTTTTGGAAATTCGAATCCTGGAGTGTGTTTTCTAACAAGTACACTCAAATAGCTACCAATCTCTTGCGTTCTATGGTATTTGGTCTCTAGGGGTTAGGGACCGAGGCTCAGTCTGATAGTCACTCCATATTATTTGGTTGCCATTGTTGTTGGAATATTTAACCTAACTAACAAGGTTTACTATACTTAATGTGTGTAAATTGATTCTCTTTTGTTTAATATAAACAAATGTAAAATACATTTTCAATTAAACCCACGATAAAGTGATTTGTGCTTGATAAAGTGACCAGTGCATCCGAATTTATATGTGACTTTGTGTACAAATACAGTTAAATACAAAATTACAGGTAGATTACACACAATACTAATATCACATACTACGTGTTGTAAGGCACTAATTCAGTATTACCGACCACGACTATAATTTAAATTAATAATACATGTTCAAGTTCTAATCATGAATACATGTTAGGGCTTGATTAGTTAATCATTAGCGTGGTTCACAAAAACAATACCACAGTATTGGTATTATTTAAAAAGACCCAACATATTTCTTTCCTCTACTCGGATATACAGGCTATTGTGTCAAATTCTTCAGGGCTAAAAGAAAATATTGATGGCCTGACTGGCCTATCTCGGAGTAACTGTGCGTGGCACTGAAGGGACTCAATATCATTAAAAGTCTCTAAGTTGTCATGTGTAGCAGCATGGAGCAGCACATGTTGCAGACACCGAGATACTCTTGATTCCGATTCCTCAATGTAGTCCTTGTCATTGGAATATATCCCCTAGAAGATAGAGGAGAGAAAGAAACCCTATAAATTACCAGTGTTCTTTTATGTGGTCAAAAATACTCATTAATAGTATGATTAGACACCTGAGATGCTTACCGACTACCAATGTGGATAATTCTGACTGCAGGGTCTCAGCTTAACTGCAGCTTTACCCTCAAAGACACATATATAACTAATGTTAAAGCCCACTATGTAATAAAAGCTATAGCCTCTGTACGTCTTGTCATTGGCTTAGTCAATCGTGTCACTGATACCAACACTTACTTGATGTACCCAGAAGGCTCTCGCGGGTCAAGCAGGTAATGGTCTCCTCATAGGTAGAGATGTGGTATGGGGGGCTTGAGTAGTGTGACTGCACCTATAAAGAAGAATGAACGGGTATAAGGTCTCTAATGACGACTAGCTAAGAGTGAAGTGAAATATATGGCATGGTCTTATGACACATATCGTATTGCACAGCGTTTAATAATAAAGACCGCGTAAGGTGCCATTAGTCAAAAGTCAGGAGCGAGAGGTACTCACTGTCAGGCAATAAAATCCATGTTCATCGATCACGGCGATGCTGTCGTGTCCTTGTTGATGCTTCATTCGGTCGTGTCTGAGCTCGCTTTGCTAATCGTGGGCGTTGATCAATGAACTTGTAGATATAGTCCATTCTGAATGTTGTGGAATGATCATGTGACTAAAATGCTACGTGATCTATACAGGCGTATGTTGGTCAACAAAGGGAATGTATGCTGCGTCCCAGATGCAGGGCTGTGTGGCAGACATGTTTGAAAGGGATGCGGGAGGCTCATCTGGTTACTGGTCGTCGAGACATAGCTGTCACGGATGTGTATAAGGAGTACACATTGCTGCATTATGTAAACCGGCCTGAAAGGACTCACACATCCCCTGTGTAATTATAGTCTCTAACCATTATGTTGATTGCAATATAGATGTGTAATATTAATTGGAGCACAGGTGATTAAAGCGCATAGTGGTCCAACAGTTATGGTAATGCATCAAGCTTAATATTGATGAAACATTAATGCAACCAAGGCGGGTCATCAGTGAGATTAGGTATAGAAATCTTGAGGTCTCGGCGTGATAGTGATCTAAGCGATCTAACATGTTTGCACCCTATTTTGCATTATATTTTGTGACCCTTTTTGGAAATTCGAATCCTGGTGTGTGTTTTCTAAAATCTTTGCAACCCATTTTGCATTGCATGTTGTGTCTTTTTGCAACTACTAGGCTGCCTGTTGAGTTTGTGCTAGGACTGTGCTGTACAGCCACTCCTCTTTCCTTCAGCTGTCCTCTACTGCCCCTACAGCACTCACCATCTCCTCTATCTTCTCTAACTGCTTCACCTATCCTCCCCCTCTTACAAAGTCTGGAAGAAAAAAGCAAAGAAAAGACATCCTGACCATGAACTCTGGCCTACCCATCGCAGACACCTATGTCAGTTAAACTTCCATATATGTCTTCACTGATATCCTCTTCTCTGTCCCCTCCCCAGATCTATGGACTCCTCATCTCATCTCTACACTCTCTCCACACACATCCGCTCCCATTAATGGTGTCACCAAATGGGAAGTCCTGTTGGTGGGCTTCGCATCATTTAGGTGTGTCATTAATGTCTATCACACTGGCACTATCTTGGTTGCGGGTCCTCAACTCAAACTCCTTCTCTTTGACCGGTGCCTGCCATCCCTCATCAACTTTCTTCCCATACCTGCTACTCCTTCCTCCACTCTCTCTGCCCCCCCTTCTCAAAACTGGTGTACCACGCCCCTATACCGTTCCTCAGAAAACCTTCAAAGGTAGCAACCTCTTGCATCTAGCCACACTTAATGCTTGTTTGGCCATCCCGCGCTCTGAAATACTTGTGTATGAGCGCGATATAAATAGAATATCATAACATATCAAACACTCTGCCGACATCTGCCTCCTTCTTGAAGACATTGACCTCAATACCCTTTCTCTTACCGAGATGTGGTTCAATGCCAGCTCAGTCACTGCTTTTGACTCCCTTCTCCCTGATGGCTATAAGATCATCTTCCAGTCTCGCCCTAACCGTACTGGCGGTGGGGTTGCTTTGATTTTCCCTGAGTGGGTCCCTTGCTCCCTCATACCCACCCAGCCTTAATCCTCCTTTGAGAACCTTGTTTGCAAGCTGGTCATCTCACCCACCTCCTCTTTGACCATTGCCACTATCTACAGGCCACCCTGCTCAACCACCTTGTTCCTCTCTGAATGGTTCGATTTCTCCTCCTCTCTCCTCACTACCACCTATAAACTCCTTCTCATGGGTGATTTTAACATCCATTTGGACTCCTCAATCACGGCATCCACTGTCTTGCGTGACCTTTGCACCTCGCTCTCCCTTTCCATTCTCCCTTCTGGCCCAACCCACTCGGGTGGACACACTCTTGATGCCTTAATCCACTCCGATCTTTCACTCTCCGCCCCACTGATCACCCCTCTCTCCTGGTCAGACTGCTGCCTTCTCTCCTCTTACCTGGGTCCTCTCAGTCATCTGAACGCACCTCCTCCAGCCCTGACAACCTCGTTCATGAACATCCGTCCAATGAAACGAGTGTCAGCTGCTGCCTTTGCATCCAACTTCATCCCCCGTCTGCCCCACCGCAGACTCTACCTCCGACTCTGTTTGTTTGTTTATTTATTTGGTAATGCGCACCAAACCCTAAGGTAGCTGGGCACATCAGTTACAAGAATATTTGAAGCTTAGTTACAACATGTAGGTTCAATACATAACATGAGGCAATTTACAATTTACAGTCAGTCAATAGTGTAATATAGTTTCAATACATAACATGAGGCAATTTACAATTCACAGTCAGTCAATAGTGTAATATACAAGTAGACAAATTCACCTACACAATACACGCAGAAACACACTGATAGTCCTAGGGTCAAGCGTATCAGAGGGAGGAAGGGTACAGTCATATCTTAGATGTCCTTTTTTTAAAACCAGCTCAACAAGATACGTCTAAATCTAGACTAAGGCTTTTCCGTTCTGAAGGCGGTGGGGAGTGCATTCCAGGAAAGGGCAGCTTTGACTGGAAAGCTACTTCCACCAGCTTTGGATAGTCTAAATCTTGGTATTTCTAGACAGATGTTGCTGGATGATCTAGTATGGTGGGTAGAGGCTTTTTTGGTCAATCTGGCAGATAAATAGGGAGGTGGGGCATTATTGAGGCATTTGAAAATGAGGGATAATGTTTTGAGGAGTATCCTGTCGCAACGTTTTAGCCAGTGCTGGTCTCTTCTGGTGTTGGAGATGTGCTCGCTGTGGGGTATATTCAGAGCTGTTCTCAGGCCATTATTTTGAAGTATTTGCATTTTTTTCAGGATATTTTTGTTAGCGCCTACGTAGAGGGCATTACAATCCTCTAGTTTAGACATTATTAAAACATTGGCGAGCGTAATGCAGCTAGCTTTATATAAAAAGGGTCTACAAGCTCTAATCAGTTTACAGGTATAAGCTGTAGATGAGGCCATGGAACTGACTTGTCTTTTTAGTGATAGTGTAGAATCAAGGTAAAAACCTAGAATTTTTACCTCAGTTACTACTTTGATTACGTTACCATCAATGTTGAACGCAGCGTAACTGGGGCTGAGTTTTTTTAGGGTAGAGTCAGAACCCAGAATTAGGATCTCAGTTTTGTCGTCATTCAGGCAGAGGCCTTGTGAGGCCATCCATGCCCGAATGAGGAGGTATATCTTGTTTACCAGAGCTGTATCTTCAGCGAAGTTGCCTGAAAGGGGTATGAGGATCTGGGTGTCATCAGCATAATTGGTGTATGTGACACCCAGCCTGTCAAGTTTGTCAAAGAGTGGCTCTGCTCTCAAAAACCTCCATCTTGCTATTACTAACACTCTGGACATTCTTGCCCCAGTCATGAGGATCCACCTGAAACCTGCCTCTAAGCGTGACACATGGTATGACTCTTAATTTGCAGCCCTGAAAAGCAAGTGTAGAGCTGCAGAACAGAAGTGGTAGACCCCAGGCTCACGCTCTGACAAACTGACCTGTCGCCTGCTCTAAGAGCAATATAGACTCTCCATCTGCACAAAGTAAAAGGGCCACATCCAGGCCTGCTTCAGTGGTGCATCCAATAACACGGCTGAACTCTTTAAAATCAGCAGGGAACTAGCCAACCCTTCCGAAGACTCCTCCTCGCCTGTTTCTTCCCATTGCTCTCTGCAATACATTGGCCACACGCTTTACTACAAAAACTCAAAACATCCTGAGCACCAATGCTTCCTGCTCCCCTTCTGACACCCCCTGCCTCCTATGGCCTCAGCCCCTCCCTCTGCCTTTCTCTCCTACTTCTCCCAAATCAGACCTGTGGAGGTCAACAGAGTTGTCTGCTCTATGAAGGTCTCCACCAAACAGGTTTCCCCCTGCTCCTCCAGAACCATTAAGGACAACATTGGCTCTCTTGCCCCTGCCTTGCTGATTTCTGCAACCACTCATTTGTTTCTGGATCTTTCCCCTCCTGCCTCAAGCAATCCCTTGTGCTCCCCCTCCTGAAGAAACCTTCAGTAGACCCCACTTGTCCAGCAAACCACCGCCCCATATCTATCACTGCCTTCCTCAGAAAACTCCTTGAGAAGCTGGCCTTTCCCCAACGTACCCAGCACACTGAACTTGGTGGTTGCCTCCACAACCATCAATCTGGATTCCGAGCTTCCAGAGGCATGGAAACTGCTCTTCTGAACACACGTGAGAAATTGCTTCCATCGCTTGATTCCAACTCTCCAGCTGTCCTCATTCTACTTGATCTCTCCTCAGCTTTTGATATGGTCAACCACTCCATCCTAATAAAACAGCTCCATGATACCCTGGGTATCTCTGAGTGGGCACTGCACTGGCTGACCTCCTTCCTCAGTGACTGTCCATGCCAGGTTATTCTGGGATCTTTCTCCTCCCCTACCACTCTCTCCATCCTCGGTGTCCCCCAGGCCTTCAACCTCTCTCCCTGGCTCTTTAACACTTACCTTGATCCACTGGAACACCTCATTTCCACCTTCTCCCCTAACTTCCAGTGCTACGCAGATGACACACAACTCTTCTTCAAATGTCCCTCTGACCCTCTCCTTACTTCTTCCATCATTGCTGACTGCCTGTCTGCCATCCACTCCTGGTGCACTTCCAATGATCTCTGCCTCAATGCCAGCAAGACTGAGATCCTTCCTATTGGGACTCCTGCTCTCTCTTTCTTCCCCTCACTCTGCCCCCTCTCCTTCATCCGAAGCCAGAAACCTTGGAATCATCTTCGACTCCTCTCTTTCCTTCCTCCATCATATTCATGACCTTGTCAAGACAGCCCACTTTGAACTCTACCTTCTCAAAGGAATTCTCCCTTTCCTCACTTTCCCCCAGAAGCTCAATGTCTCTAGAGCTCTGGTTCTCTTCAGGCTAGACTACAACAATAGCCTTTTCTTTAATCTGCCCTCTTCTTCTCTATGATCCCTCCAGCTAATCCAGAATAGGACATCAAAATGTATCCATGGCCTCAAGCCCAGGGAACGCATCTATCCAGCCCTAAAGACTCTCCACTGGCTCCCGGTTGATGCTAGGATCTAATTGAAACCCTCTGCATCATCCATAAGGCTGCCTAGGCCCAGGGACACACTATCTACAACTTGCTCTTACTAAATACTCTCCCTCGAGATCTCTACATTCCTCTGGCACCAATATATCTCTGTATGTTAAGTGCTTCACTAAACAGAGAGCTGTTGGCTGGTCTCTTTCCTCAGGAGGCTCCTTCCTGTGGAACAGCCTCCCCCTTCCTCTTGAGCAGGATCTTCTCAAATTCTAGAAGCTCCTCAAGACTTTCCTTTTAACCTACTTCTTCCCTTCCTCCCTCCTCTGCTAATCCCACAGTTGCTGAGATTGTTGACCGGGGCACTTATGTGTCCTTTTGAGCCCTGGCCTCCCACACCCAATCTTCTTCAACCTCTAAGCCTTTGCCACTGCAGGCCTGCACTTATTTATTTATTGGCAGCTGACCACTCCTTCATTCCCATATTCCCTCTCTGTTGCCCTGTGGGCGCGTTGAAACACAATTTACTAGCTGTTCACGCGCCTTACAAATGCACAATAAATAAATAAATGCACCAGTAAAATGGGAATTTGACCAGCTGGGTCTTGCAGCGTGATCTAATGTCTAGAGTTAAATTATTTTTCTGAGTACAAGGTTTAGAACAGCACTGCTCTATAACAAGGTCGGTTGCCACTTGCATACTGGAAAGACCAAAATCACCCATCTGATGATGCAACTCTACACCTGCAAACCAAATGCAGAACTGCCCACTTAGCAGGAAGGTAACACGTGATTCTATATAAGCGAGGCACAACAATCAGTACGACAATAGCAAGACACCTGGCCTTGAGACAAAACATCACACTGGACCAGCCCACACCATAGACCCCCCCTCCTACCCCCCGCATTATGAAATCACAATCAGTCAAGCACTAACAGAGAGAAACCAACCCAGTGTTATATGGTTTGCTTTTCTTGTTCGGAATACATCTGTTTAATAAATATTTGTGCACATTCCAATGAAGCAGTGCGTTTTAAATGAAAGCCATTTTAGGTCATACGATTGTATATGTAACAAAACAATTAAAGGTAGAACGCAGCCAGAGAGGTTCAAGCCGAACTCAAACGTGTAACTCCTTAGTTTTCGACCCTAGCCATTCTTCTACACTACCTATTCCCTGGTTGTGTAGCTTGTACAGTGTGTGTGTGTTCATACACTTAAACACAGCACTGAATGTCCCTATCCGCCATGGGTCATCCAGGTGTGGGCTGGGAACCAAAAGAGGCCCGGGAAATAATTACTGGGAATCAAAAGAGGCCCTGGAAATGATTTTCAAAAGTGGCCCCATATTACACATTTTCAGAAAGCCCAACCCTTTTCCTATGGGAAAAATTGGAAAAACCACACAAAAGAGGCCCAGGATGCAGAGGCCTACCAGCAAACTGAAGCATACAACAACCGAGTTTACCTGTTGGGCGTGTGGGCGGAGCCATTTGCAAATGGGCGGAGTCTTGTGTGGCTGTGGGCGGGGCATAAATCTCAGGAATTTTGATTTTCAAATGTAGGCAGGTATGGCGTTACCTAGAGGTCAGTCCAGCCCTGGAGCCATCGGCATCTGGGATGACATTCGGTGCCTAGATTACTGGACAGTACAGTAGATAGTGTCACCTTATGAGTATGACTTAAACCTTGTGCACGAGCTGTATACTTTGCATCTACTAGCACCACACATTGAAACAGTGGCGAGGTCCAGTTAGTTTTCTGTCAGGTGTTTCGAAGATGGGGAAAAATGAAATTTGTGTAAGGTGTCTCGCTGAGATCAAGGGTGGCAAGGGTGCATCACGTGCTGGCTAATATGTTGATTGCAAGCTTATTACCAGGACGCACCAAGACAGTACATGAGAAATGCTCGCATTTACTGGCCATGCCATGGTAATAGCTAAAATATCGTGTGAGTACCTGATTACACATGCATATGAAACGGCTATTCATAAGCAAAGCTAATGGCTTTGTCAAAGTGTGTAGATGTGTCGGGGCTCTTTGCTCCCCGCTTTCTATGCCGCCCCCTCCCCCCAACACCACTCCCCCCACACACACTTCTACATCATGGCAAAGGTTGTTTTAGCAACACAAACAGACACGTTTTCATTAAGAAAGTCAGAGCTTGGGTTGGGACTTTGTGACCGTGAGAAACGCAGCATTGCTGCACCTGTCTGCTGTGAATGCAACAACGCGCCCATTGTAACGCCTCACGAATTGGAAAGAGAAAGCATGCTATTCTGACACGCCTGGATTCTTGTTCCGACAATATTGCACAATTAAAAGTAAGTCCCACACTGTGTAATTTACAATTGCCCCTTTATTACTAGTAAATGACACTTTTGATGAAATATGAATGGGACGCGGCCCCACGCTTCCTCCACACACAAACACAGGAGTTTGTTAAACAGGCTCGGCTTCCACGCTTGATGGCGCCCTATTCACCCAAAAGGAAGGGACTTGGAAGCCGTTTAATTGCTATTGGCATGCGTGTTTATTGCAGCTCTAGCGTCTCCAGCAATCAGACGGCGTGCTCGCACTGTCTCCAGCTGCTGGCACGGCGTAAGCGCAGGCGCGCGGAAGCCAACAGAGCTCGCGCGCCTTCTTTTTTTTTTTTTTATCTCCTCCATTCACAGTCCTGGCTGTCTGGATTAATCTCACAGCCGGGGCCGCAGTTGGGATCTTTGGGTATTTGCTGTGCGTCGCTTTTGTTAGCTGGCCGTCAGCTGCTCTATTTATTGCCTCGCTAAATTCGAAGCTGATTGAACAAGGATCAGATAGCTTGTGGTTTCTGGGCTGACTGATTTGTTTCCGGTGAAGGAAACCAAAAAAAGCAGCGGCCGGATGGTGTAGTAAATAAATAGCCTGCAGCCGAGTGAGAATATATGTATTTGTATTTCACACGAATTAAACGATTCCAGAAAACAATATTGGCCTGTGGGACAGTTAAAATGATAATATCAAATGTTACCCAATTTACTGCATGTTCCCCCTAATCCCTAACATATGCTAACTCTAACTTTTAACCTAGATCATGGCGTGGGCCTGGTTCGCAGCGTGTGGCTCATGTGATAATATGCAGACACAGAGGTTTTCCACACGTATATCTTTATTCAAGCTGTACAGGAACTGCCCTTACCCTGCCTCACGCCACCCTTCACATCGTGTTCCCCAGCGTCACTTCACTTGGCCCAATACCCGTCCCCCCTGTAACCAGCTAGAGACGTCAATGTGACATCTTCCCCCTTTTTAAACAGTTACCAGGACATTCGCAACGATCGCCTGCGATGGGCCTCCTAGTTCATTTCTTCAATGCAGCGACGCAGCTTGTTCCGAGCGCACTGTGGGTGGGAACTCGCCAATTTGGTTGGGTTTCCACTGATTTCCCACTCCGAGGGAACTTAGTGGTCCGAGTCATCTGTGTCCTCTTGATCTCCTTGATATGGGTTGTCTGAAGCATTTTCAATGGGAATGACTACGCGTCCACTGAGTCGCTGCGTTCCCGAGGGAATGCTCTTGAAATGTGATGAGTTCCTCGTGATGGGGCCTCCTGAACCCTGCGCCATGATCATGGATCCCTTCCTTTGCGCAACCAACAGTGGTTCCGCTTGAAAGATAGGGGTGTGCTTGTGCATTTGTGTTTGTTGTATGGCCACAACGTCTCCTACCTCTAACTGGGATGGCCGCGAACCTCTCCGCCGATCGGCATAGTCTTTCATTCGCTCCTTGGCTGCTTCATCATGCTCCCTTAGCTCCCTGTCGAGGTTGGCGACCCATTCTTGTGGCAGAGCTTGGGGAATTCTTGTCTGGACATCTCCCCCGAACATGACTTCCGAGGGCGTTCGCCCCGTGGTACTGTGGGGCGTATTGCAGTAGTCCCTCATGAGCTGGTTCAGTACTTGTTCATAGGGCTTCCCCGTCAGTTTGGCTATCTGGAGCACTCTCTTTAGGTTGGCCATGAATTGCTCTATCATCCCGTTAGCTTGTGGCCACAGCAGTGTTATCTTGCGGTGATGAAAACCTAGATAGTCTGCGAACTGTGTTAATTGGGGTCCATTGTCAGTCTTGAGCACGTTCGGGATGCTGCACGCAGAGAGGATGCAGTCTAGGGTCGGTGTGACATGATGGGCAGTTGTCTAGGATATGAGTTGGGTCTCTGGGTACCGGGAGTACTCCTCCATGACTGCCAGCATGTATTTTCCTCCCTCGATGGGCCCGAAGAAGTCAGCCGCCACCGCTTCCCATACTTCTTGTGGGAGATCTGACATCCTCAGTGGTTCTGGGTGACGGTTTGGCGTGATGAGACTGCAGGTGTGGCATGCCATCAGGGTTTCGTCTATCATGGAGTCCATTTTGGGAAACCAGACTTTCTAGTGCAGTATGCGTTTGGTCGACGCCATCCCTCTATGACTCTCATGCGCTAGCTCAATGACCATTGCTCTGAGCGCTGGTGGGATTAATAGTTTGCGGTCCTTGATTAGGAGATAGCCATCTGAGAGTGCCAGTTCGACACCTCAGTGTTTATCGGGTCCCCAGCGGCTCGTCCTTTCTCGCGGGCCCTTCTCCACATGCCCATCTGGAGACTCTCACAGATGATTTGGCAAGCTGAATCCTGTTCTGTTTCGCGGGCTATCATCTCCACGTCTAGCCCTGTTGGGGTGGAATGATGTATTAGGTATCTAAGATACCTGTCCGATACTGAGGGTTCCGGTATGCACCCCTCCCGGGGTCTTCTGTGTAAGAATCAGCGGGTTGTCCCCTTTTCCTGGTCAGTGCACAAAAAGGCATAGTCTTGCAACCGCAGCCCACAGCGGGCTATTCGAGGTGGTATTTTTGCTTGGGGGTTTCCATCAAGAAATAACAGACTACAGTGAGGCCTTCTTCCTCTGCCTGCGAGTAGGCTTGCTCTGTGGTTGAGAGGCTTCAGCTGGCGTACGCAACTATGTGAGTTTGCGAGGGATCTCTCGGGTCCACTTGGTCCAGTATGGCCCCTAGCCCTACTAGGCAGGCGTCCACCGTTAGTTTCGTCTGATTACTCGGATCATACTAGAACATGTTCTCGACCTTGGCAACTCTTTCCCTGTTGGCTTCGAATGCTTTTTGACACTCGTCTGTCCACTGGTTTGTGGTCTCAGGGGCTTGCTTACTGTGGCAAAGTCTTTAATGTACCATGTGCAGTAGCTTGCAAGTCCAAGGAAAGAGCGCAATACCCAAATATTGGCCAGGGGGTGCCGTGTCGTTTAGCGCAGCCACCTTGTCGTGTGCTCTTGCGGAACTCGCATTTGTCCCGATTAAGGGTGAGGTTGGCTGCTTCCATGGCCTTGCACACCTCTGTGGGATGTCTTAAACCACTTCTGCTCTGCCATGCGGCGTCACTGTGTTCTGAGGGTGCCAGGAATAGCAAAATGGCTGCAAAACCCTGGTGCGTGTCAAAACCTCTGAAAATCGCGCTTTGCAAAGCACAAAAAGATGGCTGCCCAATCTGCCATGCATGTTGTCAGTGTTGGAACAGAGATCTCACTCCTGAAACATGTCACTGGGCTCCACAACATGTGGAGATGGAGTACAGAAGGAAAAGCAGTGCTTTGCTAAAGGAAACCCCAAAATCTTGCTTTAAATCCTTTTTTCTTTGTTACTGAAACTGCAGAATGTCGGTACGAAACACCCTCAACCATCCAAATTTCTTGCTGGGTGCTACAATTCACTTAGTATAAGAAATGATTGTGAACATACAATGTCCTGAAAAACTGAAAGTATCAAGGGATTTCCATAGCAAAAGTGGCCTGTGTGTGGATCTGTCAAAATCTGGGTGCAGTACCCTGGGCTGCCTGAATGACAGCTGTCAGGGGCCTGCAGGATTAAACTTTAAACATGTATAAACTAAAATCAAATGTTTGCAATATAAGAGACCTGTTATTGAGAGTAACCCATCTTGTAATTGTTTTGATTCGATGGTTTAAAATCTTGAATAAGTATTTAGCTGTGATGTGATCCCACAAGTTTGTTGTATTTTAAGGGAAAATTCAACAGAATTAACAGTTAAAATAAGCTGGTTAAAAGCTACCAAACTGGAATAACAGCTTTCCTCACAGAGGCAAGGCCTCTCACTCCAGCTCCCTCCACCAGGAAATAACACCAAAGCGATAATTATAGGGTGGGGGAAGAACCTGGTCTGCAGTGGGGAAGGAAACAATGACCAGCCGCAAAGTGGGAAATGCTAGGTGTGATGACCGTCGTAAATGGACTCTGCCAAGAGCCAACAGGGAGGAGATGCTTCTGGACTGAAGGGAGACAAAAAGAGGCAGATCCAAACATCCATCTATGGCTGAACATTCACAAAGAACATTTTGTTTAAATACATATAACTTGCCACTTAAAATTGTCAAAAACACAAAAGTAACAGAATTGTCAATCAAAATTTTGGCTGCACATTTCAAGAGTCGGCAAAATCATGTGACATATTTTGGCAGGAAACGGCAGAAAATGTGATTTTACACCAAATGTATTTCTGCTAGAAATATGAAACTTTAGACACTTATGCCCATGTTATGCAGGCACACTTGTAGAAATTTGCTGATAAATTGAACATTTTGTTCCGGATGAAAAGGGCAAAATTCAGTGAAAAGCAAACACAAATCCCACAGCTACGGGGTTTGGAGGAGTAGCTGCTGTATAAAATATGTAATCTGTATATGTGGTTGATATAGAGGTTGCACATGTGTAAATATGTATTGTGTCAAAAGTAGATTTTGTGTTCAAGAGGCTATGGGTGGACTCTAGGCCTCATAAACCCACACCATAAAGGTGAGACCCTGTTTCTCTCCTCCTATCAAGGCAGAGAGGAGATTCTGACCAATTCCTGTCAAAGGGGCCAGCTCAGGCTAAACCAGCACACACACACCCTTTATCATAGCATACATAGAGACAGCAGAGGGCAGCTAAAGACAGACAGATTCACCCACTATCCAAATGCTGACGGAGCACCCTGCTGCAGATATTTCCATCTTCCTTGCTCCAGACTCCAGAAACTTAGCAAAGCAGAACCCATTGCATAGCTGAACCATTTTCAGCTAAGCCTCAATTTCCAGAACCAGAACCAACCCCATAAACCCAAGGGGAAGCATCAAAATACAGCCGGGCTGCGCTGCTTGCCTGCTGAAATAATTATCATCAGAACCAAGAGGGGCCGATCCAATCCAGTCCTGTGCTGTGCTGTGACCAGAGTGCATTGCAGATCCAGTCACATGCCGTGCTGTGACCAGAGCTCTTTGCAGATCCAATCCAAGGTGCCCAGCAGTCTGTACTAAAACCAGATCCGGTTCCCTGACCAGAATCCCTGACCAGAATCCTGACGGTTCTGTTTAAAAATATATCTAGTTAGTATCTATAGATGAACTGTGTCACTAGCATATGTACTGTCCATAGTCAATCCCTATCTTAAACCCATCCTATCTTGTCTTCAGAACCTGCTTTGTTAGGAGTATTTTTGAATTGTCTGATCTCTCTATCCTATCTCTCCTTTTTCCTCCTGTACTAGATTTGCTAAAACTATCTTTGTGCTGATCTTTTCTCATCTGAAGAAGGCAAGTCCCGGGCAGGCAGTCATTCTGATCAAGTGGCTGTGTTCTTGTGGGGATTCGTTTTGTTCATAGTTATCCTCTAGTGTTAGAAATCTCATTTGTCATTTTAAAAGCGCATTCCCGTTTTCCATTCTTGCACCTATCTCGAAAAAACAACCTCCACTAAAATGTCCATAACTCTAAACCACATCCCATATCCATACAGTTTTCCTGTTATCGCGATTATCACGCAGTGAAAAGTTTGCCGCAAATTTCGTTTTTGGGAAATTCTGACACGTGTAAAACAGCGTTTGATTTCTCCCGACTTGAATTTTAGTATTTCAAATTGTTTCTTGGTATTGAATCATAGCTTGTGTTTGTGTGCAACCATCCAAAGCGGCTCCCATAATAATTGATAGCAATTTCAGCAATTTTGACCATATTAGTGTTTTTGCCCAATCCATTCTCAAGATAACTTTAAAAGCCATTCAGACAGCTTGACAGTCAATTCTGTTTTCTCTTGTGTTTGCTGGGGGAAAGTGGGATTGTGATTTTGTTGGAATTCTGCCATTCCTGAATACCTGCTCTCTCCTCCTTTCTCTTTACATTGCCTATTGGGGGGGTTGAGGGGTGTGCATGGGGAACCTTTAACCACAGTGTTACCTGATCTGCACACACACAAAAGTATTGTTTATGTGTTGAATTGTTTTGCTCATTATTACTCCTTGTGTATTAAAGAGATTATTCACTGTTACATCACCCCATTGGTGATTATTGTGTACCCATAAAAACATAGTGTGATTAAATTGTAAATACAAAAATACAGCCTGATTCCTGGTTCAGTGTGACTGGGGGGGGGGAGTTCCAGGAGAGGGGCGTGATATGAGTGGTATATCGTTCCGAATAAAGAACTTTTAGACAAAAATAAATAAGGATTTCAGTTGTGCATTACACGCTAGGCGTTGACTTCACCTTCATGAGGGCCTCATCGTGTTTGCTGACGTCACTGACGAAGGACAGGATGTCGTCGCTGTAATTAAGGTAATTTGGTATATGCTTGATGATATTGTGTACCTCGGCCTGAAATATTTCCGCGGCCGAGGATACCCCATAGCTTAGCCTCTTGTAACGGAAGAGGCCCAGATGACTGACAAAGGTGGTTATGTTTCAGCTTTCAGGACTTAGCACCAGTTGGTGATAGCCTTTCTGTAAGTCAAGTTTTGAGAACACCTTGGCCCTGTTCAAGAGATGGATCATATTGGTGATGCGGGGGGGCAGGTGTCTCCCTCGCTGTTTGACTTAGTTCGGGCATCTCAAGTCCACGCAGAGCCTGATCGCTTCTGATCCTTTCTTAGGAATGGGTACTATTGGGGATACCCACGTGGTGGGGCCAGTGGCCGGCTCAATGATGTCTTGTTCGAGCAGCTTGTGTAATTCGTCCTCCACTTTAATCTGGATGTTAATTGGGATGCCCCGGTAGTGTTGGGCCACTGGATTTATGGATTTGTCTATGTGTAGTTGTATGGGTCTGTTCTTGAGTTTCCCGATGCCCTGGAAGATGCAGGGGTAAAGGTTGCTGATCATTTCCACTGGGTCGATGTACTTGTGGACCATGATGTTGTAGAGGATGTGTATGAGTCCCATGTCGGCCGCTGCTTTGAAGCTAAGCACACATCCGCTGTCGGTTTCAGTTGCCAGGACTTGAACAGGTAGCCTTTTTTCATGCCCGTTGTATCGACACGTGCCCCCAAATTGTCCTAGGCATTTGAGGGGTGCCTTGGTGCCATAGGCATAGATGTCTACTGTGGCGGGGCTCAGTTTCGGCTTCACAGGGAGTTCCTTGAAAACGGCTTCACTGATGACATTCACCGTGGCTCCTGTGTCTATCAGGAATTCGGTAGGTTGTTCGTTTAATTTGATGATTAATGTGGGACTGTGTGCTGTGGCAGTGGGATTACCTAAAGCATACACGAAGAGTCGGATGGTGATTGCTCCACCAGATAGCGTACATGACGTGTTGATCGTCGCTCGGGTCTTGCTCTTATTATGTATCTCCTTCTCTCTCGCCTCTCTCTTCTTTGCCGGTCTTCCCCCGATTCTCGTTCTTTGGAGTCTGGGATTACTTGAGAAGATGGCTCTTGAGATGAAGCACACAGGTGGCTCCCTGGGGGGGGTCATTTTATGTCTGGGTGGTGTCTCCATGGCCCGCTCCTTACCTCTGTCTCTGAAAAGTCTACACACTGACTTAAAATGGCCTTCCTCACCACATGTGGCACACCGCTGACCAACTTCGGGACAGACCTCTTCATGGGGGTACTCAAACCCGCACTTATAGCAGAAGAGTTCGTCCGACTTCCTCTCTGATTGTAATCTGTGGATGCTTTCTCCTGTTGCAGTGTTATTGAAGATCTCCACCTGTGAGTCTATAGCTCTCTCTGCACAGGCCAGCGCAAGTATCTCATCCATGGTGCGTTGTTTTTGGAGCAATTTCCACCTGAATGTCATTGATTCGCACCCTGCTATGATTTGGGACCTTAGCGCCTCAGTGTTGGAATAATTTGCAAAGTCACAGTGTTTCATCTTTGTACGCAACCTCATGACATAAGCGTCCATGGTCTCACCTTTATGCTGCTTGGTGCTGTGGAACAAGTGTCTTTCATAATCCACATTAGTGTGAGGCGTGAAGTACGCTGCTAGCGCGTCCTTCAGGTCTTGAAAGGAGTCGATGGAGTCGGGGGGCATCTCGTCGATGATGTCTCGAGTAGCAGAGCCCACTGCCAGCTTTAATAGGCATATTTGGCGAGCGTCTTCTATGGGCCCTGTGGCTCCCATGTACAGATCAAAGTCTCTGATTCACTTACTCCATCTGGGACGCATGTTGCTGGGCTTGGTGACATCAAATGCCCCTGGCATCTGGGCTGCCAGTGTGTCAGGCAGCCTTTAAGGGACTTGGTCTGCGACTTGGGGGCCTTGCCCCTGGTCCTGAGCTTGCCCCCCTTGATTGTTGTCCTTTCCGGACATTCTGACCTCCTGGTCGTTGCTTTATCCTTGTCCTTATGAGATGTGGCCACCTCCCTGGGCACACGCACCACTCCCTGCAGGGCTTCTAGCCCTCCACGTGTCACAAGACCAAAATTGCCTCCACTCTCTCAATCCCTAGGATGTCCGCCTCTCAGGGCACCAGCACCATCCGTGTCTTTATGTCCATATGGGGTGGGGCCTTGCCCTGTTATGTCTCCCCTTTTCAGCTGGGCCTGCTAGCCTGGCCTACCATGTAGCAGGCAGCTCCTCCTGCTTCTGGGGCACGTGCCTGTTAGCAGGAGCCTTCTGGCTTCAGCTTGCACTGCCGCTGCCCGGGGATAAATGATCGGGTCCCTCCTGGGCTGCCAATAAGATCCACCTCTCCTAGGGACTGCTCCGGTGTTTCAGTCGCGCTCCAGCGCATATGGCTAGACGAACCTTTCCACAACGTGCGAGCGACGGGCCGAGGTGCAGCCCTGCATCTGCCCTCGCTACACTCTCCATTCTCTGTATGCCCCGCAGGAGGCCGCCCGCCTCGTCGCCAGTGTCGTGACGTGGGCCTGGTGCGCAGCGTGTGGCGCATGTGATAATACGCGGACATGGAGAGATGTTCAACACGTCTATCTTTATTCAAGCTGTACAGGAACTGCCCTTACCCCACCTCCCGCCACCCGTCATATACCGCTCCCCAGTGTCACTTCCCTTGGCCCAAGACCCGCGCCCCCAAAACCATAGAGACGTCAACGTGACAACCTACTTAATACTTCTGATAAAAGCCCCTGCCATAACATTTACTCTATTTAACTGTTATAGTACACTTAAATATATACATATATAAATATACACTAACACAAATAATGACATACAACATATATACAACCTGTCTTTGTACACAGGGGTGACTGCTGCAGTCCGCCACCCCTTTCACAGCTGCCTTCTTGGGTCTGTCCCTTGGTGGCTGGGTGAGGGCCTGCCCCTTGATGGTGTTGGCCCTGGCACAGCTTCTTTCTTCTGGGAGCCACTTTAGCTCACTGTGTGGCCCACGCTCATTACAACTTCTTGGGCAAAATCTACCTAAGTAGGGGCTCGCCCAGATCAACGTCGTTCTCTGTGATCATGTTGTTCTCTTTTGGTGGCCTCTGCCCTGGGAGACTGCTCATGTCACTAATGTGCTCCAGCGGTACGATCTTAAGTGCACATGGTGTCCCTTTGCTGTGGGGATGCTGCCGTATTTACCACTGCACCCTCTGTCCGGCTGGATTCTTAACAGCCCAACCCCTCTGCATTGCGTAGAAGGACACAGGGGTGGGCCTCTGAGCTTCACCCAGGCTACTTCACTGCAGAAACCTCAGTTGCTAAGAGAAGGCAGCCCAGGAATTTGCCAGCATGCACTCTCCACTGGGCTGCCTTCCGTGGCAGCCTGGGACTTTCTTCACTGCTCCACCCATCAGGGCGAAGAGGACATTTCTGCACTTCACCTTCATGGGCCTCCTGGCATGTACTATTCAAGAGGACCTCTAAACATGAGGTGGGCTGACAGTGGAACATAGTTTGGTGCCTAATTCAGGCTCTTTGGTGTCACTGGGCACGTCGGTTTGGCACCCGGGCCAGCCGTAATACCCAGTGGGTGCCTGGGCTGCTCTAGGCATGGAGCCCGTTCCCAAAGTCCACTCGCCGAGTCACCCTTCACATGCTGCCGGGCACCACAAATGTCTGTAGACCCTGGGTGGGCCGTTCTAGGTAGCATCCCCCCCAGGGAATTGTTTTATTTCTTCTCCCTGCTTGTGCTCCTTTCAACTTTCCTTTATTCTGACAGACAAAGTGTCTGGCTATTGGCCCCTTGGCATACTGACCTGCTCACAGATAAGTAGCACAAAATCACACAATTTGAAAATTGTCTGCATAAGCCTAGTGAACTAGATAGAGATGAGCTGCCAGTTGTTAGGTCTGCTTCCAAAGACAGAAAACAATAGATATGCCTCCCCGTGCTCTATTGAGTTAACACTTTAAAGAGCACTGGACAATAGTGCGGTATTGTATCAATTCACTTACATCACCCAACATCCCATGGTACTGCCGCATTAAGATATTAGTCTCCAATTTGGATATAGGGAATCTATCCTGCTTTGTTTTGCCCCTTCTTGGATGGACATACACAATGCATCCAAATAGATGGCTCCATGTCAGGCCTTCTTCCCATTTTATGTGGTGGACACCAGGGGTCAATCCTGTCTTCCCTGTTGCCTAATATGTACCTAGAACAGCTGATGGATCTAGTGACCATCAATAGCATCTCCACCTACCACAGAAGACACCTACTATGAACAATGGTTGCTATCGCTGAGTGGTTTCCTCAACCTTAGGCTCAATCTTGGTACCATTGAGATCTGGCTGTCTTTGCTCTTATTTTCTACTTATCCTTAGTGTCTACACACGGCTGCATAGCAGATCACTGGTTCTTGGAAATGTATGTGCACACCACTGATGTATTGTAAATCCACTGGTTACAACGTATTACTCCTATTTTCATTAATATCTAATGCACCAACCCCAAGGCACTTGTCTCAATCAACCCACCCATTTGGTTAAAATAATATGTGTCCCTCCAGCAGTTCAACGGTATCTTGCAGCTTTGAACATACTGCAAGTGGATATCTTCTGGTCTCCTTTACTTTTGTCTTTCTGCATAGCCTTATAAGGAAACGATACCAGGCAGGTCTATCCAGCCTACACCGCATACGTTCATTTGTGATGATTCCACCCAATATAACTTTGCTTAATATGTATTCTTCTATACAGAATTTGTATTCCATTCTTCGAGTAGCCAATGGTTAGGGTGTGCTATATTAAATGAGGAAGGAAGGAAGAGATGGAGGAAGAGAGGGAAGGAAGGAAGGAAGGAAGGAAGGAAGGAAGGAAGGAAGGAGGGAGGGAGGGAGGGAGGGAGGGAAGGAAGGAAGGAAGGAAGGAAGGAAGGAAGGAAGGAAGGAAGGAAGGAAGGAAGGAAGGAAGGAAGGAAGGAAGGAATGAATTTGAATGTCAGGTGACAGAAACAATAGTTGTGAGAGATTATGAAAGGATTTGAGAATTGTCAATAACAGCTATTCGGAACGATATACAAGACTGAACAGCAAAACCTGACTTGAGCAAGCACACCCAAATGCAAACAAGGTCTTAAAACATATTAAGAAATATCAAAAAGGTAATCCGTTGTTACTGTAGCTTCAATACAAAGTTGTTGGGGTGGTCAGGAAGTGTCCCCATGATTGCAAGGGGTTCATGTTGTGCACACCATATTGATGACGGGGATGGCAGCGAACTGGGAAATTCATATGTATCGAGTGCAGTTATTTATGGATGGGAAAGTTGGGGGTATCTTACAAAATGCATGTTGATGTTTGAACTGACTTTCTCAGGTTTTCAAACAGCAGAAAATGTGTACATCAGCAACTTTCACCTTTGCGGTTAGCTGCTGCACATGAATTATAAGTAGCTGGACATTCGTTGATGGGAAGAAGAATGAGTGATCTAGTGAGAAGGTCAGCTTGCAAACAGGAGGAGGTTAATGATTTAGATGTCCCGCAAGGGAACAGATGCTATCTTGCTCAATGTATTGAAGTCGTGTAGAGAGGGTTGATCATTTGTATGGGCTCATATGTTCTGGAGAAGTGGTCCTATAAAGTAGTATGTCTTCAGAAGCGCCAGTAGTCTGGAGTAAGTGAGATTGCAATCAGTAGTTGAAAGAAGATACTGTTTATTAAAGTTCTTCCTTGTATTTGCTAAAATATGTAAGCAGACTATGTGCAATCACACTAAAAGTTAAAGGTCAGTTATTGCTAGTAATGAATTATGTTTCAATACCAATGTTTAACCATGTACTGACTTCATAGTCTACTATGGACTAATCCTAAGAATAGGTGTGTTCTGAAGATGACTATCAAGATAGGTCTGGCCAATGAAACTAGAAGTAATGGGAAAATATGGGATTTCTTTGAAGAGGTTTCTGTCCAATCATGTTTGGGGGGTGGGCTGCAATTAAATATTTGGGAGTGCTTTAACTGCTGAAACCTTTTATAATAAAAGATGTGAACTGATGTAGTATTGTTGAGGCTTCGGTTAGTTTGGTCCTGCAACACCCTCTAACCACTCCCCGGACCTTTGTACAATAAACCTGCTTTATGTACAACCGTGTAGTCACTTCTTAAGTGGTGGGCCTGTTTGGGTTGAGGTGATTAAAGACCCATTTGCACATGTGGAGAGCAAGGGTAGGAGTCCAGGAATTCAGAGAAGGGGTGTGTGGACGCCATATTGGTTAAATGTCCATCTGTTCCCCAGAGACGTCGTGCCACAGTGTAGCTGTGAGGGACAACTTGACGAAGCACCACATCAGAGCACCTCATGTTCACGTGAATACACGTTTTCGGGGTGTAAATCAAGGGGAAAACGAGGGAAAAAGGGGTATTTTTTTTATTTAAGTTATTTTTTTGTAAGGGTCGACTTGGAGTGTGGGTGTGAAATTAATTTAGGTTGTGGGGTTTGGAAAAGTGGATGTTTCTGATGCAGTGGTTAAACTGTTCTGTGTTGTAAGCCCCCTATATATATATATCTAAAATGAGGAATGTTGGGGTGGTCAGGAAGGATCCCCATGATTGCAAATGGTTACTGGCGCACGCACCGTATTGATGATGGGGGATGGCAGCGAACTGGGCATAATGTTGGAAATTCACATGTATCGAGTGCAGTTAATTATGGATGGGATATAGTTCTTTTAGTGTTACTGTTGTTTAGAATTAATACATATTAGATCTTCACACACATAAAAAGATACAATATTAAAACTTCAAATGCAACATGAACACAATCTACACAAAGCGTGCGTTACAAAAAACATAGTAGTTGGGGGTCTCTTACAAAATGCATGTTGACTTTTAAACTGAATTTCTCAGATTTTCAGGTGGCAGAACATGAATAAATCAGCAACTTTAACCTTTGCGGTTAGCTGCTACACATGAATTTTAAGTAGCAGGGACATTTTATTTAGCAGTCCCACAAGGGAACCAGTGTTATTTCTCACATTTCTTGAAGTCGCAGAGAGCGGGTTGAGCATTTGTTTGGGCTGGTATAAAAATGGGGGCCGAGGCCAGAGTATTCAGTGGTTAATTGTTTTTAAAGGTCACCATAGGCTGTATGTTCTGGAGTAGTGGTTGCATAAATTAGCATGTCTTCAGAAGCGCCAGGAGTCTGGGGTAGTTGAGATCGCAATCAGTAGTTCAAATAAGATCCTGTTTATTTAGGCATTCCTCATATTTGCTAAAATATGTAAGCGGAACATGTGCAATCACACTTAAAGTTAAAAGCCTAGGCCGGTTATTGCTAGCAATGAATTATGTGTCAACTAGCTGTTCCCGGCATAACATAAACCGATCTGGCATTTCTTACAGGTTATTGATTACATTTCATTGCACTTTTATTTATTTATTCACTCATATAGTTCATTGGAAAGACAATTAACAATCTGAAGGTTTCTGATGTATAGGCAGATTCTCTCAAAAGTCTGTACCTGTGACTTAAGGAAACTTGAATTTGAAAGGCATATTTGTATTAGATGGAATGAAAGGTATGCGTGGTATAAGAACGGTATCTAAGTTTAATCCATCGAGTACACGGTCCTCTATGATGTGTCTTTGTAGATGCAAAATTGTCAACCTTGTTCCATTGCAGAGCGTCCATTGTAGAGTCCCTGTGATGACATAACACCGCGCAGTAGCAGAATTGCAGCGCATAATTACAGCACCTACTTGAGGAGGCATTCATCCTACAGCGTTTTGCTCTTTAGAGACTGAAATGTTGAGCCGGCAATTAACTGCTCATTTACACTGGAACAGCTGTGCACTGTGTGAAGAGAAGTGGGGTTGGAAAGAAATAACTTGAAATTATTCCATATGTTTGTGATAGTGGAAGGTGAAGGTGCCCGTGTAGAACCGTGCTCATTTTGTTTGTTTAATAGATAGCTGTTGTTGAAGTGGAAGGGCACACAGATGTGCAGTTTGCCATTTGGACAGCAGAGGGCTACCTCACATTGACAAATTGCATCAGCTGAGTGTGGAAACATACATACGCATGTTCTATGAATAGATACCAATCTTTAACCATGTACTGATGTCATAGTCTACTACAGATGAATCCTAAGGAGAGGTGTATTCTGAATATGATCTGAAGATGACTATCAAGACAAGATTGGTCAATGAAAATGGACAAATTGGGAAAAGGTGTGATTTCTTTGAAGAGGTTTCTGTCCAACCATGTTAGGGGGGAGGCTTCAATACAGTATTTGTGAGTGTTTTAATTGTTGTAAAACTGTATAAAAGATGTGAGCTGATGTGGTATTGGTGTGAATTGGGTTAGTTTGGTCCTGCAACACCATCTAACCACTCCTCGGAGCTTTGTACAATGAACTTGTTTTATGTACATCTGTGTACTTGCTTCTCAAGTGGTGGGCCTGTTTGGGTTGGGTGATTAAAGGCACATCCACAGAAAGTTCTTCAATACTACAATAGAAATTTGTGTATAAACAATGTTAACAAGTAGAACAACCAAAATCCAAGAACCCAAAATAGTCTGTTTATGAACACTGTCATCAGGGGTTTAAAAAGCCTGTATAAACTAACACAAATTAACTAAACCAGACAAAAATCTACCCCACCCCTGCATGTTTATGCACCCAGTCTATATGCAGCCACTTACTCAAGATATAATTAGAATGTATATCTGTCAAGAGAATGATTAAGCCTCCAGCAACATCTAGAATAATCGTGCAGCAATGTGCCCAAAATGGATCCATTTCTATAAAAACAAGGGTTTTGTGAAAATAAAGAAAATACAAAAAAGGAAAAAAATATAACAGAAGAAGGTTTCATGGAAATGTAAAAATACTAAACATAGAAAAAGTGCTCACTGACCGAGGGACGGTCCAGTAGAAATGGAGAAGATAGAAACAATGGAAAAATGCTCACTACCAAAGATTTAATGGAAATAGAAAAATATTGAACATGGAAAAATAACTCACAACTTGAGGTCAGGTTTAATGGAAACAGAAAAAACTACTGAGGGTGGAAGAACAATTCCCCAATTGGTTGCCAAGTCCTGCCATACACCACACCCTCTGCAGCCGCTTCCAGGTAAGGAACGTCTCCACCGAAACAGAGTGTGGAGGTCCCACAATTGAGTTTACTTCTGTTTCTGCACTGCCATACTTGCATTTCTTTCCTTAGGGTCCAGGGTAAGGGCTTCTCAATTGAATTTTGCTGCTGTTTTGCACTGCCATACTTGCATGTATTTCCTTAGAGTCCAGGGTAAGGGCTTCTCAATTGAATTTTGCTGCTGTTTTGCACTGCCATACTTGAATGTCTTCCCTTTGGATCCAGGGTGAGGGCTTCTCAATTGAAAGTTGCTGCTGTTTTGCACTGCCATACTTGCATTTCTAAATTTGCTACTGTTTTGCATTTTCATACTTGCATTTCTTCCCTTAGGGCCCAGGGTGTAAGTCCCAGAATTGAGGTTTTCTGCTGTTTTGCACTTCCATACATGCATTTTCCTCCCTTAGGGTCCTGGGTGTGGGCCTCAAATTTGAATTTTGCGGATTATTTGCACTGCCATACTTGCATTTCTTTCCATAGGATCCAGGGTGTGGGTCGCACAATTGAATATTGCTGCTGTTTTGCAATGCCATACTTGCATTTGTTGACTTAGGGTCCAGGGTTTGGGTTTCACAATTGAAATTCTGCTGCTGGCTTGCTTTTCCACATCTACACTTGGCCTCCCACAAGGTTCAAGAATTGGGCTTCCTGCTTAGTGCTTTGCTGCTAATCTTCATGTCCTCCAAGCACTCTCCAGATGGGATTGTGCACCTTGAGCTTCACCTTAGTTGTGTTCTCCTATACTTTCATTTCTCTTGCCTGGAGCGTCACAGGTGTAGGTTTCCCGCTGTAACTTTCAATACCGCTGTGGTTGGACCTTGGGTTTGCGGTCTGAGTCTTGCTGCTCTTTTATTAGCTGCACCCGCCTTGTTTCCTCCTCAGGCTATTCCAGGTGAGGACGTGCTTCTGATTCTCACCACTGCCACTCCATGCCTGCCCTTGCCATGGCTAGCAGCTCCAAAATCAGAGGCTTCTACTGGTGCACAAGGAACGCCTCCACACCCGCATTCAGATCCCATTCTTACATGCCATCTCCTCCCACCCATCCTAGCACTGATGAGAGAGTACAACCTACCCCTCCATCCATCTGAGACCCCCTCCATCAGCACCCATTTGACCACAACTTCTAACCTCACGCTTTGCACCTCTAAACATTCTACCTGCAATCCTTACCACCTCTCCCTGTTTAGCCGCCCCTCCAAATCTTACGCACATGCCCCCAGCTCCCCCAAAACACCTGAAGAACAGACTGTGTGCCTACTATGGCATTGCTATTGAGCCTACCTCCCCCTACCTCACATCCAAACCCAAGACCTCCCCATACCAACACTCTCACTGCCTCCCCCAAGCCACATAACCCTGTGAAATCACTCCTCAACCAGCTAAAAAGTCCACCAAGCACACACGCCAGGCACCACTTCTCATACACCTCTAGAAGACCTTAACCAGACTCCCCTAGAACCTTTAGAAGACGGCACCAGATCTACCCCGACAGGGAACAAGACTGGAAAACCTATGTGAAATCCTGCAAACCCTCTCAACCTCCTATACGCCTCGGAATCCACCTCACCATCCTACCTCACAAAAGGGACTTCACCTCACACAACGCAATGCCCACCCATCCCTGGTAACCACAACACCCTTCTTTAGCCACAGGAGTCCTACCTTACGAGCACCCTTCAGACACCTTCCAACAACACATAATGCCAGCATTTCCTCTCCTTCCACCGGAAATCCTCGACCTCCCCTGAGAGATGCCTCACGTTCATACATATCTTGGGCCCAGCACCAAATCTCCCCCCTTCCGATCCTACCACACCACATGCACAAGTCATCCACTGGACCACCCCTGGCAGGCTTCCACCCCCTTCATTGCAGCTATCAATGCATCTGCCTCCGCTCCCTACCACAGCTATTTCATCACAACCCCATCCATCAGGAATCCCTTCTTCCCAATCCCCTCTTGCCTCCAGAACCTACACCCACCTACCTCTATCAAACAGCTATTCAACAGGCTAAAGTGCATTCTGATTAATACCAGATCTGTAGCTAAAATCATTACATCTACGTCCGTATCTCATCTGAAGGCCCAGCTATCCTCTTCATCACCAAAACCTAGTCCTCCCATGACTTCCATCCCATTGCACATGAAGCCTTCCCATCAGGTTACAACCTCATTGTGCATAACAGGATCAGCAGGACAGGTGGCATTGCCATTCTATACAAATCTCTCCTCACCATCTCACACTCAGAGGAACAAGCATGCAATTCAGACTGCAAATTCCTCCTGGTAAAGTTCCTAATCACTCACAGCTTCTTGCGCATATATAGATCCGGGATACAATGGATGCTTTGCAGAATCCCTTAGTGACTCCTTAGCAGCCATCTTGGACTCCCATCCATCCTCACAATACTAAGGGAATCTAATATCTTTTTGCACATCCCACATAACCCTATGAGACGATCCCTACTAGACGACCTGGAAACCCTACATCTAACACAACTAGTCTCATGCCCTATCCACTCTGCAGGTCACACCCTAGATACAATCTTCAGGACACCAGACCTCATCACCACACTCCCACCTCGCCCACTCATCTGGACTGACCACTCAGACTTCCTCTTCACTCTCTCCACTGTAGACCTTCCCTCCCCTCCGGCAGCCCCGGGGTCACTTAGCCACTCCCGCCTTTGGAAGAAAGCCAAAGTAACTCCTTACCTGGCACAATCCCAACTCGCTTCCCTGTCCTCCACATCCCTCTGTTCAGGTCAGATTTCCATATCCCTCTTTGATCTTTGGCTCTCAGAAGCACTCAGGCCCATGACCCTTTTGTGATTCTTTGCAAGTCGACATGGCCTGTCTCCGAGATGGTTCACCTCAGCTCTCAAAATTCTTAAAACCCTACAATGCAGATGGCCTGCAGACCCTTTGCCATTGAACAGTTTAGCCTAAACCTCCCAGCCCAAAGCCTAATGGTGTGAAATATGAAAGGACTGAAAATCTTATCACTTGAATAGAATCACAAACGCTCTGAACCCCTCAAGGGAAATCCACAAGCTTATCTCCAAATTCAATTCTCCAGCATTCACCGCCTCTACTCCCCTTCACTTCCACAGCATAGCCCTAGAAAGACACAACTCCATCATCACTAAAATAGCATTGCTCACCCCTCCCCCACAACCTCAAAAGGGGCATCAGTACCACTTTACATCCTCCCACTCTTTTTGTCCTTCTCTCCACTCTCCAACCCTGATTTGCTCTAGCCCCACCCTACTAAAATTGATCCTAACATCTACCTGTGCCGTCGACCTCACGAGATCTATCATCAACACATCTCTAATTTCCGACACCTTCCCTGCAGAATTCAAAACCTCCTACATCAAGCCCATGCTCAAAAATACCTCACTCGACCCCCATGTCCGACCAATTACAAACCAATCTCAAAAAATGGATCATAGCTAAACTAATTGACCGAGCTGCCTACTCCAACTAAGCCATTTCACAGAATCCAACCAGATCCTTTATGCTACCCAATCCGGCTTCAGACCCTTTATGAGGAACTGAATCATGCCTAGTCTCCATCTTGGATGATCTTAAAAGACACTCAGACTCGGAAGGCTGCGCCGTCCTAATCCTACTTGGCCTCTCAGCAGCCTTTTACACAATTGACCATTTCACCCTCATGCACAGACTCCATTCTCTCGCAGCTCTGAAGTGGATAACATCCTTCCACTCCAACAGATCCCAAAAAGTACACATGCCTCCTTTCTCCTCAGCTCCCTGCCCAGTCGCCCATGGAGTGCTGCAGTGTGCCTCTCTCACCCCTCTTCCCTTTAACCTCTACCTGAGCTCACTCCCTACAGTCATTCGATCTCATGGTCTATCCTGCTATATTTACGCATATGACACCCAAATCATCTTCAAACTCTCAATGGACCCCTCCTCAAACTCCCCCGATCTCGCACCATGTCTTTCAGATATCAAACACTGGATACTGCCTACCACTACCTGTTCAACCCCAAAATGAGGAGATCATGATTTGTGGGAAGATCACCCTCTTTGCCCAATCCACTCCCTGCCCGCTCTCTCTGGGTCCACCACCTCCAACACAGTAAAAGACCTTGATTGCATCATGGACGCAGGCCTGACCCTATCAGATCAACTCTGTGACAAAAGGATGCTAACTTCACATTCACATTCTCATCCAAATTTTTCCCTACCTGACCTCCCCACACAGAGTCTCTGCGATTGTTGCTATCATCCTTTCATCCTCAGACTATGCTAACAGCCTATATCTGGGGAACACTGCATCAGAAATAAGAAAGCTCCAACGAGTGCAAAACACAGCCGCGATGATCCTCCTATCCCTAGGCCCTAGGGAACACATTGCACCTGCCCTCTGTGTCCTTCACTGGCTTAAAATCAGGTGACAATCCACCTTCAAGGTAATGTGCATTGCCCATCAAGCTCTCCAAAACAGGACCAGAATATCTGCAGAATATCTGCAGCAGAACCATACACGCTATAGGCCTCACAGAAACCTCTGATCAGGCGCAGCACTTCTCCTCATCATTCCAGTGACAAAATCAACCCAATCAGGGGGCTTCTCTTTATCAGTCCAAGAGTGCACCATTTAGAACTCAATCCCATTTACCATCCACTGCATAGAAGATCACATTGCCCTCAGGAACACTCTCAAAAACAGGCTCTTCCCTTCATCTTCTTCACAGACTTAGACCAGCCTGGGGAGCTATTACCCTCCCTTTACCAGAATGCAGGCGCACCTGAGGAGTTCACAAGGTGGGATATAGATCCCCACTGAAAGCATCTCAGTTAGGCCTTATGATAAGCTCCAGAAGACCACATCTAACTAGATATCACCTTTCTTCACTGGAATGTCAAGCACTCCATCACAGCGGAACATAGTTGTATCCCGTACTGGGCACCTCTGCAATAAACATTGCTCAACTACACCCACACAAACACACATCACCACTTCCAATAGAATACAGCTGAGTCCCATGAAAAACCTAGTACAGCTGTGTTAAACGGGATATCATATCATGCCTCCTTTATTGTTTATATTGGCCTAAGCCCAGTCGCTCTGCGAAGAAAACCGTGTTGCAAAGTTCTGATCTTAGATCGACTTCGCCGCCATTTTAGGTCCGTCTGCCATTTTGATTTCTATTCTAAAGTCATTCTGTGTTCTAAAATGATGGACAGGGTTTCCCGCTTGTAACTAAGCCGTCCTGCACTTTGTACGTTAGTTAATGTGCAAACTGTCCGTTGGCCGAATGTTTGGGTTGAGTAAAGAGACCTTGTCCCATGCCTGACTTGTAGACAGAGGATTGTCTGCGCCAACAAGTCCGATCCGCGGACATACATCGACTACAATGTTATACCAATACTGAACGTGGACACTAGCTGAACTGCATTGTATAGGACATGTGTTAAGGCTTATTGTTAAATCCGAGAATACACTGTTGCCATTGTGACTTGTTCATATGTAAACTGAGGATAATCCATATGCATATAGTTGGACAAGCCAGAAGTGAACTCGGCACGAACTCTAGGCCATGTATTATTAACCTGTAGAGGGCTGGACATTATGATTGGAAATGTATAAAATGTACAACTGTTTAGACATCCAGTACCTCTCACTTCTTGCACTGAAAGGGCTGGTATTCACTGTGATGTACTGAGGGCCAGATAGCTGTCTTTATCTGATACTTTGTTTCTTTGTAACTGTACAGTTTTAGAATAAAGATCTGTGAATCTTTATAAGCCCGTGTTTGGTGTATTTCCTTTTGGGGTTCTCAGCCTCGATATTTCCTTTTACTTTTACAGCTGTTCACATATTCTGTCTCCTTTACACTCCTACTCCCATGACAATTTGTCAAGGCAACCAATATCTCAACTGATAACCATGTGCTGCTGTTAGGGACCAAGCCAGCCCCTACCCAACTCTCACATCTCTGACTACATTCTTCTGAAGGGCATTCATCCCAACAGCAGTTTGAGGCCATACCAATGGCAGTAGGTGCTATACAAATGCCATATAACATAACACAACTAAGAAAAGGATTCGTGGACATAACAAAAATACTAAAATGAAAGACTTCCGATGATTAATGCTGTGCTCCTCTTGTATCACCACAAGTAGCATCATTGTTTTTCTTTTGACTTTTAAAAGTTTATAAATATAATGTATGAATAAGGGGGTTGTACTGCTCTTGAACCAGCAGCAATGAAATACTATTCCAGAGCCCTGTGAATGGAAGGAGTTTTTTGACAGACAAATTAGCGTTGGAAGCTTGCAATCCCCATAACCTTAAGGTAAGACATCTTGGAAAGACCTACTCCATGGTCACCTGAACCATGGGCATGTCACCAGGCTAAGCCTCCAAGGAAGATACCAGCTCCAAGAATGAATGCAAGTACCCTGTGTAGCCCGCTGACTTTCATTCGATGAATCGCATTTCCACGAAACCCAAAGCAAGACTGCAGAGTGTGCTGAGACTGATGCCTCACTGACTCCAATGCTATGCCTGTTTTATATTGATAATGCAAAGAAGACTGCCCTTGAAATATGATACAAAGGATTACTACAACTGGCATGTGAGACAACAAGCACCATAAAATTGTAGTGCCCGGATAAATGTGTCTGGGCATTGAATATGATGTCAACACTTAGGCAATAACCTCCGAGGTACGGGAGATTATTGGCAGGTAATAGCCCAGGGCCCAGGCTACATGTCAAAGCAATGTGAGGGCCTTACTGAGGGCCTAGGGCCATTACCATCCGTAATGCCACCGACCAAAGAGGCTATAGCTATTAGTACCCCAGCATGGTTTCAGGGGTGCTAACATTTGTTTTTTTTTAAGTTGAGGAAAGGAATGGTAGCTGTATCTCAAGTTCAAAAACTTCAAAAGAAAATAGCCACCATGGAAAACAGAGAAGAAAACTACTCCTAGTCCATTCTCCATTTCCAATGGCAGCCCTTGAAGGAGTGACTGAAGTGGTAAATGAGCATAAGGGTGTGTGTGGGTGGAGAAGGACAGGGAGGTACTGGGGTAAGGGTGGGAGAGGTAAGGAGAGACAATGAGGGCTTGCCTGTGGCAAGGAGGATGATACCTTCACAGTCACCCAGGGAGACAAGATATCTATCAGCATCCTGCAGGGCTCAGAAGGCAATACCATTTGGTAATGTATGCCTTCCAAGCTCCCTGATGGATTGGAGGTCTATTGACATCACCTCCTGGGTGCAATTTAAGCAATAGAACCCTGGGTGGTGGGGCATTACCACACATGTATTGCCATTAGTACCCCAGCAGGTTGTACTGGGGTACTAATATTAATTTTCTAGAGAAAAAAAAAAGCAAAATAAAATAGCCGCCATGAATTGGGGAGAATTCTCCCTTTCGATGACAGCCATTAAAAAGAGTATTAAAAAAAAGCAAACAAATAAAATGCCCACCAGGGAATGGGGAGAACCATTCGCAAGGCAGAGAAGCTAGGGACAATGCAGCAAAAGGTAAGTGGTGAGGGGTGAGCGGGCTTAAATATGAGGAAGAGTGGGATGGGATGGGGTAAGGTGCGCAAGGGGCTATGGGAGTGCACTTACCTCATTCTCAGCGAGGGAAGATAGCGGCCTTCTGCTTTGATTAGGCTCGGAGCGGGGTCTTTCCCTGTGTTGTAAAGACCCTGATCCGAGCATCCTCATTGGCTGGGAATCCGCCACACCCCCTTTTCCGGATTCTTATTGGATATATGGGGCTGTATTTAGCATTTGATGATAATTAGTGCCTTGCGATTATATGGTGGACTTTCAATGGCAGTACCTGAACTGATTGCACTTCACATATGATTGCAGCACCTGGACGTGTGAGGCTGTTTCTTTCATGTGATGACTATACATGCCACACAAGGGTAGGCACCACATGTAATGCCAATATACGTACTTTTGTTGTCTAACAAGGAGAATGCAGCTTTCGAGATTTAGTTGCACTCTTACATTTCTTGATGCAATTAATACATTGAAGATGGACGCTTAACCAAAGTGATTTGTATTTACAGTATTCTCTTTGGTCACATTTTAATCAGCCGATATGTGTTCCACACGCAAGGCACTTTCTCGTGGCGTATAGCATTTAATGATCATGATATCAGCTGCCTTGAGTAAGAACCATCCCAGTAGCCAGAGATGGAAGTGGACTAGCTTGCTGTACCGTTAGGCTGGAGCACTGAAAAGGCTGATGGCATAGCAACCTACCCAGTGACCATCTCTCATGTGTTCATTACATAAGCAAACATATGGCAGCACTTGAATCACAATTGGATTCTCATTCTTATACTAATCTTCATCGAAAGCACATGCCGGCTGTCCTTGCTTTCTCCTTCAAACAGTAACATTTCCCACACTGAAGCTCAGAGGTTGTGCAGCCTCGCCCACCTGTCATTGATTTTTGTCTCTTTATTTATGTATCCATGTATTTATTTGGGGTTTATACAGCACCCAATGTGCAGTAGCTGGTAAATATGCTGTGTTATGTTGTATTATGCTAGGGTGTGTTGAGTTAAGTTACATTAGGTTATCTGGCTGGGATTTCTGCAGCATACTGCATGGTTTGCAAATCTGAAGGAGCAGTGGTGGGCACTGTATTTTGCATGTGATGGCAGCAACTTGGCATTTGCGACTGTATTTTGCATAAGATAGTGATACCTGGGCATTTGGATCTGTTCATTGCATGTGATAACTGTGTCTGGTTTGTGTCGCTATATGATAATATTTGTCAGTGTCTGGGCCTGCGAGCCTACATTTGGCATATGATGGCAGCACCTGGGCATATGACGTTGCATTCAGCATACAATTACGACTGTGCCTGGCTTCAAAGGCTATAACTATCCCATTTAATTGTGAACTGCATTTCTTGATCAAAAGGGGGTTCATTTGGAACATAAATGGCTTACAAAATATAAATATTTATGGAGGATGTGCCAGGGTGAGGAGCCTATAAAATATACAAAAGGCTTGGATTGAATGAATACCAGGTAGGGGTAGAACATGTTAAATCGATTGGATACAGTTATCGGATAACAGACATTATTAGGATGTACACAAAGGTTCATGTGCCAATGTTTACATAGGGGAAATCTACGTATTTACATACTTGGGTGCTTCAGTTTGAGAGGGGTAGACAAGGTGGATGAGATACCCCCACAATTGCCAAGAAGTAGGCTTCAGCTGCGCTTTAAATAGTTCCACTGTTATGTTGATTTGGTGGCTGGGGGTATCCTTCCAGTGCAGAGCGGCAAGTAGCGAGATGGAGCTTAATTGTAGGGGGCAGTGCAAGGGGGCTGGAAAGGTTTAGGAGATAAGAGGATCTGTCCATCTGTAGATCCGCAGACCAGAAGTAAGAATTGGAAGAAGGAGCAATTATACCTAGAGAGCCATACAGTGTGTTGTCCATGGTAGAGGTAGAGGAGGAACTGGATAGGTTGTGGTAGGTGTGCATAACGTGGCAAAGTTCAGAACTTTGTTGACGGCAGAGAAAAGCACAGGGCGCACAAAGATGGAGTCTGGACAGTATTCAAGTTCACTGAACATAAGGGTAGAAATCAGTATTTCAGCTGAGTCATGTGCCAGGTGGGGCAGCAATGGACATTCATGATCAAGATTAACTGTTGAAGTCCTAGGTCAATGTAAAAGTGGGCCCCAGGTTTGAGAGCCAAGGTGGACGTGGGAGGAGATCTGGAGGGAAGGGAATGGTGGATGGGAGGGTTAACATTGGAGGCAGGGGGAAAGATAACTTCCATCTTTGAAGGAGTTAAGCATAAGACAATGAAGATCAAACCAGTGTTGAATGCCTGTGAGGCAGTTGGTGATACATTTCAAGATGGAAGTGTGAAGGAGGAAAAGGAGAAACATGTTTGTGCGTTGTCACCAAAGAGGTGGTATGGGGAGATGGTGGATGTGCTGTGTTTACTCAGGTACAAAGAGTATTGGGTGAAGGGGGGGCAATGACTGTTCCTTGTGGAACACCCACTAAGAAGAGTGTGGCAGAGGAGACTTTAGAGTTCCATGAGATGGAGGAACGGCCAGAATGGTATGATACCAGCCTAATGAGGAGGTTGTCCACTTTGTCAAAGGCTGAGAGCAGAGTTGTTAGCAGTGGTCAGAAAGTTGACGACATGGCCGAGAACAGTTTCAGTGTATTGTCTACACTAAAAGTCTGGAAGGAATGGCGGAAAGCGAAGGAGAAATATGAGTGTTGCATTTTTTTAGTGATCCATGATGGGAATAGGAGGCAAAGACATCAGCAGAGAGGGATGAGGATAGATTTGTATTGGAATTTATTTGAAGAACAAAGATATCAATTTTAATTAGAAATTACTTCGGGGTGGCCGAAGCACAGTGGATCACACACTTCACAGAACTCCATGCTCCTCCTCTGGTTCATCCTCCGCAGGATGCCTCTACATCATTTTTATTTATTTATTTATTTGCATTCATCAAGCGCGCTTGAGACCATGTGGCATCGAGGCGCTGTCACAGATGATAAGCAGACTTGAGTTACAGGCGGGTGCCCAATGGGCTCATGGTTACACAGTAACGAACAAATATGCAGGGAATTGCTCAAACCAATTCGTGATAGATATTCTGTTTAAACAAAGAGTCTAGTTTTGATAGCCTTGCGGAAGGCTAGGTGTGATTCAATCAGTCTTAGGTGAGGTGGCAGTGCGTTCCAGTGCGTGGCTGCTTGGGTGGGGAAGCTGTAACCTCCAGCGCGCACCTTTCGTGAGGTAGGTGTGACAATCGTGTTGGCATTGCGTGATCTTAGGGGTCTGGTGGCCGTGTGCCTGATGATTCTGTCGATCAGGTAGGGCGGGGCGAGCTCGTGGAGGCATTTGTGGGTGAGGGCAAGCATTTTAAAGACAATTCTCTCTTTGACAGGGAGCCAGTGGGCTTGCCTTCTGATTTCAGAGATGTGGCCTCTTCTGGCGGTACCTGTGGCTGCCCTGAGCGCATTGTTTTGAGCTAGCTGCAATTTGGCCACGTTTTTGCTGGAGGTCCCAGCGAGGAGGGCATTGCAATAGTCTAGCCTTGACCCGATAATTGCCCTGGCAATGGTGAGGCAATTGTGGCGGGTCAGGAAGGGCCTAGCAGCGTTGAGGATTTTAGAGTAATAGGCTGAGGAGGTGGCGATAGCATTGACCTGTCTGTCCATGGAAAGGTCGGAGTCAAGGTAGACTCTGAGGGTCTTAACATGGTTTGAGACCTTGATAGGAATGTTATCGATGGTGAAGGAGGAGTACTGGTCTCCAAGGTTGCCCAATGTGTAAGGTGATCCTATGAGGAGGAGTTCAGTTTTTTCACTATTGAGGCACAGCCAGTTCTCTGCCATCCAGGATTGGATGGTGGAGTAGATAGTGGTGAGGGTGTTAGTGTCTGCTAGGTAGTCGCCCGAGAGTGGGATGAGTACCTGTGTGTCATCTGCGTAATTGGTGTAGGGTATGCCAAGGGAATCCAAGATGCTGAACAGGGGCCTTGTGAAAAGGTTGTAAAGCGTAGGTGCTATACAGGACCCCTGGGGAACACCACAGGTGAGGAGGCTCGGGGTGGCGGATGCAGACTCCGAGAAGACTTTCATGGCCCTTTCTTGGAGGAAGGAGGTGATCCATTGACAGGCTTTCGGGGAGAAGTTGGCTTGGGTGGCTAGATGGTGGCACAAGGTGTTGTGGTCCACGAGATCAAAGGCCGCGGATAGTTCAAGGAGCAGTAGGAAAGCAGGTTTGCCTGCATCTCTAAGATCGTCCATTTGATTCTTAAGGTCTAGGAGGGCAGTTTCAGTGCCGCGCCGTGCGCGGAATCCAGATTGCCGCAGGCCTAGGAGCCGTTTATCCTCTAAGAATTTCAGGACTTGCAAGTAAGCTGCTTTGTCAAAAATTTTGAGCAGGAAAGGTACAGTGGTAATAGGTCTGTAGTTACCAGGGACTGTGGGGTCAAGCGAGGGTTTTTTTAAGGAGTGGGCGCACCTAAGCTTCCTTGAGTCCAGACGGGACATGGCCTGACTGGAAGGAGGAGTTGATAAAAGCTGTAAGGAAGGGGGCTACGGTAGGTGCTGAGTCTTTGATGAGGCTAGCTGGGCAGGCGTCGCCCTTGCAATTGGAGGGTTTGATGGAGTTGAGCAGGGTGATGACCTCTCGCTCAGTGATATCTTTGAATTCAAATAAAGGGGAGGCGCTGGTCTTGATGGGTGGCTCAGCGCGCAAGTTGGCTAAGATATTGGAGAGGGCTTTTTGGTGGCCGCAGATTTTGGTTTGGAGGGTGATGAGCTTGTCTAGCATGGCCGACTGAATGCTATTACACCACTTGTCATCTTTTATGATTGATAGTGGGGGGGGCAGATGGTTTTTCCAGTTCCCTAGAGATGGTGAATAGTTCCTTGGACCCTGACTTGGCTTCAGCGATCCTGGTGTTAAAGGCGGCGGCCTTGGCTAAGGTAATGTTAGTCTTGTAGGATTTGGAGATGGTTTTGAACTTCTGTTTGGTGGCTTCAGAGGGCTAGCCTTCCAAGCGGAGAGGGCAGTCCTTTTTTGCGCACGTTGTTCAAGAAGTTCTTTGGAGAACCATGAGTTGGCATGTTTGGCTTTTTTTGCGTTTTTTAGGGTCAATGGAGCAATGGCGCCAACGGCTGACGTGATGATATCGTTAAAGGTGTCAGCTAAGGTTTCGGGGTTGTTATAGGAGGGGGCCAGGAGGGCAGGGTTGAGGAGGTAGGGTGCTAGATTCTCAACTGTGAGAAGGTGAGAGCTCCTAGCATAGGTTGCTGGGCACGGTGGGGGGGGGGGCGAAGGCCACTTTCTTGGTTCTGAGGGTGAATTGGATGTAGGGCTGGTCCGACCAAGGGATGGGGGTGTTGGCAGTGATGAGAAGGGAGCAGTTGTGATGACTGATCCAGTCGAGGGTGCGCCCTTTTATATGAGTGGGCTCGGAGATGGAGTGTGCAAAGCCGAGGTTGGACAGGGCTTTCTTGAGGGATTTCGCAGGGGGGTCCTTAGGGTCGTTCAGTCCTAGGTTGAGGTCACCCAGAAGTAAGACCTGTGAAGTTTTTTTGATGTTGTTGGACAGTGCGTGGATAAGGGTGTCATGGAAGTCAGAGCATGAGCCTGGGGGTCTATATACAATGTGCATGGTTATGGTCCAGTTGGGGGAAATGTCAATTTTTAGAGGGAGGTAGTCGCTGTTGCTGTCAAGCAGGCCTTCAACTCCTATAATGGCAATGGCTTCCCTGGCAATGAGGGCAACACCTCCACCTTTCTGCGAGGTGCGGTCTTTCCTGAAGATGGAATACCCAGGTGGGATGGCAAGGGATAGGGCTGGGCCTGACGTTTCATTGAGCCAAGTTTCAGTAAGGATGAGGAGGTCGAGGTCGTCCTTGATGAGCAGGTCGTTGACGTCAAGGGCGTGTGCGGGTATGGATCGGGCATTAATCAGTGGGCACCTGAGTGTGTAGGCAGAGAGAGGCGTGGAGATGGGCGGGCTAGCTGGAGTGGAGAGTGGCTCGGAAATAGTGAGTGGGGTGGAGTCAAGGGTGGCCATGGGGGCGGCATCAACATGAGCAGTAGGCAAAGGCATAGCATTAGGCAACATAGTACAGTGAGTGGCCATGGGGGCGGCATCAACATGAGCAGTAGGCATAGGCATAGCATTAGGCGACATAGTACAGTGAGTGGCCATGGGGGCGGCATCAATATGAGCAGTAGGCATAGCATTAGGCAACATAGTACAGTGAGTGGCCATGGGGGCGGCATCAACATGAGCAGTAGGCATAGGCATAGCATTAGGCAACATAGTACAGTGAGTGGCCATGGGGGCGGCATCAACATGAGCAGTAGGCATAGGCATAGCATTAGGCAACATAGTACAGTGAGTGGCCATGGGGGCGGCATCAACATGAGCAGTGGGCATGGGAGCACCAGTAGGTTTGGGCATTAGTGGAGGTGCAGAGTTAATGTTAATAGAGGTACTTTTGTTTGTGGCAGGCATGAGGTCTTGTTTGGTGGTATGGACATTGAAAGTCTGTCGTAGCATTACCACCCAATGCGTGGCAATACTAGGGCTGGGGTTGGCCTTAGTAAAGCAGCGCGTGATGCTTGGAAGCTGGCTTCTCACGCCAACCCTTGCATTGCGGTACCCTATGTTGGGTGTGTATGTGAGGGGAATGGTAGGCAGGGTGCGTTACCATAGTCGTGCATTCCTGTAGGGACATTGCGTGGTGCGCCTGGCTGTGACCTGGGTAGGTGCACGCAGGGGATGTGAATGGTAGGCGAAGGGGCTGGAGGCCTTACCTTGTGTGAGCTTGAGAGAGCCTGGAGGCGCCATCCGCGCCGTTGAGCAGCGGAGAGCTGCAGAGAGTGAGCTTGGCCTTTTCTCCTGGCCTTCGCTCCTCTGCGGCTTCGCCTGGCGGTGAGCCCCCCCTCATCATCACATCATAACGTTCATCTCCACTTCTCCGAAACTGACATTCTCTATTTTATACAGAAACGTAGCCAATCTAGAGCTCCTGTCCCTGATGGCCTATCAAACATGATGATCAAACAACATCCTCAAGCTTGGTCCAAAATCCTTTTTAATATCTTTACTCATGTCATACAAACGCAGTGCTTGCCAACCTCGTTGACACACTCGGTTATCATCCTGATATATAAAAAGGGTGATCGACAAGTGCCTCCTAATTACATGCCAATAGCACTCCTTGAAGCCTTGGGAAAGATATTTGCTAGGATTATCAAAGGGCAGGGCACAAGCTTCAATCTCCTTACCCTTACAGCTTTAAAAACACACTGCATACAAACTAGGCAGTCGTTATACCTGGCCTTTGTAGATGTTAAATCTGCATTTTACTCTATGTCTAGGGAGCTTATGATGAATAAACTGAAGTGCGATGCATGCCCTCCCTCCATTGTCACTCTGATTTACCTCCTTCATTCAGCGAGGACCATTCAAATACGACTTAATGACTTAATCTTGCTGGACTTCTCTTGAAATATATTTCCATACATAGAGTCCTTAAACAGGGCTGCATTTTGGCATCTTTAATATTTTCACTCTTGACATGCAGGAGAGGTATACTGCTACCATTTCTGAGGCCCCCAGACTTGGCACACAATTGATTGCTTGGTTGCTGTACGCAGACGACCTTGTCCTTCTTTCAAGAACTCCTAAAGGTCTCCAAAGACTACTTGATCAATTGAGATCTTATGCTGATGACAACCATCTGCAGATCAATTCATCTAAAACCAAGTAATGCATTGTGTAAAGACAAATTGCATCAGCAGAAACATGATTTGGATGCTACAGATTAGAAGGCTAGAACTAGTTCACTACTACACTTATTTAGGTGTTAATATTAATGATCGGCCTGATGATGCCTTATATTTTAGTATCATTAAAATAAAATGATCTACTGCCATTTTACAAGTGAAATCCATACTTTACAAATATGGTAAATTCACATGCCAACCTGCTCGCACATATTATGCCCTAAAGGCCGTTCCAATACTTGTAAATGGATCTGAGTCAAAAGCAGCATTTCGGGCAAACTTTTGGGAAAAAGTGGAGGGAAAGTTCTGGCAGAAAGCGTTGAATTTACCAAATTGTGTTCCAATAGCAATTATCCGCTTTGAATTGGGTTTGACATCCTTGAAAACTATTTATGCATGGAAAGATTGTGCTACACTCAAAAAATGCTTAATGGAAATTCACACAAAAGCATTACTTGGATTTTTAGCAGCTTTCATGCTAAATTCAACCTGCAAAATTGCCATTTCTTGGCGGTTGAAGGCTCTGACCATTTTAGCCAATGCAGATATCACTATAGATCTATTAGTACATAATCCAGTGAGAGCCAAACCTAAGCTATATCAATACGATTGGATAGAGACACAGTGCAACTTTTCTTCATATCATGATTTCAAAGCGAATCCATTCAGTGCCAAAAGATTGTGAACTGCGGCTGACTATCTCATCAAGAGTCCCTCTGCTAAATTCAGGAACTCCTACATTAGATTCAGACTCAACCTATGGCCTACAAATGAAATACTAGCCAGATGTGGCCTTATTGACAAAGAAGCTGAAACATGTAGGTTCTGTAAGTTGAGACCTTAAAGAATTTGGTCACTGAATGTTTTAGGCTTAAAGACAAACACTGTATCTATCTCAAACCGTGGTTTAAAGATTACAGAGTGCTGGACTCCAACACATTATGGAGACTTATATTCACTTCCCCACCCCATATAACTGTTAAGGTAGCTACCATTAGATTCTTAGAAGTCCTGAATATAGACCACTAATGTTTTTAGAAGCTAAAGAACCCAAGATGCATTCTTTAATAAGTAGCCTTATTATTATCACTTGAACAACTAATCGATTGATCGTCTCTTAATTCATTTCCTTTTCATTTGAAATGTGCTACTTATTTGTTCTATTACTGATTGTTTATCAACAGATATCTTTTGAGATATAGTATCATTGATTGTATATTTTCCTAAAGACAATTGATTATCTCTGCTGATATTTGTTTTGCTATTGACTGACATCATGATGTGGTATGTTGTTTATCATCCATTTATGTATGTATTTGTATGTTTACTTTTCCTTGTTTTTTTCATTTGTATTAACTTGTTATTCTTCACTATTTTAACTTGTTTTAAAGTGGTTTGCTGATTTCAAATCAGATTGATGAGGAAAAAAATATGTTAAACATTTTGAAATTGTTGTATTAAGACTAAAGTTGAAAGGTAAAATGTAGTTTAACCATATCACTAAAAAAAAATATTAAAAAAAAAAAGAAATGACTTACAATAACACATTCACTGATGGCAGAGACATTGCCCCAAAGAGTGCCTATACAATAGCACAAAAATGAGAACAAGCGGTAAGCCAATTTATGAAGGTGTAAACAGAAAACAAATTACATATTTACATACACACAGAAGCAGTGGTATTGATGAATTGCTGCAGGTGGAGCTCGCTATCAAGGAGGGGCCAAGTTTCTGAGCCTTGGGCAGCGGAGCACTAAGGTCAGATAGGAAGCCGGTAGGAGAGTGAAGGGCAGGCAGGGACAGAAGGGCATCAGAAGCAAAAAGAAAGATGTCTTACATTTCTCAAGAGTTCATCATGAGCAGTGGAAAACCATCCCATGACAAATTGCAGTAACAGTTGGTAATCCATCCCAAGATGGCTAATGTGAAGGAAGGGAAGGAGAAAAATATATGAGTGTCTTCTGCAAAGAGGTGATTGTGAAAGCCAAAGGATGAGATAAGTCTTCCTTGGGCACGGGTATAAAGGGTATGCAGCAGAGGTCCAAGGACTGATCCTTGCAGGATACCGACAGGGAGAGGAGGGAGGTCAGGGGATTGTGAGTTCCAGGAGATTTTAATGGATCGACCTTCCAGCTAGGAGGTGTTCCTGGCAAGTGCAGATTTGTAAAACCCATGATCCTTGAGAGTAAAATGGAGAGCGGAGTGGTCAACATCGTTTAAAGCAGGAGAGAAATCTGAAAGGATGAGTATAGAAGGGAATTTAGAGTGGTGAGCATCAGAGAGAAAGTTAGAGACATGAATGAGTGCAGCGTCCTTGGAGTGTTTACCACGGGAGCCATTTTAAAGTGGATCTCGAAGTCTATTATCCTGAAGAAACTTACTAATCCAGTAGAAAGCCGCACACACACAAGGACTTTTAAATAATGGTGAAGGAGGCAAACTGGGTGATAGTTTGCTGAGATGTTGGGTCAGCAGACGATTTAACGTTGAAAAGTGGTTGATTTGAAGGAGGCAGGGAAGTTTTCAGCAAAGAGAAGTAGAGAGCGAGAAAGGAAAGAGAGATGAGGGAAAATGATTGAGACTAAGTCTTTGACCATTTAGGGAACAAACAAATCAATAGGAGTGGAAGATGGATTGGCGCAGCAAAGGATGGGTGCTAATTTGTCCGGAAAGGTAGGGGAGGAGTACTCGGGAGTAGAATGCGTAGAGCAAGAGGTGGTGGACAGAAGGAGGCTGGGGAGGGAGAGAGAAGAGGGCTGTGAGGGCATCATGAATTCTAGAGCTTTTAGTGGAAAAGCAGTGAGCTAAGTCATTAGCAGTAAGGGAGGAGGCAATAGGTTTTGGCTTGGGAGGTAAGAAAAAAAGATTTGATGGTAGGTGAACATTTGTCCTCCTTTATTCTCCTTTATTCCCTTCCTTAAGCAAGCTATTAACAGGGTAATTCACAGAATTTTGCACAAAAGGGGCGCACGCGTCTGGTGTACAGTGTGCGCGTGCGAATGTCTGCGCCAGCCACGTGCGCTAAAATCGATATCCGCGCACAGCGTATTCATGGATTTTAGCCTCCAAAACCAGCAGTGGCGCAGAGTGGCGCAGCGACCCTGCAGCAGCGCCAGTTACGCCCCCAAGTATGCCCTCGCGCAAGGAAAAGCCATCAAAATTCCCAATTCAGCGCAAAGGGCTGCGCTAACCATGGACCAGTATACAAGGCTGCCAAACAGCAAATGCCGAGCGGGGAACGTGTATTACTGGGGTTCGTGGGAAGTGCCACATGCGATTTCAGCAGGGTACGTGTATTTCGGGGGTGCGGGTAATTTTAACACGCGATTACAGCAGGGTACGTGTATTACAGGGGTGCGGGGAAGTTTAACACACGATTTCAGCAGGGTACGTGTATTACTGGAGTGCACGGGAAGTGCCACACGCGATTTCAGCAGGGTACGTGTATTACTGGGGTGCGCGGGAAGTTCCACATGCAATTTCAGCAGGGAACGTGTATTTCTGGGGTGCGGGGAAGTTTAACACGCAATTTCAGCAGGGTACATGTATTACTGGGGTGCGCGGGAAGTTCCACACGTGATTTCAGCAGGGTATGTGTATTTCTGGGGTGTGGGGAAGTTCCACACGCGATTTCAGCAGGGTACGTGTATTTCTGGGGTGCGGGGAAGTTTAACACGCGATTTCAGCTGGGTACGTGTATTATTGGGATGCGCGGGAAGTTCCACATGCGATTTCAGCAGGGTACGTGTATTTCTGGAGTGCGGGGAAGTTTAACACGTGATTTCAGCAGGGTACGTGTATTACTGGGGTGCGAGGGAAGTTTCACACGCGATAGGCCCTGTGCGAGTGGGGTACGTATATTTCGGGGGTGAAGGGGAGTCCTACACGTGAATTGGCACTGTGGGTCCTCCCAGGTGTTCCCTCTACACCCTCCACGGCCACTGCAGGCAGACCACACCACAGGGGACTACCCTGCACCCCTGGTCATGTCCCGCAGGCAGCCCAGCCACCATGGGCATGCCCCCCCAGCCAAGCCACATGTCACCTTGCACTAGTGATCACCAACGCATTACCCCCTTGCACCCCCACCCCCCAGCAGTGCAGGGCACCTGCCAGCAGGCCCCCACACCCCAAACAGTGCAGGGCACCTGCCAGCAGGCCCCACTCATGTCCCCTTGCACACCCTCCCCACAAGCAGTGCAGGGCACCTGCCAGCAGGCCCCCACATATGCCCCCCAGCACCCCCAGCAGTGCAGGGCACCTGCCTGCAGGCATTCACTCATGTCCCCCAGCACCCCCACCACCCAGCAGTCAGGGGCACCTGCTAGCAGGCCCCCACTCATGTCCCACTCATGTCCCCTTGCACCCCCACCCCCCAGCACTGAGGGGCACCTGCCAGCAGGCCCCCACTCATGTCCCCTTGCACCCCCACCCCCCCAGCAGTGCAGGGCACCTGCCAGCAGGCCCCCACTCATGTCCCACTCATGTCCCCTTGCACCCCACCCCCCAGCAGTGCAGGGCACCTGCCAGCAGGCCCCCACTCATGTCCCCTAGCACCCCCACCCCCAGCAGTGCAGGGCACCTGCCAGCAGGCCCCCACTCATGTCCCCTTGCACACCCAACACCAAAGCAGTGCAGGGCACCTGCCAGCAGGCCCCCACTCATGTCTCCCAGCACCCCCACCCCCCAGCAGTGCAGGGCACCTGCCTGCAGTCCCCCTCTCATGTCCCACTCATGTCCCCTTGCACCCCCACCCCCCCAGCAGTGCAGGGCACCTGCCAGCAGGCCCCCACACATGTCCCCTGCACCCCCCACATGCATTGACCCATGTGTTGTGGAAGGACAGGATGGAAGTGACATTTGACAGTGCCACTCATGTGTTATTGCTTCCTGTCTAGGGTATTTTGTGCTGTACCCTGATGCTTGTGTTCTATGTCTCCCACTACGCAGCGTCAAGTGAAGAAGAGGGCAGAGACGGCACTGTGGAGCCAAGCGGCGGGGATGCCTCCACGGGGTGGCGACGAATGGCCCAGCCACCCTCCCAGGAATTACCATCATCCAGGAGCGAAGGGGCTGGTGCCGCGTCTGCCACAACGGCTGTGGCGGAAAAGGCCGGGTGAGCCCCCACCTTGGTGGTCTCCACAGAGGAGGAGGAGCCCGCTACTGACCCACACATGGGGCCTGGTGGGGGTAGTACCACTGGTGCAAGTGGTGCAGTCCAGGGCCAGGGTCAGGGGGCAGCACAGGTCACCGCGGAGGTGCCTGTGCATGTCGCTGTCCTTGATGCTGTGACTGCACCATCATGCACCAGCAGGGAGGCCCTGTCCCAGGCCCTTCCGCAGGTAGGGGAGAGTGCCATATCACCTGCCTGACCACTACCTGCGGGCGAGGGGTCCCGCGACCGTATGGGATCCATCCTGGTGGGTGTTGCATTGCGCACACGTGTCATTCGTGATGACGTGCATTCTTCCTGGGCGGAGAACGCATGCCGTCACGAACAGCAGCGTCGTGATGTGGCACTGCTGGGAGGGGCCCTGGTCGGTGGGTTCCTACATGTGACGCGCACTCTGGCGGACCTCTCCTCCTCTGTGGAGGCTATGCGCCGGTCGTTCTCCACATCGTCTTCTGGCCCAGATTCCACCAGGGCCCCCTGTGGACTTGGCCTGACCAACACAGCCAGTGTCACAATCACTGAACTTAAGGGAGGAGGATTTCAATCCCCTCTCCCGAACCACAGAAGCCGAATGGATCGACCTCTCCCACCGTGGTTGGCACAGGCGTCTGAAGTTCGAATTACAGGTAGCCACGTGGCAGCCAATGGGGGGAAGAAGGAGTTAGGGAAAGGGGATGGACGAATAAAGGGAAGGAAGGGAAGACAACAAGACATAAACCGCAAAAGACTCCTACAATTCCTGACTAGCAGCGTAAAACTCCTATAACCTGACCTGACTCTTTCATAAGAGCAACACATAATTTTCATACAATACAATACATAAAGCACTAAAAATGACCTCTTGTAGGTTAGCAAACATGACTTAAAGCCCAAACAGACAGATAGAGAGTACTGAACACTGAGACACACACATGACTCGAAAAACAGGGCTTGTCACAAAATCACTGTACTTAGCACAGCGCTTTTCTCCATGTGGGAAAAGCAATAGGACTGGTAAATGCAGATTAGCCGGGTTGTTTTTCCTCTGTAGTTTTAACAGAACTAACTGCCAATCCTCTTATCACATTAGACATAGACAAATAGAAGCACCCATGCACCCATAATAGTATTATGAGGAAACACTTAACTCATGGTCCGGACGTTTCCTTATTACGTCCGGTTGTTAAAGAATGAAGCATTTGCTTTTTGATTCGTGTCACCGCCGCAGCCCGGCAAGAACAAACACACACATGCACACTTAACTGATGGTCCGGGAGCCTCCTGCGGCTAACCCGGGCCTGTAGTGCTCGAGCTGATCAGAATGCGTTCACCGCCGCGGCCCGGGGATGCCTTGATGCCAAGCCAGCGTGATTCCTTCGCGCTGCCCACGCCTCGCGTGTTGCTGCTCCGATACTGCTGGCGTCGCCGCCCGTGCTCTCCAACATCAATCATCAGCAACTGAGCACGGGCGGGCGGCCGTTAAGAGCCCCAACTCTAATTGCCAAGTGCCTGCAGCTGGGTACTGGCGGGCCCAAAAAACTACATATTCCCCCATGTCTGCTGGGAATCGTAGTTTATGTATGCCATACCCGCTTCCTCCTGCACCACAATCCCTTATTCCTGACATTACCTCCTCTTCCAGGGCTCTTCCCAGGACCTGCCTTTTCTGGATATTTTGCATAAAACATTCTTACCAGGCGAGGTGCATGCACAGCACTAGCAGGTTCCCAGGAGCAGTCTTCCAGTCCATATCCAGCCCACTGGATCAGATACCATAACACTTGCCTCCTCCTTTTTGAGTCAAAATCTGCTTTACTTCATATTCCACATGACCCTCCTTGTGGATTGCTGGAGGTCTTTTTACTTCCAGGCGCTGCGGGTTTAAGCAGACACATGGAATACCGGGTGGATTCTCAAAGACTTACGCAAACATAATTTCACAGCAACTTCTGACACAATCTTTTCTATTTCATAAGGTCCAATGAATTTAGGAGCAAATTTTTGAGATCCTATTAGAGGCAAATTATGTGTGGATAGCCACACCTTATTACCCACCTTGTACTGAGGAGCCTCCCGTCTCTTTTTATCTGCATACATCTTACAGTGAGTTTTTGCATATTCAAGATTATCTCGCGCCTTCTGTCTGATGTTTAGAAGCAATTGTTTTCTGTTTTGGAGTATTGGAAGGTTTTCAACATCTGGTAGCTGCTCCGGTAACATTTCCTGTACCTGCCCATACAAGCACTCATTTGGAGACATCCCCAGGGAAGCATGTTCAGCATTATTATAGGTGAATTCAGCTAACCATAATGCTTGAACCCACGACTCCATTCCCTCATGTAAATAACAGCGCAAGTATTGCTCAAGCGTCTGATTTACTCTTTCAGTTTGTCCATCGGTCTGGGGGTGATAACTAGTGGACAGGGCACAATTGATTCCTAGCATCTGACAGAAAGCGCGCCAAAACTTTGAGGTAAATTGTGGTCCCCTATCTGACACAATAGTCCGTGGTAGTCCATGAAGTCGAACCGCATGCTGCAGAAACAATTCCGCCAATTCCCCTGCTCCTGGAATATCTTTATAAGGCACAAAGTGAGCCTGTTTAGATTAGTAATCCACTACCACTCATATCGTATCATACTGGTCATCCGGTGGTAAGTCTGTGATGAAGTCCATTGATATGTGTGTCCATATTTTGTTGGGAGTGGGCAATGGTTTAAGTAGACCTGCCTTCTAGGTGTGATCAGCTTTACTTCGCACACATGTTTCACATCCCTGCACGTACCTGGTTACCTCTTGTCTCAAATTTGGCAACCAAAAGTATCTTTCCACTAGAGTCTGTGTCTTTTTACTCCCTGAATGTCCAGCCAAAAGAGAGTTATGACACCAATGCATAGCCTTCTTTTGCAATTCCAAAGTAGGCAAATATAATCGCCCATCGTAATAAGGGAGATTCTCTTTAAATGTTTCCAAAGGATTATTCACTCCCCAACTCTGATTCTTTTGATTCCTCATTGCCTGTTTCACCTGCTTCATCAATTTGGTGACCACGGCTCCTACCACTCTTTCTGCCGGGATTATAGATTTTGTTTCAGATACCATGTTGTCCATATTTTGTTGACGGGATAATGCATCCGCCTTTCCATTTCTTTTCCCTGGCTGGAAGGTCACTACAAAATCAAACTCGTTAAAGAATTGGGACCACCGTAATTGTCTAGGACTCAATGTGTGAGCTGTTTTGAAATACAGTAGGTTTTTGTGATCTGTCACTACCAACACCTGATGCTTAGCCCCTAGTAAATAATGTCTCCATTCCAGAAAGGCTGCCCTAATAGCTAATAATTCTTTATCAGTGATGGAATAGTTTTGTTCACATGGAGTGAGCTTTCGTGAATAGTAGGCTACTGGGTGCCAACTCCCTTCTGGATCCTTCTGAGATAACACAGCCCCTATTGCCACATTGGACGCATCAGTTTCCACTTGAAACATCCTATCCGAGTCTGGGTGTCGTAATACTGGAGCTGAGGTAAATGCCATCTTTAGTTCTTGAAAAGCTTTTTCCTCCCCCACATCCCAGCAAAAACTTGTTGCCTTTCTTAATAATCTTGTTATAGGTACCACAATCTGAGAGAAATTAGTAATGAATCGTCTATAGAAATTAGCGAAACGCAAAAAAGATTGAATGTCCTTAATACACTGGGGTTTGGGCCAATCCAGTACTACTTGCACCTTACTTTTGTCCATAATTATCCCTTCCGGGGTCAATATGAAGCCCAAAAACTCCACTCTTTTCACATGAAAGGCACACTTTTCCAATTTCACATATAACTGATGTTCTTGTAATTTCTTTAACACTGCCCTTACATGGCTCACATGCTGCTCTTGTGAATTGGAATAAATTAGAATGTCATCAATATATACAATAACAAAGATGTCCAAAAACTCACTCAATACTTCCTGCATAAAAAACTGAAATGCCGCAGGAGCATTACATAAACCAAAAGGCATAACCAAATATTCAAATAATCCAAACTTAGTTCTAAATGCAGTTTTCCACTCATCACCTTCCTTGACATGAATCAAATGATAAATACACGTAAATCAAGTTTTGTATACACCACTGCTGTCTTTACTTGATCCAGCAGTCCAGAAATTAAAGGGAGTGGATATTTGTTTTTTACTGTCACCTTGTTTAATGCACGATAATCAATGCATGTCCTCAACGTACCTTCTTTTTTTGGCACAAAAAACAATGGAGATGAGACTGGTGATGTGGAATGTCGAATTAATCTTTTCTTTAACATCTCATCCAAATGTTCTCGCAGATGTTGATTTTCTGTTTCTGTTAATGCATATATTCTGCTACATGGCAATTTAGCCCTGGGTTCTAACTCTATGACACAATCATAGGGTCTATGGGATGGTAATCGCTCCGCTCCTCCTTTGTCAAACACATTCTCAAACTCTTGATATTGAGCCGGAACCTGTAGTCCCACAGCCCCCACCACTTGCCCTGCCGGTGGCTGATCTGCCGGAAACAATGCATGACTGACCTCCTCCTCAATGTGACCAATACATTCTGGATTCTCAAAGAAAATCTCTCTAGCAACCCAATCAATTCTTGGATTATGCTGAGTCAACCAAGGAATTCCTAAAATAAGACCAAACTGGGGAGCTGCAATTAAATCCAGTACAATGTCCTCCACATGTCCAGACTGACACCTCATTTCTATGGGTTGAGTTTGCTGACAAATGGGTCCTGAAATTAAAGGCGACCCATCCACCGACTGCACCCCTTCCACCTGAGTCTTTTCTCTCAATGGCAACCCCAACCTCTTGGCCAACTCAATGTCAATAAAGTTTCCAGTAGCCCCTGAATCTATAATGGCTGACACCATCTGTTTTGTACAAGCAAAAAATAAAGTTACCAGAATATACAAATGCGAATTACCTTTTCTTGAAGTATTTGCTACCCAAGTGGGGAACTTTTCTACCACTGAGCCTGACACCTGTGTTCCCCCTAAGGCCGGCCCAAGCCTTTTCCCGACTCGCCTTTGTTCTTATCTCCGCCACCTATCTTCTTGGGAGTATTTGGACAAGTACAAATATAATGTCCAGGTTGACCACAGTACAAACACAAATTATTAGCCTTCCTCTGTTCCTTTTCCGTAGCCGATAAGGGACCCCTCACCCCTCCAATCTGCATAGGTTCCACTTCACTGTTTCGGTTCACCCTTCCTCTATCCAATCGTGCAAGGGTCCCACCTCTGGTTTTTTCCTATCTCCCTTTCGTTCATTCATCCGATGATCCAACCTTAATGCTAAATCAATCATAGCTGTACAGGTGGTGGGCTGAGGCTCCACCTGTGCCATAGCGTCTTTTAATTCTTCTTTCAATCCCTGATAGAAAAAAAACTTTTGTCCCCTGCACCCCCACTGCCAGCAGGCCCCCACTCATGTCCCACTCATGTCCCCTTGCACACCCACTCCCCCAGCAGTGCGGGGCACCTGCCAGCAGGCCCACACTCATGTCCCACTCATGTCCCCTTGCACCCCCAGCAGTGCGGGGCACCTGCCAGCAGGCTCCCACTCATGTCCCACTCATGTCCCCTTGCACACCCACCCCCCAGCAGTGCGGGGCACTGGCCAGCAGGCCCACACTCATGTCCCACTCATGTCCCCTTGCCCCCTCAGCAGTGCGGGGCACCTGCCAGCAGGCGCCAACTCATGTCCCACTCATGTCCCCTTGCACACCCACCCCCCAGCAGTGCGGGGCACCTGCCAGCAGGCCCACATTCATGTCCCACTCATGTCCCCTTGCATCCCCACCCCCCGCCAGTGCGGGGCACCTGCCAGCAGGTCCCCACTCATGTCCCACTCATGTCCCCTTGCACACCCACCCCCCAGCAGTTCGGGGCACCTGCCAGCAGGCCCCCACTCATGTCCCCTTGCACACCCACCCCCCAGCAGTGCGGGGCACCTGCCAGCAGGCCCACACTCATGTCCCACTCATGTCCCCTTGCACCCCCACCCCCCAGCAGTGCGGGGGAACCTGCCAGCAGGCCCCCACTCATGTCCCCCTGCACCCCAACCCCCAGCAGTGTGGGGCACCTGCCAACAGGCCCCCACTCATGTCCCCTTGCACACCCACCCCCCATCAGTGTGGGGCACCTGCCAGCAGGCCCCCACTCATGTCCCCCAGCCAACACGTCATCACAATCTAGGTCCTTGGCCCTTATGGCCAGCCTCCACATGCCAAAGACCCACCCAAGTATTGCATCCAGCCACATAGAAATGCCAATTACATGATACAACCCCAACGGCAAGTATGTAAATGAACACATGTCAGTCACACACACACAATGGGTACAAGTGAATGTCAAAACCCATATCATGACATGCATGAAACCAATGAGATGATACCACAAATGGAAGTATAAAAATATATATATTAAAGATAACATGAACGTAAATCAAATTAAACACACAACAATGGGAATAACAAAAGAAATGGTCCATGTCCGATAAATTATGAAAATCAAGAAAACATAAGCAAAAGAAATCCAAAAAGAAATGTTGTCCAAAGTCACAGTTCAAAAAATCAAATCCAAGGCAAAATAATTAAAAACCATTGCTCCATGGTGAACACAAAAACAAATATTAAAAAAGATGAATCCAATGTAGAACTATGTACAATTGAAGAATCCAGGGTCCATGAGCCCAACTTAAGGAATGACACCTACCAAAAACTACTACCTAATAAAAAACTATATACAAAAATGTGGTCCATTGTCCAAGCGGTCCAAAATAAAGAAAAAACAAAAGGAAACCTAATACTAACTAACTAACTATTTACAAGGGCAGCGGGCAAGTCCAACGGCTCACTTGTTGATGTCCCGGGCCAGTGCATCATCGAACTCCTGCTCGATGTCCCAGAGGCAGTCCTCTTCCATGGTCCCGAGGGTTCGCAGGGACGATGACATCTGGAATTCCAGGTCCCTGCGAATGGCCTCGAGGCACTCGGCCCGCCTCAGGGCCCTACGCATTGAGTTCTCTGCCCTGACCATCGTGAGCCGTGCCTCTTCCGCCCGCTGCCGCTCCGCATCTATCGCATGGCCCAACCGCTGCCACACGGAAGACACTTCCCGTCCAGGGTCCTCCTGCCCTCTGGCCGATGCCTGCCCCTCCGATGATGAAGGCCCCAAGCCATCATGGCTCCCACCTTGTTGCTGCTGCTGCTGTGCGGCTGCCTGTGCCCTGGCTCTTGCTGCCTGCACATCTTCCTCCAGCTGGGGTGCAGTTGTTGAGGTGGCCACCCCTGCTGGACGTCCGACTCCCGGCTGTGGCAGGGATGTGCCTTCCACCAGCCTGGCCGCAGGGTCAGAGGCAGCTCCACAGGGCACCCAGGTGACACATGGGTGGGAAGATGGCACGGAGGACGACTGGCGCAAAGGGGGTTCATTTGAGGAGGGTTCGGAACAAGGTCCAGAAAACGAAGGAATCCGGCCCTGGTGAGCTGTCCCAGTGGGTCAACATGGTCAAGGAGCCATGCGAGAAGACGTGCAGTCTCCTCATGAAAAGACTGCAGGTCAGCTCGCATGGCACGTTGACGCAACGTCACCCCACACAGGAGAGACTCAACCCGGTGCCGGATAGTCACATCCGCAGGGAGAGGAAGGCCAGTTGGTGTAAGCCAATACCCTCCCTGAAAACGGGTCTGGACGTAGGTATCCCTGCTGTTGCAAGATGATGCAGTCACAGGATCGGGGACAGGATTACACACAGGCACCTCCGCGGCGGCCTGTGCTGCCTCCTGTCCCTGCCCCTGCACTGCACCACTAGCACCAGTGGAATCCCCACCTCCAGACCCCATCTCTGTCCCTTGCACGGCCTCCTCCTCCACCAAACCCCCAACCAACCTGGATGACTCCGTGCCATCTTCCTCCGTCGGGCCCTGTGGGGTCTCAGCTGCCCCTTCGGCTGCCGAGGAGTCCAACTACAACCTCCGCCTCTTGGACCTCCCCTCGGCAGCTGCGACCTGGGACGTGGCACTGGACTCCTCACTCCCCGACGAGATGACAACCTGGGAGGGGAGCCGGGCCTTGCGTCTCCGGCTGGCGGTGCGATCCCTGATGCTATGTTCCACAGCACCTTCTCCGCCCTCTTCATCAGTTGACGCTGCAGACAGGGAGAGATAGGAGACAGGCATCAGGACACTGTACAATGGAATCATACATATATGACAGTTGTACATGAGTGGCATTGTCAAACTTCAGACATGGCATCACAATCCCCAACACACATGTCATTGCAACTCACACACATGAGCTATTCCACAGCCATAGTGCAACAGCCAGCACCATCCATACACATACAACAGCATGAGCAGCCAAAGGTGAGCCAGACATCACATGAAACACAGGGAGTGCACTAGACATGCACACACGCCACCACACTTACATGCATGTGTACACCTCTGCCAACTGTCGCAGTGATGAGATTGGCATTCATGTCACATCTGGCAATCAATCTTCTACATATCAGTCTCACATGCATCCATGTTGCATCACTGTTACACCCTTGTCAAATACACACACATGCACATGTACACGGTGCAGATACATGCATTTGGAACCAACATCCATGTGTGACACCACAACCATGCCAACTTACATACACAGTAATCCAAACATGTGTGCTCACACATCTGCATTTGGCCTGCATGCTTACCCACACATACACCATCTATGTGTCTCACACATGAAAGGACTTGCATGTGTCAGCCTCACAGCCCTGTGCATACACATCCATACATGGCCCTACAAAACCACATGTACAACCTGCACACTACTAGCACACCACCACACGCACAGCTTCCAATCAGTATGCATGTACACTTACCACTCGAATCCAGACAGGTCTGCCTCTCAAGGACCTGGACGTAGAGCGCTGGGCATATCAGTATGCATGTACACTTACCACTCGACTCCAGACAGGTCTGCCTCTCAAGGACCTGGACGTAGAGCGCTGGGCATATGCATTCCAGCACCCTCATCTGATGTTCCGACAGGTGGCCCCGGCGTCCCTTAGCATCCGCTGCCTTCAAGAGGCTTCGGGCCTTGTTGAGGGTCCTGGCCCTGAAGTCCTCCCAGCGCTTCTTGACATGTTGGAAGTCGCGGACTGCCACCCCCTCCGCGTTGATGGCAGTCACGATGTCCGTCCAGATCCGAGTCCGTCCTTCCTTGTCGGCACGCAAACTTCCGGCGAGGGCATCATACTGCCCCAGGACTTGCTCCACCAGGACACCAACTTCGGTGGCAGTGAAGCTGGTGCCCCTCTGCCTCTCTGGCTGGGGGTTGCCAGTGGTGCCAGATGGTGTAGTGCCCGACATGGCAACCCCAGAGGCAGGTGTGGGTGGACAACTGGGTCCTGGGGCTGGGCTGTGGAGCGATGGAATAGCAGTCGGGAGTCTTCAGTTCCAGCAGGGGTGGTCACAGCAACAGCACCCCTGGCTGACGTGCAGGCAGCAAATGGCAGAGCACGTGGGCAGCAGGCAATCAGGCAGCAGCAGATGGCAGGTGGGAGCGTGCTCGGGGCTCTGGAGGGCAGTAATTCGGCCTTCTGGGCAGGAGTGTGGTCTTCCGTGTGTGAACGCGTGGCCAGCTTGATACGGAGTGATTTGGCACGTGTAAATCTTGCACGTCAGCGTGTAATTCGAGGAAAGGCCCTTAGCATGTAAGCACATCAGCGCACGTACGCGATTTCATTGGACCAAAGGCCCTTAGCGCGTAAGCGTGTCTGTGATGTGACACGCACGGGTGTTTCCCTCATAGCACGTGGTGACAGAGCACACGTTGAAAAGCTGCATGTCCAAGTGTCAGCACGTGCAATTGGAGGAAAGGAGGCGTACACGAGTAAGTGACGTGTACGTGTGGGCCGGTTTAAAAGGTATGTGTTTAAAAGGTATGTGTAGAACGCCATTTTCTTGTACGTGCTTTTCGTGGAGAGCGAGTGGGTGAATTCTGTACTCTTGTCGGTTCACACGTGATTACTTCACAGCGTTTCAAGTTCGTACCCCCTGTTACCTCTGACAGCTTTCATTTTTCTACTTTTTTTGGGCCTGTTTCCTCAAACAGTGTTCACTTCTCCTTTTGTCCTGTCTCCTCAGACAGCGTACAATTCTTCTTTTGGCGGGGGTGTTGCCAATGCGCACACACGCGTATTTTTCACGTTCTTATTCCAGGCAGACGGTGAGTTCCGCACGTACTTAGCAACTGTGCTTGCCCCGTGTGTCGCACTCCCCTTCAGAGGTCATTGTAGGCTGCGTGTATTACGCGTACGCTTATTTTTGTGTTTCTGGGTGCCACAGCGTAGTGCAGGTTCATTTTTCCACGCACGTGGTCTATGAGGGGTTGCATGCACGTTTATTTTTGTTTTTGGGCTGCCTGTGCGTTGCGTGACCCGTCATATTCCCCCAGGGGTCACAGAAAGCCGTGTTAGAGCACTAGGGTACGAATTCCATCTAGTACCCTACCCCTTTGACTCCCAATTGCCCAGGACAATAGTTTACTGCTCCTCCGATACGCACAACAACATCAGTGCCATGGTTGGGAGGCGACCAAGCGGTAAGGGAGGCAAAGGTGGCCGACCTTCAAAAGGTGGACGTGGTGGGCACGGTAGGGGACGTGGCCAGGATTTGCAGTGTGCCCCTAGACCCCCATGTGTGGAGGACCAATCAGGGACACCCATGCCCCCCCCCCATGGTTGAGGGAAACGTGGCTGAGACCATCCCAGCTCAGCCCCTGTTGGACCAGCCCATTGTGGCACCTGACCTGGCACAGGATGACTCCCTGGCTGACTTCCAGGTCAGCAAGTCTAGGCCACATGTGGTGGTGCAAGTTGTCACCAAGGCACGTGGATCTGGGGCAGCTATGTCATCTGCTGCCCCAAGTATGTAGGGTGGTGAGGTTGCAGCGGCAGCTGCAGCTCCATCCGCCCCAGCTCTGACTCTCCCAGCCAGGACAGTGTTGGTCCTGGTCCATCATACTGATGTTCGCCCTGCCAACATCACACTTCAGACAATGCCTGCACCAAGTCCTATGGTCAATGTGCATTCGCACACTCCAACAACCCAGTCCACTGGTGATTCTGCCCCTACTGGCCAGAGTGGCGTTAGCCACTCTGGCTCTGCTCCACCTTCTAGAAAGAGGAAGAAGGGTGCTCTGGCATGACAGGCTGAGACCCCAGGCACGGCTACACACTCCGGCACGTCAAGGAAGCCTTGCTTTAATGACACAGAGCTTAATGCACTTGTGAGCTATGTGTCGCAACATAGCCACGAAATGGTGGTGACTGCAGGGTCCAAGCCACACCTGGTCAACGTAAGGCACACTGGCAGACCATCGCCAACCACATAAGTGCCCTTGGATTTGTGAGGCGCTCAGCTGATGATTGCTACAAACGGTGGAACAACCTGAAACGCAGAGCAAAGGACAAGCTGGCCTCAAATCATGCCGCTACTCTGGTGACTGGCGGTGTGTCTCCACAAGAGGACAACAAACTCACTGAACATGAGTCTGTTGCTGGGACCTTCATCACAGAGGAACAGATCCGAGGTGTGGGAGAACTACCTGATTATGACACATTGTCCGGTGAGTGCCCATTGTGTGTGTGTAGTGCATGTGTATGTTGTTTGGGTGACGGGTTCTGATTGAGTGCCAGGTGAGGGTGTGTACTCCAGAGTGTTATGGGTCACCCATTTCCCTCCTCACATGGGATCACGTGCCTTGTATTTGGCTATTACTGCATCCCTTCTGCCCACAGTATCCTATTAGGTCCACAATTGTGCAGTTGACCTTGTACTGCCATCTTGCAACTACATTGGTCAGAATTTGTAAGTGTGCCTTCAGGATAATATTTTCCACTCTCCCCTTTTTTGCTAGACATTTATCAACCATATTGTGACATATGTGATATGCTTCGGTCTTTGTTTACTGGCCACACTGGGGCAATGCTTTATCTGGTTATGTACACAATGAGACCATTCAGGCTGATGGAGTATTGGCCAGCACAAATGTTTAGATGAGTGCCTGTTTGCATGTGGAAAATTACAGATGTTTCCTGTGATGTCAATGTGACGAAAAATAAATCAGCCAACTATTACTGTATTCTTGTACCTTCCATGTGTTGCAGTGAGTGGCACATGTGTACCTAGTCACAGTATGCAGCATTTTTCATGTCATCATGTCCATCTCACATGGATGGGTGACAGTACTCAATAACTGACATATGGCTGTACTTGTCAAATGTACCATGGCTATGCTAAATGCCATCTGTGTGCTGCCATGTGTCATGTATGTGTTTTGGACATGCCACTCACAGGCCAATGTGTGATGGCAGTGCTACCCAGCATGCAGCAAATGTGTAGCTCTCCCATATTGGTGTCATCAGTGTCTGCCTTTTGCCTCCCCTTACTACTCAGTGACAGTGCAGGCATGGGAGGGTTATAGTCATTTGGGACATGTGTGAATCATATACTGGTTCTGTAGCTTGACAGGCCTATTTGTGTGCTATGGTGCTAATGCCTGTTTCCATTTTTTCTCTTTCATGTTTTTGCAGGGGATGACGCACTTGATGCTGTTGAGGTTGAGGAGATGGTGCAGACCCAGGAAGAATCCCAGGCACGACCGGGCACCAGCGGGAGACGTGGTGTGGTGGTGTGGAGGTGGGTGAGAACCCAATCCTCCTGCAGACCATACTTTCCAGGGGTGTCTCTGGGTGCACCTCCCCAGAACTCTATTCAGGTGCTGATTCAGATGATGAGACCTAAGTGCCGTCACAGGTAAGTGTTTCTGTCAGGGATTCTGTTCTGTCCAACCCACCTGCACCAGGGGTAGATCCCTCTATGGGGATGTCAGTGTTGGTAGAGGCGCCTTTGGCGGTTACGGATGCAGGGTCACACTCCACAGCATCTGATCCTGTTCCTGGGCCAGCAGATCAGAGGGGGAATGCAGTCCTGCAGCCTCAGGTGGTGCCAGCACAGCAAGGTGCACATCGCCTTGCCCCAAACAGGTGTGGTGCCCGTCGACGCGGTGGCCGTACGCCACCAGGCAATAGCGTATGGGAGAACTCCATGTACGGTATGGCAACCCAACAGGCAGCATCAGTTGAAATGATGGCTCAAGCAATGGAGAGGGTGGCCACTTCCATTATCCCCCCTGAAAGGCATCTGGAGCAACTACAGCAGGCAACAGACTCCATTTGCCAATCACACAGGGAAGACATGTTGGCGTCCAACAGGGACCGACAGGCGGCACTGGAGACTCTGTGCCAATCCATCTCAATAGAGTCCCAGGCCCACAGGGAAGCCCTGAGTGAAGAACTCCATAACCTCAGGCAGACTCTTCTTGAGCTTGAGACTTCCTCTAATTTTAGGGCAGAACAGCGGCTGGAGCACCTCACAAGTACGCTCTCAGCTGAGATGCGGGCAACTCGGGAGGAGATCAGGGCATCACGTCAGATGCTGCATGGGGATCTCCGCACTATATTCCTCCAGAACGAGACCTTCCACACCCGCATGCTTGCTGCCATGGAGGACCATACCAGGGCTTTGCGTGGGCTGCCTCCCATAGCACCACCACCTCCTGATGCAGCAGCAGAGGGTCATGAGAGCGAAGGCAGCAGTTCTCCCACATTGGCATAGCCGTGCAGGCCATGAGCCCATGGAGGTGTTTTTTTTTCCCAACATCCACACAGGTGGCTGTTGGTGCGCACCCCGGGTGGCCCCCCCCCAGCCCCACATGGCCATTTTTGATTTTTGAATTTTGAATTTTGATTTTTTTATTTTATTGTGACAGTGTGTTGCCTTGTGTGACTCCCGTGGGTATCCACTGTATTCCGGCTGGGCACATGCAGGCTTGTCCTGAGTTGGGGTTAAATGCTTGGGTTCATGAGACACACACCCCTCCTGCTTCCCGTTTCCATGGGCTTGCAAAGGGTGTGACCAAGTGACACTGATGTACACAGTGACGTTGGGCTCCCATGAGCTGTGTGGGCAGTCTGTAGTCAATACTGTGTAGACATTCCTTGCGTATATTGTTGTTGTATTGTACACTGCATGGTGTATGAATGTATGATTTTGCTTCCATGTCTCCCTCTGAATTTGCAGGTTCATTCCTCATGTCTTCACAAGGCCGTCTACTTTGGAGATGGAGTTCATGCTGTATGCAGTACACAGACCAGTTTTGAAGGCTGCAAGACTACTGTTTGAAGGGGGCGATGTGGTGGCATATTCAGGTTGTATGACTACGACTACTTTAACTTAGTACTGTTATGTTTTAGAAATGTTTGAACGTGTCTAGATGCATTGTTTAGTTGGTAAGTATTTGGTCATGTGTGTTGTTAGTTCAACATTACTAGGAGCATATTGTGTGTGGCCAGTTTCCATTAGGGACACTGTACTTTGTGACACTTGTGTCAGATTTTTGGGATTGCTTTGTTTGCTCTCACATAGCATGACATGCCATGGTGTGTTGGGTGGCGGTGCTGGGGAGGGGTTGGGTGACAGGGCACTGTTCTCATGTTGTATTTTGCAAGGGGGTCATGCATTTAGCAGCATATGTGTCTTTTGATGACACAGCATTGGTGGTGTTTCTGTAGGTAGGGATGCACACATTGTGACACTTCCAGGTGACCAATCTCAGGATGGTATGGTTGTGACATTTGACTGTCCCTCATGTCATCATCATTGATTGTCAGCTGGTATGTGGCAGGGCTGTGTGCACTCCACAGGGGTGTGATTCTAAGTGAAGTAATTAGCCACCAGCTGTGTTCGGGCTGCCTCACCCAGTGCCCTTTCCCCTCCCATGCGCAGCGGGCGTGCATGTGGTTGGGGATGTGGGGGCAACACCATGTCCACTGGCAGGCTCCGGCGTGTTGCAACGTTGATCAGGACACATGCTGCCACTATGATCCTGCACACTACTGGGGAAGCGTATAACAGCTGCCCACCAGAACGGTCAAGGGAGCAAAAGCGTGACTTGAGCACTCCGAATGTGCGCTCCACTATGCCCCGGGTTGCAATATGGGCTGTGTTGTATCTTACCTCGGTTGGCGTGGTGGGGTTCCGAATTGGCGTCATCATGTGGGTGCTCAGAGGGTAGGCACTGTCCCCTGGGGAGGTGGTGATGGGTATCATTAGTGGGGTTGTGACATTACTCAGTATCTGGCTACATGCATGTGCTGTGGCATTTATACTCACCAAGCAGCCATGTATCGCCATGCCGCCCAGCTTCTTGGTCCCGGTTTAGGGTTGACATTCTGTAAATGAAACAGTCGTGGGTGGACCCTGGATAGTTGGCATATACTGAGGTGATGATTCCCTTGGCATCACATACTACCTGCACGTTGATGGAATGCCAGTGCTTGCGGTTTCTATGGATGTGCTCTGATGCCCTGGGGGATGTAGGGCCACATGGGTGCAATCAATGGCACCTAGGACTTTGGGGAATTGTGCCACCCCGTAGAAATCCTAGACGACAGCCTGCCTTTCTGCAGGTGTTCTGGGCAGGAATATGTGCCTGCGCACTGATGGGCGTGCAGTCATGATGGCCAAGACCTGGTGTAGGCAGCGTGACTGTGTGGCCTGTGACACCCCCCCACTATGGCAATTGTCCGCTGAAATGATCCGGTGGCCAAAAAGTGCAGTACATTGAGGACCTTCTCCAGGGGGCTTAATGCTTGAGAGCAGAGGGTGGGTGATGTGAGGTCATCCTCCCACTCACTGACCATGTCGAGGATTATGTGAGGTGGAAACCTGTACCTCCCATACACCTGGTCATCAGGAATGCCAAAAAGGCTGGTTCTGAGTGTGAAAATTCTGGGCCTGACTATCCTCCTCCTCCTCCTGCGGTATCCCACGACCACTGCTGCTAGGAACGGTATGTTCATCCTGGCGTCTGAGCTTGCTTGTTGTTTGCTCACACTTTTATGCTGCGCGGGTCCACGTACGCCTGCTTCCTGCTGGCTTACGTGTTTCCGGATTAGCGCGTCTTTTTTGGTGCGTGCGTGTAGGCGTTCCGCGCATTTGGCTCCTGTACTTCCCCGCCCACCCCAGATATACACGTACCCCGCTCGCACAGGCCCAATCACGTGTAAAACTTCACGCAAGCCCAACTTCCCGCGAGCCCAACTTCCCACGAGCCCCTGAAGTACACGTACCCCGCTCGCCAAGGTACAATCGCGTGTGAAACTTCCCACGCACCCACTAAATACACGCTATTGTTGACACAGCGGGTGTCCGTGTTTGTCGTGTACCTCTTTGCACGTCATTTGTCCTAGAGGGCCACAGTATGGGAAATTCATCAGAGTTGTAGATACATGCTTTTTGATAGCGCACATTTTTTTAATGCGCATGGATGCTACCGCCTGCCTTCGTGTGGCGGACATGTGTTGATGTACTGACTTTTGGTTTGTGTCATGGAATCTCCATTTCACTGCTGGGGCATGGGGGTGCAGGGGGACATGAGTGGGACATGAGTGGGGGCCTGCTGGCAGGTGCCCCTGACTGCTGGGGGCGTGGGGGTGCAAGGGGACATGAGTGGGACATGAGTGGGGGCCTGCTGCCAGGTGCCCCTGACTGCTGGGGGGTGGGGGTGCAGGGGGACATGAGTGGGACATGAGTGGGGGCTTGCTGCCAGGTGCCCCAGACTGCTGGGGGGTGGGGGTGCAGGGAGAAATGAGTGGGACATGAGTGGGGGCCTGCTGCCAGGTGCCCCTGACTGCTGGGGGTGGGGGTGCAGGGGGAAATGAGTGGGACATGAGTGGGGGCCTGCTGCCAGGTGCCCCTGACTGCTGGGGGGTGGGGGTGCAGGGGGACATGAGTGGGACATGAGTGGGGGCCTGCTGGCAGATGCCTCTGACTGCTGGGGGGTGGGGGTGCAGGGGGACATGAGTGGGACATGAGTGGGGGCCTGTTGGCAGGGTACCCTGACTGCTGGGGGGTGGGGGTGCAAGGGGACATGAGTGGGGGCCTGCTGGCAGATGCCCCTGACTGCTGGGGGGTGGGGGTGCAGGGGGACATGAGTGGGACAAGAGTGGGGGCCTGCTGCCAGGTGCCCCTGACTGCTGGGGGGTGAGGGTGCAGGGGGACATGAGTGGGACATGAGTGGGGGCCCGCTGCCAGGTGCTCCTGACTTCTGGGGGGGTTGGGGTGCAGGGGGACATGAGTGGGACATGAGTGGGGGCCTGCTGCCAGGTGCCCCTACTGCTGGGGCGTGGGGGTGCAGGGGGACATGAGTGGGACAAGAGTGGGGGCCTGCTGCCAGGTGCCCCTGGCTGCTGGGGGTGGGGGTGCAGGGGGACATGAGTGGGGTCTGTTGGCAGGGTCCCCTGACTGCTGGGGGGTGGGGGTGCAAGGGGACATGAGTGGGGGCCTGCTGGCAGGTGCCCCTGACTGCTGGGGGGTGGGAGTGCAGGGGGACATGAGTGGGGGCCTGCTGCCAGGTGCCCCTGACTGCTGGGGGGTGAGGGTGCAGGGGGACATGAGTGGGACATGAGTGGGGGCCTGCTGGCAGGTGCCCCTGACTGCTGGGGGGTGGGAGTGCAGGTGGACATGAGTGGGACATGAGTGGGGGCCTGCCGCCAGGTGCCCCTGACTGCTGGGGAGTGGGAGTGCAGGGGGACATGAGTGGGGGCCTGCTGCCAGGTGCCCCTGACTGCTGGGGGGTGAGGGTGCAGGGGGACATGAGTGGGACATGAGTGGGGGCCTGCTGGCAGGGGCCCCTGACTGCTGGGGTGTGGGGGTGCAAGGGGACATGAGTTGGGGCCTGCTGGCAGGTGCCCCTGACTGCTGGAGGGTGGGGGTGCAGGGGGACATGAGCGGGACATGAGTGGGGGCCTGCTGCCAGGTGCCCCTGACTGCTGGGGGGTGGGGGTGCAAGGGGACATGAGTGGGGGCCTGCTGGCAGGTGCCCCTGACTGCTGGGGGGTGGGGGTGCAGGGGGACATGAGTGGGGGCCTGCTGCCAGGTGCCCCTGACTGCTGGGGGGTGAGGGTGCAGGGGGACATGAGTGGGACATGAGTTGGGGCCTGCTGGCAGGGGCCCCTGACTGCTGGGGTGTGGGGGTGCAAGGGGACATGAGTTGAGGCCTGCTGGCAGGTGCCCCTGACTGCTGGAGGGTGGGGGTGCAGGGGGACATGAGCGGGACATGAGTGGGGGCCTGCTGCCAGGTGCCCCTGACTGCTGGGGGTGGGGGTGCAGGGGGACATCAGTGGGGCATGAGTGGGGGCCTGCTGACAGGTGCCCCTGACTGCTGGGGGGTGGGGGTGCAGGAGGACATGAGTGGGACATGAGTGGTGGCCTGCTGCCAGGTGCCCCTGACAGCTGTGGGGTAGGGGTGCAGGGGGACATGAGTGGGACATGAGTGAGGGCCTGCTGCCAGGTGCCCCTGACCGCTGGGGGTGGGGGTACAGGGGGACATGAGTGGGGGCCTGCTGGCAGGTGCCCCTGACCGCTGGGGGGTGGGGGTGCAGGGGGACATGAGTGGGGGCCTGCTGTCAGGTGCCCCTGACTGCTGGGGGGTGGGGGTGCAGGGGGACATGAGTGGGAAATGAGTGGGGTCCTGCTGGCAGGTGCCCCTGACTGCTGGGGGGCGGGGGTGCAGGGGGACATGAGTTGTTGATCATATTGCAAGGTGACATGTGCCTTGGCTGGGGGGGCATGCCCATGGTGGATGGGCTGCCTGCGGGACATGACCAGGGGTGCAGGGTAGTCCCCTCTGGTGTGGGCTGCATGCAGGGGTCGTGGAGGGGGTAGAGGGGACACCTGGGGGGACCCACACTGCCAATTCACGTGTAGGACTCCCGGCGCACGTCCGAAATACACGTTCCCCGCTCTGACAGCAAAATCACGTGTGAAACTTCCCATGCACCCCTGAAATACAGGTACCCAGGCCAATCGCATGTGAAACTTCCCGCGCACCCCAGATTTACACGTACCCCGCTCGCCCAAGGGCAATCACGTGTGAAACTTCACGCGAACCCCTGAAATACACGTACCCCGCTCGCCCAAGGCCTACCGCGTGTGAACCTTCCCACGCACCCCGAAATACACGCACACGCTATTTTTCACACAGTGGGTGTCAGTGTTTGTCGCGTACCCCTTTGCATGTCATTTGTCCTAGAGGGCCACAGTATGGGACATTCATCATGGCTGTATATACGTACTTTTTGTTAGCGCACATTTTGGGGCACATTTCTTTCATGCGCAGGGATGCTACCGCCTGCCTTCGTGTGGCGGACGTGTTTAGGCCTGTGCGTGTCTTTGCCAATGCGCTGGTTTGCCCTATTCGATTCCATGAATACGTGTTGTAGGCGAGCGTGTGGGCGTTCCGCGCACTTGCCTCCTGTACTTCCCCCGTGACACCCACATTTTCTCGCGTTGTTCCCCATTCCGCGTGTCACGGACCGTGTTACGCCTACTTTTGTTGTGTGCGCCGCGCTATGTGCGTTTTCGCTCTGCGCTTAGTTCACGCGGTTTGAAGATGTGTGCGCCAGCGTGCGCCACGCAGTATTTTGGCGCACATCCTGGAATTTCCTCACGCACGGACTTCCATGAATCCCTGTGCGCGGGTTTCGCTGCGATTTTCGCACTGGCACTGCGATTCGCACGCTTTCGCATGCTTGCGCCGAAAATTTCAGCGCACATTATTTCCATGAATCGACCCGTTAGTCTTCTTACAGACCCTATTCGCCCACTGGTGACTTGCCCATGAAAACGTGTGCCTTTTCTTAAGCATTAATCTTGAATTTCCACAGACCTTTTCTTTAACACAATCATAAGGGCCATACTTCAATCTTAATAATTCCCATATTCTCCATCTAGGAAACACCTTTTGTGCTATGATTCTACCTCAAAAGGAAAGGGACATACCCTTGTGATCATATATCTGAGTCTACGTATAAATACTAACAGGGATCACTGGGTCTCAGTATAACTCTTTAATTGTGCATAACGTGTGCCCAGTAATAATCTTTTTAATCACGAAACACTTTACTATCCAAAATGCAACGTATTCTACTATATGTTATATTATGTTACTTTGCATTTATATAGCGCCTTATATACCATTGGTATGGTCTGAAGGCGCTGGTAGGTTGAACACCCTTGGGAACCGAAGTTCAGGTCAATAGAGAGAGTAGAGAGATTCAAGGTGCGTGTGAGCACCGGATATGTGTGCAGCTGGTGCAGTATTCGTGTAATAGCTGCTTCTTAGAGGTAGGTGTGGTGGTTGAGAGGTCAGGAGTATGTGTTCGTTCTGGCAGGATTTATCCAGATCGATTGTGGCTGCGTTAGACCTGAAGAGAACGCCTGGCTGGGGGGTGGGTAACCAGCAGTGTTTATTTAGAGTGATGGGGTGTATGAGGCAGAATGTTGGTATGAGAACAATTATACCGAATGGTGTCATAGTATCTCTGTGTTCTAGTTGAGTGGTGGTGTAAGGAAAGAGTAAGCGTGCTGGTGTGGTATGATGTGATATAAGGTCTTTTGAACGTTCTTTGCATTCCAGGCAATGCTATATACGTCACGCATTTCTATCACCTTCGTGCATCCCAGTTGGCTCCACACCCTCCGGCCTGCTTGACGTGCTCATGCACTCAAGTCACCCCATGCACTCCAGCCTGCCCCACGCATGCACTCTTGTCTGCTCCATGCATGCACTCCTGTCTGTCCCATGCATGCACTCCTGTCAGCTCCAAGCATGCACTCCTGTCAGTCTCATGCAAGCACTCCTTTCCGCCACACGCACTCCTCTCCGCCACACGCAGTGAAATGCGCTCTATTTACCCCAAACTGTTTTGTGTATTCCAAGTTGTTTTATGCACTCCATCCATATATTTTCATCCATAGCATCTTCATATTTCATTCTTTCCAGCCACCTATGTTATACGTTTGACCCATATACGTCACTCGTTTTATCTGTATACGGCACCCCATCATCCGCCTATGGCATCCAATCCGTCGGTATACGGCACTCGTTCAATTCATATATGTTGGCTGTTCCGTCAACGTGCATCACCCGTTCCATTCACATCCGGCACCCGTTCAATCCGTATATGTGATCAATTCCATTCACGTATATCATTTGTTCTATCATATAGATTCCATCTACATTCTTCACTCATTCCGTCTGCTTTATGCAATCAGCATCTCTATGCGCTCATCCCCTCTACGCACTCATCCCCTCTACGCACTCATCCCCTCTATGCACTCATCCCATCTATGCACTCATCCCCTCATACGCACCACACCCTTCATACGCACCCAACCCCTCATACGCACTCATACCCTTATACGTACCCCACCCTTCATACGCACCCAACCCCTCATACACATTCAACCCCTCCTGCGCACTCAACCTCTCCTACGCACTCAACCCCTCCTATGCACTCAACCTCTCCTACGCACTCATCCGTTCCCCGCATTCGTCTCCCTGCACTCATCCTCTCTCCGCACTCATCTGCTTTGTGTACTCATCCACTTTATGCACTCTTGTTTTCCACTCATTGAACAGCAATAAGGTCATTCGCTGATATGCAGTAATCCTGTTCTATATATTCATCTGCTCTCTACACTCATCCGCCCTATACACTCATCCACCCTATACACTCATCCGCCCTATACTCTCATCTGCGCCATACACTCATTCGCCCAATACACTCATCCGCCCCATACACTCATCCGCCCTATACACTCATCCGCCCTATACACTCATCCGCTCTATACACTCATCCGTTCTATAGGCTCATCTGCTCCATATATTCACCAGGTCTGTACATTTATCTGTACCAGCGATCTACACACTCTCCACACTTCCGTATTCATCCGCTATCCACACTCCTGCACTCTGCATACTCATCCGCTCTACATACTCATCTGTTCCACACATTAATCCAGTTTACGCTCTTCCGTCTGCACATTCATCAGTTCTACGCACTCCTGCGTTTTACTCGCTTCTCTGTTATTTACGCATTCATTTGCTCTACACGCTCGTCCGCTCTATACACCTAACCATTCTACACATTTAACCGCTCAGTTTGATCATCTATTCTATACAGTCACCCGATCTATTCACTCATTCAATGTACACACTCATTTGAACTATATAGTTATCTGTTCTTCCACTCATGCATTCTTCCACTCAGCGCATTCATCTGTTTTACAGGCTTCATCAGTTTTGTCTATTGCATCCACGTCATTCACTTCGGTCACTCCTTGTGCATTAAGTCCATTTCGGGAGTTTAAATCTCTTTAATGTTTCCATATGATTTTTTCTTATTAGCCATTTCACTGCTTTGATCTACTTTTCTCATTTCATTCTGCTTGTCCTTCTAGCTTATGTTATGGGTTATTAGCTGTCCATTTCTTGCATCAGGTAGTTTGTTGGATTGGTGGCATTGAGATGCTGTTGGTCTGTTGGGTTAGCTTGGTACGGGTTGGTTTTAGGGGAAGAGCCAGGTTTTCAGCAGTTTGCGGAAAGACATTAGATCCTCAGTTAGGCGGATGTGGGGTGGGAGTGAGTTCCACAGCGTGGGTGCCAAGGCTGAGAATGACGATCCGCCTAGTCTGACTGAGTTTGGTTTAGGTATGACTAGTAGACCAGCTGAGCTTGATCTTAGGGTGCGTGGGGGGTGATAGGGTTTTAGCTTGTCTTGAAGATATTGAAGTCCGGTTTTATGCAGTGCTCGATGGGAGATGCATAAGGTTTTGAAAGCCACTCTTCGTGCTACTGGAAGCCAGTGCAGCGTCTTAAGGGCTGGGGAGATGTGGTCTCTTGGGCCGAGTGCAAGTAGCATTTTGGCTGCCGCGTTTTGAGCCCTTTGGAGTTTATCCAGTTGGTACGTGTGGACTCCGAGGTATAGGGGGTTTGCGTAGTCGAGTCTTGATATAACGATTGATTGAACCGCAGAGAGTCTGTTGGGAAATGAGAGGTATGGAAAAATACGCCTAAGGGTTTTAAGGTGGTAGAGGCAGGACTTCGAGACGTTGACTTGGCGCGAGAGTGTTAGGTCAGAGTCAAGGGTGCATCCAAGATTTTTCACTGAGTTGGAGTGGGTCGGTGAGTTGCCCATGGTGGATGGCCAGGGTAGTGGGTGTGGAAGAAGTTTGGAGTTGTCACATACCATGATTTCCGTTTTGGAGGGGTTTACCAAGAGGTGGCTTTGGGTCATCCAGAGTTCTATGTCCAGGAGGCAGGAGGCAGGAGGCCAGGTCAGGTCTGGAGTTGGGTTTTGATTTCATAAGTTTTAGAATTAGTTGAGTGTTGTCGGCGTAGTTGTAACACATGCTGCTTGTGGGACTCCCGTGTTGACTGGTCGGGCTTGTGGGGGTATAGGTGGAGAGTATCATTATTTGGTATCTATCTTTGAGGAATTAAGCTATCCATTTAAGAGCGGTTACACAAATTCCTAGGGAGTGGAGGCGGTCTAGGAGGATTGAGTGATTGATAGTGTCAAAGGCAGCGGATAGGTCAAGAAGGATTAGTGCGGCGCATCCCGCGGAGTCTGCCGTCATTTTAAGGTCATCCCAAATTGAGGTTAGGGTGGTTTCAGTTCCGTGACGGGCTCTGAAACCTGATTGTGCGGGGTGTAGGAGATTGTTGGCTTCGACAAAGGCATTTAGTTGGGAGTAGGCGGTTTGGTCCATGAGTTTGGCAAGGAACCTGGTGTTTTATATGGCCCGGTAGTTTTTTGGCTCAAGAGGGTCGAGGGAAGGTTTCTTAATTAGAGGTTTGACATGAACCATTTTGAATGTGTCTGGAAAAATTCCATAGGAAAGGGAGGCATTTATGATGGATCTTGCATGTTCTCCTGCACAGTTTGAAGTGAAAATTTCTTTGAGGGTTGTGGCTGGGCAGGGGTCCAGCGGAGAGCCAGATGGTTTGCGGGAAGATAGAAGTTTGAGAAATTGCTCTGGTGATATTGGACTAAAGGATTCGAACGTTGGTTGCGTAGTGGTCACAGCTGGTGGGCTGCCCGGTAAGGGGGGAGTATTGCCTGGAGGATGTGAGAGGACAAAGTTTGGTGGCTAGAGTATTTGGTCTTTTGAGATCCGTGGTGTAAAAGTGGAGGGAGAGAGAGTCGCACAGTGATTGTGAGGGAGTCGTGACGGTCGTTGTACAAGCCGGTTTGTTGAATTCGGCGATGATTTTGTGGAGTTCTTTGCTTGGGTTTTTGCAGTTTAGGATTCGGGAATTGTAGTGGGCTTTTTTTTGCTTTCCGGATTTCAGCCTTGTACTGATAAAAGTGACTCTGGCTCTGCTCTCCTGGGTTTTGTCTTTCTTCCATTTGAGTTCTAGGTATTTATATAGTTGTTTAGTGGTCTTCAGCTCAGGAGTGAACCATCTGGGGAAGAGGCCACGGCGGGTTGATGGTTTGCAAGGGGGTGTGTGCCCCATCAGAGATACGTTGAGCCATGAGTCAAAGGCGTCTGGGGTTAGTTGTTTAGTGAGTTGGCAGGTTGGAGGTGGAGACTGGAGGAGTGCATCGGCTAGGTCCGGGACGATTATTAGTTTTTTCCAGCATTTGCATAGATTCGGAGGTTCAGATTCAAGGACAGGAAGGGGGTTGGGTGAGCGAATGGCGAAAGAGAAAATTAAGTGATCGGACCAGATGATAGGGGTGGGGGGGTTTAGATGAATCATGGTGTTGGAGCTAAAGATGGCATCAAGAGTGTGTCCTTTATAGTGAGTCGGGCCATTTATATGGGGTTGGAGGTTAATTGCGTCTAAACCGTGAACCAGAGAGTGTGTCATAGGGTTGGTGGGGATGTCGAGCCGTATGTTGAAGTCTCCAAGAAGGGTGAGGTTGGGATGGTTTAGTTGAAGGGTGGCAATAGAGTCTCAGAGGTTGTTTGCGAATTGTCTATCATAGCCAGGGGGCCTGTAGATAATTAGGAAGCTGTGTGAGAGTGACGCATAGAGGGATAATTTAACAAGGAGAGATTCACAGGAAGGAATGGAAGGTTGGTTGTCGATGATTGAGGCGTGCAAGAGAGATTTGAAGACAAATGCTATTCCCCCTCCTCTAGAGGGATGGTTCAGTGGGATGAGGGAGTAGTCAGGGGGGAAGGCTTCATTAGCGATTGGTGAGAAGTCGTCAGAGAACCAGGTCTCGGTGATGAAAAACAGGTCTGGTTTCTCCGAGGTGAGGAGGTCAAAGATGCAGTGTCTGTTTTTTGCTACGGATTGGGCATTAAATTGGACGCAGTTCACATCGGTGGGCAAGGTTGGTCTCGGAGCTGGAGCAGAAGGGGGTGATGGCGGAGAGAGTGGAATCTGGAGAGGGGGAGGGTGGGTAGGGTGGGTGATGATCGATGGGAATAGTGGGCGAGCAGAAAATTGTCAGGCTTCGGGTGGGTTTGGGTGGCTGCGGTGGCTGCGTTGGTTGGGATGATCGGGATTGGCTCGGGGGATTTGAAGGAGGGGTGTGGGCGGTTAGGAGTTTCAGTTGCAGTTGATGAGAAATCGAGGGAGAGGGGTTTCAGGAAGGGTGAAGCCAGAGGGGAAGGAGGAGATTGGGAGAATGTGGTGGTGGGTCTCGACAGGGCGGGTGAGGAGTGCTGAGAGATTGAGGGGGACCAGGTACGTTTCCTCTTTAGTTTTTTTTGGGGGGGGGATTGGAGTGTGAGAGAGGGTAGGGGGGCAGAGGGGAAGAGTGATGCGGCTTCGGTCCTTGCTAAGGCTATGCGTGCAGTTTTTAGGGAGGGGAAAGGGTGCGGTCGGGGGGAAATTGCCAGGGAGTTTGTGGGCAAGGCGGGGGTGGATGAATTCAGGGTAGGGTGTGCCCGGGATGATAGTGAGGGGAGTGGGCGTTGTTAACGTTGGCGGTTCGGTGGTGGGGTTTGGCAGAGGTGTGTCCTTAGGGTGGTTGGTTCGCAATCGAGCCCCTCTGGCTTGGTGTTTGGAGAGGGGAATGGTAGGGAGTGCGAAGGAGGCTGGGATTTCAGGTAGATCGGGAAGTGGGGGCGGTCTAGGGTGCTTGTTTCCGACAGGCTCTGGTGCACTGGGTGCACTCATCTTGGACTTTTAGGTGAAGTCTAGGAGGGTTTTGTAATTGTATTCTAAATTCAATGGGGGCACGCTATTAGGGACACTTCCAAGTTCAATTTGCACAGAGATAATATTAGACTATTAGGTGTACTTCTAGATTCAACTGTACACAGAGATGATATTAGGCTATTAGGTAATATTAGGTACACTTCTAAGTTCGACTGTACACAGGGATAATGTATAGGGATGCTATTAGGTCTATCTCTAGATTCAGTTTTGTATAGAGGGAGTTTTAGAAAATTCAGCACAGTTCTGGATTCTGCATTGCGCAGATATACTATTAGGGATACTTTTAACTTGGACTTTGCGCAGAAGGGGTATTTAGTCGCGCTTCTAACCTTAATGCTGTCGTGTACACTTCTAATTTGATCTAGGCGCAGAGAGACTAATTTGGACGCTAGTCAGATCAATTAGGGTACGCTAATCGGCACATTTCTCTCAAATCAACTTTATACAGGGAAGGTATTAGGCTATTCGGCACAGTTCTGGATTCTAGAATCAACTTTGCACAGAGAGGTTATTAGTGAGATTAGTTGGTTCAACCAGGCACGGTATTAGACTATTAAGATATAGGGCACACTTCTAAATTCAACTTTCGCAGGGAGGTTATTGGTCACACTTTGAGCTTTCGCAGAGAGTCTATTGGGCACACTTCTAAATTCAACTTTCACCTATAGTCTATATTTAACTTTCACAGAGAGTCTATTGGGCACAGATTAAATTCAACTTCTAGGTGCACTTCTAAGTTCAGCTTTCACAGTGGGGCTATTTTGGGATGCTTCTAAATTCAACTTCTAAATGCACTTCTAAGTTTAAATTTCACATAGAGCCTATTGAGCACATTTCTAAATTGAATTTTTTACAGAGAGGCTATTGGGCACCTTTCTAAGTTCAGCTTTCAGTGAGCGGCTATTGGGCACACTTCTAAATTCAACTTTCAATGAGCGACTGTTGGGCACACTTCTAAATTCAACATTCAATGAGCGGCTGTTGGGCTCACTTCTAAATTCAACTTTCAGTGAGCGACTCTTGGAAACACTTCTAAATTCAAAGAGAGGCTATTTGGCACAGTTCTAAATTCAAATTTCAATGAGCGACTGTTGGGCACACTTCTCAGTTCAACATTCAGTGAACGGCTTTTGGATACACTTCTAAATTCAAAGAGAGGCTTTGGACACACTTCTAAATTCAAAGATAGGCTATTGGGCACCCTTCTAAATTCAACTTTCAATGAAGGGCTATTGGGCACACTTCTAAATTCAAGTTTCAATGAGGGGCTATTGGGCACACTTCTAAATTCAACTTTCAATGAGCGACTGTTGGGCACACTTCTAAATTGGGAGAGAGGCTATTGGGTGCACTTCTAAATTCAACATTCAATGAGGGGCTATTGGGCACACTTCTAAATTCAACATTCAATGAGCGACTGTTGGGCACACTTCTAAATTAGGAGAGAGGCTATTGGGTGCACTTCTAAATTCAACATTCAATGAGGGGCTATTGGGCACACTTCTAAATTGGGAGAGAGGCTATTGGGCACACTTCTAAATTCAACTTTCAATGAGCGATTGTTGGGCACACTTCTAGATTCAATTTTCAGTGAGCGACTGTTGGGCATACTTCTAAATTCAAAGAGAGGCTATTGGGTGCACTTCTAGATTCAACATTCAATGAGGGGCTATTGGGCACACTTCTAAATTCAACTTTCATTGAGTGACTGTTGGGCACACTTCTAAGTTCAACTTTCAGTGAGCGGCTATTGGGCACACTTCTAAATTCAACATTCAATGAGCGACTGTTGGGCACATTTCTAGATTCAAAGAGAGGCTATTGGGCACACTTCTAAATTCAACATTTAATGAGCGACTGTTGGGCACACTTCTAAATTCAAAGAGAGGCTATTGGGCACACTTCTAAATTCAACATTCAATGAGCGACTGTTGGGCACACTTCTAAATTGAGAGAGAGGCTATTGGGCACACTTCTAAATTCAACTTTCAATGAGCGACTGTTGGGCACACTTCTAAGTTCAACTTTCAGTGAGTGGCTATTTGGCACACTTCTAAATTCAAAGAGAGGCTATTGGGCACACTTCTAAATTCAAAGAGAAGCTATTGGGCACACTTCTAAATTCAACATTCAATGAGCGACTGTTGGGCACACTTCTAAATTGAGAGAGAGGCTATTGGGCACACTTCTAAATTCAACTTTCAATGAGCGACTGTTGGGCACACTTCTAAGTTCAACTTTCAGTGAGCGGCTATTGGGCTCACTTCTAAATTCAAAAAGAGGCTATTGGGCACATTTCTAAATTCAACATTCAATGAGCGACTGTTTTGCACACTTCTTAATTCAAAGAGAGGCTATTGGGCGCACTTCTAAAATCTAATTTTTTATAGGATTGTGTATGTATAGGACTGAGTTTCCAAATGCAATTATATACAGATATGGGATTCTAGGTTGAGTGGTAGGGTAGTATGGCGAGAAGTAATTGCTTCTGTCCCCACCCTTACCACACTTATTTATTGTCGGCTTCTTGCTTCTCCTGCGGATACCTGCAGATACTGCCTGGAGCCGTCACTGAAGAAGCCGTCCTTCGCCTTGGGTCCTTAGCCGATGGGCTGCCGGGCAGAGGGCTGCCCTGGGAGGACTTTCTATGAATGGAAGTCCTCTTGTCAGGATCAATCAGTGTGGTGGGCGGGGAGGGAGGGGATGTGGGCTGGGGAACCAGGAAGCAGGGAGCAGTGGCAAGGGCTGCGTGTGGGGGAGTGGGGGAAAGAGGATGGATGCAATGCGGATGGGGCCCAATGAGCACTTCAAGGTGCTCATTATAGTAGGCCCAAAGCACACGGAGCAAGCTACCAATCAGGGGAGGTGGGTGGGCTGGGAGGCGGGAGGGAAGGAACAAGGAAGTGGGCGAGGGATCGGCACAAAGGGATTGGGCTCAAACCACCGTAAAAAAAACAATATGAAAGGCTTGGCACGGTCCAAGAGGGGCTAGATTTCAGGTCCACTCACCTTGCACCGACACAATAAGGATGCGTGCAAGGAGAGACCACGGTTGTTAGGCCCAAAGCACACGGAGCAAGCTACCAATCAGGGGAGATGGGCAGACTGGGAGGAGAGAAGGAAGGAACAAGGAAGTGGGCAGAGGGATCGGGCACGAAGGGATTGGGCTCAAACCAACGTGGAGAAAAAAAAACAATATGAAAGGCTTGGCACTGTCCAAGAGGGGCTAGATTTCAGGTCCACTCACCTTGGACCAACACAATAAGGATGCGTGCAGGGAGATACCACGGCTGTTAGGCCCAAAGCACACGGAGCAAGCTACCAATCAGGGGAGGTGGGCTGGCTGGGAGGCGGGAGGGAAGGAACAAGAAAGTGGGGAGAGGGATCGGGCATGAAGGGATTGGGCTCAAACCTTGCACGACACAATGCAAAACCGAACCAATCCTTTGCACTCGTTGCGGTAAGGTTCTCTCTAATAATTCACAGGGTAGTGTAGCTATTCCAACGCCACCCTTAATAAGGCTACAGACATCACTAGTTTACCAATACTGTTTTCTCACCACAATGCCTTAGAGGGGTTTAAAGAACACCCTCTCTGTGTCCACAAGTCTTTCTTATCTTGAAGCACTTCTCTTTAAGTCTTTACTCATTAAAATCTAAACATTTATCACAATAATTCAACATACTCATTATCCTCATACTTTCATCTACTTGTAAACATTTCAACTAACATACATACTTGTATACATACAGCGTATTTCATTTCCTTCTCTATTTAATTTCCATGTGAACTAAAATCTACCCTTTTAGTGTGAGCTGTGCCTTTTACAACTGTGATTGCTGATGAAGGTATAATACTCCTATAAACTTGTCCAATAAGTCTACATGCCACACCGGAGAGTCGTTCTCTTAGAGGTAGTCACTTATTTTTCCCAACGTGCTAAACGTATCTGCACCGTTGATGTCACAAAGGCAGAGTCAATGCACATTCTTAATTCCTGGTCTGCATAATTCTAATTCTCTAGTGCGACAATCAGCGCCACTAATTCTACAACCTGTGCCAAAAAGTGGGACTGCAGTCATACACTTGATACTACTTCAAAACTCTCCATTGGCCGCTTGCTGTACCACAGCGGATACCCTATATCCTTGCCCACTTATCAATTCTAACAAAAAACCCTTCAAATAAAAAGAATCTCCCTGGATATGCATTTCCCTTCACTCTTGAGATAAAGTTCCCAACTCAATCATGTGTGTGCTCACCCTCTGCCGGTGTTTTCAATACAAACATAGCAGGGTTCATTACTCTACGCCCGATCCTTTTAATCGCTATATTGAATATGACCACCCCATAAGCAGAAGCCTTCTGAGATGTCAATGTTTCTTTAGGATCTTCCAACATGACAACTAATACATCATTGAACATCCCATTACTATAATGACATCCCTCTCATTGGCGAAGGCGGCAGTCATCAAATATTGTTCATGCTGAACATGACCCCATACTACTAAATCTAAAATCCTTTTAAAATATACAAAGAACAACGTATACTTTTATAATAAACCCTTTTTAATTCTACCAATACTCCTCATAAGGCCATTCCTATTATACCTGCCATAATACATTGATTCTCATTAAAACAATGCATTCTTAATACAAAATTTTCTGTGCCTTTATCTAATAAAAAATAAAAATGATCATACTTAATTTTCTCATTTAATCTTATCCCGATATATGAACCTATGTCTGTCTTAACTACAACAGAAATTACCCAGGCAAGTCTCTTCTTTCATAACAAAAATATTCCTTTCTCCTATACATGGGCATATCAAACCCGGTTTTAATGCTCTTTCATGTCTACATAAGTGACTATTATGTCTGAAAGATTTGCTGCACTCTCGGCACTTGTCTGCTGCACCGTCTGATTCTGGGCAAACCCATCTTTATTCTACTACTAATATGCAGGCAGGTTTTTCGGTTCCTTCTTTTTTTTTAAAGCTGGTTATTCTGCATGAATCCTTAAACCTCTTCATATACCAAAGAAGTGTTCTGTCATATCACATGTCCACCCTACAGGCAGAGGTCTTTTCATTTGCCTTTTCTTCATACCTCGAGTACTCCACAAGTTTTCTTAATCATTCTGGAAGTTCCACCCTCGAAAGTTTTCCCATGGTATAAATCAATTTTTTACCTCGGTCAGCTGCCTCTGTTTATTCACCCGTGGTATGTTTGCTGAATGCTATGGACCTGACACCTTCTCCTTTCTTTAACAATTGTGAAATCCAAAAAGCTCACATTCGTCATGTATCGTTGAGTCAATCATTTTTACCTTTCCCTTATGGGACTTCCTTAACTTTGGTATCATAATAGACTATATCGATTGTGTCTCCAATGCTTTTCGAGTTTACTGCATCCTCCAAATTTGCTTTGGACAGACCTATTATCAACTCATGTATTGGGAAGAGCTCTTCTAGAACTTCCCTTGTCACTACTGGATTTAGAATTCATAACTTCCTTTTACATATAGTCAATGCTGTGTGCTCACATCTGCTCAATGCTCTTACCATTGAGTCTCTGCAAACTCTGACCAACCATTAATTCATTCTATATAAGCGCTAACCCATCGGTTTTGTCTTTTTCCTTCTTACCATCCCTTCTATATCCCATCCTATATCTAAAATATTTCTCAGCTATTGCTTCTTTTCTTGTTGCGTCTCTCCTTGGCTCTTGGGACCTTAGAGATTACATCTCTCTCTCAGTATCTTTCTCCGGGCCCTCGTCGCTGCTTTGCGCAGGCGACTCATATGCCGGGTTGCTATATCTTATCACTGCCTTGAGCTCCCTTAGTGGGTACAGCCTGTCATTTTTCTTACTATCGCTGTCTGCTTCAGGCACGGTGTTTGGAGTGAAAGGCTCCTCACCCCCCGCTGTGCATACTTTAAATATTTGATCACTAAGAGGCGACTCATCTTTCTCCTCCTGATATATCTTTTAAAAGCGCTAGCTCACTAGTCGCTGTCTAACATTTTTCTTGCATATGCAGCATGCAAATATGTCATCATGTACTGCAGAACTGCCAATCCCTCTCGCGTTTATGCACTTTTCGTCGTGGTTCCTTTACCCTATTCCTCATTGTATTCTCTAAGCTTAGGTGTGTGTTTTCAGCGATGCATAAGCGGAGTAATATCCTCCAATTTTGCCAATTTCGACACGTCACTCTTTGACTATCAATACTCACTGTTTACTCTTTGCAAATTCAGCATTACTTATTCATTGAAAAACAACATAACATGAGCATGCACCAATCATCGCAGGCTCCAAACCCTCTATTTATCATATGTTTTTACTTTAATCTGCTAAAAAACATCATCAATACAAATTCATTTTAAATACACACTCCTCGAACTCTCGCTTTTCTCCTCTTTATTTTTATCTACTTCATCTACTATTTCGTCATCATTACACAATCACATAAAACAAACAGACAAACAGACATACTCAACCGGCCACATACATTTTGTCTTATCTCATAAGACTCAATTCGCCCCTAGAAATACTCCTACGGAGTGTGTACAGCCCTCCTTAGGTTTGTCTTAAATCAAACTGTCTCCTGTGTCTTCCGCTACGTGGTTTTAGGTGCTGTTACTTCTGTTACATTCTTTTAAATGCAGGCACTGGGCATACTCTTTATTGTGGCTCCTTCTCACAATATTTCTTAATCTCTTGGCCTCCCCTCAAGTAAATGTTTACTCATACTTAACACTCATCGTTTCTCAAGTTACGTCATCCCTACCTCCCTCTGTTACATATTTTCCCTTATCATTCTCTATACCCACTGCCCATTCACTCTTTTGCCACCTCACTCAATTTTTACTCACACTTCGTGTTTTTTCAACTTCCGAATCTCGGGATCGCACACCTCTTCAGTAGCCTCTTCCAACCTTCCGTTCGTTCAGCTGCCTGTAGATGCCGGGAGGGTTTTTCATGGAAACCGGGGAACCTGTCTTACCCTAGCTTGTACAAGTCTTACTTTACTCTAGAAACCGCTATCTACGGGGAGATTCACGTCCTTTCAGCCAAATGGCAGAGGTTCTGTGATATTGCCGGGACCCGAAAGCTTACTTCTCTCTATGGGTATCTAACCATCCAATTTCTGCTACCACATGAACTCCGGGTTTCTCAGCCTTTTAAGATGGGTTAGCAATACCTTAGAGATGGACGGTGGATGCAGAGTTTACTCAGACATCAAAAATAGAAACAACTCAGGTAGCTGGCAAAAGATACTGTTTTAATATCAATTATCTAAAACACAGACATCAACAGACATCCCTCATCATGATCTCGCTCGAGACTTCTCAAAGCATTTCCTAAAAAATTATATTCTTATAGTAAATAATCTTCACAGGTGACGTTTAGCCTGCTTATCTCTAATGTCATTCCATTTTGGCAAACTACAAAAACCTAATGGTGAGTGTGATAGGTTCTACAAGGATCATCTAGGGATACGATCCATACTTGTTTAGGGCAGTAGAACAATGTGATTTGTTTCTTATCATCAGGTGGGGCAATTAAGCCCTTCCCTAAAAATGTGTCACTATGAAAGTCACTAAATATACAACGTCTAATTGGCTACGTAACTATAGGACCCTTGATTATGCAGTCCTCTGTCATTGGTTACTTTCTAACCTCCGTCAGTACCTTCCCAACCTACGTTAGCAGCCCGCAGGCTGAAAGTCCCAGTGCTGCAGGATTTATTTACCCATTCAGCAGTACTTACCCATATTACTAAGCTGCATTTCAGCAGAAATAGCAAAATGGCTGCGCTGGATCCTGTGAGCACCATTGCACCCAAACTGCATTTTGCACTGACAAAAGGATGGCTGGACTGTTTTGCCAAGCACCATTGGGCAAGATGCAACAGGAAGCACCTTGAGAAAGGCTACTAGGGTGTGTTCTTGTTTGTCTCAAAGAAATGGAGTGAAAAAGCAGCACTGCTTTGCTGCAAGCCCAAAGTTCCTAATTGAAAAAGGGAATATTTCACCTTTAAAATGATGCTGCTCTGATTCCATTTGTCCCTGTTCTTCATCACACTACCTTTATCAAAAAAGACCCTGACATACCCAGCCATATTCACATTGTGCTCCATCAGAAAATAGCCTATTTGCTGAATGGCAGGCTGTGCCAGTCAAATCTGAGAAAATCAACAAAAGCTTTACTTCAGCTGCACGGAAAAAGGCTTAAACGTTTTGCTACAAAATGTCAAAAATCACAGCTTGAAAATGAATTCTAGCTTTCTGTGCCCCTGCCAATTTCAGGAGACATTTTCCTGGTACAGACTGTTGTGTAAAATAAGCTGGCTACAGCTACAGAACAATTGGGAAGTAGATGCAAGAGACCATGTGTCAAACTGGGCTTGTGCAACCAGAAATAAAAGTACAATGTGAATGAAAGCTTGCCCATGCCTAGCAATGTAAAGGGGTTTGTTGCTGGGGAAACAAACATGGGCTGTTTTATTCAACAGGCCTGTTTTGATTAAGGACAAAATAAAATAAAATAAAACTGTTAAACTGCATGGGCTGGATTTAGCAAGCTCCCAAAACAGGTTATTCCAGTTGGTCAGAGCTAAGGCTTCCCCCAAAAGGGAACCACCATAAACTTCCAGGACACGAAAGTGATAATTGGTAGGTTGGAAGACTTTGACTGACCAAGACAAAGAAAGTTCACATACTCATCAGACTTTGGTCTGGGCAGGGGCCTCTCACAATGGAACTTCCAGGACACGGATGTGCGAAGTGAAAAATCACACCTACTCGTGACTTCTACAGGAAGCTTCAAAGGAAATCTCTGTGACAACCCTGAATTGAGGGGGTAACTTTGAAGCTATACCCGTGTATGGGAAACAATACTGAACATTTGTTTCCAAAGACTATTTTATAAATAAAACTTGTAAGACTTAAATCTTTGCCACAAGACTTTGCAAAAAGATGAAAAGTTAACCGTTTAAATGTGATTTTATGGGCTTTATGGGCTTTTATTTAAGATGTCATAGACTTCACTGTCACATGGGGAATAGAAATGGCAGAGAATTGGGTATTATAAGGAAAGTATCCATGGTGCCATTACGATGTATTAAGTTATAGAATTTTAAGTAATATAATTCTCACTGAAAAGCACGAAAAAGTGGTAGAAGGGCGAAACAAAGTCCCACAACCTTGAGGATTGGACTGCTATGCTCTACCTCCAATATGTAATCTGCCCATGTGATTGGTTAAAGTGCCACAAATGTATAAATTTGTAAATTAGGTTATGAATGATTTTTGGCAAAAAGGACTGTGGGATGGCTTTTTACCTCATAAAATGCAACCTCATAAACTGAGACTCCTCCTCGAGGAGGCAACCAATATTGATTGTCCTATCCACTTCTTGGAGGTAGACCTAGCACAGTTCTGCCCATCAATATTCTGTGATGTCACCATGCTCTATAAATAAGAGTGGTTGACAGAGCTAGAGACAGACTCTCTCCTGAATTTCCAGCGCCTGCATTCCTGATCTCCCACATTCATCCTGCCAGACTCCAGATTCCACTGTAAGGCCAAAGCAAAGCTGACCAGACTCCACTGCAAAGCCAAAGCATTGCTGACCATCCCAGCAAAGGCCTAGATTAAGAAAATCCCACTAAAATCCCATCAAAAAGGGTAAGGCTGTGGTACCTTAGCATCCTGAGACCAGACCGGCTTGTCCACTACCTGTGCCCTCCAGTCACCCGAATTGCCCAGCTGCACTTGCCATCCGGTCACCAGACCTTTGCCCAGCTGTTTTTTTGCCAGGAGAGTCCACTACCTGGTGACTCGAGCAGTGCAGTGACCAGAACACTGTTGACTGTTCCAAAATTCCCTAACCCAAGCATGGACTGTGAGTATCCCACACCCCATAACACATGATCTACCCCATCTTGACCCGTTTGTCTTTGTTCCACTCTCTAAGCAATCCTATCCCTACCCTGGTAATTTGTCAAAACTGAGTGCACCCTGACGTTGAATTTCCCAGCATTAGCACTACTTTCCTATTTTCCTTTTGTTCTGCATAGATCATAAGTCATTAGCGATATTTTGATTAAATTAATTAATTTTCCCTAAAGAAAAGGGGTACACTGCGTGAAGGGTTACAACTGCAGGGTAACTTTGATATTCACTGGTGGCGTTTCTCTTTTCTTAGCCATTAAATCTAGTTTAAGTAAAATTTGTCTTTCATTTTAAAACTGATTTTCGTTTTTTCACTGCTATATTTTCCTAAAAACGAACCTCACTCTACTTTCCAAATCTCTCTCAATTCACCACCTATAGCTCCCCTTTCCCCTCTATTTTGTCCCTGGGCTGTGCATCTGTTAACCTGCCCAAAAAACCCCATTAAAGTTCAGTGTTTTTCACCCATTTTTGTTAAAACCGTTTTTACATTTAAAGCTGAAAAAGTGTAAATGCAACTTTTCCACGTGTGAATCCTGCTGCGCTGGGTTTTTAACTTCAACCTGGTTTGTGAACTGCATGCTTTTGTGATGGGTTACTTTGTAGTTGCTAGTGATATACAATACCTGATACTGTGATAAAACATATGTATATCATTATTTAAACACACATATAATTAATTATTTGTCAATTTCCTAGTGTCATTTTAGGCCTTTGCAAAGGGTTCTTCCCTCTTATTTTGTGAGTTAAGGTCGGATTTTAATTCTGTTCACTGCCTCTTATCCCCGACTACCTACTGCTTCTTTCTACCCATTCAAAATTTGATTATTTGTGGGTTGAGGGAAAATTGTAGGGGGAAACTTAACTTGGGTGCTATCTATCCTAATTCAAAAAGTACTCCTACTCAAATGTGCTTTGGATATGTTCTACTAGAAGGTTAACCAAGTGCATTGCTTCCATTTCCATTGTAATTATCACCCCAATGGTGATTGCTACCCAATATTAAAATGTGTGATTTTTGTGAATTCTAAGAATAAATAAATATTGTATTTCACAAACCGGCCTGGTTCATGGTATATTGTGACCCAGGATATTTGTAAAAGGGGGTGTGAGGTGGGTCAGGTATTGACTCAATTTGAATTCATTGAAATTAAAGAAAAATCATTCCTATTGAGCACCACATCCCAGGTCAAGAACAAATATCCTGGTCCAGTGTGTGACGCTGATTGGAATCCTTAACAGTGCAGATGAGCTAGTCTTAACCATAGCTTCCCACCAATTAGCATATCCATCCATCACTACCTCAGTGGTCCACTGTCAGTTAGGTCTTTGAACTCAGCCTTGAAAATGTTCTTTCCTCTGGAGAATTCAAGTCAAGGCACGCTCTGCCCTTATGCCTAGGTGTGACCATCATGCTCATCCAGCTTCTTCTCCCCTTGTGTCTAAAGACCATGAAATTGAGCTTTCAGTCTATTAAAATACTATTCTTTAATATATCTCTGACGTCTTCTTGTTTTTGTCCATGCCTTCTGAACAGGAGCTTCATTCTTTCACACGATTTGTATCTAATGTCAGCTCACCCCAGTCTGATATGGCTTTGGCTTCTTGGCTCATTCAACCTTGCCTTTCTGGGTTTCTCCTGTAATTCACTTGTTTTCTAACTGTGCCACACTTGGGAAAGGGAAAAAACAGCCTTCCTTCTTTTGCTCAGCAGCTCTGATACATAGTGGGAACATCCATCCTTTACTGACTCCGGTAGTGGCCATGTAGTTATGGTTAAGTTGCTGTTTCCATAGGAAGAGCACTTTTTGGGCGGCTTATAACTTTGCTCTCCCTGGACGAATCCTCACCAAACTTTGCAAAAAAAAGTATTTGGGTCACTCTGAATTTTATTGCCAAGTTTGGTGAGGATTCGTCCAGGAGGGGCAAAGTTACAGGGGGGGTCCCAAAACTTTTTTTTTTCCCATAGACTGAATGGGAACATTTTTTTGCTTGCGTCTAGAGCCCAAACCGCTGGATGGATTTTCACCAAATTTGGACCAGGAGCAGCGGCTTGGTCCCGAAAGCGTGCTTTTGCAAATTTGGTGAAAATCCGTCAAGTAGTTTTTTTTAAAATGACCAGAAAGTAGGTAAAAAAAAATTAGTGATATCTGTGTTCGGTCCGCGGACGGACTTCCCTGTTCGCTGCGCGAACAGGATGGTGATTGGGCCAGCAGCTTGCGTGATGTCCGCAGACATCTGACGTGCTCTCTCATTGGATGCAGTGAAAGCGTGCAGTGCGTGTGGCTTCAGAGACGCCCGCCATCTTTCTTTGCCGCATGAGAGGCTTTGTAAGGTCAGCAGGAGCGTGTCTGTCTCTTGTTTCTTCCATCCCCGCTCATGCCCGTGTCTGCCCCAACCCCCGCTCATGCCCCGTGTGTCCTTTCTGTCCCCCGACCCCCGCTCATGCCCCGTGTGTCCTTCCTGTCCCCCCCACTCCCACTCATGCTCCATGTGTCCCCTGTTCCTCCAGCCCTCCACTCACACCATCACACACGGTGGCCAGCGGAGGGCCGACGAGAGGGATCTGCCGCACGAACTCATGTCCGTGCGGCATGTGCGTGTTTTTGTTTGTCCCCCCCACCCCCTGCTCATGTCACGTGTGTCTCTATCCCTCCTGCACACCCCCCGCTCATGCCCCGTGTGTTTCTAGCCCTCCCGCCCACCCCCCGCTCATGCCCCGTGTGTCTCTATCCCTCCCGCCCAGCTCCCGCTCATGCCCCGTGTTTCTCTAGCCCTCCCGCCCACCCCCCGCTCATGCCCCATGTGTCTCTCTCCCTCCCCCCAACCCCCGCTCATGCCCCATGTGCCTCTCTCCCTCCCCCCTACCCCCGCTCATGCCCCGTGTGTCTCTAGCCCTCCCACCCCCCGCTCATGCCCCATTTGTCTCTAGCCCTCGCACCCACCCCCCGCTCAAGCCCCATGTGTGTCTCTCCCTCCCCCCCAGCCCCTGCTCATGCCCCGTGTGTCTCTTCCCTCACCCCGTACTCATGCCCCGTGTGTCTCTAGTCCGACCACCCACCCGCCGCTCATGCCCCTAGCCCTCCTGCCCACCTCCCGCTCATGCCCCATTTGTCTCTCCCCTCCCACCCACCCCCCGCTCATGCACCGTGTGTCTCTATCCCTGCCACCCACCCCCTGCTCATGCCCTGTGTGTCTCTATCCCTCCCACCCACCCCCCGCTCATGCCCCGTGTGTCTCTATCCCTCCCACCCACCCCCTGCTCTTGCCCTGTGGGTCTCTATCCCTCCCACCCCCTACTCATGCCCCGCGTGTCTCTAGCCCTCCCACCCAACCCCTGCTCATGCCCCGTTTGTCTCTCCCCTTCCACCCACCCCCCGCTCATGCCCCGTGTGTCTCTACCCCTCCCACCTAACCTCCGCTCATGCCCCTAGGACTCCCACCCACCCCCCGCTCATGCCCCTAGCCCTCCCACCCTCCCCCCGCTCATGCCCCGTTTGTCTCTATCCCTCCCACCCACCTGCCCGCTCATGCCCCGTGTGACTCTGTCACTCCTACCCACCCCCGCTCACGCCCCGTGTGTGTCTATCACTCCCACCCACTCCCCGCTCATGCCCCGTGTGTGTCTCTCCCTCCCCCCCACCCCCGCTCATGCCCCTTGTCTCTCTCCCCTCACCCCCTACTCATGACCCGTGTGTCTCTAGGCCCGCTCATGCCCCTAGCCCTCCCACCCACCCCCCGCTCATGCCCCGTTTGTCTCCATCCCTCCCACCCACCCCCCGCGTGTCTCTATCACTCCCACCCGCTCATGCCCCATGTGTCTCTATCCCTCCTGCCCACCCCCCGCTCATGCCCCGTGTGTGTCTCTCCCTCCCCCTGCCCCCTGCTCATGCCCCGTGTGTCTCTCCCCTCTCCCCCTACTCATGCCCCGTGTGTCTCTAGCCCTCCCACCCACCCGCCGCTCATGCCCCTGGCCCTCCCACGCACCCCCCGCTCATGCCCCGTGTGTCTCTATCCCTCCAACCTACCCCCCGCTCATGCCCCGTGTCTCTCCCTCCCCACACCCCCTGCTCATGCCCCATGTGTCTCTCCCCTCACCCCCTTCTCATGCCCCGTGTGTCTCTAGCCCTCCCACCCTCCCCCCGCTCATGCCCCTAGCCCTCCCACCCACCCCCCGCTCATGCCCCGTTTGCCTCTATCCCTCCTACACACCCCCCGCTCATGCCCCGTGTGTCTCTATCACTCCCACCCACCCCCCGCTCATGCCCCGTGTGTCTCTATCCCTCCCACCCACGCCCCACTCATGCCCCGTGTGTCTCTCCCCCCACCCACCGCTCATGCCCCGTGTGTGTCTCTCCCTTCCCCCTACCCCCCGTTCATGCCCCTGGCCCTCCCACCCACCCCCGCTCATTCCCCGTGTGTCTCTATCCCTCCCACCCACCCCCACTCATGCCCCGTGTGTCTCTATCCCTCCCACCCACCCCCCGCTCATGCCCCGTGTGTCTCTCCTCCCACCCCCGCTCATGCCCCGTGTGTCTCTATCCCTCCCGCCCACCCCCCGCTCATGCCCCGTGTGTGTCTCTCCCTGCCCCCCACCCCCCGCTCATGCCCCTGGATCTCCCACCCACCCCCGTTCATTCCCTGTGTCTCTCTATCCCTCCCCCCACCCCCGCTCATGCCCCATGTGTCTCTATTCCTCCCACCCACCCCCGCTCATGCCCCGTGTGTCTCTCTACCTCCCCCCGCCCCCGCTCATGCCCTGTGTCTCTATCCCTCCCACCCACCCCCCGCTCATGCCCCGTGTGTCTCTATCCCTCCCACCCACCCCCTGCTCTTGCCCTGTGGGTCTCTATCCCTCCCACCCCCTACTCATGCCCCGCGTGTCTCTAGCCCTCCCACCCAACCCCTGCTCATGCCCCGTTTGTCTCTCCCCTTCCACCCACCCCCCGCTCATGCCCCGTGTGTCTCTACCCCTCCCACCTAACCTCCGCTCATGCCCCTAGGACTCCCACCCACCCCCCGCTCATGCCCCTAGCCCTCCCACCCTCCCCCCGCTCATGCCCCGTTTGTCTCTATCCCTCCCACCCACCTGCCCGCTCATGCCCCGTGTGACTCTGTCACTCCTACCCACCCCCGCTCACGCCCCGTGTGTGTCTATCACTCCCACCCACTCCCCGCTCATGCCCCGTGTGTGTCTCTCCCTCCCCCCCACCCCCGCTCATGCCCCTTGTCTCTCTCCCCTCACCCCCTACTCATGACCCGTGTGTCTCTAGGCCCGCTCATGCCCCTAGCCCTCCCACCCACCCCCCGCTCATGCCCCGTTTGTCTCCATCCCTCCCACCCACCCCCCGCGTGTCTCTATCACTCCCACCCGCTCATGCCCCATGTGTCTCTATCCCTCCTGCCCACCCCCCGCTCATGCCCCGTGTGTGTCTCTCCCTCCCCCCGCCCCCTGCTCATGCCCCGTGTGTCTCTCCCCTCTCCCCCTACTCATGCCCCGTGTGTCTCTAGCCCTCCCACCCACCCGCCGCTCATGCCCCTGGCCCTCCCACGCACCCCCCGCTCATGCCCCGTGTGTCTCTATCCCTCCAACCTACCCCCCGCTCATGCCCCGTGTCTCTCCCTCCCCACACCCCCTGCTCATGCCCCATGTGTCTCTCCCCTCACCCCCTTCTCATGCCCCGTGTGTCTCTAGCCCTCCCACCCTCCCCCCGCTCATGCCCCTAGCCCTCCCACCCACCCCCCGCTCATGCCCCGTTTGCCTCTATCCCTCCTACACACCCCCCGCTCATGCCCCGTGTGTCTCTATCACTCCCACCCACCCCCCGCTCATGCCCCGTGTGTCTCTATCCCTCCCACCCACGCCCCACTCATGCCCCGTGTGTCTCTCCCCCCACCCACCGCTCATGCCCCGTGTGTGTCTCTCCCTTCCCCCTACCCCCCGTTCATGCCCCTGGCCCTCCCACCCACCCCCGCTCATTCCCCGTGTGTCTCTATCCCTCCCACCCACCCCCACTCATGCCCCGTGTGTCTCTATCCCTCCCACCCACCCCCCGCTCATGCCCCGTGTGTCTCTCCTCCCACCCCCGCTCATGCCCCGTGTGTCTCTATCCCTCCCGCCCACCCCCCGCTCATGCCCCGTGTGTGTCTCTCCCTGCCCCCCACCCCCCGCTCATGCCCCTGGATCTCCCACCCACCCCCGTTCATTCCCTGTGTCTCTCTATCCCTCCCCCCACCCCCGCTCATGCCCCATGTGTCTCTATTCCTCCCACCCACCCCCGCTCATGCCCCGTGTGTCTCTCTACCTCCCCCCGCCCCCGCTCATGCCCTGTGTCTCTATCCCTCCCACCCACCCCCCGCTCATGCCCCGTGTGTCTCTCCCCTCTCCCCCTACTCATGCCCCGTGTGTCTCTAGCCCTCCCACCCACCCCCCGCTCATGCCCCTGGCCCTCCCACGCACCCCCCGCTCATTCCCTGTGTGTCTCTATCCCTCCACCCACCCCCCGCTCATGCCCCGTGTGTCTCTATCCCTCCCACCAACCCCCCACTCATGCCCCGTGTGTCTCTATCCCTCCAACCTACCCCCCGCTCATGCCCCGTGTCTCTCCCTCCCCCCACCCCCTGCTCATGCCCCGTGTGTCTCTCCCCTCACCCCCTTCTCATGCCCCGTGTGTCTCTAGCCCTCCCACCCTCCCCCCGCTCATGCCCCTAGCCCTCCCACCCACCCCCCGCTCATGCCCCGTTTGCCTCTATCCCTCCTGTAAGAGGATTCAATTCAGCACTACAGCCAAGTCAACGCCTAGTCTAGAATACTGAATGAAAACCCTTATTGATATATCTTTATGTCCAGTTCATGCGTTCTGGATGACTACCCCTATATAACACCCCTCTGTCGGAATCCCCCTGACCCCACTGAGCCAAGAAGTAGTTCTGTTTTGCAAGTTAAAAGGTTTAATTGATAGTTTCAACAATATATATTATACCACGCTTTATAATAAATTAATAATTGGATATCACACTTAATCTGGTATGATAAAGATTAACAACGGAGAATCTGGCACTAGCACACTTCTTGATAATCAGTAAGGAGTTGACATCAAATGGATAAGATAGCACACTGGTAAATAGGGACAGAAGAATAATGTGGAAGAGAATGTTTTATAGGGTTCAAGGAAATGCAAGGTTGAATGAATGAAATGCAGTATAGAAAATACTCAATATGATTTCAACAAAACAATGTAATCACTTTTCTCTGGCAATTCACCCCCCCTTTTTATGCAATGCAAGGAAATGGAAGGAAGCACACAGTTCTCAGAAATGCAATTCAAATGTAATTCAGTTCACCCAGCAACTTAGACTACAGAAGTTGAAAACACAGGCAAAATGCTTTTAAATGTGCTGGCAATGTAGAAAAAAATATGCTAAAATGCTTTTAATTCCCTTTAGAGGTTCAGGGTGAGTGAAATCAAGTTAATATTAGCTCAGGCTCACTTTAGCAAGGATCTAGGAGCAATTGGTAGGTTAAACGAATTTTTGGCAAATGAAAGCAAGAAGCAGCTTCTGTTTTCACACGTGGAGAAATTTGCAAATCGCGGCAAAATTCGCGAGTGCGTTTTTCACGATTACGGCAAAACTATAGGGGGTAGGAATGCGGTTCTAGGTTCGCGGAGATATGAGCGATTTAGTGAAGGTCGTTTTTCAGATTTGAAATTTTAAAAGCTCAAAATGACAAGTGCAGCTTGCAACTAAAAAATGACAAGTGACAGCTTTACAAATGACAGGTGACAGTTAGGAGGCAGTTCTACTTAGATTAAAATAGCATTGAATTATATTATTTTAACTAAGAGATTGGTTCTGCACAGTTTTCTAGGTACTCACACTATATTCTTGAGTGAAATGGACCTCGCCATGGATCTGGTCAGGTTTTAGACAGGACTCTGGTCTCTGCACTTCACAGTAATCTGGGTCTGCTCTCTCTCTGGATTCTGAAGATTGGGGGATTTAAAGTCTGGATCTTTCTGCACAGCTTTCTCTGGAGATTGATGGAGGTAAAGTATGGATTTTCCCGGCAGAGCGTCCCGCAGCAAATGGATTTGAAGTGCCTATCTGTCCTGTCTGTCTGCTTTTATGTGTTTAGAATGTGGGTGTGTTCTAGCATCACTGACCCTACCTCTCTCTCAGCTTCTAATTGGTCAAACTTCCATTTCTCATTTGATTGGGGGAGCTAAGTTGTGTCAGAGTGATGTCATTTTACAGCCTGCAGAGAGGACACTCCCCAGTCAACTTACACACAAATCTAGATTTGAAACAAATACATATTTGCAGAGGTACATATTGTTTTACAATCATATGCACCCCTCACATATCACAGGAGGTATCTCCTGTTCAAACTCTGCTCTTCCTGGGAGCTTGCATTCAGAAATGGCAATATTTTGCACTTTTTAACTGGTTTGCAATTCCGGACATTACCCCAAATTTACACACATGTGCGCAAGGAGTATGGACATTAATTGATGAAGTGTCAGATTTTTCCCATGCACACATTTTGAGTAATATCCACTTTTCCGCTAAAACCCCCCTGAACATGCCACCGGTTCGAAAAACCTCTTAAAATGTGGGCAGAAAAATCACAAGAATTATGGTATCATTTAAATAATTTTCACAAGTCCGTACTATGAGTTATTCATCTTTTTCTAAAACCATATTCTGGCTATAGAGGTGTGTCTTTTCAGGTCACATGGTACAGAAACCAGTCTTTCCAGTTTCTGGCAAGCTCAGAGACCCTGCCCCTCCCAGCTTCTGCCAAGAGGAAGCTCCATTTACGACTCCTGCCAATAAAACATTTGCCTGAGTCAGGACAGGGCTTTGTTCAATTTCCTGCAGAGCCCAGGTAATTCAATCAGGGAAGTGTCATATCCCTTTTGGTGTGAGCAGCAAAAGGGCAGCTAGGCCTGGGAACACAGCTGTGACTCAAGTTTCACTCCTGATGGGGGTAGTTGCCAGGCAGAATTCAGTTCCTTAAGCCAAGTTTCAGATAAAATGTCACTTTTTGTTCCCCAGTTTCTGCATTCAAATAAAACTAAACATTTTTACATATGCAGCTAGAATGCTGATTCTAAGTTTAAAACTATGACATTTAAACAATTTCAACCTATGTGACACTCAAAAGTAGGTCACTCAGTCAATTTGAACATTTAGATTTGTAGTGTCTTTCAGTCCAAATTTACTTAAACTGCTGAAATCCATAGGTCAGCCAGTCTTGTTATACACCTTCAAGTCACTTCAGAATTTAACTTTACATTGTATCCACCTCTCAGTAAGTCTTTCTTTGGCTTGCCTTGGGTTCACTTATTCAGTTTTACACAAAAAAGTAAAATCTGGTGTTGTTTTAAAACACCGGCTTTTGGATAGTGGTGAGTACTGGTACTGCACCCCTTTTTGGGATTTAAGAAAATGAATTCCCAACAGTTATGGGTTTGCTTTTGGCAATCAGCATTGCCACTCCCGATGGTTTCAAACTACTGTGTGGGTAGTCCAATGGTGGTTTTAGGCAGTGTCCTTCTGTGCCCATAACATCGGCAAAAATGGGTGGCAGCCTATTCTTCATGCACTTCCCTGTGAATTTTCTGGGAAGCTCTGGCCATCATGATGTTTTCCATGTCAATACTGCACAGTTTTGAGGTATGGCTCAGGTGCATGGGTAAATACATCCCACAAGCCCCCCTCTTGCGATGGCCATTCTATTTCACGAATGGGACTCGCAAGACCTGGGAGGTTTCCTCATCTTCTTCCAATAGATGGCACAGTTCAGCATCTTTTCCTCCATCCGGTACTGATCGATCGGTTCTCCTCGCCGGTCCTGATGGGAAGATTGGGCGGTACCCCGGGCCCGTTGCGTCTCTGCTCGCGGTCTCCGGATCGTCCTCCTTGGTCATTCTCCATGGTTTCATCTCTCCTAGGATGATAAAGCAAAAGCGGCAATACCTACTCATAGACGTTTTTCCACCACTGTTGAGATAGTGGGGCAGCATATGCATTTCATCATAACAAAACATTACATTCTTATTTTGAAAAAAAAACAGTATAACTAAGAGACAGTTTCATGCAAATCACAATATTTTAGAGACTAGATGTGGTATGTTTTATGGTTGGAACTGAATTAGTCTGAGACAGTACCCGCTAGGATTCCAGGGGATTCCTCCAGTTGTTGCAGAGTGTGCCTGGGATGGCAACACTTCAACTGGTTTATGTGGACCCACTTGTCTTCCCCCGCTGCCAAAGGACCTTTGGGGATGTGGATTTTGTAGGCCACAGGGGAGATCTTGTCGATGATCTCAAAGGGTCCTTTCCATGTAGGCAAAAATTTGCGCTGCTTGGCCTGGTTCCTTTGGAAGTTGTATAGATAGACCCGGTCTCCCACCTGATATTCCTTCCTGGAAGTTTTCAGGTCATAATGGGTCTTCATGCTATCAGCTGATCTTTCTAGATTCCGCTAAGCATAAGCAAAAGCATGTTGGAGGTGTTTCCTTAAATTCTCCACATACTCATGAGTAGTGGAGGCATTTATCAGTGTCTGCTCTTGGGTCCTGTAGAGCAAATGCTGAGGAAGCACCATCTTGCGCCCAGTCATCAACTCAAATGGTGACATTTTGGTTGCAGATGAAGGGGTAGATCTGATGGCCACTAGGACCAGAGGTAATCGGATATCCCAACTTGGCCCAGAATCTGCCACAAACTTCTTTAATATGCTCACAATTGTCCGGTTATATCTCTCTACTGCCCCAGAAGAAGTTGGTCTATAAGCAATATGCAGCTTTCTCTTGACCCCCAGTATCTCCCACATCTTTGTCATTACTTCACTGATGAAGTGGCTACCTCTGTCTGACTCAATCCTTTGAGGTAGACCAAAACGGGAAAAGATGTGGTTAATCATCAGGGCAGCTGCAGTTTCTGCCTTGCAATTTGGAGCCGGGAGACATTCCACCCACTTGGTAAACAAGCATGTCACAGTCAACATTTACTTATTCCCCCTAGCAGAGCGAATCACGGGGCCTACAAAGTCGATTTGTAAATCTGACCATGGCAGTGTCATCCCCGCTTTTGGAGAGGCGCGCGGTGCGTGAGGGATGATGGCTGAAATTGTGCACACACAAGACACCCCTTCAAGTATTGGTCGAGGTCCTGCCCCATGTGTGGCCAGTATGCAACCTCTCTTAAGATTTCCAATGTTGTGTGAAACCCCCTATGACCGGTGGTGGCCGCATCATGGGCGTGACTTAACATCAGGCTTCGGAATGAGGTAGGAACCACCCACTGATCGTGGCCAGCTTTGGATTTCCTTACCAACAAACCGTCTTGGATTCGGAACATTTTTGGACATTTCATCAACACTCTTAGGTCCTCTTTCCCAATGTAATCGGTATCCGTCAGGGGAAAGTTCTCAGGGTCCTCAAGGTGCTGGTAAAATTTACCAATTATTGGATCCCCCTTCTGAGCGGTGATCAAATCAGCATCAGGGGTCTCCTTACTCCATTGTGCAATTGAAAGGTCGTTGTGAGCATTTGTCTGGGACCTAGTGATAGCAATGACCTGGATTTCCCCCAACAGGGACTCAATCTCAATTAGATCCCCTTGGATGGCCCCGGTTTTGGCCAGCTGATCAGCTAAGTCATTTCCAGATTTGTCTGGTCCCTCTACTTTGGAATGACCCTTGATCTTTTTCCAATAGATGGTCATCTCATTCGAGGTGACCAGATCATCAATGTTTTGGATCAACTTCCCATGTTTCAAGGGTTTGTTGTTAGCACATAACATGCCTCTGGTTTTCCAATTAACCAGGTGCTCCACGAACCCGTTCCGTACATAATCCGAATCTGTGATTATGACCAGTTCGTGGAGTTGATGCTGGACAGCAGTGAGGATGGCCTGATGCACAGCCATCAATTCTGCCACCTGACTACTTCGGGGACCAATTTTGTATCCAGCGGAGGGTTCTGGGAACTCATTCACCCATGCATTCCCTACGCCGGCCACCAGTTCTTTCTCCCCGTTGTTGTCAACATGGTAAGAGCATCCATCCACATAGACAGTGGGCATTCCCTCACACTTGTCCTCTTCAAAGACTTTGTGTGGGGAATTAAGGTATGCCTCCGTGTTGTCCTTTATTTTTAGACTCTCGTCCTCGAGACAGTTTTCTCTGGCACAATCATGCAAGTCAGCCAGACCTTGCGCGAGGTGACTCTTCTTGTTTTGGCCATATCTGACCTCCACAGGAAAGCCTTGCATTGACAGAACCCAGGAAGTAATTCGGGAATTACTCACATTTCCGGCCCGGATTCTGTCACTTTGGAGATATTGCAGAGGCTGGTGTGGAGTCTCCACTATGATGTGTTCCCCCTGGATAAACGGGCGGTAATTCTTCAATGCCCACACCGTTGCCAGGAGTGCCTTCTCACAATCGTTGAATTTTTCCTCCACAGAGGATAAAGTTTTGCTCGCATAGGAGATTACTTTATTGACCTTGTCATGCTTTTGGTATAATACTGCCGTCAGGCACGTATTAGAGAACCCTGTCTCCAGGAAGAACTCCTTGTTTCTGACAGGGTAAGCTAGGCAGGGCGCTTGTGAGAGGCTTCTTTTGAGTTGTCTTACTGCCTCGGATTGTTCTGGACCCCATTCCCACTTGACCCCCCCCTTCAGGAGATGAATCAGGGGTCTGGTGATCTCTGCGTAGCCCTCAATGAACTTTCTGCTGTAATTAGTCAGTCCAAGGAGGCTCCTTAGTTCCCGCAGAGTTGTGGGGTCTTTCAGTTTCTGAAGTGCTTCCACTTTCTTTTCCTGGGGACAGAGACCCTGAGGAGTAATCTCATGCCCCAAGAAATTAACACGGGTTCTACACCACTGTGCTTTCTGAAAGGAAAGTTTTGCTCCGGCGGCCCTCAACTGTGTCAGAACATAACGGATCTCCGCTATGTGTTCCTCCACAGATGAACTTTTGATGAGGACATCATCTACATAAGCCAGGTTACCCCTCACACCCAGGTCGGGCATGGCCTTATGTAGGAAAATATTGAACTCATTACCGGAGTTAAGGTATCCGAAGGGAGTCCGGGTCCATGTGTACTGCTGGCCCCCAAAGGTAAAAGCCAGTTTGTATTGGTCCTCCCTGCTGACAGGCACGGTCCAGTATCCATTGGTCAGGTCTATTGCAGTGAATACCTGTGACCCCTGGATCTGGGCCAGCCCTTGGTCAATGTAGGGCAGAGGCCATCGGGAAGTATGGACCCGTTTGTTGAGCTCCCTAAGGTCAGCGCAGAGTCTCCACTGGCCGTTTGGCTTTAATATTCCCAGCACTGGATTATTGAAGGTGCTGTGGACTGGACGGATTATTCCCCGGGACTCAAGGTTCTTAATTATTTCAGTAAGGGACTTCATTGATGCGAGAGGCAAACGATATTGCTTCACAAATACAGGAGTCATGCCAGGGTCCGTGGGGATTGTTGTTGTGTGGATGTCAGTGCGACCACAGTCATATGAGTCTACCGCAAAGAGATCTTGGAAATCCAAGAAAACTTGTTTCAACTTTTGCTTTTGTTCCAGAGTCACACAGGCATCAGCTAGGTTGACTCTCTCTTCCACCATCTGCCTGAAGCCTGGAAAGACTTCTGGTTTGGCTATTTCAGCGGCCTCCTCCAGCTGGGTGGAGAAGTCCCTGGTCAGAGTGCTGATTTGGACTGGAGGCTTCAGGTGGGAAAGGCAGCCCTCATGGACCTGGAAAATCACCTCATCCCTCCTGAAGTCACAAGTCACATCTTCCTTACCATAGGGGCAGGAAGTGTACACCAGGAAGTTCCCCCCATGCCGGGTAAAAATCCTGTCTAGTGTTGTATTGTCCTCACTGTCACTGTCAAAACAGTCCTTGGGGATTGGTCCTAACAGTTCATTTAATAAGTCGATGGAAAAATGTCGGTCATCAACCGCCATTCCAATAATGGTGCCTGCGGCTAGAGTAATACTCTTTAAGTCGCTGTTATCCACCTCTATTGGAATGGTGTCATGTTCTATGTTGACTAATGGAGTTGGGTTTACCCCCAACCCTTGCTGTTGGAGAGAAGCATTTAGATGTATGTAAGCATCAGGGTTTTGCAAATATTGTCCTCTTTTAGCTTTCACTTCCAGGGAGAATTGTCGGGTCCTTTCTGGGATGGTGACTTCCTCTTTAACCTGAATTTCAACCGCATAAGGTAGCAATTGAGCTGACCTAAATGCTTTTTCTGGATCATCAAAGCCCATGGGATTATCCGCTAATCGGGACCAAGCTTTGAAGTTTATTAGGTCCAAACTAATGGCAAAGCGATTGAGAATGTCACTGCCTAAGTAAAAGGCGGCAGGGACGTCTCGCACGACCCAACAATTGTGGACTATGCTCTTGTTGCCAATGGAGATTTTGAGCATACACCTGCTTGGCAGGAGATGTTTGGAAGTAGGTGCTTCCAGGTCCATTTCCCACTTGTCTATCAGTTTGAAGGTGGGAATGGCTGGATCTTTTGGGAGTTGGCGGAACATGGCTTCGCTGATGAAGCTCTTACCGTTGTTCACACACACTCGAGCGAGAACAGAGTCCTTCCCATCATTTAACTGAACAGGGATGAACAACTGCTCCCCAATTTGCTGAATATCAGCCAGGCTTTGAGCTGATTTCACATCTTTCTGGACTATAGGAGTGGGAGTTTCTGATTGTGGATTAGTATAGAATCTCAGAGTGTTTCCTTCCAGCGTGGAGTACCACTTTAGACTGGAAGGAAGGTTGATTTTCAGAAATAGAGAGGACCCCCCATCACCAGTCTGTTGTCCTACTGCTATTACTGTCACGTCTGGAATTTGGCTATTCTGGAAGTGAAATTCTACTTGGTCAGATTTTTGTTCAACCATGTGGCAGGTGCCGTTTAAACTAACATGGTTGACACTCTGTTTTAATTTTATGGGTCGGCTAGTCTGGGTCCAGAGGACCTTGTTTACGCAATCTATTAGGGGTGACAACCTTCTCAGGAGGTCATTCCCTAGTAAACAAGGGGTGCCCTCTGGGGTCACAACTATGACCGGGTGTTTCAACTTATGTCGCCCAATTTTAATGTCCAAATCTGCCGTCCCCTCGACGGGAATTTCCTTCCCGTCAAAGTTCTGCAGTTGTCCAGGAAGAGAGGTGAGAAGAATTTGGTAATTCTCTCCCCTTCCTGCATTTAGTTCGTCAAAGGCCCTTCTGGACAGAAGGGTAGCTTAAGATCCAGTGTCCACCAGTGCCAAAATTGTACCCTGCCCCTGTACTTGTACTGGGGCATAATATCTTCCCTCCTTCTCCTCAAGGGGGCACAGATAATGTACATTTTTGGACAACTGGTGGGCTAATTTTCTGGTTTTGGACATCGCTAGCGAAGAGATTTGGGCAGAATTCTGTGGAGAGCCTTGGGAATCTGAAAGAAAAATTTGGCAACTGGAGATCAGAGCCATTGTGGGTTCCCCTGGCTCCGGTTCTGGGCCGCCCCCCCCTTTTTGGAGGCAGTCACCAGGATGGGTTTGAACCAGGGGATTTTCTTGCTGTTGGTTCTGGGATGAGATGGTGGGCGGCGATAGCTCAGTCTCCACATCTCCCCAGTCTGGATTTGCATCCCTAGGGACCCATTTTTCTTTGGGAGGAGTTCCCCCCTCTCTGAAGGAGAAGATCCTTTTCCCAGGATCCTCTGAGGATCCCTCTCCCTCAAATTGGAAGATCTGTACCTCCTCCTCAAACTGAGTCTGTTTGGGTCTTTTGTTTCTCCTACCCCCCCTCTGCTCCTTAGGAGGCAGACTTTCAGGGGCAAGAGATTTTGTTTCCGGTTCCTGGGTTTCCAGGGGCTGTTTACAAGTGAGGAAGGAAGCTTCCTCCAAGGCTTTACACCCCCCTTCCCTTTGTGCCTCCTCCCTGGGAACCGGTGAGTTATCGGGGTGCTGCCCCCGTCATTGTTCTGGAGCACCAGGTCCAGAGTTGGGTGCGTTCTGCGCTGGCACGCCCATCTGAGGGTTCTGCTGAGCCCTCAGTATGTGACCCAGATCCCGCGCCATGTTTTGAACCTGGCGCTCTAACTGGGAAACCTGCTCAGGCTGATACGGGGCCCTGTTTTCTCCCCTGGGCTGATCCCGGGAAGGGTAGCTGTCCCTCCTCTGGTAATACCCCGGGTTGGGAAGATTTGGGTACCCCTCCACCCTTGGCCTCCCCTCTCCCGGATTCAGTGGTCTGGGCTCAGGGAATTGGGGAAAGAAGGATGGATGGTTTTGGGGCTGAAAGTCGGGTGGATATCTGGGGAAAAAGTTCTGCCCAGGGTTTGGTAAATTTCTGCCCTCCTGTGGGAAGTTTGGAGGGAAGTTCCCTGGGTTAGGTGCTTAGCTGGATCCCCCCCTTGGGCTGGAGGAGTCCACACATAACCCAGGATGGGTCGATTTCCCTTGTAACGGGGACTTACATAATCAGGAGAGCGAGGGACCCCATTTGTGGGGCTGCCTCCTTGGCTCCCTGTCTGTGACTGACCCGAGGACCTCCTGGGCCTAGCATTATTAGGTGCAGGTAGGTTTTTAGGCCCCCCCATCTCCAAATCCAAAACAGGGGTGACCTTTACCTCTGCCACCTTGGCAGCAGCAGGGGTGCTGTTGGCTTTGGGGTTTTTCTGGGCATTACTTTTGCTATCTATCGGTTTCTGCACCTCATAGATCCGGGTAGCCTGTTCAATGACCCAGTCTAAAGATCTTTTCTCGTGAAAATCCCTCACGAGCTGGGTCATGATATATTTGGGCAAGGCATGGAAAAACGTATTTATAAATTCTCTGCTATCCGTGCGCACCCTTCTTGTGGTCTGTGCAAAAGCACGCTTTAACTCCTGCACAAATTCTTGTGGGGCCTGATCCTCCCCACATTGCAAATTGTAGGCTGCCTTGCGAGCCTCTTGAGGATTTCTGTGAACAGAAAAATGTTTCAAGATGGCCGCCTTATAGGTGGACCATCTTAAATGATTTTGGTCCTCCAGCCCCGCAAAGAAACTGGAGTATTCCGGGGAGAAGGTCCACTTTACATATTGAATACAGCTTTGGCTGTCCTTCAAATGGAAAGTCTCCATCATTTGTTCAAACAACTCTAAGTGCTCCCAAACAGGATACTTAGCGTTCTTATGGTAAGGCGTGATGACGCTCCTGATCGCCTTAATCTGCTTTAAGGGGTCCTTAAGCAAGGCCCTTTTTGCCTTATTGGCCTTTTTGGTTCGGGTAACCCTTGTCCATTCGTCCTCGGACTCAGAGGCACTGCTCCCAGAGGTTCCCGTCTGTTCTTCCAGGTTTTCCCGGATTCTGCGAGCCTGGGAATGGCTGGCAGAATGTGGGGACCTGGTCTCCTGTGTCCTGCGCAGTTCAGAGGAGTCTTCAGATTCCTCCTTGCTGCCAGGATTTGATGGGTACCCCCTCCACTGACCTAACTGGGCAGAGGTTTTCAGGATGCCCTTAATGGGCCTACTCTCCTGGGGTTCCCCATTGAACTGTACTGTACTTGGGTGCCCATACCCAGATGCCCACCCCTCCATTCCTGAGTGGTACTGGCCTATGAGCCCCATACTCTTAGCTGGATAGTAATCTGCCATCCCTGTGGCCCTGTGCTCATGTGCGCCAGGGGACCTGGGGGTGGTAGAGTCCAGGGACTGGGGGAGATGAAGGCCCCTGGTGTTAGGGCTCCTGCGGTTATGGTCAGGAATCTCTCTTTCAAAGCGGACCTCATCTCTATCCGCCCCTGCTCCCTGTTGCAATGCAAGAGCCTGCATTTGTGCTTTCAGTTCCTCTGTTAAGGCCTTACTCGACTCTATCAGTTTCTCCTGCATCGCTACCTGTTGCTGGAGCCTCTCATTGTGCTGGCAGAGAGCCTCATTTTCCCTCCGTGCTTCCTGGTAGGTCCTGGAGAACTGGGCCAGTCTTTGCTGCAGGAGGGTTACCTCCTGAGCTGTGTCCCTATTGGCCTGCTCCTTTCTTGCTAGAGCATCCTCCACCCTCCTGGTGTGCTCTAGCAAGTTCTGGTGTTCTTTTTGGAGGTCACCCAGTCCCTGGTGGGCCAGGTGATTTTCTTCCATTTTTCTTTTTAAGTGGCAGACTTCCTGGCCTAAGGTGTCCCTTTCCTGACTAAGAGTCTGCATCTGTACCGTCAGGTCGTCCCTTTGCCTTTGGAAGGCACTAGCTTTCTGGCGCTCCTGATCAAACTCTGCCTGGGTATCCAGGTCTTTCAGAATCAGTTTATTGCTCTCTGCCTTCTCCCTATCTAGGTGGCTTTGCAGGGTGACTACCTGCTCAGCACATGCCCTATTGAAGTCTAGCTGTTGCTCCAGCTTTTTCTGGCTTTGCAGTAGGGAGTCCAAACCTTCTTGGTGTTCCTCCTGCAAGGCCCGAAATATGGTATCCTGTTCTGACTTTTCCTTTTGCAGCACATCCATATCCTCCTTTATTTTAGTGATGTACTGTCTGGTCTCATTTTCTGACTCCTGGCTTCTGTGCAGCCTTTGCTCAGAAGAGTCCAGATCAGTTTGGGCCTTCTCTAACGCCATCTGTTGCCTTTTTGCCAGATCATGGCCTTCAGCACATTTATTCTGTATGGCTCCCATATATAAATATAAATATGCCGCTATCCTAACAATCTTGTCGTGTTCATCTTTGGCCTTAGGAGCCATATATAGTTCACTCAGGGCCACATGTAATGGACCCTGATCTCTCCATAGGTCTGACCCTGTTTCAGTGACCTGTCGCGTGATGGCCTGCAACCAGGCATCCTGGCCCTGTTCAGTCCATTCACCTCTCACAAATAGTTTATGTAAGAGGTGCTCTCTGGCTATTTTCATGTCTACTAAGGTCGTCATTCTAGAGATTGGTCTCTGTCCTGACTTACAGAAGTTTGTATTTTATTCTTGCAAAACAGACCGTTTCCTTGGAGCGTTCCTTTAAGGAGTGCTTTACAGCGTAACACAGCGTGGTGATCCGACCGGATATGTGTATCTGGTCAGCTGGCACGCTGTATTAATCTGCACAAATGGTAAATCTAACCCAAACGTCCGGCCCGAGCCCCCAATTTGTAAGAGGATTCAATTCAGCACTACAGCCAAGTCAACGCCTAGTCTAGAATACTGAATGAAAACCCTTATTGATATATCTTTATGTCCAGTTCATGCGTTCTGGATGACTACCCCTATATAACACCCCTCTGTCGGAATCCCCCTGACCCCACTGAGCCAAGAAGTAGTTCTGTTTTGCAAGTTAAAAGGTTTAATTGATAGTTTCAACAATATATATTATACCACGCTTTATAATAAATTAATAATTGGATATCACACTTAATCTGGTATGATAAAGATTAACAACGGAGAATCTGGCACTAGCACACTTCTTGATAATCACTAAGGAGTTGACATGAAATGGATAAGATAGCACACTGGTAAATAGGGACAGAAGAATAATGTGGAAGAGAATGTTTTATAGGGTTCAAGGAAATGCAAGGTTGAATGAATGAAATGCAGTATAGAAAATACTCAATATGATTTCAACAAAACAATGTAATCACTTTTCTCTGGCAATTCACCCCCCCCCCTTTTTATGCAATGCAAGGAAATGGAAGGAAGCACACAGTTCTCAGAAATGCAATTCAAATGTAATTCAGTTCACCCAGCAACTTAGACTACAGAAGTTGAAAACACAGGCAAAATGCTTTTAAATGTGCTGGCAATGTAGAAAAAAATATGCTAAAATGCTTTTAATTCCCTTTAGAGGTTCAGGGTGAGTGAAATCAAGTTAATATTATCTCAGGCTCACTTTAGCAAGGATCTAGGAGCAATTGGTAGGTTAAACGAATTTTTGGCAAATGAAAGCAAGAAGCAGCTTCTGTTTTCACACGTGGAGAAATGTGCAAATCGCGGCAAAATTCGCGAGTGCGTTTTTCATGATTACGGCAAAACTATAGGGGGTAGGAATGCGGTTCTAGGTTCACGGAGATATGAGCGATTTAGTGAAGGTCGTTTTTCAGATTTGAAATTTTAAAAGCTCAAAATGACAAGTGCAGCTTGCAACTAAAAAATGACAAGTGACAGCTTTACAAATGACAGGTGACAGTTAGGAGGCAGTTCTACTTAGATTAAAATAGCATTGAATTATATTATTTTAACTAAGAGATTGGTTCTGCACAGTTTTCTAGGTACTCACACTATATTCTTGAGTGAAATGGACCTCGCCATGGATCTGGTCAGGTTTTAGACAGGACTCTGGTCTCTGCACTTCACAGTAATCTGGGTCTGCTCTCTCTCTGGATTCTGAAGATTGAGGGATTTAAAGTCTGGATCTTTCTGCACAGCTTTCTCTGGAGATTGATGGAGGTAAAGTATGGATTTTCCCGGCAGAGCGTCCCGCAGCAAATGGATTTGAAGTGCCTATCTGTCCTGTCTGTCTGCTTTTATGTGTTTAGAATGTGGGTGTGTTCTAGCATCACTGACCCTACCTCTCTCTCAGCTTCTAATTGGTCAAACTTCCATTTCTCATTTGATTGGGGGCCTAAGTTGTGTCAGAGTGATGTCATTTTACAGCCTGCAGAGAGGACACTCCCCAGTCAACTTACACACAAATTTTTTTAGATTTGAAACAAATACATATTTGCAGAGGTACATATTGTTTTACAATCATATGCACCCCTCACATATCACAGGAGGTATCTCCTGTTCAAACTCTGCTCTTCCTGGGAGCTTGCATTCAGAAATGGCAATATTTTGCACTTTTTAACTGGTTTGCAATTCCGGACATTACCCCAAATTTACACACATGTGCGCAAGGAGTATGGACATTAATTGATGAAGTGTCAGATTTTTCCCATGCACACATTTTGAGTAATATCCTCTTTTCCGCTAAAACCCCCCTGAACATGCCACCGGTTCGAAAAACCTCTTAAAATGTGGGCAGAAAAATCACAAGAATTATGGTATCATTTAAATAATTTTCACAAGTCCGTACTATGAGTTATTCATCTTTTTCTAAAACCATATTCTGGCTATAGAGGTGTGTCTTTTCAGGTCACATGGTACAGAAACCAGTCTTTCCAGTTTCTGGCAAGCTCAGAGACCCTGCCCCTCCCAGCTTCTGCCAAGAGGAAGCTCCATTTACGACTCCTGCCAATAAAACATTTGCCTGAGTCAGGACAGGGCTTTGTTCAATTTCCTGCAGAGCCCAGGTAATTCAATCAGGGAAGTGTCATATCCCTTTTGGTGTGAGCAGCAAAAGGGCAGCTAGGCCTGGGAACACAGCTGTGACTCAAGTTTCACTCCTGATGGGGGTAGTTGCCAGGCAGAATTCAGTTCCTTAAGCCAAGTTTCAGATAAAATGTCACTTTGTGTTCCCCAGTTTCTGCATTCAAATAAAACTAAACATTTTTACACATGCAGCTAGAATGCTGATTCTAAGTTTAAAACTATGACATTTAAACAATTTCAACCTATGTGACACTCAAAAGTAGGTCACTCAGTCAATTTGAACATTTAGATTTGTAGTGTCTTTCAGTCCAAATTTACTTAAACTGCTGAAATCCACAGGTCAGCCAGTCTTGTTATACACCTTCAAGTCACTTCAGAATATAACTTTACATTGTATCCACCTCTCAGTAAGTCTTTCTTTGGCTTGCCTTGGGTTCACTTATTCAGTTTTACACAAAAAAGTAAAATCTGGTGTAGTTTTAAAACACCGGCTTTTGGATAGTGGTGAGTACTGGTACTGCACCCCATTTTTTGGATTTAAGAAAATGAATTCCCAACAGTTATGGGTTTGCTTTTGGCAATCAGCATTGCCACTCCCGATGGTTTCAAACTACTGTGTGGGTAGTCCAATGGTGGTTTTAGGCAGTGTCCTTCTGTGCCCATAACATCGGCAAAAATGGTTGGCAGCCTATTCTTCATGCACTTCCCTGTGCATTTTCTGGGAAGCTCTGGCCATCATGATGTTTTCCATGTCAATACTGCACAGTTTTGAGGTATGGCTCGGGTGCATGGGTAAATACATCCCACACTCCTACACACACCCCGCTCATGCCCCGTGTGTCTCTATCACTCCCACCCACCCCCCACTCATGCCCCGTGTGTCTCTCCCTCCACCCCCCGCTCATGCCCCGTGTGTGTCTCACCCTCCCCCCCACCCCCCGCTCATGCCCCTGGCCCTCCCACCCACCCCCGCTCATTCCCCGTGTGTCTCTATCCCTCCCACCCACCCCCACTCATGCCCCGTGTGTCTCTATCCCTCCCACCCACCCCCCGCTCATGCCCTGTGTGTCTCTCCTCCCACCCCCGCTCATGCCCCGTGTGTCTCTATCCCTCCCGCCCACCCCCCGCTCATGCCCCGTGTGTGTCTCTCCCTCCACCCCCCGCTCATGCCCCTGGATCTCCCACCCACCCCCGGTCATTCCCTGTGTCTCTCTATCCCTCCCCCCACCCCCGCTCATGCCCCATGTGTCTCTATTCCTCCCACCCACGCCCGCTCAGGCCCCGTGTGTCTCTCTCCCTCCCCCTACCCCTGCTCATGCCCTGTGTCTCTATCCCTCCCACCCACCCCCCGCTCATGCCCCGTGTGTCTCTATTACTCCCACCCACCCCCCGCTCATGCCCCATGTGTCTCTATCCCTCCCACCCACCCCCCACTCATGCCCCGTGTGTCTCTATCCCTCCAACACACACCCCACTCATGCCCCGTGTGTCTATATCCCTCCCACCCACCCCCCGCTCATGCCCCGTGTCTCTCCCTCCCCACACCCCCTGCTCATGCCCCGTGTGTCTCTCCCCTCACCCCCTACTCATGCCCCGTGTGTCTCTAGATCTCCCACCCACCCCCCGCTCATGCCCCTATACCTCCCACCGACCCCCCGCTCATGCCCCGTTTGTCTCTCCCCTCCCACCCACCCGCCGCTCATGCCCCGTGTGTCTCTATCCCTCCCACCCACCCACCGCTCATGCCCCGTGTGTCTCTATCCCTCCCACCCACCCCCCGCTCATGCCCCGTGTGTATCTATCCCTCCAACCCACCCCCCGCTCATGCCCCGTGTGTCTCTCCCCTCCCCCCACCCCCTGCTAAGGCCCTGTGTGACTCTCCCCTCCCACCCACCCCCTGCTAATGCCCCGTGAGTGTCTCCCCTCCCACCCACCCCCTGCTCATGCCCCGTGTGTCTCTCCCCTCCCACCCACCCCCGCTCATGCCCCTTTGTTAAAGGGACGTTATGGTTAAGTTGCACTGATAAAAATCTATGAAATTCAATGAAAAAACTTTGTTAATGGGAGGTTATGGTTAAGTTGCGCTACTAAATACCTATGAAATTCAGTGAAAAAACGTTGTTATAGGGACGTTATGGTTAAGTTGCGCTACTAAAAACCTATGAAATTCAGTGAAAAAACTTTGTCAAAGGGACGTTATGGTTCCAAGTAAAACCGAAAAACCCTTGAAATTCGCCAGTTATGGTAAGCTAAGCAACCATAACTCGCACCACCACCGTGCACTGCTAAGACTAACACCCAGGACATCAAAGATGACATCACAAATGTCATTGATGACATCACTGATGACATCACATGTGTATTTACTTTTCATGAAATATGTGTACAAGGGATTTTTATTACAATGTTGTGAAACAAGTGTCAAGGATCATTGCAATAAATATCATACCCTAATTAGTGCATTGAAAGATGCATTGATATAAATAGCATTCTATTATGGGGTTCTATCTGGTATACTAAGCTACTCATACAGAAACATAACATTGTGTGCAGCGTATAAAATGAAGGTATAATATTCATAATGTTAATATGTTGAATATTGAAATGATAATTGTTTTCTTAATAGATTTTTGTGTACTGTGAAATATGTAATACGTAGCTAATAAAACACATGTATTACATAATTGCATTACTATAGACAAAACACAAAGACACAAGAACACATACCAATATGGGTATATACAGGGAAAGTGAAGTTAGCAAAAAAGCACAAGTAGTAGCAGAAACAATTCATAAGTTAACTGATTATTTTCATGCAAATAAATGATTGCTCTGTTTCAAAGCTGCTGTTTACCCTATGTATATGTATCACTTGATGTGATTGGACCCACAGGGAAAGTACAGCCATAAAAAAAAAAACAGAACTATCAGGAAGTGCTCATAAGTCTATTGATTATCTTTATGCACAAAAAGGATTGCTGTCTTTGAAGCTTGTGTCTTCCCGTATGTATATGTTTCATATGATGTGACTGGACTCTAAGGGAATTACTGTAAGAACCTACTTGAAGGATACGTCTACAAATAAAATAACATTTTTAGTTTCTGACAGTTACTGAAGAAAACCATGTGGCCTAGACATGTCAGCAAAAGAAAAACGAGCGAGCCAGACATGTGATGTCATCAGTGATGTCATCAATGACATTTGTGATGTTATCTTTGATGTCCTGGGTGTTAGTCTTAGCAGTGCACGGTGGTGGCGCGAGTTATGGTTGCTTAGCTTACCATAACTGGCGAATTTCAAGTGTTTTTCGGTTTTACTTGGAACCATAACGTCCCTTTGACAAAGTTTTTTCACTGAATATATATATATATATGTACGTGTTTCCGCACGCCACACTCTATTCACTATAAAGCTAGCCTTTAAGAATACGTCATCTGCTTGTGTCTCTTTGCATGTGTACATGTGTGAAGTAGCTTGATATCTTAATTACTTCTCTAGCATAAGTTTCTTCATCTTGATCCCAAGATGTCATGTACCTCGATACTTTCTTGATGCCTTATAGAATTGTCTGCATTCTTTCATCTCTGCATTTCTTCTCTATACGTCAATTTTATTCTATGATGGTGGTGGTGATGTCACCATTCTTCTTCATCATCCAACCATCCTGTTTCTTCCGGGATTTCATTCAGATGACCATCGTATTGTCTCAAATGCAAGTATGGTTTCCTCAATGGGAACCTTGCCTCCCTGAATTCTCCTAGGTATCGGTATTTTCACTGGTACCGCACGTGTCTCACACTCTGGTATCCAAAATACAGGTGCTGTGGGCCAGATGGTTGAGGTTGGGGTACTTAGCTCCTTCTCTACAGGTCTCTTGGCCTGTTATCACTGTAATCACCCGGAGCATCCAGGGCCAGGTGTGGCTCTCCTTGTGGGGGTTTTGGGAGGGGGAGTACTGTCATGATGCCTAGCAGGACCCCAAACACAGACATGCCATGTAGACAATGCTTGGACACTGAGGGTTGCTAGCTGGTGCAGGAGCAGGCTGCAGCTTGTTTATTTGGGCAACTGCCACTTCCAAGATGGCCCCCAGAGCAGGATGCTGTAACGCTCACCTGATTCTCGCAGAGGCGCCGGTCTTGACTGGGCGACTACCGTATCTTCAAAGGTGATGTGTAGCACCCAGTTGGCTCTTTGGGCTGGACCTCTGTGCACTGTATGCCTGACGTGTAGAGTAAGATGTCTGCAGATAGAAAATAAGGGGTTAATGAACTGGGGTTATTGGGGTGTCCCTATCTCTTTCCTCTTCGCCTCTCCTGTAGACCCCCAAAGGTTAACGCTCTCACCTTAGGTAAGTGAATGCCGAGCTCTCCATCTGCCTCGGGGCAGGGTGCTGTAACCAGTTTCTTCACTGGATAGGTAGCGCAGGCCTCTTGACTTCAGAGGACTGCTGTCCGTCGTTTACTGCACGAACGGTAAGTTTTGAGTCATTCAAATGTCTGTAAAGTCTTTAGTAATGATGTCTCTTGTTTTGCAGGATTCCGGCGATGGCGGATGACGGGCTGAAGTGAGTTGAAGATGGAGCCTGTGTGATGAATAGAAGCGCCTGGAAGCACGTAAGTAAGCGCTTGTTGCCTGCTTCACGATGCGCTCTAACTGTCTTTTTATTTTGCAGGTACGAGTTCGGAGCGGCTGCAGGGTGCCGGAATACCCACTGGATTAGATGTGGAAAGGAGTAATGGCACGTGAGTATTAAAGTTCCCCAATGTCTTAAACGCACCTTGTTGCGAAGAGTTGGTAAGCTTTTGTCTTTCAGATGCCGGAATGCAGTGTGAAGACCTCCGGAACGCACAAAGAGTAGGTAAGCCTTTGCCTTTCAGATGCCGGAATGCTAACCTGTTCTTCCTTGTCTTTATAGGTGTTGCTGAAGACTGGATTCAGGATGGTAAGCCTTTGCCTTTCAGATGCCGGAATGCTAACCTGTTCTTTCTTGTCTTTATAGGTGTTGCTGAAGACTGGATTCAGGATGGTAAGCCTTTTTCCTTAGGCCCAGGACCGGATGCAGAAGACACGATGAGCGTTCTGCTGCAGAGGTTGCAGAATAATGCAAAGCAAGATTCATCCACCGGGTGTGGTTTAAATAGCCTCCTGTAGTGCTTCGGTGTCTCCTTCCACAGCCACGCCTAGGTAAGAAAAGAGTTCCTGCTTTCCAGAAGAGTTCCAGTGTTCTGAATCTAGGGAGTGGCTCCAGCCCCACCCAACAGGAAAAGTAGTTCCAAACAGAAGGGGATCAGAGGCTCAACTGGCAGGCAAGTAAGCAGCATGGTCTGCTGCAGGTAAGTCCACCCAAGCATTATGAGCCCGGCGCTTCCAGCGCTGGGACTGGGCATATTTATGAGCCTGGTGCCACTGGCGCCAGGACTGGGTCCAAAAGGTCCCAATTGGGACTGGTTGGCACTCGGAACCTGGGTTATGGATCTGCTTCCAAGGGAGTTGGGAAAACCCTGACCTTTTGGAAGCAGAGATCATGACAGTACCCCCCCTCAAGGCCCCTCCCAAACCGGGCTTCTCCGGGGGTTTTGGCTTGTCAGGAAATGTTCGGTGAAATCTTTTGATTAGGCGAGGAGCATGGACATATTCAGCAGGTTCCCAGGATCTCTCTTGGGGGCCGTAGCCTTTCCAGTCAATTAGGTAGAATAGTTTAGATTTGGAGATCTTGGAGTCCAGAATGCTTTTGACTTCAAACTCGAGTTCTCCATCAACTAGGATAGGTTTTGGAGATTTGGTTAGTCGGGTTTGAGGTTGCACGGGTTTTAATAGAGAGACGTGGAAGACCGGATGTATCTTCATGTGCGGGGGCAAGTCCAACTTGACCGCTACTGGGTTTACTATGGTAGTGATGGAATAGGGACCAAGGTATCTTGGGTTGAATGTGCGTGGCCCTTTTAGAGATAGATATTTGGTGGATAACCAGACTTGATCCCCTACTTGATAGTGAGGGGCTTCCTTCCGATGTTGATCTGCTCCTTTCTTGTATTGTTCTTTAGCCCTTTGAAGGTGAGAAACAGCTTCCTTAAAGGCTTGGGTGATTGTAGAATGCAGGTAGTCTACTGCTGGTGTTTCAAGATCTTGGAGGGGATCCAACTCCGAGGTTCGAGGGTGACTGCCGTACAAAAGAAAAAACGGGGTTTTCCCAGTTCCCGAATGGACAGAGTTATTGTAGGCATATTCGGCTATCCAAAGGATATCTTTCCAAGTTTTTTCAGTTTGTTGCAGCATGCAGCGTAAATACTGTTCCAGAGTTTGATTGGTCCTCTCGGTTTGTCCGTCGGTCTGAGGGTGGTGACTGGTCGATAGTCTCACATCAATTTGAGCCGACCGACAGCAACTTCGCCAAAAATGAGAAATAAATTGACTACCTCGATCCGAAATTAGAACCGAAGGAAAACCGTGCAGTCGGACGATGTTTTCGAGAAATTCTCGGGCCAGAGTTGCTGCTGTTGGCAAGCCTTTGAGCGGAATGAAATGCGCCATCTTGGAGAATAAGTCCACGATTATTAGAATCGTATTGTATCCGGAGCATGGAGGTAGATCGGTGATGAAGTCCATAGAAAGTGTATGCCAAGGGCGAGGTGGGATGTCAATAGGGCGTAAGAGGCCTGCTGGTCTTTCCTTTTGACTCTTGTTTTGGGCGCATACTCCACAGGACATTATAAAGTCTCTGATATCTTTCTTCCAAGACGGCCACCAGAAGTAGCGCTTGATCTTTTCTGAGGTCTTGGCCATACCGGGATGACCTTCCATTAAAGAGTCGTGATAACAAGAGATTACTTTTTTCTGTAAATCTGTGCTGGGTAGGTATAATCGTTCTTGGAAATACAATAAGTTGTCCTTTACTGCAAAGTCCTTTCCCTGCAGATGCCAATTCTGTATGTCTGCTGGAGTTACAAGTTGCCTGGCTTTATCCTTAACTTCCTCTATGGATTCGGTGGCGATTACACCCAGAATTCTTTGTTCGGGAATGATTGGTACAGGTTTAGGGTTGATCAAGTGTTCTTCCACTCCCATCCGAGAAAGGGCATCAGCTTTACCGTTCTTTGTACCAGGTCGATAGGTAATTATGAAGTCAAACTCGGCAAAGAATAATGCCCAACGGAGTTGTCTAGAGGATTGGGCTTTTGCGGTTTTCAAATATTGCAGGTTTCGGTGATCCGTAATCACAGTAACGGTGTGTCGGGCCCCCAGCAGATAATGCCGCCAAGCCTTAAAGGCAGACTTGATAGCCAGAAGTTCCTTGTCAGTAATCGTGTAATTGATTTCAGGAGGCGAGAATTTGCGGGACCAAAATGCCACGGGATGCAACTGATTGGTTACCGGGTCCTTTTGTGATAGAACTGCCCCCATGGCAAGGCTTGAAGCATCAGTTTCCACGATGTAGGGGAGTTCGGGGCGAGGGTGTTTTAAGATTGGTGCAGAGATAAATTTAGTCTTCAAATCCTGGAAAGCTTGTTCCGCCTCGGTAGACCATTCAAAACGTTTGTTTTTCTTTAACAAGGCAGTGATGGGCTGGACTATTCGAGAGAATTCGGGGATAAACCTGCGGTAAAAGTTAGCGAAGCCTAACATGCTTTGCACACCTTTTACGGAGGATGGTGATGGCCATTTGAGAACTGCATCGACCTTCTTTGAATCCATACGCACTCCGCCAGGTGATAATATGAATCCCAAGAATTCAACTTCAGTCACGTTGAAAACACATTTTTCCACCTTAGCGAAAAGTTTGTGTTGACGCAATCTTTCGAGGACCATTTTCACGTGTTTCCGATGTTCAGATTCCGATGAAGAATAAACGAGGATGTCGTCAATGTAAACAACAACACATACATCTATGAGCTCTCTGAGGACATCGTTCATAAAATATTGAAAGGCGGCCGGGGCATTGCAAAGTCCGAAGGGCATGACCTGATATTCAAATAGCCCATACTTGGTGCGGAAGGCCGTTTTCCATTCATCGCCCTCTTTTACTCCTGCCAGAACGAACACATTCTCCTGATCTCTCAACCACCACACCTACCGATAAGAAGCAGCTATTACACGTGTACCGCACAAGCTGCACACATATCCAGTGCTCACACGCACCTTTTGACTCTCCCTACTCTCTCTACTGATCCGAACTTCGGTTCCCAAGGGCGTTCAACCTACCAGCGCCTTCAGACCATACCAATGGTATATAAGGCGCTATATAAGTGCAAAATAACAATAACAATAACAATAACCAAGTGGTAAGCTCCTCTAAGATCCAGCTTTGTATATATGCATGCTTTTCTGACTTGGTCCAGGAGTTCAGGGATCAAAGGTAACGGATATCTATTCTTAACGGTGATCTGGTTCAGGGAGCGATAATCGATACAAGTTCTAAGGTCTCCTTCCTTTTTTGGAACGAAGAACAAAGCTGAAGAAGCAGAGGACTTGGAAGGACGAATAAACCCATTTGCCAGGTATTGATCCAGGTATTGTCGAAGGTGAAGGTTCTCAGGCTCGGTGAGGGCATAAATTCTACTACAAGGAGGAGTAGATCCAGGTATCAGGTCTATCTGGCAGTCATAAGACCTATGAGGAGGTAGAGAGTTAGCCTGATCCTTCCGGAAAACATCTTGGTATTCTAGGTATTCGGGAGGTAACTGGGGAGTCTCTGAAGAAATTGCGGCCAGTGCAACACCAGGTGGAGGGTGACAAGTAGAGACACATTCTGGAAACTGGACCGTTCTTGCTCGCCAATCGATCAGAGGATTGTGTTTCTCTAACCAAGGTATTCCTAGAATAATCTGAAACTGAGGGGCCTTGATCACATCGAACACGATCTTCTCATGGTGTCCATCTTGACTTACTAGCGTCACCTCTTGAGTGGTATGCGTTACTGGCCCGGAGGCTATCTCCGTACCATCCACCGTAGTAATGACGTCCTTTACAGCCTTGGGACAAAGAGTTAGATTCATCCTCAAAACCATTTCATGATCCACATAATTGCCGATGGCACCGCTGTCGACGTAAGCTTCAATTGCATGTAATCGATCCGGATTATCAGGGCTAATGAGGACCATCGGTATCACGAAATGCGAGGTCACGGAACTGGTTTTCACGCTCGGCAAGAGGACCTCTATTCTTGTCGGGCGAGGTCGTTTCCCTGCTCAGAGTTTGTAACTTTGGTAACTGCAGCTCCTACTGCCTTCTTGGCAGGTTTCACCGGACAGTCTCGAAGAAAGTGTCCTGAGTTTCCGCAATATAGGCATAATTGCAACTGTTTCCTCCTTTCCCGCTCCCTTTGTGTTAGAGGACCTTTCAGACCCCCTATTTGCATGGGTTCCCCGGAGTCTACACCTTTGGAAGGAGTTGGCGGTTTGGAAAATACTTGAGCATCAAACTTGGAACGATCGGCCTTCCTGTTCTGCAGCCTGTGATCTATTTGAACGACCAAGTCTATATAATCCGAACAGTCTTGTGGGGGATTCACTACTTGGGCTAAAACGTCTTTGAGCTCTCCACGTAGACCTCTATAAAACAGCGTAATCCTTTTGTCCTCAGGCCATTGAGTTTCCACTATTAGTCTATTGAAAGATGCAATATAAGCCAAAAGGTCTTGATTACCCTGTCGCAACGAAAGAAGCTCATTGTCCAAGGCCTGCCCCTGTGAATGTCTTGCGAACAGTTTTTCCATACTAAGCTGAAAGGCTTGAAAATCATGGAGAACCGGATCATCTTGATTAACTAGAGGGATCGACCAGTCTGCCGCATTGCCACTAAGGTACGAAAGTACAAAAGCTACTTTTGCTTGATCAGTTGGAAAGGCTGCTGGCCGGCATAAGAAGTGCAACGGGCACTGATTGATAAATACTGCAAACCTCTTTGGGTCACCAGAAAATCGTTCGGGCGGAGCCAGAGGTACATTCCCAGGTAGGTTGATCTGCACTGGATTCATAGAGGAGGTTGAAGGAAGATTTGCCCCTGATGCGGGTAACGGGGTCTGTCCGGCTTGTGACTGTAGCACTTGTCTAGCAAGATTGTCTGTTCTCTCCTTGGAAATAATTAGTTCCCTTCTTAGAGCATTCGTTTCCTGACGAGCTGCATGCACTTCTGCCCTTAGTTCCCCAAGTAACCGGGCTAGGGGGTCAGTATCCGAGGTTTCCATAGCGCCTGGGCGAGAGTTTTGCGGTAGGCTTTGCGTTCTGTAACGCTCACCTGATTCTCGCAGAGGCGCCGGTCTTGACTGGGCGACTACCGTATCTTCAAAGGTGATGTGTAGCACCCGGTTGGCTCTTTGGGCTGGACCTCTGTGCACTGTATGCCTGACGTGTAGAGTAAGATGTCTGCAGATAGAAAATAAGGGGTTAATGAACTGGGGTTATTGGGGTGTCCCTATCTCTTTCCTCTTCTCCTCTCCTGTAGACCCCCAAAGGTTAACACTCTCACCTTAGGTAAGTGAATGCCGAGCTCTCCATCTGCCTCGGGGCAGGGTGCTGTAACCAGTTTCTTCACTGGATAGGTAGCGCAGGCCTCTTGACTTCAGAGGACTGCTGTCCGTCGTTTACTGCACGAACGGTAAGTTTTGAGTCATTCAAATGTCTGTAAAGTCTTTAGTAATGATGTCTCTTGTTTTGCAGGGTTCCGGCGATGGCGGATGACGGGCTGAAGTGAGTTGAAGATGGAGCCCGTGTGATGAATAGAAGCGCCTGGAAGCACGTAAGTAAGCGCTTGTTGCCTGCTTCACGATGCGCTCTAACTGTCTTTTTATTTTGCAGGTACGAGTTCGGAGCGGCTGCAGGGTGCCGGAATACCCACTGGATTAGATGTGGAAAGGAGTAATGGCACGTGAGTATTAAAGTTCCCCAATGTCTTAAACGCACCTTGTTGCGAAGAGTTGGTAAGCTTTTGTCTTTCAGATGCCGGAATGCAGTGTGAAGACCTCCGGAGCGCACAAAGAGTAGGTAAGCCTTTGCCTTTCAGATGCCGGAATGCTAACCTGTTCTTCCTTGTCTTTATAGGTGTTGCTGAAGACTGGATTCAGGATGGTAAGCCTTTGCCTTTCAGATGCCGGAATGCTAACCTGTTCTTTCTTGTCTTTATAGGTGTTGCTGAAGACTGGATTCAGGATGGTAAGCCTTTTTCCTTAGGCCCAGGACCGGATGCAGAAGACACGATGAGCGTTCTGCTGCAGAGGTTGCAGAATAACGCAAAGCAAGATTCATCCACCGGGTGTGGTTTAAATAGCCTCCTGTAGTGCTTCGGTGTCTCCTTCCACAGCCACGCCTAGGTAAGAAAAGAGTTCCTGCTTTCCAGAAGAGTTCCAGTGTTCTGAATCTAGGGAGTGGCTCCAGCCCCACCCAACAGGAAAAGTAGTTCCAAACAGAAGGGGATCAGAGGCTCAACTGGCAGGCAAGTAAGCAGCATGGTCTGCTGCAGGTAAGTCCACCCAAGCATTATGAGCCCGGCGCTTCCAGCGCTGGGACTGGGCATATTTATGAGCCTGGTGCCACTGGCGCCAGGACTGGGTCCAAAAGGTCCCAATTGGGACTGGTTGGCACTTGGAACCTGGGTTATGGATCTGCTTCCAAGGGAGTTGGGAAAACCCTGACCTTTTGGAAGCAGAGATCATGACAGATGCCATGTGGAAACCAAGAAGGCCCGTGGCAGTCCTCCTCTACAGTATTCTTGGTGGTCTAAGGGTGCTGGGTGCAGCCCGGGGCTATATAAGCCCTGCCCTGGGCCACACCCAGCGCTTAGCATTTTCTCCGGCTGTGGAGTTAGGCAGCTTAACGCTTGCTGTCCGCTGTCTACAGGATGCCACGTGCCTTGCGGTTTTGCTGCATAAAGAATCGCTTCTCAGATCAGGACTCCTGAAGCCACTCCAGTGAGGCTACTCACCCGGAAGACATTCGCTACATTTCAGCATGCCATCTACGATCAAGGAAAAAACACGCGGTAAGCTCCTGCCAGCAATCAAAGCCTTCCAGCATCCCACCGCATTCGAGCTTACCTGTGTCCGGAGCGCCGTGACCTTCAACTTTGCTCCAGCTGATCCCTCACTGGGGGGCACCATCCGCAGGCAGCTTCTAAGGAGAAAAGAGTGACACTTAGTATTGCACTGCACTGAACGAACTTGCACACAGCAAACAAACGTGAAAGGACATACCGCGCATTGCTTCACATACAACCTTGGTTACAAAAGATACGCATGCAGAACTTTTACAGCGGGCAAGACTGGACACTCAAAGCAACACGTGAAGACTTTGGTTTTGCAACGTGCAAGGAGGAATGCTTACCTTGGCCATCACGAGCACCGCAGCAGGTCTGGGCCTCTATACCTAGTGAGGCAACTAGGTGGTGGATGACCATCTGACGTTCGGCCTCCACCTGAACTTACTGGAAGGTGAGCTTCACCCCAGCATTGAGACCAGCCAGCCAGTGCACCTGGAGTCAGGAGGTGGTAGGAAAGCAGATGACTTAGTACTTATCTGCTCCTCTTGTCTGTTCACTGTAGATACCACCACCAGAGGGGCCTGAGCCATACCTATCACCACCAGACCTCCAAGTCACTCCCCACTTACTTGTTTGTTGGTCAGTCAAGCCTTTCAGCCTACCAGTGGCTAGGGAGTGGGTTTGGGCACACGGCACGTCGCTAGAAGCCATGCAGAAGGGAATCCGGACCAGGCACTCCTGCAGGGCACCAGAGGAAAGTCTTACAACCTGACAGAAGCATTAAAAACAGCAAGGAGTTTCGTTGTGAGGATCAATGGGCAACCGTTGGACCACCTTATATATGCAGATGTTTTGGTCTTAATTGACCAACAATGTTGGGACTCCAATGCCAGTTGAGCACTTTACAAGCCTACGCGACGGCTAATGGTCTAAAAATGAATGTCAAGACATCTAACATTTTGATTCTACAATCGGCCGAAGGAAGGAAGTCTAATAAATGGTCTTGGTACCTAAACAATGAAAGACTGACTAGAGTAAATTCGATCACCTACCTTGGAATGTGTATTAACACTGCTTTAAGAGACACCTCCCACGAAGCTGTGCTGCAAATTAAAACAAAGGTGTTAGTATCGCATGCAAAACTGATCTAAAAAAGATATGGTACATTTTCAGCCGTCCCTGTGGTAATGTTTCATAAAAATGAAGGCGGCACACATTTTGATCTATGGGGCGGAAGCCTCGTTTGCACTGCCGAAAGTAATTTGGCCACATCTGGAAAGTCAAAAAGGGTTTAAACCTACCAACCTGCATCCCAATTCAAGTATTACGACAAGAACAGGGGCTAGTTTCTCTATTTGCCTAGGTCACATGGAAGATCTTAATGCTATACCGCAAGTTTGTTGGTGTCCCCAGTAAGAGGCTTTGGTCTGTTGAATAGAGCCTTTGCAAGCGGAAGCGATAAAGCCTTGTTGATTTGGGAAGCAGCTTGGAAAAGCTAAAAACAACAGAGCTTGAACTGATGGCTAATCCAGTTTCAGTAATAAAAAGAAATATGGAGACAGAAATGGATAAAGAAATTAGACAAAGCATCCCAATTCAAGCTCTATTCAAACATCTCGATTTGCAGATCCTATAACACTCTACCAACATATTTGCTAAAATGCCCAAGCTCCCACTGATGGACAATGTTTATGAGATTCCGACTGTATCTGTACCCAACAGCAAAGGTCCTGAATACAAGAAATTGGAACAGTGATATGAGTGTCAGTTACAGGCTTTGTAAAAAGGATTCAGAAAAAGAACCCTCAAATCCTAGTTGTTGTTCTGTAATGCACTGATAGATCTTCGAACACAATCCTTCGATGCTTTCCGGGATTAAATGAAGACCTTCACGCCAGAGAAGCGTTGGAATATGCTTAATGCGGGGGAAAGAGTTTCGTAATCATTGCTGTGAACTCGTTTCTGCGCACCGTGTTGTAGCGTGTTGATAAAGCCTGATTGCGATAAGACTGCGATAAGTCTCAATCTTGAAAGAAAGAGGGCTTGTAGAAGAAATGTAAATATCGTTTTTGTGTGAATGTGTGAGCTGAAAGACTTATTTGAAGTCAAGCCACTTATAAATAAATAACAAAATAAAAAAATTATTCATGACGCTGCTGATACAATCTTTGCCAGTATGGTGGCTGCAAACCTCTCAGGAAGCTGCAAACACAATCTATGCTAGCAACAGCAAAGAAACACCACTTACTTTTACGCTCCAACAAAAAATATACATGTATCTCTCCTGCATGTGAGGACACATTTGTGGCCTTTACATGTTTTTAGTTGAAACAGGACCAGGGCCTCTGGAGGGCCCCATTTCGCAGTCTTATGCCACAGCAAGATATTTCTTTAATTCAGGACATTAAGGGCCTGATTCACCAACGCGTTTTATAATGGCGCAATCCCATAGGAAAACGTGTTTTGAGTCAGGCTCTAAGTGTGCCCTTTGCAGTACGCACATTACAGGCTGCCTTTGCTGGCATTTTGGGTCGTTTCCTCCCTCAGGCCTCTTGCAGTATTCAGCAACGTTCTTATCTACTCATTGCCGTTTACTCTGGATGACTCCACATTAGAACCCTGCTGTCAATAAGCGATTAATAGCTTTTCAGTGGACTGTTCGTATTTCAGCTCCCCGCAGGCTACATATCCTGCTATAATCCACAGTTATTTACCCCCACTGCTGCTTTCTTTTGATTTATTCATATTGTAAGCACCCTATGGGTGTTGCCTGTGGGAAACTCAAAATCAAACCACGACAAAATGATAAATGGGGCCCAACCAAGCCGTTTCCTGATTTGTGGACATGATTGGGGGAAAAGGGTGGCAATTCAATCCAAGCCCTTCAAGTCTACCACCAAGAGGCAGCAGTCCCACTTATTACTCAAGGCTGTGTTGGCTTGATTTAACAACAGAACCTGCTAATATATGAAGAAAAACAAAGGCAGCATTTTGTCTGTGCAGCTGCGCAGGCATGAACGCACTAATTAGTGTACATTCACACACATAACCTTCCAGATCCATTCACATTGGGATTCACTGATGTTGCTTTAGATCAAACTCAATCACAGAAATTGTGAAATGGGTGCAGCCAGAGACTGGGACAACTGCCTCCCAGGAAGGTGAGAACAGGTTCTGCAAGTTGAAGTGCTTCATTAGGAACGAAGGCGAAATCCCCTCCCTATATCTATTACACACATTAAAAAGGTGTGCATACAAACCAAGTAAAAATAAGAGAAGTGCTGATATTAAGGGTGCCCTACACAATTCGTGTTGTTATTGTTTAGTTAGTGAGACCAGACTTTCCAAATAAAAAAACGGGTCAGGCCACACGCACATATGTAGGACTAGCATATGTACTACCATATGTAGAAAACTCCTATACTGTCTTCAGAAAAATGCTCAAAACTAAACGGTTTAATTAAGTATTATTCTGCATAACTACTTATGCCGAACCAAGCCATTGTTCCATTGTATCCTTTGTTAAGGAGCGTGTACGCTTGCCTGCACGTCTGTAGCCGTGTATGCAACTAAAGAATGTAATCAGCAGAATGTAATCAGCAAGCGTTCTGTAACAAGCGCTATGATGCCCCAGGGCTGCCCTGCGCTATACAAAAATAAATAAATAAATACCAGAACGCCCTCCCCACTATCCTCTGTGCATCATTTCCATATCCGGCACTACACTGATCCTGGTTTCACACGGAGTAGTTTGGCTGTGCCCGTGTAAACCCGTTAAAAACAAAGGTTAATTTACTCCGATTCCTACAACAGGCCGTGCCCTAAACTATTTTTTCTCAGCTGATTTTATGGCACAAGCGGTTGGTGCATGCTACAAGGAATTGTTGCTGTGAACTGCCCCTTCACCAAAAACCAGGCTTTCATGACAGGTGACAGAGAGTCGCGACACATTGTAGGTGTGCCTGCATGTGTGTCCTGAAACGAGCGCATTAACACTTACATGAACTTACATCAGGTGCAGCTGTTCAACTGCTGTGCTGTGCTGGTCTCTGGTGCAGGCAATGCCAGAGCTGTGCTACTCTCCCGCGTTAGCTGGCGAGCAGTGGGGCTTGCCAAGCAAACAATAGAGCGTAGGCCGCGCTGCGCCTGCAAAGAAAAACAGGGTTGAGCTCTGCACTACTAAAAAAAAAAGAAAAAAGCGCTTGTTGTCTCTGCGCAGGGCAGAGCTCTCCAGCCGGTTTCATTTTTTTGCTTTTTTATGTCAGTGCAGATCTCGCTTGGGGTGCCCCGGTACGCCCCTGGAAAGGTGGTAGGGTTAAAGGGATACTGCGCTATTCCCAGGTGCCCGCCCTGCCTCTCAGAGGTAAACTCCCTCCCCAAGTCATCTGCCTGTTGACTATCACACCCAGGGGCCATATCGAGTAGCAGACTCGCTTTTCTGGCCCGTGGGCAAGGGGTTAACCCTATGGAGCAAGTGACGATGCCCTGGCACTCGTCACAGGAGAGACAGTGTGAAGGGCTCTTAATGGGAGGCATGGCATGAAGGAATGAGGACAGTGTACGGGGTGGTGGGTAGAGAGGATATGAGGTTGGTATAGTAAGAAGAGTTGGTCGAGTCAGGAGCAGTATTGAGGGCAAAGAGATTAGAACAGTAAAGAAGTGGTCTCCATGCCAGCAACACAGGTTGAGGCATATGTTTATCCTCAGTTTTTGGATGGCTGGGTGAAGAAGCCAGCAGGAAAGTGACAGTCAAAGGAGGTAGCCAGATCAAGGACGTTTCCTTGGTCCTCAGTGTAAGTTGTGCACGTTGACCAGGGAGTGATAAGAGTGGATGGCGGTGAGCATACAATGGCAGTAGCGGGCATTAGGAAGCTGTTCCAGAATATAATGGCAGTGCCTCTGGCCTATGATGACTAGTCAATCTGTCCCAGACACATTTAATCAGTTAATATACAGTTTCTAACTAAAACAGACTTGTGTCTGCTTCAGTAACATTTTGTTATTTCATTAACCATACACTCATTGTTGGTTTTGTGACATCAATAGGTCACTTCCATGCTATCATCAGGGTCGAAGTTTAAGTGGCATCACTTTCACACTGTTGCGTCAACATTCTTGTGGTGTCAATTCCTGTGCTGTCCTCTGGCATTCGATCACATTACGGCTACACTTTTCTGAACTTAAATGTTTGTTCCAAGCATAGTCATAAAGACAAGATGGAAACCAAAAAAGGACATTATTTGTGCCCACAGGGGTAAAGTCATGACAAACTGTATGTTAACTGCTGATTGGTTCATACTGGTGAAACACACGCATTTGGTCCCAGTGAGTTCTGTATGTAGAGAATTGAATTTTTCATTTTGTAATCTTTGCCTCGTCATAGGATTATGAGTCAGCTAAACAGTAAAACATGGTTAAAACATGTTCACATTTGCAAGTTCGTTCACTCTTTTCAAAGTAATTTAGCTAATGTGATAATCCACAGGAACTAAAGAACCAAAGGATTCAGATTTGTTAAAAAAAAAACATATAAACTGTAGTAAAGCAATGTCCATACTTGAGTTAGGTTGCTTATAAGTAAGTTTACTTCCAGTTCTTCAGTTACATGTCACAGGACATAAAGACATAAGATAGATACTAAGATAGATAGATCACCGGCACCCATCACCCAGGGAGGGAGGGACCAACTGGCCCATAAACAGAACACTCAGCACAGCCTTCTCTCACTCATACATCAACATTCCACTTGGTACTTGCATGACATCACAGTACCAAGTGGCTAGCTCAGCTGGCTCAGGAAGTGCCTGAAGAGTGTGACATAACACAAACTTTAACTGATAGCAGCATACCCACCTGATTTTACATTTCCCAAGAATTTCTTTTTAAACAATACGCTGCCAATTATTTTTAGGCTGACCTCCTACGCCCCTTAAGATCCACCTTCCTGTAAACCACATGAGGATGTCCTGGATTGTGTTGCATGTCTGTGTATCATTCACGTTTTTCTTTTGCTGAGAACTGCCTGACATTTTGAGTGCAATTCAATTCAAAACATAAAAGGAATTACCTGGTACACGTCTAACAATGAAAAGGATGCCTTCGAAGCCTTTGAAGCGAAGCACATCAAAGTGTAATTGTCATTAAAGAGAAACAGATAATGAAACCGTGTGTTAAGACAGTCGCAGTCGTAATAATAATGTGGGTTTGGAGCTTTTAAATTTAAATTAGAATTATCAGTGAAATGGGCACGTTCTCACAGCTGCGAAAATCTTTATGCAACAGTAAAATGTGCTCATGGAATTTGAGCATTCAAAGACCCTAAGGATGGAGGCAGGTCGCGTCCAGGACCATAGTTATTCACATTCCTTCTTTTGCTCCATTAAACGCTTCTTTTTTTAATTTAAAATGTGTACAATTCCATGGCATATCTCTTGAACGGCGCAATTGCGAGAGTGAGTGAAATCAGGTGCTTTTTTTTTGGGGTGGGTGTGAGCCCATGGAATTCTATAGGGGGGTATAGAACTTTCCGTGAGGGTGCAGTGAGTCCAGGATGGGTGGCATCCACCAAAAGTGTGTGAGTTCAGAGTTAATCGAATGGAGTTATGAACACAGATTATGTCTCGGGAGAGTGATGTGGCACTCTCCCAATGGCACACGTCCGGTCTATATAGCCCAGAGTTTAGCCAATGGGGGAAGGCCTCGCTTTTCCCCTAGTCTCGCCCGCTGACAGCAGGGTTCTCAGGATTCATCAAAGGACCACCGCGCTGACAGCCATGCTGCCAGCACCACACACAGGGATGTCATTTGGGGGTGACCAGGGGTCGCAGCTGTGACCCCTGCAGTCTTTCTTATGACCCCTGTATTTAAAAAAAAAAAATATATATATATATACATATATATATATATTTTGAAAAAAGAAATCTTTTTTTAAACGGAAGCCACCACGGGAGGCTCGCACAATGGCATGCACGCGTTATGTGATTTACAGAGCAGTTTGTCTCTTTATTTCCAGAATGGATGCAGGTATGTTTTCAGTTCCAACATGGCTCTCAGTAATAAGGATGGTCCTTACATCATTGTCCCGTATGGTGTGTTTGAGTCCATCATCTATGTTCACTTTGACGGCCTCATGCGCCACGTGCCACAGATATGAATCACCATTTGAATTTGGCAGCGGCGGGATCCGGGCGGTGCATGAGAAGTGGTAGGAGCCGAATGTGACATGTGGCATGTGCTGCAGCGTGCCACAGCGTGCCACCAATCTCTGGATTGACTGATGTAAAATGTACAGTTTAAATGATTTCAAACACATTCAACAAGTGAAAAATACCCTCTCAATCATTGTGGGATTGTTTTATATCAAAACACTTTCAGCAATTGCATGGTTTAAAGCACTTATCAGGCCACATCATGTCACCAATCTCGGGTCTAGCTGATGTTTTGGAAAACATGTACACAATACAATTGACATTTAAAGCATTACACAGTAACAGATTTTGGATTAAACTGTTTTTAAATTTAGTATTATGCAAGAAACTGATACTTACAGTAAATTGGTTCTATCCTGCAAACTATTCAGATCGCACATGCAGTTTTAAGATGTAACTTAAAATAAAAAAGGGACCATCATTGAACCATGTGACAGTTCACATTAGAGGTAGAATTTGAACGGTGGATGTCGTGATACGTAGTGGTGTACTGGCTAAGGCGCACCCGATACCACGAGGTCTTGAGTTTGAATTCTCCGTGAAGCTTCTCAATTTTATTTTTACAAAAAAGGATTATAATTGGAGCTTCCCATTTTTATTTTTAAAACGGAGGATTATAATTCGAAAAAGGAAGAGACAGGCGGCGCATCTGATTTTTGGGGCATGGCATGTGACACCTGCCAGTGGCACGTGTCACTTACAGTAATGACATGCTGTGGCACGTGTCATTGGCATATGACACATGCCATATTCGGCTCCTACCCCCCAGTGCAAGAGCCGGTTATACTGAAGGAATACACTCTGGTGCAAGGAGAGTTTTTACACTCACAACAGCCCCTTGGTACAGGTGTCATTTTATGCGCTTGCTGCAAGGATCACCTCGTTGCGAAAGAGGAGCTGCAGTAAATCAGTGCAGAGAGTGTAGCCACCCGCACCCTCCCGCCTCCGGAATTGCACCGGGGAGAAGAAGCCTCCGCGAAGGGAAGTTGCCATGCCCTTTCTGCCCCCCCACCATCGCCTCATCCCCGGGGACTGACTCTACAGAAGGGGGCGGGAAACAGAGATCCTGGGATGCAGAGCCCAAAGCCACCCAGATCTGCGAGAGTTCCCCACAAAGGTAAGCAATAGGGTATAAAGCGGAGGTCTGCAGGGGAAACAGGAGTGCGGGAGGCAGAGGCCTTGTTGAAGTGTCAGTGACTCCAATGTTTATTGACCCTTGAAGTCTTGCACACTTGGCCTTTCTTGTGCCTTTAAACCTTTCTAGCAAGACTTGACCTTTCTTGGAACCCCCTGACCTTTCCTGAACCCCAGAACTTTATTACACCACCAGATGCTGCCTGCACGCCTACTACATACGTGGACTCCAAGTCTATGACATGGCTGTTTGGCTTTCCTGTTGGGTGGATTTCACAAAGCACACGCCTAGCTGTGAAGCAACAGAGCTCTGCACAGCAAGGGGGTACAGAAATCGGATACTGCAATATGGCTAGAAACAGTAGCAGAGAATATTCAGGGTACAGGCAGAATGTTGCAAGGTCCCTCCCCTTCTTAAGCTGCTACCAGCATGGACCTTCTTCCTACTGTTGCCACGTGAAGCCTTCCCTTTTCCTTCCCTTTGATGCGCCACTCTCTCCCTTTCTACCCTGCTCTCCCCAACCTTGCGGCCCTGTGTGAGGTGTGTCTCCTTTCTTATCTGCACTGTGAGCACTCTCTGATATCCTTACTGCTGTCTGTGGGCTCTCTTCACCCATTTCTATGTAGTGAGGCGTCTGCCACATTCCCAGCTGTAGTATACCTGGCAGGCTTAAGTAGTTCCAAAGGTGGCAAAGGTGGAATCGTACCCTCGAAGGTCAGCAGCTCAGACACCATCAAACATGAGTCTACGAAGGGGTTCCTCTAAAACTCTCTGGTTTGAGTTTGGCTGGCTCTGCAGAAAGGTAGCCTAGTGCTCTTAGATAAATGGGGCTTGGAAGAAAGAGTGTGACTTTAACCTTGAAATGTTCTAGCTGGGTGTTCCCTGTACCGTGCCAATTATTCCCAACACACGTTGCAAAGACAACAGTTTTTGCTTTTGTGTAGGCATGGAAGAGGCATTTGCCAGACTCTGTCATAACAGTACTACGCTGCCATGAGATAGCAACAGCTGAAAAATTGTGTGATTACCAGGTCATATGATGGCAGTGCATGGCAAATAATACCGACTTCAACTTCAAATACTTCATTTTCGATCCAATGAATAGATCATAAAAGTCAATCACAGATTTTAAATCATAATAAATCACACACTACATTGCAATTAATAATTAAGACATTAACAAAACACTATAAAATGTGGCGCTGTTGTTCCAAAGATCAGAGGCCGCAAGTTTAAAAGCAAAATGTAAAAACCCAGAGTTACCGATGCGAGGGGGATGATAAGGTGACGTGTTTACATCTCACCATCCAAGCTTTGAGCAAGTAATTCCACAAACAGTTGGTTGCCAGCTCGCAATCCCCCATCAAGCAAAGGTCAAGCGCTACATCAATTCTTCTAATGCAAAACTGATTAAATAGCGGTATTAGAAATCTTTTCCTAATGAGAGAATACTTTGAACAAAACAAAGTAAAATGTACTACGCTTTCAACCTCATGTGGGCAGAAAGGGCAAGCTGCTGTATACTCCTATTCCAGTGGTGCCTGACTTCAACTAAGGGAAGGGTCCCCATGCTCAGTTTCATATACAGTGCTTTCATTGCTTTCAGTTTCATTCTGTCCATATAATCTTCAAGACCAGGATATTCTTTGCTGGACTGATATAGAGCCAGACTGGCGACCTTGCAAGTTTTGCTGAGGTTTCTCTAAACCATTTTCTTTCGTATGCTTTTCTTACCAGTGTTTTGGAATTCTCTGGAATAGTGTCTGGGCGAGACCAATAGTTCTCCATCCCCAATGCAGTCAACTCTTTTTTGAGGGCGGAGAACCAGGGTAGATCAGCTCAGCCTGGCTGAGACAAAACATCTTCGATGGCAGCTTAGATTGTCGATAGTCCAGAGTCTTGCCCAGTAAAACACCAGCCTCGAGCAACATAAGAAGCCGATGCTTTGCAAACCTAACTCCCAGAAAACTGGGGCATTCTGAGTGTTTGCAGGGAAGCCCAGGGATGCTTAAAAAAACATTACGCTCAATTACCCTGACCGCATCTGAATTGTGGGCACCTCACAGCTCGGCCCCATACAGGGTGGCCTGGCACTTATAAATCTGTAAAACTGAACAGGCCTGTCCTGAGGGCCTGAAAAAATCTAGACATAGCTCCAGAGTGCCTGGTCAGCTTCAAGCCTGCCCTGTTAACCTGGTCCTTCCAGACACAGTTTCTAGTCAAACAGACCCCCAGATAATCATAGCTTGTGACCTGTTCAATCACCCAACTGCCCAAGCTAATTGTTAACTAGGAGTATTCCTGGCCCTTTTTCTACTGAACACCATTGTCTTGGTTTTTTTTACATTTATTGAGAGTCCATTACTTTCACAGAAACTCTCAAATATCATAAGTTGCTTCCACAGGCCTTTGGGTGTCAGAGAGAGAGGAACCGCGTCATCTGCGAATAAAAGGATTGGGATGTGTTCGCCGGCCAACGATGGGACATCAGACTTCTCGGCCAGCAGTGGGTCAATAACCCCATTTATGAAAAGGCAAAACAGAATTGGTGGCAGGACACAGCCATGCCTGACTCCAGCATTCATTTTTATTCCGGCAGTGGTTTGCCCCCTTGTCCCATATCTGATTTTTACCCCATTATTACAATAGAGATTGGACTGCTATTTAAATGCCAAGTGGTACCCCCATCTTAATCAATGCATTCCACAAGCTGCTTTTTGGCACACTGTCGTATGCAGTTTTTAAATAAAAAAAACTGCATAGATGTTCGTGGCCGCTAAAACAACATACTTGTCCAAAATCTGACTGAGCCTTAGCACCTAGTCCGCCATACTAGTGTTACGTTGGAATCCAGCCTGGAGGTGATGCAAAATCCCCCTCTGCTGACTCCATGAATCCAAGTGGCCCAAAATTGCCTTGACAAAGATCTTGCACCCAGCATCCAAGAGGGAGACAGGCCGATAATTTGCTGGCCAGCGCCTGTCTCCCTTCTTGTATATGGGGACAAGTATTGCCTGGGTGCAGAAGTAGGGAACTCTGTTCATGTTTAACAAAGCATTAAAGAGTTTTACTAAATAACAGAGCCATATAACCACCATCTGTCGGTACCAGTCAATGGGGACCAAATCAGGCCCATGGGCCTTCCCCCGCTTCTGCAACAACAGAGCCATCTCAATGTTGTGTGAGGACAATACCAGGGGCGAATTACCACCCAACGTGGGCTAGCCAAGCATCCTCAGGAATTACATTCTGGATCAGGGGTTGTTCACCCTTCCTACCGCCTCCAACATGATGCTAAAAGCCCCTGGAGTCTCCTGCCTTAGAGGACTGGAGGAGATTGGCCCATATGTGAACACAATGCTTTGCCTTTTTCTTTATAAACAATTTGCAGTAAACTGCCCTGGAGTCAGCCAGAACCGAAGTGGCCCCTCTCTCAGGTGCCCTTGTAAACTCAATAATGACCTTTTTTGCAGCACGGCATTCAGCATCGTACCAGAGAGTCCTGCGGACTGGCCTCGTTCCCCCAGCTGATCGAGACCTGCTCAACCCATTTCCCACGATGCTAATGATTGATTTATGGGAGTCTGACAGATAACCCACATTATCGGCATTGCAGAAACAAAACATCGCAAATGGATGCTGAATCTATGCATAGATGATGGGTGGCTTAGTTTCTAAATCAGCAGCTGCATTTAATTGCTCGTCTATCGTCGACTTATTGCTCAGATATTATAATTTTCCCTTTTTTGCCGCCCTCACAACCCCTCAAGCCAAACAGTGCCCCTGCCACCATGACCACTGAAGAGGGAAAATCCGAGCAGACCCTCAGTCCCGGATGACCCCCTAACCGGAAGAAGCACCAGCAACAACACAGCCGCCTATCCTATGAATTTATGCCTATCCCCACTGCTCCAGCCATGGACAAATACCGCATACCCTACCCGCCGACCACATGCCCCTGCTACAACGAGAACTCTGCCTAGAGTGGATGAAGAAGCAAAGGACAGAGCTGGAGGCAACCACATGGACCAACTTGACTAAAGGCATCAAAGCAAAAACCGACATGCTGCAGGTCGTTAGAGACATCCCAGCGACATAGCTCCGTTAAACATGAAGCATACGCACAATCCTTGCAATTGACACGCACACACACACCAATCTACATGAAGAACACCTACATTTCGATGATATAGAGGATGGTGACACATACACACTATCAGCACGTTTATTATATTGTCATTAGGCTTGCTATCGCACCTCATAAACTCAAGAAGCAAAGAAGAGCTTGTGTACATGCTTGCAGATGCTTACATGCAATTAACTCTATAGAAGGACAGGAGCACTCAAGGGACCTGACCAACCGTAAAACCTCCACTAACCTATGGATACTATGAGGACCCCATAACCGAAGCCAAGGCAGGCCTTAGAGGATACAGTGGGCCACAATGGTCTCCAAGAAATCCCAGACCGCAAGGTGCTGTGCTAGCAGAATAAATCCTGGCGTGAGCAGTAGGCTGCCAAGGCCACCATTTTGCAAAGCGACATTCCACATCCTGAGCCAAAGTGACATCAGCTGCAGCAGGGAATATTCCATACAAAATACACGTTTATTCAAGGCAATTGAGCCTGTGAGAGTGGTCTCCAAACACGTGACCCGGCCGACCTGAGAACGGGCCAAGACTCAGAGGCTGGGAACGAGCAGCCGGCCCACGGCCAGAAAGCGGGCCGCACCATATTGATACCTCCAGACACCTTGTACGATGGGAATAGAACGCTCTCATGGCATTAGTCATCCACACACCCTCGTAATACGCAGAAACATTGTTGCAATTCGCTGGGGCATAGTAGAGATGTACTGGGAACAGGTGTCTTGCGGGCAGGGAATGGAGTTTGATCCAGACTTGGGGGCCCACAGCCTGAGTAATCAGGACACTGGGCTACGGGGGCAAATGGCGAGGGTTGCCAACCAATCATTGGGCTCCTTTACTGTAACTATTTAGAAGTAACAACTTTCGGGGATGCCCCAAGTACACCACCTGACACAGTGCCGTCCAATAACCATTCTTTTGCATAGGGTTTTATACTGGATCTACTACTCAGGGGCCAATCTCTGGCCTCGATAGATTTTGGAGGGAGTCTGCTACATGATGGTGGTTATTACCTCACAGAAGTACAAAACTGGCCTGCCAGCCAGAATGCAGCGAAATGTGCCTGAAGAGCGTTCACGCATGTGACCCCTGTGTGTTTTGCATAATAAACTACAATAATTCTTGCTCCTTGTGTGGACCTCGACTTCTTGGGACCAGGGAAGGAGTTAGGGCCTTCTGTGAGCTGGGAGTCCATGGACCATCGGCACGGCTCTGCCCACCCCAGAAATTACCCTACAAAGTTGGAGGCCCCAGTGAGATCATTTGTGACATCAGCTTGTCCAGGTGCTTCCTCCTCTGCGGTCGGACCTCGGAGGACTGCAGGACCCTCGCAGGAATTGCAAGATAACCGGCTTGCGCAACCGGAAGAATTGGTCATCGGGAGCCGATTGCAAGATTATCACGCCCACGATTGGCGAGTTGTCCACGCAGTCCAGAGGGGGCTAGACGAGCCAAAGGAGGGGAGTCAGCAGCCGAGCTGCGCCAGCAGGCATGTAACAACGTAAGTGTGGTACACGCAATGAGCAACCCAATTTTGTGTGGGCAGGGGAGGGATGTGTAAATTGGAAGAAGGGAATGTGAACTCGTAATAAGAATCATTTTTAAGGTGTCTACTGTTTAGCGTGCATTCAGGTTCCATGGCAACACATTCCTGTGTTGTGTAGGATCATGAATGAAATATAGATGTAGTGGATTCCTATAAGTTGGACATTTCAGTTCAGCGAATAGATAGTATTCCCGTAGAGAGTAGCTGGAGCTATCTTATAGTATGGAAGGTGAATTAGCTGGAAAAAGTATACTCCACTCCTGGGAGCTGTGGGGATTTTGTGGGTCTTGGGGTGGGATTGAAATAATGGGCCTCATTATGGCCCCGGCAGTAGCCGTGCTGGTACAAACGGCATTGCTGCCGCCGGAGGCATTTTTTTTCTGGCACCCCACAATAGGGACTTACCGGGGCATTACAGCCCCGGCGGTCCCGTAATTCCCCATTGCCGGGGGTGCCAGGAAAAATTACTCCCATTCCCATTGCATTCAATGGGAATGGGGATGACGGTAGCACCGGTACCATTCATGTATGGTGCCGGTGCTACCGTCAAGGTCTGCGAGCGGGTGCCGTTCACACAAACCAATTGCGTGTGTGAACGCCTCAACGGATTATTGAAGGAAAGCATAGCTAAAATCCAGCAAAGCACCAAAAGAAACTGGCTGCATTGCTTAACCCTGGCTCTATTTGAATTAAGAATCAAACCCAGCTCTGATCACCGTCTCACACCCCATAAGGTGGTGACAGGACACTGCATGCGCCTCCCACTAGCCCCACCCTCCAGGGCAGTAAAGGATTGCAATGGGGTAGCAGAGATTTTTGCCAATGAGATGTTTGATCATGTGAATTCACTTGTTTCTAGGGTCTCTTTTATCTCTCAACAGATCCAACGGACACAAGGGAGAGCGAAGGATGGCACACAAGAGGACGGCAGCATTCAAGTTTCAACAAAGAGCTACCTATTAAAGCAGGGGACCAGGTCCTCTTAAAAAAATGTGTAAGACACTGGAATGCGCCCAGCTTTACAGGGCCCCATACAGTGTATGCGGTAACAGAGAGGGCAATAAAGCTTGAAGGCCGGTCAGTCTGGCACCATGCGCAGGATATAAAACTCTACAAGGCTTCGACCCCGCCCCAAAAAAAACATCCAGAGAAAGTGACATTGCAAACGCAACGGAAATAAACAATGCCCCAGACAACTGTAGTGCCCTAATTCTAAACACTGTAGATACTGATGATTCCCTAAACACAGGCAACCTAGAACGTGCCGGTCATCCAATGATCAGACGCTCACAAGCCCCTGATATCCCCACTCCTATTCTGGTATAAATTGATAAATGAGACGAACATTGTCCCCAGTGCTAAGAGACTATGTGTATTGGGAAGTGTACAACATCTTTTCATTGTGTCGAATACATCTATTGGAAGTCATCCAAATGCTAATGTAGAATTGACCATACAGCACGCAAAATCTCATTAGTGAATACACTGTGTTAACACTGTTCAATGCTCTCTATCTTTTTTCTCTCGCACATGCAGGTTGTTGTGACTGTAATTGTTGATGTATAAGTAGTTAAGGATAAAGCTTACAGGATATTAGATGCTGCGTTCTACTGTCTACCCCGAAGCCTTGTCTCATCAATAGATTCATGCTATACAGAGGGCCGCCCACACTAGACCACGGCTGCGCCAAATTTATTATTACGCATTTCTTGAGTACCTAGCACAAACATACCCACAACTTCACCATATTATACCAACCCTTAGACACAGATCAATATGGAAAATTCGGGAAGAGATGTTTGCCTGGGCATTAAATGATTATCTAGTGTGAGGAGCTTGAAAAATCTTACAACTACTAACACCATAACGCTTTTTTTCCGGATTTTCAGGCGGGCAACTTTATCATCTTATCAGCTACAAACCGGCAAAAGGAAAGGTAAAATGGTTAAGTTAATAAAAAATGTCATGAAAATTGTGTGGTTATTATTAACAATGGGTGTCATAGGTGCTGTAGTCTGGCAAATATATGTAGCTTTGCATGCCTCCACTGTATCAAATACTACCATTTCCCCAACTGAAGCGGCAAGGACAACTGTGTCAGGTGGTATAAATGACACCGCTGATATGGTAAGGAAAGGTAAGCGTAGCATGGGCACAGACACAAATGGAGTAGACACTTACCTCACTGATACTGCACCCATAGCTAACAACATGTGGTACAAGCACATGTCAAAACTTGGTGAGGATACTGCTGAAAGAGCTGCTATGTCTGCTCATGAATCCCTTATTCCATGGGTACCTCCAGGACCTATGCGGTGATGAAAGTGCCAGTAGCTACAGTGCAATGTCTCTTGTACCTCACAATGTTCCAAACTCAGGGAAGGTTCTAAGGGAAGACAGCGACATTAAGGTGCAGATCTGTGGAAACATTTGCCTATGTGAACAATTTCATCAAGATTTTACTGATGATGGACAATTACTGGCAACACACAGAAGCCCTGCGTTACATCACTGATGACCAGAGAAGGGAGAAACAAAGGAGGTGACACTGCAGTACCTACCATGCAAATGGGGAGCAAAGGAGATAGGCAGAGAGCCTGGCTGCTGGGAACAACCGCAAGTACTGGTGTATGGGAAGGTATATACAAAGAATGGATGGGAGGATGGAGAAGTGGGGAGCAAGGCATTGATATTGACAAAAGCAGCTGTAAACAAGGTCCAAGAAGAAAATAACAAAACTCAAGGAATGGGCCAAGAATGCAAGCTTACTGACATGGGTTGCCAAGGAAGATGGGCCACTCACAATATTTCCACTGACTACAACTGCCTTATGCTATTAGCATGATGGCACCGATGAAGTCGGACAGAATTAATGGTGCAGAAGAATAGAGAAGATCCCACAAATGGGGACAGGAATGGCGGTGCTGATGGATTACTTTTGGGCCTGTGGTTCTAAGGCATATGAGAAGCTCTCACCAAACTGGGGAGGGATATGTTCCACGGCACATGTCAACATACCCTCGTTGGTAGTACCCAAGACGCATGTGAACATAAACAATTTCTCCAAAATGGACGAAGGAAACAGTAGGAAGAAACGGTTGTTGACATCCAAGCAAGACACTAACGATAATGCCACAACCACGAAGGGGACACTAAGGAGAATAAAAAGAGGAAATTACTTCTGGGTATGGTCTGATGTGGCACTAGACGAGATACCACCAGCACACATACTATTCAGCAGAACTGCAATGTTCTTCTCAGCATTGATACATCCTGGATTTCAAACGAATGCCAATGCAAAGTGGCTCCAGATAACGTGCTGGGAGCTAAAGATGACACATTAATTCAACCGTAAATGGTTTCAATGCAATAAAAGAAGAGCTCTGAGCGATACGGCTGATGGCACTACAAAATAGATATGTCCTGGACCTTCTCACGGCTATAGAAGGAAGAGTTTGTGCCAAAATGGGGATGCACGTTCATACCAGCAAACAACAAGGATAACAAAACTCTATCAGAGGCAGTGGCGCAGCTGGTGCAGATGCACGCTAAAATGGAAGAAGAATCAAAGCGTAAAAAGAAAGATAGGAGCTGGTTTTCATACATCGGGTCCTGGATGCCTTCCTGGTTATCTGATGGCTTAAAGGTGTTAGCAGGAGGATTAGTCATGGGAGTGGCATCTCTATTTGGCGTAAAGTTCTGCATGGCAAAATGCAAAAAGGTTACTGAAGAAACTGTGGGTATGCTGATGGCCATGGAGAGTGACGAACACAGGACAAAGTAATAAGAGAACTTGAGCGGCTCAGACAACTGATAACAGAGATGGATGTGTATCCCCCTACGATGAAATTAGAAAACCAACGCAATCCAAGGAAGTATGTTGGGAAATGTGTGTATTGCAAGCCTGGAGGGGGCTGTGTCTACATGTATTGGTCGTTCGAAGACCATGTCAACCACTACAGACACTTGGGCGGAATAACCAAAGTATGGCGGTTGATGGATGACCGGGGGAACCATAATGTCGTGGTCAGCCAGTCGTGCAGAGGGGGGAATCGAAGAGGGAAAATCCGAGCAGACCCTCAGACCCGGATGACCCCCTAACCGGAAGAAGCACCAGCAACTACACAGCCACCGATCCTATGAACTTATGCCGGTCCTGTGGGATGTATTGACCCACTCCGCTATCTTATGCGGCATCACTCTGATAGTTATGGTGAAAGGAACAGCAACAATGGCAGCAAAAGTCTTGTGTGTGCCAAAAACCTCCAAAACCGCATGTTTAAAAGCACAAAAAAATGTATACACAACCTGCCACCTATGATGCACATGTGGTGGGATAGAGCACACACTGCAGAAAATGTACTAATGGGCTCCATGACAGCAAACAAAGTGCAGAGAGAGAAACAGCGCTTTGCAAATGAAACTGCAAAATATGCCTATAAATGAAATTTGCTTTTTTGCTAAAAACTCCAAAATGCCTATACACAACACTTCTCAACATTCAAAATCTTGCTTGGTGCTAAGATTCATGTAATCTAATGAAGCATAGCGAATATACAAAGTTCTAAAGTGTAAAGAGCAAAACATTTCCTCAGACAAACTGGATTGTCTGTAAACTGACAGCTCCTGTCAAAATATGGGTGCAGTACACTGGGCTACCTGTGAATGACAGCTGTCAGATGAGCTCCTGATGAAACTTCAAAGTATATAAACTAAAAGTCTGCTGGATTAGCCAACATAAAAGGATTGTTGCTAAAAAGAATACAGATCTCAGTTGTTTTTGATCCTACAGGTTTAAAGCTAAGAAAGTAATGTATGTATGTTATTCGATGCAACAAGTTTGGTTTTTGCTGGATTTTAAGAAATTGAGAATAAATTAGCCTGGCTGAGCTGTAAGAAGTGGAAAAACAGGTTTCGCCCAAGGAGAGGGAAATCCTCTCAGCAGAAGCTCACTGATAGATAGTAATTGTGGGTTAGGCAAGACTTTTGTCTACAAAAAGAGAATGAACAATGGCAGATCCTCCAGGCCAGGAAACGGATGTGTGAAAGGGTCGTAAACTGCTCCTGGAAGGAATTCCCCAAAGGAGGGGGCTACTGCTGGACACCAGGGAGAGACAAAGGGGCAGACCATTTGTTGTTAAGAATGAACAATGAACAATTTTTAGAGACCCATAAATTGTTATTCAAAGTGGTGAAAAATATAAAAAGGACAAAGTTGTTATTCTAATTTTTGGCTGCACGTTTTAAGAGGCGGTAGAACTGTGTAACATATTCTGGACAGTAATGGCAATATATGTGGTATTATGTGAACTGTGTTAATGCTAGAATTGTGAAAATTTACACACACATTCCTATGTTAAACACACATATTTGTGGAAATTTGCAGACAATTTGGAAAATGTGTTCATGGCAAAAAGGACAAAAGTCTGTAGAAAGCTGAAACAAGATCCCACAGCTGCGGGATTTTGATGAACAGATGCTACATAAAATATGGATTCTTTGTGTGTGATTTGTGTAGAGGTGATCAATGTAGAAATATGTATTTAGGATAAAATCTGATTTTGACACTAGTGGCTGAGGGGAGGTTTCTAAGGACTGTAAAGCTAAACCATAAATGTGACATCATCCGGCCTTGATCCAATCACTCAGATGCAAGGCGGAGATGAGGCCCTGATCCAATCCCAGCTTACAGGGGCAAGCTTAGTTAAGCCGGCCCTTAGACCTATTTTGTTTTGTCATTTAAAAGGATAGAGACAGCTGACAACACATAGAGACTCACTGATCCTCTCACTTTCCTGATTCCGGCAAAGCACTTTGTTCCAGCATTCTACATCCAGCTTTAACATCCTTCCAGATCCAGATGCCCAGAACCTTGCCAAGCAGTATTGATTTTAAGCAAGGCCTACATCCTTAAAATTATTCTCACAACCCAGTGGAGTGCTGTGGTGTGGGAAAGCCTTCTGAACCAGTATCCTGAAACTATCTGGCTTGCTACCACAAGGCTTGCCTGGTGAACTCGCTATCCAGCTGAACTGCAATACCCAGAAACAAGGAGGGCAGATCCTGTGCAAATCAGGTGACCGGCCTAGCTGATCCAGTCCTGTGCCTGATGTGCTGTCCTTCCCTTGATAGACCCGATCCAATGACCAGAACTGATGGTCCAATTTAATTACAAAGGACTGTAAGTATTAATAAGAAGAACAGTGACCCATAATATATCTGTTACACTCACCTGATATCCACGGGGACGCCACCCAGCCGTATTGGACACTGGTATCCTTCTCAGTGTATCCCAGATGTGGCATGTGAGGGAGGTTCTGCCTGAAATACAGGAGGGCTATGTTCAAGACTGGCCAACTGAGGTAATTAGCCCCCACCATCCTTTATGCCTTCAGCCCCTCTGGGGCCTCTCCTCATCTTATTGTTAAATTAGGTGTGCTCTCCGTCCTGCCTTCTTGGCAGGGGCGCGTTGTCCTTTGTGGGTGAATGCAATCTAGTTACTTCACTGACGCCGGCCCGTTTGATGTCTTTCAGGTAGGTCTTATTGCTGTTTTTCGTATAGTGTTGTTATTCCTGCATGCCTTTCTTGGTTTAATAATGTCTCTTTCTCTTCCTTGGATATGCAGAGGTTCCGAGAGGCGCATTGGCTGAGTTGGGCCTTGCCGGTAAATGGTGGCGCGTAATGAGCGCTATGATGCGGTAAGTATGCGCTATGCACAGCGCTGTGATGCCTTGTCTTTGCTAACCTGTTTTCTCTTCTTTTCTCATAGGTCGCAGTGTTCCCCCAGAGTGTGGAATTCCGATGCGATGCTGGCCGAGGGGCGACCTGCTAGGAAAGCCTTTCAGCGCAGTTTGTAATGTTGTAATGTCTCTAATACCTTGTTTCATTCCTCTTTCAGATCCGTCGGTCTGGGAGACGCGCTGATCCTAGGAAGCTGTTCGCAGGAGCTGTTGGCGGCTAAAGATGAAGATTGCAGGTAAGATGCTGCTGCTAATGATGTTCCTTTTGTCTCCTTGCAGGTGCTGCTTCTCCGAGGTTTGCAGGTATAGCTGGACACGGTGAGCGTCATGTTGCAAGATTGCAAAGTAACGTGAAGCGTGTTATCCAGTTTGGGTGTGGTTTAAATAGGTTCAAGAAAGTAGTCCAGGTAAAGTTGTCCCTAAGCTACCACACCCAAAACACTATACCGCATAGCTTGGTTCCTAGGAGCCAAGCTATGTGGATGCCTCCATGTTGGCTGACAGCTTCAAAATAAAGTAGTCCCCTGAGCACATGTCTTTTCACAGTGTATGAGTCTGGCACAATAGGCGCCAGGGCTGGCTCCAAGAGGGCCTAGGAAGTGGATGCCAAGGCTTGTTAGAGACCCGGGCCCAGATCTCTCCTGGCTCATGGGCTTGCCAGAGGGGTTCTGGGATGTGGGTTGTGACAATATCTGCATTGTATGATCTCAATCTCAAACCCATCCCCTATTTAACTGAGAAGCATAGTATTGCTAGAACTATCCTTGCGCTGACTTTTCTCTCCTCTGTGTTACTAAACCCTAACTTCTTATTGATTTGATTAAGAAAAGTAATTCCCAAACCAAACGGAAATTAGAGTATCACGCATGAATGGTTATGAGCGGCCGTAAATAACTGATTCCTGTGTGGCATTCTCCTTTTTGTAGTCCTTAACATAGTATAAGAAAACCTATCTGTCAGTTTAAAACCGAATTTCTGTTTTTATTCTCGTGCCTATTTTGCAAAACAACCCTTACTATAACCTCTATAACTCCCTCAGTTTTTATGATAGAAGCAACATTTCCACTCCTACTTGTACCTAACATCCTTAGCTATCCATAGAACAGTGTGGTTGGCCCGGTATAGCGAAAGTCACACAAGGAAAGGTTTGCCGAGATTTGACATTCTAAAAGATTTTACACGTGTAAATTTGCTTTAAATTGTTTCCTACTTTGACTTTGAGATTCCAAATATTTTGATTTGACTAAATCATTGCTTGTGATTGTGTCCATTTGTTCAAAGCGGCTCCCATAGAAATGTATCATAATTTAAGCATTTTTGACCAAATTTGGTGTTTTTGCTCAGACAATTTCAAAGCCAACCTGACAGTTGAAAAGTCAACTCCGTTCTTCTCTTGTGTTTAAAAGTGGGAAGGTGGGAGTGATATTCTGTTTGATTTGTGTTATTCTTGAATACCTGTTCTCTCTTCACATCTACTTAAATTGCCTATTGGTGGGTTGAGGGGTGTTGCAGGGGGAACCTCTAACCATAGTACTATCTGTTCCAAACCAACACAGCAGTATTCTTTTCTGTGCTGCATTTGTTTTTGTGTTCATTATTTGACTCCTAGTGCATTAAAGACATTATTTAGGGTTCTGTCACCCCATTGGTGATTGTTGTTACCTATTAAAATATATTGTGATTTAAATTCTAAATACATAAATAAATAATTACCTTTGCAAACTAGCCCGATTCCTGGTTCAGTGTGACCGGGGTGTCTCAGGAGAAGGGTGTGATATGAGTGGTATATCAATCAGAATATTGAACTTTTAGATAAAATAAATAAGGGTTTCATTTGTGCCCTACATGCTGGGCGTGACTTGGGTGTGTGCCAGATTGAAATCACTTACAGCTTAGGGACTCGGGTCTGGGATCCTAAATTTGACATACCACACTTTACAGTCTAACACAGCCTGCTAGCCAGCGGGGTACATACACCTTGTTGGGTTACCATACTGTGCTACACTGTACAAGCACCCCTCAAAAGTAAAGTAACTCTGAGATAAGTCAGAAGGAAATTAATATTTCCGGAATGGCGGCCCCAGTGGAAATCAATATTGCTAGGGAACACCCTCCTGCACAAATTGTTTGTCAGGGGTGAATGGCCAGAACAGGTATGGCTGCAGGAAATAAAACAGCAAAAAATTGCCAAAATAGCGGTCTACCTGTACCTCCATATAGGAGTCATACAGGAAAATCATGCAGACTATATAGATTTGACAAAGAGGCAACGGGAAACACTGCAGAAAATCCAGACAACCTGGCTGAGCAGAGAGGCACTCTAAGTCAGGAGACGGACGCCTTATACAAGGAAGTCAGCCATTTAAAAACTAAGTTGGAGGAAAGAAAGCTGGCCCTTCAGGAGTTTGGTGAGATCAAAACTGATTATGAAAAGCTTTTAGAGCATGCCAGGTGGGTGGAGGATGCTCTGGCAAAGAACAATCAGACCAATAAGGACCAAACTCAGGAGGTGAGTCTCCTACAGCAAAAATTGGCCCAGTATTCCCAATCCAGGCAGGAAGCACAGAGAGACAATGAGGCTCTCTATAAAAAGAATGACAGGCTCCACAAACAGATAGTCATGCAAGAACAAATCATAGAGATCAGTAAGGCCTTAATAGAGGAGCAAACGAGTCAAATGTTGGCATATCATCAGGGAATAGGGGCTGAAAGAGATGAGGTCAGATGGGAAAGAGAATCCCCTGAGCATAACCTCAGGACCCCTGGCACCAGGGACTTTAATCCCTTCAATTCCATGAACTCATATGAACCAGGGCCATGGGGATGGCAGACTTCAACACAATGGGAAATATGGGACTGACAGATCAGCGCCTCCCACAAATGGATGGGCGGGCATCTATGTACAGGTTTCCAAATATTAGGGCTAGCCTCTCTGATCAGGGAGACTACAGTGAGGGGAGAATCAGAGAACTGGATCCTCAAGAACATCACCTACCAAGGGACCAGTCAGTCCAATTTGGTGGGGAATTCCATGAAACTAGGCCCACAAAGAGCATCTTAAAAACCTCTTCCCAGCTAGGGCAGTGGGGGGATGGGAGGTACTCAGCCAATCCTGGGAGCAAGGGAGAGTCAGAAGACTCTTCTGAGGCCACAGGTCTCAAGGGTCTAGGCCCCCACATACTGCCAGCCATTCCCAAGCCTGCAGAATCAGGAAGAGCTTCGAGGATCAGACAACCACCTCCGGTAGCAGTGCCTCTGAGTCAGAGGATGAGTGGACAAGGGTGACCAAAACCAAAAAGGCCAACAAAATTAAGAGGGCCCTACTGATAGATCCCCTGAAGAAAATCAAGGCTATTAGGGAGCGTCATAACGCCATACCATAAAAATGCCAAATATTCCGTTTGGGAGCACCTCGAATTATGAGCAAATGATGGATACTTTCCACCTGAAGGATAGCCAAAGCTGCATTCAGTATGTCAAGTGGACATTTTCCCCTGAATACTCCAGCTTCTTTGCGGGGCTGGAGGATCAGAACCACTCAAGATGGTCCACCTTTAGGGTGGCCATCTTAAAGCATTTCCCAATACACAGAAACCCTCAAGAGGCCCGCAAGGCGGCCTACAATTTGCAATGTGGGGAAGACCAGGCACCACAAGAATTGGTCCAAGAGCTGAAACATGCCTTTGTGCAGACCACCGGAAGGGTGCGCACAGACAGTAGGGAATTCATCAATACCTTCTTTCATGCAATCCCTAAATGCATTGACCCAGCTGGTGAGGGACTTTCATGAGAAAAGATCACTAGACTGGGTCATTGAACAAGCAACTCGCATTTACGAAGTGCAGAAACCAGTAGAAAATAAAAGTGCCAATAAAAGCCGAAAATCAACCAACAACCCTGCTGCTGGTAAGGTGGCAGAGGTGAAGGTTGCCACCATTTTAGACCTGGAGATGGGGGGACCTAAAAACAGTCCTGTGCAAAATCCTACTAACCAAAGACCCAGAAGGCCCTCAGGCCAATCCCAAACAGGGAGTCAGGGAGGTAACCCCATAAACGGGACCCCTAACTCTCCTGACTACATCAGCCCTCGTTACAAGGGCAGCAGATCCATCCTGGGCTATGTGTGGACTCCCCCACCCCAAGTGGGGGATCCAGCCAGGCAGCTGCCAACCCAGGAAACTTCCCTCCTAACTTTCCCCAGGAGGGCAGTAATTCCCCAAATACCGGGTTGAGTTTCTTTCCCCAGTACCTGCCAAACATCAACCCCCAAAACAACCCTTCTTTCTTTCCCCACTTTCCTGAGCCCAGACAGCCCAATCCGGGAGAGGGGAGGCCAAGGGTGGAGGGGTACCAAAACTATCCCAACCAAGGGTATTATGGGAGAAGGGATAGTTACCCTTCCTGGGATCAACCCAGGGTAGACCAGAGGACCCCGTACCAGCCAGAGCGGGTGTCCCAACTGAAGCGTCAGGTCTAGAACTTGGCACAGGATCTGGGTCGCATGTTGGGGGCTCAGCAGAACCCTCAGATGAACACGGTGACTCAGAACCCCTCAAATCAAGGGCCTGGTACTCCAGAGTAATGACGGGGAGAGAACCCCGACAACCCACCGGTTCCCAGGGAGGAGGCACAGGGGAAGGGGGGTGTAAATCCTTAGAGGAAGCTTCCTTCCTCACTTGTGAAAAGCCCCTGGAAAACCAGGAACCGGAACCAGAATCTCTTGCCCCCAAAAGTCTGCAACCTAAGGAACAGAGGGCGGGTAGGAGAAATAAAGAGCCTAAAAAGACCCATTTTGTGGAGGAGGTTCGAAACTTCCAATTTGAAGGAGAGGGGTCCTCAGAGGATTCTGGGAAAGGGAACTTCTCCTTCAGGGATGGGGGAACTCCTCCCAAAGAAAAATGTGTCCCAAGAGATCCTGGTCAAGACTGGGTAGATGTGGGGACCGAGTTAAAACCGCCCATCATTGATCCCCAGAATGACCAGCTAGAAGGTGACCTTGTTCAAACCAATTCTGGTGACTGTCTCCAAAAAGGGGGGGGGGTGGGGCAGCCCAGAATCAGAACCAGGGGAACCTAAAACTCCCTCCATATCCAACTGTCCTGTTGTCTTTGCAGATCCCCAAGCTCCCACACAGGATCATGCCCAATCCTATTCTGAGGACTGCCTCCAAAAAGGGGGGGGGGGGGGCAGCCCAGAACCAGAGAAAGAAGAGTCCCTAACTCCCCAAAGCCCTTCTGAGGACTGTCTCCAAAAAGTGGGTGACAGCCCCGCATCAGAAAAGGACAAGTCTGAGACTCCTCAAATCGCTGAGTGTGAAACTGTGTGCTCATATTCCCAAACCACCCAACTTCATTCTGGGACCGCCTCCTAGAAAGGGAGACAACCCAGAACCAGCACAAGAGGAACCCCAAAACTCACCAACCACTTCTGTTGACTGCCGCCAGAATAGCGGTGTGTCAAAGTTATGTGCTAGATTCTTCAACTCCGACACCGTCTCTTGACCCAACTATCCCGGCATCAGAGTCAGAAATTAACAAATTGACCATCAAGCTTACCAAGAGCACTCATTACCTTTGCCCCTTGTAGGAGAAGGGAGGTAGATTCTACGCCTCCATCCAAGTGCAAGGGCAATGTGCAATTCCATCACTGGTGGACACTGGATCCCAAGCAAAGTTGCTGTCAAAGAAGATATTTGAGCAGCTAAATTCAGGAAGGGGGTAGAAATACCAAAGCCCTCTCACCCCTCTTCCTGGACAGCTCCAGAACTTTGACGGGAAGGAAATTCCTGTTGAAGGGTATACAGAGCTGGAAATTAAAATTGGGCGACACAAAATTAAGCACCCGGTCCTAGTTGTGGTGCCAGAGGGAACCCCCTGTCTATTAGGGAATGACATCCTCTGCAGGCTGTCTCCCCTCATAGAATGCGTAAACAAGGTCCTCTGGACCCAGACTAACAGGCCAATTAAATTAAAACAAAGCGTCAACCATGTTAGTTTAAATGGCACATGCCACATGGTTGAACAAAAAACGGACGAAATTAGGTTCTACTTTGAAAACAATGACACAACCAACGTCACTGTTATAGTTGTGGGACCACAAAACAGTGATGAGAACTCCTCTCCATTTCTGCAAATCAGCCTCCCTTCCAGTCTCAAGTGGCATTCCACTCTGGAGGGAGATACATTGAAATTTTATACTAATGTACAATCCGAAAATCCCAAGTCCATAGCCAAAATTGATATCAAACCAGCACAAAACTTAGCTGGCATTCTGAAAAAGGGTGGACAGCTCTTTCTCCCAATTCAGTTAAATGACGGGAAGGAGTACGTCCTTGCCCGAGGTGACTTGAATAGCGAAGAAAGCTTCATCAGTGAAGCATTATTAAAAAAACTCCCAAAAGACCAGATCCTACCCGACGCAGAGTCAGTGCAGCAATTGGTACGGGACCTGGAAACGCCCCGCTCCAAACATCCTCTACTTAGCAGTTGAATTATCAAAATTTCTAGCGATGACAAAAGCATAATACATACTTGTTGAGTTGTGCGAGGTGTTCCTTCTGCCTTTTATATGAGTTGTGACCTCCTCAACCAACTTGAGATTAATTTGGACCCTAGTTATTGCCAAGCACTGTCCCAACTGGAGAGTAAATCTCAGGGTCCTGGCAAACCTAAAGGAAGCCTTCCAGTCAGCACTAGTGCTACGGTAGGAAATGGAATTTCAGAAATGGAGGAGAGGTGACCATCCCAGGCCTCACCTACAGAATACACCTGTCAAGACCATTAGAAAACACAGATGGGGAATATTGCCAATTGGTAAGGAATGCAAGTGTCTTTCCCACTGCTGACATCCCCCAAAGATTATGTGGACACAGTAGTGGGAACATTTCCATAACCATGCTATGTTCTATTTTCTAGCATTGAACTAAGAATCATCCCAAAAAATCACCAAGGAGGACCACCTGGGGACCAGGAGGAAAAACCCAAGGAGCCTGGAGTGTCGCTCCATACTCCCAGCCAGAACCAGCAAGGAGAGCGGGTCGCCTCAATCACTGACGGGAGAGGCAACTGAATTTCTCCACATAGACAGAAAAAAACATCCCAATTTCCTGACTTCCCCTTGACGGGAGGTCAAAACCAAGTCAGGAGGGGGGATCTGTGGGATGTATTGACCCACTCTGTTATCTTATGCGGCATCACTCTGATAGTTATGGTGCAAGGAACATCAACAATTGCAGCAAAACTCTTTTGTTTGCCAAAAACCACCAAAACCGCGTGTTTAAACGCACAAAAAGATGGATGCACAACCTTCCACCTATGATGCACATGTGGTGGGATAGAGCACACACTGCAGAAAATGTGCAAGTGGGCTCCATGACCAGAAAACAAAGTGCAGAGAGAGAAGCAGCGCTGTGCAAATTAAACTCCAATATGTGCCTATAAATAACATCTGCTTTGTTGCTAAAAATTCCAAAATGCCTGTACACAACACTTCTCAACATCCAAAATCTTGCTTGCCACTCGAATTCATGTAATCTAATAAAGCATGGCAAATATACAAAGTTCTAAAGTGTAAAGTGCAAAACATTTCCTCAGACAAACTGGATTGTCTGTAAACTGACAGTTCCTTTCAAAATCTGGGTAGAGTACACTGGGCTACCTGTCAATGACAGCTGTCAGATAAGCTCCTGATGAAACTTCAAAGTATCTAAACTAAAAGACTGCCAGATTAGCCAACATAAAAGGATTGTTGCTAAAAAGAATACAGATCTCAGTTATTTTTGATCCTACAGGTTTAAAGCTAAGAAAGTTATGGATGTATGTTATTTGATGCAACAAGTTTGGTTTTTGCTGGATTTTAAGAAATTGAGAATAAATTAGCCTGGCTGAGCTGCAAGAAGTTGAACAACAGGTCTCTCACAAGGGCAGGGAAATCCTCTCAGCAGAAACTCACTGGTAGATAGTAATTGTGGGTTAGGCCAGACATTTGTCTGCAAAAAGAGAATGAACAATGGCAGATCCTCCAGCCCAGGAAACGGATGTGTGAAAGGGTCGTAAACTGCTCCTGGAAGGAATTCCCCAAAGGATGGGGCTACTCCTGGACTCCAGGGAGAGACAAAGGGGCGGACCATTTGCTGTTAAGAATGAACAATGAACAATTTTTAGAGACTCATAACTTGTTATTCAAAGTGGTGAAAAATATAAAAAGGACAGAGTTGTTAGTCTAATTTTTGCCTGCACGTTTTAAGAGGCGGTAGAACTGTGTAACATATTCTGAACAGGAATGGCAATATATGTGGTTTTATGTGAACTGTGTTAATGCTAGAATTGTGAAAATGTACACACACATCCCTATGTTAAACGCACACATTTGTGGAAATTTGCAGACAATTTGGAAAATGTGTTCATGGCGAAAAGGACAAAATTCTGTAGAAAGGTGAAACAAGATCCCGCAGCTGTGGGATTTTGATGAACAGATGCTACATAAAATATGGAATCAGTATTTAGGATAAAATCCGATTTTGACACTAGTGGCTGAGGGGAGGTTTCAAAGGACTGTAAAGCTAAACCATAAATGTGACATCAACCGGCCTTGAACCAATCACTCAGATGCAAGGAGGAGATGAGATCCTGATCCAATCCCAGCTCACAGGGGCAGCTTAGTTAAGCCGGCCCATACACCCATTTTGTGATGTCATTTAAAAGGATAAATAGAGACAGCTGACAACACATAGGGACTCACTGATTCGCTCACTTTCCTGATTCCGGCAAAGCACTTTGTTCTAGCATTCGACATCCAGCTTTAATAAACTTTCCAGATCCAGATGCCCAGAAACTTGCCAAGCAGTAGAGAACTATTGATTTTCAGCAAGGCCTAAATTCTCAAACTTATTCTCACAACCCAGTGGAGTGCTGTGGTGTGGGAAAGCCTTCTGAACTGTATCCTGAAACTATCTGGCTTGCTACCACAAGGCTTGCCTGGGGAAATCGCTATCCAGCTAAATTGAAATCCCCAGAAACAAGGAGGGCAGATCCTGTGCAAATCCAGTGACTGGCCTAGCTCATCCCGTCCTGCGCCTGATGTGCTGTCCTTTCCTTGATAGACCCGATCCAATGACCAGAACTGACGGTCCAATTTAATTACAAAGGACTGTAAGTATTAATAGGAAGAACAGTGACCCATAAAATATCTGCATTGTATGATCTCAATCTCAAACCCATCTCCTCTTTAACTCAGAACCATAGTATTGCTAGAACTATCCTTGCGCTGACTTTCTCTCATCTGTGTTACTAAACCCTAACTTGTTATTGATTTGATTAAGAAAAGTAATTCCCAAACCAAACGGAAACTAGAGTATCACGCATGAATGGTTATGAGCGGCCGTGAATAACTGATTCCTGTGTGGCATTCTCCTTTTTTTAGTTCTTAACATAGTATAAGAAAACATATCTGTCAGTTTTAAACCCGAATTTCTGTTTCCATTTTCGTGCCTATTTTGCAAAAACGTCTCTTACTAAAACCTCTATAACTCCCCTGGTTTTTATGATAGAAGCGAAATGTCAACTCCTACTTGTACCAAACATCCTTAGCTATCCATAGACCACTGTGTGATTGGCTCATTCTAATGAAAATCGCACAAGGAAAGGTTTGCCCGCGATTTGACATTCTGAAAGATTTTACACGTGTGAATTAGCTTTAAATTATTTCCTACTTTGACTTTGAGATTCCAAATGTTTTCGTTGACTAAATCATTGCTTGTGATTGTGTCCATCTGTTCAAAGCGGCTCCCTTAGAAATGTATCATAATTTAAGCATTTTTGACCACATTTGGTATTTTTGCTCAGACAATTTCAAAGCCAATCTGACAGTTGAAAAGTCAACTCCGTTCTTCTCTTGTGTTTAAAGGGGGAAGGTGGGAGTGATATTCTGTTTGATTTGAGTTATTCCTGAATACCTGCTCTCTCTTCACATCAATTTAAATTGCCTATTGGTGGGATGAGGGGTTTTTCAGGGGGAACCTCTAACCATAGTGCAATCTGTTCCAAACCAATACAACAGTATTCTTTTCTGTTCTGCATTTGATGTTGTGTTTATTATTTGACTCCTAGTGCATTAAAGACATTATTTAGTGTTCTGTCATCCCATTGGTGATTGTTGTTACCTATTACAATATATAGTGATTTAAATTCTAAATACATAAATACATATTTACCTTTGTAAACTAGCCTGATTCCTGGTTCAGGGTGACCGGGGGGGAGGGGAATCAGCAGAAGGGTGTGATATGACTGGTATATCGTTCAGAATATTGAACATTTAGATAAAATAAATAAGGGTTTCATTTGTGCACTACATGCTGGGCGTGACTTGGGTGTGTACCAGATTGAAATCAATTACAATCCCCACTACTCCAGCCATAGACAACTACCGCTAAAGGTACCCTACCAGCCGACCATATGCCCATGCTACAACGCAAACTCTGTCTAGAGTGGACGAAGAAGCACAGGACAGAGCTGGAGGCAACCGCATGTACCGACTTGACTAAAGGCATTGAATAAAAAAACAACTTGCTGCAGGTCGCACACACACCAATCTACACGAAGAACACGTACAGTTTGATGAGATAGAGGACAGTGACACATAGACACTATCAGCACGTTTATTATTTTGTCATTAGACTCGCTATCGCACTGCAGAAGCGCAAGAAGCAAAGAATATCTCGTGTATATGCTTGCAGATGCTTACATGCAATTAACCCTATGAAAGGACAGGAACACTCAAGGGACCAACCGTAAAACCTCCACTAACCTATGGATACTATGAGAACCCAATAACCGAAGCCAGAGCAGGCCTTAGAGGATACAGCAAGCCGCAATCATCTCCAAGAAATCCCAGACCGCAAGGTGCTGCAGAATTAACCCTGGCGTGAGCAGCAGACTGCCAAGGCCACCATGTTGCGAAGCGACATTCCACATCCCGAGCCAAGGTGACATCAGCTGCAGCAGGGAATATTCCATACAAAATACATGTTCATTTGTGGCAATTGAGCCTGCAAGAGTGATCTACAAGCACGTGACCCGGCCGACCTGAGAACGGGCCAAGACTCAGAGGCTGGGAACGAGCAGCCGGCCCATGGCCAGACAGCAGGCCGCAACATATTGATACCTCCAGACACCTTGTACGATGGGAATGGAACGCTCTCATGGCATTAGTCATCACGCACCATTGTAATATGCAGACACATAGTTGCAATTCGCTGGGACATAATAGACTGGGAACAGGTGTCTCGTGGGCTGGGAACATAGTTTGTCCCAGACTTGGGGGCCCATAACTTGACCAATCAGGGTACTGGCGTCCGGGGGCAAATGGCGAGGGTTGTCAACCAATCATTGGGCTCCTTTACTGTAACTATTTAGGAGTAGCAACTTTTGGGGATGACCCAAGTACACCACTTGACACAGTACCGTCCAATAACCATTCTTCTGTATAGGGTCCTATACTGGACCTACTACTCAGGGGCCAGTCCTTGACATCGATAGGTTTAGGAGGGAATCTGCTACGCGATGGTGGTTAATACGTCACATATGTACAAAACTGGCCTGCGAGCCAGAATGCGGCAAGATGTGCCTGAAGATCGTTCATGCATATGACCCCTGTGTGTTTTGCACAATAAACCTTGTCCTTGTGTGGACCTCGACTTCTTGGGACCAGGGAAAGAGTTAGGGCCTTCCGTGAGTTGGGAGTCCGTGGACCCTCGGCACGGCTCTCCCGGCCCCAGAATTACCCTAACACCACAATAGAGTTGTGATAACTTTCCGGACTCTTCATCACCATAAAGTCCTGCAGGTTTTGCCAAGGTTGGACATTTACCATGATGTAATCAATTAGACTAGATTTAGAAAAAGAACCAAAAGTGCTACTCGCCAGGCGATCACTGGGGAATCTACCATTACATGCTCTGAGACCCAGAGCCAAAAACACTCTGGCCGTTGCCTCGGCACACCTATATTTCCTTGCTGAGGGTGTCACCACCAGATCCCCCACACTCTATATTGCATCCTCCTCATCAGTCAGCCCCACCATGCTTTCCAATGGTTCCATTTGAAGATTTAAGTCACCAAAAATCACAATTTTTATCAGACCCGCATGATTGAATCTCCACTGGGTAATTCGTTCCTCTACCAATTGGAGCAAAGAATTTCTAACATCTTTGTCTGGCCAATTATACAAGTTCATAAACAGGAAATTGACATTGTGACAACGCAAATGGATTTCCATATAATCTGCTGAAACACTACAATACCTGAACACAGTCAAAAATAACTTCGTATTAATCCACAGAACCAAGGCCCTGCTTGGTCACCCCACTTTCCCTTTAATTGCTGGCTCGTGGAAAGTTGCAAAGCTCTGGATGGTGTGGGCCACCATAGACCAAGTTTCCTGCAAAGCAATTAATTCGTAACGACCCACTAGGTCCAGCCAAGCTGGGTCGTCCATATGTTTTTGGAGCCCAGCTATGTTCCACAACATCAAGCATAATGAATCACATTGTACACATGGGAAGGTTTGGGATGCTGTTACAAAGGTTGAGGATTGACTGGCCTCGTAAGTAGATCTAGGGGGTTTGTATGAATGTGTACTTGTTGTCGAAACCCTAGAGATCATGCTGCAGGCATCAGCCCTGTTCCTCACTTCCCAACATGCAGACTCAGGGTAGTTAGACCATCAATACTTACTCTAGCTATGCCCATCAGTAGCCCACCCATTGGTCTCAGAGCCCCAGGCATGGACAGCAGCATTCCTGGGTTTCCACATATTGTTAGACGAAAGCCCATATTTTGCATTATATCTGAGCACAAGTACAAAAAAGAAGTTACCACAGGTGATGCAAGCTCCATTAAAACCCAGTTTGAGGCACTTGACCAATTTGGGAGCTTGATACGTAGCAAATCAGCACTAGTTATAACTGATAGACTCAGAAGCTGGTTCCATAGAGCAAGCAGAAAGGATCTGTTCAAAAATGGACTCTCAGCTTTAGGATTAATTTCCTCAATGTTTGGCAGCTTTCCAAAGTGAAACACATTGTCAAATTCCCTGCAAGGGGGTTTCCTAGATGCTGATAGAGAAGCCCGGTTAGATCTCGTTAATGGCGGCAGAATTGGGGTTCCAACCTGTGGTGAGCCTGCTGGCAATATGGATCGCCCAGGAGGGGTCCTCAATAATTAATCAGAGCTTGTCGCCTGTTTCTCGTTGCCTACGATTGTCTGCTTTGGTGCTGGTCTGGCAGTAGCTTCTTGGAAGGGCAAGACCAATTGTCTATGGGTCCCTGCAGGACTACCCGCCTAGTAGTACCATCACTCTGGGCCTTAGTGACCACAATACGCCCAGAAATACCAGCAGGCTTATTCTGTACTTTGAGCTAGAAGGAGCTTATTCTTGTCTGGGCGCCGTGGATATTGCTTTTTATTCGTATGGTCCCAGGGGGGAGGGAGGAGGGCTGTTCATCATCGATAGCTCGTTTCTAATAGCAGCTAGAGCAAGCTCCTCGGATTCGGCTATTATGGTCACTGCACCTTGCAGGATGGGATTAGCACCGACGCCAGGCGGGTCAGCTGCACAGGAGAACGTGACGTGGGAGACATGCTGTGTACGTGATGATGGAAGCTAATTCAACAGATGCACAGCCCGGGGTACTAGTGTTGCTGGGCCCTCTGTTGATGGCTGCCCAGTGCCACAAGCCTGGGACTCCTGCCCTTGTGGCAGGGCAAGACACGTGCCGCTACCCAGTATGACATCATCCACCCTTGCCAGGACATCTTTTTGTTTCGCGTTGATCCTGATCCAGGTTGCTACATAGTAAGAAAAGAGCGTCCAGTTTTGCCATAAGAACAGTCAGTGGCATGGCGCTGGAAATGTTGCAGAGAGACGAATGTGATGATGGTCTGGCATTCACACATTGTCTCTTCATTCACACATTGAATTTCAGAGTTGCTATATGACCACTGGGCATGGGTAACTGACCAATTTCCACCCTCTCGGCGACTGGATCTGCAGATGTTATCGCAGTCTTCATTAGAAAAACACTCATTTTGAGCTGCCTATCCACTTGAGTTAGTTTGGGTTTCTTGGTCCACTGCATCTTTCTGAAGGTTGCTGTCCCAGCTGAAGGACTGCAGGGGCGTTTCCCCCTCTGCGGCATCTCGCACCTTCGGCCATGCCGCTGATGCTTTCGCAGCTTCATGAATACAAACTATCTGCCCAAAGCAAAGTCACAGGGGAGGTTGCAGAGAACAGGGGGGGGCGAGGATACCACCCCAGGACCCAGAGCACAAAAGAACCAGAGGGGAGTAGAGCCTTGGTATGCCTTGGTATGCCCCTATAACCATATACCTCTATACCTCAGCACATGGAAAGGGCAAATTCCAAAACAAGTGGATGTTACTCAGACTGAGTTGCCCTACCTCGAATGCTCACCCTCCTGTCTCCCAGGTAGTTCTACCACCTCCATCCTAGCATGCAGTGTGCGGAATGCACTCACTCACAAGGCCACGGGAAGGTGAGAACCCACACAAGTACCACAAAGTCACAGGGCATGGGTAGAATCAGAAGGGGGTGCTCTTTGTGTCAATTGCCTGCCACCAGACCCCTGCACAGCTCATAGCACACGCAGGGGGCAGAGGAACTGGGGAGTAGGACCATAGGCCCAGGGTATTATTCCTGCAGCATCGGGGCCTCCAAGCCCATGCTCACACAGCTTCCTTGCACCAGTCGCTGATGTACTGTAATGCCAAAAAAACACTACGAGTCGGCGGGCACATTGACCGAGGCTTTGAGGGACTGGCTGCAGGGTTTTGAGTCTTACATGGAGTAGGAATCAGCCCTTCTCCACCCTCCACAGCCTTTCTCCTTCCCTCTTCTGCCTCGCCTGCACCCGCAACACGCAAAGCGTCCAGAGTGTTGGATTGGACTAGAGGAAAGAACCTTCACTCTTCACCAGCACAGCACCGTCAAGCCGCATTGCCTTTCCTCATGCAGACGCTTCCTACAGCCTTTACCTACACACAAGCTAAAAGTGTTGACTTTGTCATTTCTTGTTTTTAAAAGGATGGCAGTGCATGGAACAGATATAGATTAAGTGTTCAAGGCACACTTGGATAAAAAAAAATGATTACACAGAAAATAAAAAATGATTACACAGAACATAAACATCGGCAACTAAGCCATTAATTCTCAGCATATCACTGAGAAATTAGAAAATTAGAAAAATAAATGTTAAAATAACACTGGTAGGAAAAGGGTTGATGTTACTACTTGTTAATGCTAGCTCAGAGAGATCCCAGGAGGATATATTTTTTTACAGGGAGAGGCAGGTATATCCATAGGCATTGGCATGGCTATGGGCAGTGAATGGGTGATCAAATAGCCAAAGTCAACTTGTTTTAAAGATCCAATGGCACCTGATAGTATGCCATGTTATCTTACATTTAAATAGTGCCTCCTGTCATATGCCATGGCATTGAAGCACTTTTGCTGGTCAGAGAGGAAAATGAGGCGTACGATAAAACATTCAATAGTGGTAGGGAGGAGAAAAGTCGGGTAGACTTTTTTATTTTTTATTGTTCTTTTATAACATGCTTAATACCAGCAAGTGGTTTCTAAGCACGTGATAGGGATTCGAATCTGTGTTGCGCTGTGTTGTCTTGCTTCCAAGACAAACACGTTGGCCCAGAGCTATCCTTCCTTCCAAGTTGGGAAGACAGTGAGTGATAGGATGCTCTGGATGGCAGGAGAAGGAAAAGGTGGAGAAGCTATGTGTGTGCAAGTGGACCGAATTTATAGTGGGACTCAACTGTATTCTATCTCCTTGGAAAGGGCTTTGTGGAATCTTCATTCACAGGCCAGCCCTAGGGCTGTGGGGTAAATGAATAACGCACCTTGCACACAGAGTTCTGAAAATCCTAGATGCATTGAGCTCCACTCTTGATGGAAGCGCAGTCTCCTCGCCCCGTGGTTCTATGTCATTTCATCGCTCTATATTTCAACGCCTGGCTCTTACACATGTACATTATAACCAAAATGTTCATCTTTTTTTTTGAAGAGGGTTTTCATCCAAACCACCTTCCTCCACCTATTTTTACCTATTCTCTACCCACCCAAACCCTTATCGGCCCTTTCCCACCCCCTCGTAAAAAAAATTGATGGACATTTTTGTTATAATGTGCAAGTTTAAATGCCAGGCTTTGAAATATACAGCGATGAAAGGACGTCGTACCACTCCCCACACCTCACCTCGTTAAAAAAGATTGAAGAGGCATGTAGCAAAGCCTTGGACATTAAGATGTAATGTTCGGCTCTGCGTTGTGGGGGACAACATGTGGTAGCTTGTCACATATCTTAAAGATAAATGCACACATAGACGGCATCAGCTTACACCCTCACAATAGATTTTTTCTATCGTAGTGGTAACTGACTCATAGATACATTAATAACCAGGACATTTTGTTGACAGTAAATCCTGGTCAATGATTTAATTTTCAGGCCTTGCTGGTGCAGCATTTTCCTCCTGATTAAATAGACAGCGCACTCCTATGCAGGTAACTGCTTTTTTGGCTTTTTTAACACATCAATGTGACAAATAAGAAGTAGTTCTGAGTCCTTTGCTCTACAGATGTTTCATACACTAGCTGTAGCCTGCATTAGAGATTTTGTTTACCCTGTTACAAGTACTGCATTATGAATGTTTTACATATACACCCCATGTTGAATCTGGAAAATTGCATTCCCCAAATGTGTCATCGAGGACAAATCGCGCCTCAAACTGTGCCTTGGTTCTTATATCTGGCTGAAATGACAGCGCCTGGAAACACAGATTTTAGGCTTATCTGAAAAATCTGAAGGTCGTGTGGCCATCACTTCTGTTATGTGATTTGACCCTGCCCCCAAGTGACATCACTTCCTGTGACGTAATAAGAGGTCAAGGGTTGTGCAATGTCACTTCCGCTACCCCTGGCGTTTTGGTGAAATGACGTCCCTTGCCACATGGCTATTAGTGTGGCTCCCCCTCTGCACTGGAGCACTGCACTGACAGCCATGCTGACAGCATGTCTCTCCACCTTGCCCGGGCCACACCTGACAGATTTAGTCTGGGCATGAAAATGATCTCCACGTCTGCCCACTCCTTTTTAGAGAGGGGGGGTGTAGGCTCTCCTCCCAGCAACGCTCATATCCTGCCAGGGCTGCACCTCATAGATGCGCGCAGCATGTGAATACAACAGCCCCTCTCCCACTATGTACCCTGTTAGTGTGGCGGCATATGGGCAACCCGTGCCCCTATTGCCTGTAGCCTCTGCCGGGCCGAACCTGGCAGGCGCGGCCAGGATGCTAATTAAGTCATGCTCCTTCGTCCTCAACACATTTGGACATCCAGGCGGTTTCCCCTTTTCCTTTTCAAGCCTTTATTATTTATTTTTTTTTTTGGGACATAATAGCTTTATAGAGCATGCCCTCAGACTGTACCCGGGGTTATGGGCTCTGAAGACCTTGCTAAATGCCCTTGTTGTTCTTAGACCTTTAACTTGGTCATCAGGGCCCATAATTCCAGGTACGACCCGCGGGCGAGGTCTACAAAGCTTAAATAAGGCTGCGGCTTTATCTGGTAGAACAGGGACAGCAATTCAGCAAAGGATGAAAAGAATGTTCTGGAACTGGTTGAGCGTAAGGGATTTCCGGGCAAACACGTGAGTTCATGTTGAAATCAAAGGTTTATGCCTTGCGATTTAACACGCCACCGACCAACTAAATGGCATCAAGACACTATCCATTATCCGAGCAGACGTTTCAAGAAACCCTATCGGACCCGCAGTTGTCTGGCTGTCCACCCAAACCATTTAGAGAGGGAGAGAAGAGGCGTAGAAACACGAGCTACAAAACGGAGCCAAGTGACATGATGATAAATGTAAAAAACGGGTAGTCGTTTGTTCTCACAGAGAAGTACTAAGGAATGACTACAGCAATTAGTAAGGTCACCAGCCTTCATTTACAGACAATCTTGAATTGAATGACTTTACATAGACTGGCAGACTTTGAACTGTCCTGTTCCCAATGGAAGTACCTTTTAGGGGATTGAAAATATAGTATTACTGTAAAACGTATCTTTTTGTAATCCATGCTTCTTTGCACCACAATATGTCAGCAGCACATGATCCCCAATAAGGGTGAAACCTATATATGGTCGATGCATACTTGAGAGATGTATGTCTTCGGCTGATTTACCTATGCATAAAATAGTTCTGCCCTATAGAACCAAGACACTAGACTCCTATGGAGCAAAAATACATGCTTGTTATTTCACTTACATTATGCACAAGGCGTTTCCTTGCGGCTCTGAACTGAAAGTGAACTTCCAGCTGTGGTTATTAGGTGGCACTGTGACAAGTACTGCTGTTTGATATATATATATATATATATATATATATATATATATATATATATATATATATATATATATATATATATATTTTCCTATTCTGGGCTCATTTTCCATGGTACAAGGGGTTTCACCTTGTATTTTTGAAACCCACCCTATTTGTCTTCTCTCCTAGTAATGTATACATTATAAAAGATTAACTTTTACCTTAACGCTCTTCTTCATATCAGGCCGTGATAATATTGGTGCTCCTTCCTGTGGAACTTGCTCTGCTGGCTCCAGTAATCTGAACACATCTGTGGAGCTGTGTGAGGGATAGGAGGATCAGGCTACAATGCATCCTTTGCTTCCAAGTTATATTTTGTCGGAAGTAATTTCACTCCCTGTTTTTCGTTTACAATATTGGGCGGTTTTTAGAAAGTTAAAGTGGTTGGCACGCCACCTATCTGTAGGGCTGATTGCCACATGAAGATCTTGCTCTTGATGTGTTTTCTAGTAAATAGGAGTGACAGTGCATTCATTCACTGAGGCACTTGAGAAAGTAGTGCACTGGCTACTGTAATAGCAATTCATAAAGGGTTAAGAGGTAAACTGATGAACAGTTTCTTTTGTCAAATTGGGTGTTCCACAACTATAACGATTAAAAACAGTCATTCGGGATTACCGGTACCGGTAAGGGCACCGGTACCGGTAATCCCTTACTGCCCTATTACGAGTTTCCTTTGCGGGTCCTCCCTTAACGCCTGGTTTTAGCGTGGAGAGCTCTGTCCCTGAAGAGGCCAACAAAATCAGGCAGGGCACCAATGGCCACATCTGGATGCCACGCAACGTGCAGCCACAGCACAGTAGTAACAGCAGCTCAGGGGCGAGGTGAACCAGAGTGGTGCCGATTGAGTCCGGGTGCACAACACCCACCTGCACGACAGCTTGGAGCAGGACACACTTGCATCTCTACCGACTTTTGGGCTGTATTGAGGGATGCCTGACCCCTTCATTTCATGCTGCACCAGCTGGGAGAGGCCCAATCGGCAAAATAAAGCCTGTGAGAGGGTCGCCGTGTGGTGGGTCACGCATGGCCAGACGGATTACCCCAGTGACCACCCCCCAAAACTTTTGGGGCAGACAAACGGTGGACAGAGCGTCTGACTGGAAAGAGCAGGAGGGTTCTGTCACCATCTCCATGACTCCCCGGATGCAGCCATATACAGTGGAGTAATCGCACGTCCCTCCACATACACCGGGACGGTTCCCAGGAGCGGCACAATGCTGCATGGAGCAAACGAAGTAATACAACGTACATAAGATTGCAATTCCAGGTCAGTGTCCCCGACCTAGAAAAGGGGGAGGGGTACGAGAATCTGGCCAGACATCGGCAGCTACTCCTCCAGTAGCTAAGCAGCCGAACAGAGCCCAATGTCCCAAGCCATAAAGCGACCAACATAATTCTGGCATGCGCATTTACAGGGGAAGCAGAGAGAAGAGGCCTTGCACCCAGGTGGGAGTCCCCAGTGAAGAGAAAACAGCAAAAAGGGGATGTAAAAGGAAAACATGATTCCCCTGCCCCAATAAGGTGACCCTGAAGAGCCCTGGGGCACAGACATAATCCATATAGGTGCTCAATGGCAGGAGGCAGGGGGCTGGGCACTTGTAGCAAGTGGCTGCTACCCACGGCACTACGAGATAGCACTATTCAATGCTGCTGGGCCAAGGAACCCAACCCTCATGCTCAACAGATTACTCAGGAGCCCAGGGAGGAGAGGGCAAAGAGTGAAACTGTTCCACTTGCACTATGGCCGCATCAAAGGCAGACATCGAGAAATGCCTTAAGGAGTTCCAAGATAGACTTACTGTCATTTCTAACACAATTCGAGGCGTTTACAACATTTACAGCAGAGGTAAAGCAAGCACTTTCTGATTTGAAGAAATACATTACTACATTAGAAGAATTAACAGACACCACAGAAAGGGCATTTCAAGAAATAGTCGAGGATAACCGTAAAACTGATGAAGCCCTAGACGATCTAGCCGGAATCTCCCAATTACAGTGCGAGGACCTAGAAAATAGATCTTGTAGATCAAACATTCGCATTCAGAACTTACCTGAAACTGTGGGAGACTTAGATCTGAAAGAAACTGTGCTGCAAATATTCACAGATCTACTGGGCGACGATGGGGTGACAGACATCCTGTTTCACAGGATACATAGAACCGGACCCAAAAGGCAAGAACCGGGAATGAGGCCAAGAGATACACAAGTTGCGCCGGCGCGATACTCTCAAAAAGAGCACATCTTGTGGACAGCCCGGCAGCCAGAGCCAATCACTTATAATGGGGTGGAAATCCAACTTTACCAAGATCAAGCCCAGTCAACCTTGCAGGAGCGAAGAGAAAAGATAGCTGTGGTGAGAACTTTACAATCTAAACAGATCAAATACAAGTGGACCTTTCCCTTTGGCTTTCTCTTTAATTGGGAAGGTTGACAGCATAGAATCATAACAAGGGAAGAAGGAGTCCAGCTGTAGCACATCAATGAGGATGTCATGATGCCTACCCCCGGAGCACCAGGCCAGGCCCAGCACCCCCGGGAGCAGGCATCACGCCCCTGGGTAAAAGTCCAGCAGCCCTTCATAGGGGCTCTTTGGACTCTGTCCTGGCGCCTTTGGCGCCAGGCTCATGTTGGACATCAGTCCTGGAGTCATAGGCGCCAGGCTCATAAGGGGAAGTGTTTGGTGCACTTACCTGAAGCAGACCATGCTGCACACTCACCTGATGCAGACCATGCTGCATGAAGAACCAAGCCAAATGAGGCTTAGGAGGGACTATTTTTCTGAAGGAACTATTTTGTTACTTGGGTGGGGCTGTGGGAAGAATACTCACCTGGAACTTCGTCCAAGGCTATTTAAGCCACGCCCGGACAGCCACACGTGCTTTGCGTTGTTCTGTATCCCAGTAGCTGAACGCTCACCGTGTCTGCTCCTGCACCTGGACTCCAGCCACGCCCACCTTGAACCTGGAACACCTGTAAGGGAATAAGAGAAGAGAAAGGTGAAAACCAAGAACTATTTCAACCTTCTTACCTGCATCCGGAATCTTCACGCCAGCATTCCTGAAGGAAGACTTCCATTTAAAATCACTGCGTTGCTCGCTGCAGCGCCGCGCTTCACTCACCTGTTCCCGAGACGCCGCCCGGCTCCATCGCGGCTCTCAGTGCCGGTCGCCACATCTCTGCACCGCACCTAGGGGAGAGAAGAAGAGACAAAAGGTGAGCAAGGGAACACAAGAGGAAAGCCGAATTTTCAGCCATATTACTTACCGGCTATTCTTGGTGAACCATTCCACATCTCGGGTCGGCGCCACATCTCTGGCAGGTACCGCACCCCGGCCCCTATGGGGAAAGGACAAAAGACATTACTGGGGAATTATAAAGACATTTAGAGGGGACGCCCTCATCACTAACTCACCTGATTTTACCCCGGCAATTTAACCCCTCAACGCATCGCCTTGTTCTGCACCTGAAATAAAGGACAGAAAAAGACAACATAAAAGGAGGCTCACACTTGAACTTTTGCATCTTCATACTTACGGCGTATCGCTCAATAAAGTCAAGTGGATTTGCCAGCGCCATTCTGAAAACCAGTGAAGTAACTGGACGAACGCGCGCCCCTGCACCAGAAGCAGGATGGAGAGTTCATCCTTCCAAACCATAAGGTGAGCTTAAACCGGGGGTTTTGGAGGAAGTCAGAGGAGAACGAAGGGTGAAAGGGGGGAGCGAGCACATTATTCAGCAGACAGTTAATCCCCTTTCTCATCTGCAGAAGGATATTCCTACGGGCCAGACAAGCAAGATTTGGGGGTCCTGTTCAATCGGTGGTCCGAATTCTGCGCATCACGCTTGAAGAGGCCACAGCAACCCAGACCAGACCAGCACCTCCGTGGGAGCCAGGTGAGCGTTACAGAACACAAAGCCTTCCTACAAATTCCCACACAGGCGCTATGGAAACTCCGAGACTGACCAGTTGGCCCAACTACTGGGGGAATTACGGGCCGAAGTACACGCCGCTCGTCAAGAGACTAATGCTCTCAGGAGGGAAGTGATTGTAACAAAAGAAAGAGCTGATGACCTGGCTAGACAGCTTTTGCAAGGTCAAGCTGGACAAACTCCTTTACCCGGTTCCGGTCGGGAACCCCGCTCCTGTGCTTTCCAGTAACCCGGTGCAGATTAATCTACCTGGAAACATGCCGCTGGCCCCACCCGAACGCTTTGCTGGGGACCCCAAACGATTCGCCGTATTCATGAATCAGTGTCGTTTGCATTTCCTGTGCAGACCTGGGGCCTTCCTTAATGACCAGACCAAGGTAGCCTTTGTATTGTCATATCTCAGTGGCAGTGCTGCCGATTGGTCAGTTCCACTGGTAACTCAAGATGACCCGATTCTTCGTGATTTTCAAAGATTTCAAGCAAGCATGGAAAGGTTATTTGCTCGTCACTCCCAGGGGCAGGCTCTAGATGACGAACTTCTATCTCTGTGACAGGGCAATCAAGACCTCCTTTCATACATTGCAACCTTTAATAGACTAATTGTGGAAAATGGGTGGCCAAATTGTGGAAACTGGGTGGCCGGAGGATAAAAGAATCTCGTTATTTTATCGAGGTCTACGCGGAGAACTTAAAGATGTCCTGGCCCAAGTTGTAAATCCGCCTCAAGA